>NC_143557.1:69546428-70750357 GCF_054136105.1 Typopeltis vanoorti | reverse complement strand
TCCTTTGACCAGGCTAATATAACATGAGTCTCACAACAGGGAAGATTCCGCAGGAGTAAAAAAATGTATGGTCCCATTGCCCAAGGGTGGTGAAATGAGTAATGGATCCGACTGTCACTTTCTCAGGAGTAGTGGTGAAGATTTTGGAAAAGTTGGTTAGGGCTCGCATTCAGAAATGAGTTGATACAGACTCTCTACTTTGCAATTAACGGCGTGGGTTTACTAAAGGAATGTCATGGTTTAACAACTTGCTCACATTCTATAATAACGTACCATTGAGCTAGACAAGGGGAATGGATACACTTTGGATTTTGATAAGGATTTTGACAGAATACAGCATGAAAGACTGTTGCGTAATTTGGAGAATGTGGGTCTGGATTATAAAATATTAGCACGGATAAGAGGATTACTGACCGACAGATATCAAAATGTCGCATATGGGGAACGTGAGTCTGCAAGATTTAAGGTAACCAGTGGTATACAACAAGAATCAGTCCTTAGCCCACTGTTGTTCATTCTGTACATTAGTGACATTGGGAAGGATTTGACATGCAACATGAGCTGAGTGCTGCTGATATGTAGCACTCCTGATTTACTTATGATTTGAATAGGCTGGAATTGTGGGCATTTGAAAGTGGATGTCAGTAAATGTAAAGTCATTCACTTCAGCGTGATTAGATATCCAATGTTGTATATATTGGTGGGATTATGCTAGAAGAAACTGATGAGGCTAGGGATCTTGTAGTGTTGGTAGATAGGAAGTCGAAGTTCAGGAACATGTAGCAAAAATTGCAAATACATAGAATCGAATGGGTTTACTAAAGGAATGTCATGGTTTAACAACTTGCTCACATTTTATAATAACGTGGTGCGTGATTGGAATGAATTGCCATTGATGTTGTGAGTGCAAGCAGTGTAAATGAATTCAAGAATAAGTATGATAGCTGGCACGTGGAGTATGTAACCTTCCTCAATGAGTCCCTGATCCCCTGGAGGTCTCTCTTAATAATAATTTTGTATTTCACGGTAATTGAATAATCATAGGATATCTAATCACGCCAAGTGCATTACTTTACATTTACTGACCTTTTTTTTTTGTGGCTTTGATAAATGGTAAGAGATCCTGTTCCTGGCGCTCTTGTGACACTGGCAGAGAAGAGAGCACCCTTGGCTATTCCAATGTCATAGCGTTTCTACGAATCTGCTTACAATGATAATAATTCAAGCAATGTATTTTGATGTAAAAAAAAAAACTTATAGATCTGTACATTTTTTACTTAAATCCATTCCGTTCTGGTTATTTTTAATCACCGGAATTAATTCATTTTGAAATTTCAAAAATTATTTTGAGATTTTTAATGTCACTAAAAAAAGGAATGTGTGTGTGATGGGGGGAGTAAATAAGCTGAGAAATGCACACACTCACACGCAACTTCATATAACGCAAGAGCCTCCGTAGTTCAGTCGCTTTCGACGAGCCCTTTGGTTAGAAAGGCCTGGGTTCGAATCCAATCTAGGATGCGAACCTTTATTAGGACTTTTCTACTAAAGGTGAGTTAGCTGGTATCATATACTAGTAGAGTTTTTTTTCTCCCGGAAACTCGAGTTTTTCGTCCCTCAGAACAAGTAAATCGGCCATTAGAACACACACAATTAACAAACATAATACACTAGCCTCATAGCCAGTGGTGAGCTATAAGGGGCTCGCGGGGCCTCTGGCGAGCCCTTTGTTAAATTTTTCTCAAATTTGCGAGCCCCTTGTTCTTCTTGTTTTGCTTTTTTATTTTTTCAAAAAAAAATTTTTTTTTGAAACATATTTAAGCGATAAACTCATACGGTGACCTAACAAAAATTAGTCTATTCGGCAGTGTATAGATTATTTTGGAATTATTGTTTCAACTCCTCTATAACGAATGCGCCCAAGTTTGAAAATAAAATAAGCGCATGCGCTATCTTTACTCTTCTCCTTTCTGGTAGCCCATCGTATGGTAAAACCAGTAGCCAATCAAATGTTTTATAAAAGATTATAAAATATTTCATTCTTATTATATTTTGATAGTTAAAAAATGTTTTCCTTATGTAAGATAAATTAACACAGTTGATTGGGTGCAAATCTTTCATGTTTAGATCATGAAATATTTGTTTAAAAATGATAGCCTTTAGAAGTGGATTGTCCTCTCATACTTTTTGATTGGAATTTGTACATAAACTATATTAATAAAAGTTTTTGTGTGAAATTTTTTTTTTTTTTTCTCGACGATGCGAGCCCTTTGTTAAAATTTCCATAGCTCACCACTGCTCATAGCCCTTGAGTTGCTTCGGCCGTAAATCTAAACAAACCAAACTAAATCATGTACTGTAAATCTCACATGAGTGTGGAAAGTAACTAAAAGTGACATGTGTCCCAAGTGGCGAATGAACTTGCATAAGGCTGAAAGCAGTACAAATCACACTCGAAGTTGTTGATACTAGTAGAGTGCATAACATGCATGGAAGCAGTCTAAAATCCTCCGATCCTGCTTTGTGCTGAACAGAGCGATCTCTATCGGTCGCTCATTTGCTAAAAGCTAACTCGTTTATAGTAATGGCTACTGGTTCGAATCCCGCCATAAGTTACGGTTAGTTAGTTATTTTTGATATTTATGGCACAAAGATATCAAAGGTCATACTGCGCCAGGCCACATCAGTACATGTAGTAAATTATTACTAAGACAATTGCAAATATTCATGCTCCTGGCGTAGAGGCGTAGCAAGGGAAGGGCGGAGGGAACGGTTAGCCCCGGGCGACACTTTGAATCTTTTTGAACTTTTGGAGTGAATTCTAAAATACAGTCTCGAGAACTCAGTTCCAAATATTGTAATACTACTGCGAATTTTCCTCACAATTGCTGTAAGTATTGCTAGTTGTGAGAGGAGATTTTCTAAATAAAATTGATTAAGAATTACCTACATTACTATGAAATAGACTTCGCCAAAGTCATCGACGATTTTGCTAACAGAAAAGCAAGAAAAATGACATTTTAGAATGTTGAAATTAAAGTTTTACTTAAAAAATAAACATAGTATTTTAATTTATTTCCCTATACGTCGTTTTGACTTTTTGTAGTATTTTTGATGTGTATTGAGAGGGGCGGCAAACTCAGGGATCGCCCCGGGCGACAAAAGCTCTAGCTACACCACTGTCCTGGCGGGATTCTAACCTGCAGCCTCTGAGCGGGAGAAGGGATACGCTGACCACTCGACCAACAAGGCCAGCTCCATAAGTTATGAATGTATGTAGGGGCATGCTTTTGACGTGTTTGTTAACTTAATATAAGATTGTTCAAAAATACAAAATTTCTATAGCTGTCTTTCCCCTTATCTTTCTCCTTCCTTTTTTTGGAAAGGTTAAACCAGAAGAAATATGAAATAATCAATGCCGAAATTTTAATTTATTTTAGTAAAATTTATCAACTTTTATTTTATTAAGTCAAGAAATAAAATATATATATATATAAATATCGAATAAAATGTATATTTATTGCCGATATATAGGCTTATAAAGCAATAACTTAAGTTTAAGTCTTTGATAAACATAAAGAAATTAAAATATGTATTTGTGTGACACAAATTGTGTCTAACACAAATGCAGCCAAACCATATGTTAACTTGTATAGCTATTATATGTTACGACAGACTTTTCTTGGTTGCACAAGCAACGTTGAGTATAGCGTGAGGCTATGTAAACCTATCTTAAATTGATATATTCTACAGGCAAGCCTCTTAGATTAATTATCTCTCACGAATGTATGGCATAGTCCTGTTCCTTATCGTAAAACTAACCTAATAAGTCATAGAGTGCTGAAATATTTGAATTCTGAAAGTTACATTTTTTTACTACCAAACAAATAATGAAGAGAATATTTTACATTTTACACCGAGCATAAAATTGAGTCGTTTATGATCATTCACTTGTCGCAGTTTTATTCGTAGTTTCCTGAGTATATCACGAGAGTATGAATATCATTACGTCATCGCTACGTTTTCAAGCGAGTAGGTTATAGTAGTAGTAAGCTTTTTTGCCATGTAATGGGACGTCTGTTTGCTTCCGCTAAGCGCATCTAATATAACTTCGAGCTAAAATCAATATGCGTGCTTGGGTTTAAACCTGTACAAGGAAGAATACGGGTGAAAGAAATGCCGTCGCTGGTAAGCGACAAAGCTAGAAGGGCAGATGACAAAATGTTGTAGAAACGTGATCGTGTGTTTTCTTCAGGTAAGGCAGTATTTTATGCAATAAACTTATATTCGTCTGCATGGTTGTTAAGAGGTTTTATTAGTGCACTAAAATATTTTAGCAACCTGTAAGCTTTTCTAGTGTTTAGCGCGTTGTGTGGTGCCTGTTAGCACGGCTATGAATAAACTATTGCGGGTAGGGGTGGAACAAGTAAAAATTAATAGCATATTCCAGTTGGTTTTGAAGGATATTTCCGCGGTGAATCTGAACGCATATTTCGAGGATATTCTTGAGGTATTTGAGTGCAGAAATGCTACATTTATTTTAAATTATTCTATTATGGCTGCTTGGTTTTGAGTTCACTGTTATGATATCCGAAATGATTTTTGCTTTTTTGTGTGTAATGTGTAAACTATTTTGATTACATATTGTTTGCGTTTAAGTTGCATATTGGATTGGTTTTCCCCCATTTCAACAATTCATTCCTGATATCATTGACTAGAAAGTTAAAGAATTTGACAATGCGTGCATTTTTGTGCGCACAAGTTTCTCAAGAGAAGTAAATAAAATCTGACTCCTGTTGAGTTACTGTGGCCCGTAATAAACATTATTCGAGACCGGTTACGATTGAAGTTTACAGAATCCGAATCGTAACCAGAATTATAATAATGGTTAATTATAATTCTTTGACTTATACTATACTCCTCAAAAATAACTATTCATTTGTTTTTGAGTGATGAAAATCGACCATACTAAAGTATACGCATGCGCTATACACCATAATCGAACATGCTGTTGCTCATTTTCCCTAAGTACACAGCTGGTTGCTAAGCGTATATTTGTAACAGCGTAGCACTACTCGCAGACATCTGTATCGACCAGTATAAAGCTAAACCTTTTTCATAAATTTATTCAATAATATATAGATTGCTTTAGGTGTTTATTTGAGACAGACAATCCTTGAAAATAATGGGCTGCCCAGCAGTTGATCAAAGCAAGGAAGAAATTGATTTAGAGCAGCAAATATAGTATGATTCCTTTCTATAAAATACTGTATATTGTAAGCCTATAATACATTTGATGCTGTGGGTGGACTACGTCTCAGATAATCCTGCTCTAGAGGAACTTTTCTTTTTCCAAGCCACTTCATTCAGCAATAGGTTATTGATGGATTGATACCTCACCTGGCGATGAAATTCGACCCTCAGACAACCAGGTGCATATCCAAATAGCCGTCACATAAAAAAAGAATTAAATCGAACTAGTTTATTTCTTATAATCGAGCTACCGTAATTAGCAAGGCCCCTTTATCGAGTTGATTAGCGTAAAGAATTCAAGTCCTAAATTAATTCTTTATTTTTGATGTGTTAGAGTTAGTCACTGCAATATCATCATAGGCCACCATTTATGTTGTATTCAAATACAAAGTGTAATACAAAGTTCAAGAGACTATTTAGGTTTCACATTTTTCATACGTATCGCTTTCTGACGGACGAGTTCAGAGCACGTAATGACACTACCTCTGACCATGCTGTGAACAAATTACATCAATAGTGCTTGCACATATAATGCCCAACATCTACACTTTTGTATTCTTTCAGGGAAAAAATGCCCATAGCACGTAATCGGAGAAAGACCATCACCTACTCAAGGAAAGGTGATCACAGTGAAGTAAGTAGTTTTGTCATCACTTAGAATGCGTGGCTTAGAAGGGGTAGGTGCGCTAGGGCTGTGGAAGTTGCCAAGGTCGCCAGTGACAGGACTTTACCAATTATTGATGTCATAAAAAAAAAAAAAAAGTGCAGCTGCGAATTTGCCAAAAGCGCAAAAACCTAGCCATGTTTCTGAATACGAATAGGCGGGCACCGCCCTTCAGAGCTTAATTAAGCGTCGTTCGGTTATCCTGCACGTGAAGAAACACTACCACAAACGATGCCTACACATGTAGCAAAACGTTCAGTACAATAGAATTCTCCCAGCGCAATCCGCAAGCTTCTGGTCACGTGTTCTAAAATCACGTCAAAAAAAAAAAAAAAAAAAAAAATAGACTGACTTATAGTTTACTATACGAATTCCGTATGCTCAGTTTTTTAAATTATATTACAGACATCCCCAGTAACCCGATTCTTTTCATTACTTTCAGTGTCACTGCTGACGGGCATGATCAACTGATTATATAATCTTTATCCTGAATATAGCCAATGCCGGCTTCAAACTTTTTAGTATTGGAATAAGTCTTTTCCGCCCTTAGCTACGGCCCAGAACACAATCGCACTGGAAGCCGAACACCGGATTTTCTGCTCTAATGTTAGAGAATAGAGCCCATCGTAATTTTCCTTCCGAAAGTTACGTTCAGGTTCATACAGTCTAAAATCTTAATATTATGATAATACTCTGACATTCTTTTCAGATTCTCAAGCATATGAAAGCATTTTTTTTTTTTTTTTTTGCAAGCGCATTCACAGAATTTAGCCTTACGGCCTATAACAGATTCACAGTAAGATATTGGAAGCTGTGACTGACTGATAATTTTTGAAATGAGTCGTTTACTTAAAAGATTTCATTATAAATGAAGTCTATCTAAATTTTTCTTTAACGGTTTATAGATTTCTACATTTAGTTTTTAAAGATTTAACAAGCGCTAAATATATAGGCACTACACGAAATTCCCTTCTTGAGAAAATAAAAAGCGAAGCATTTTAAAATGAAGTATAAATCGTTCATTTTTACATTCCATTGTACATCACATGTTCTAGAGCTTTCTTCCTGTTACAAAACAAGCCAAATCTGCTGACTCAGCGTGAAGAAAAAGATTTATAAAATTGTTACTTATGAAGGCCTTTGCCAAGCTGTTCAAGAGAAGCGTATTTCATTTAAAGTGTGTCGGGAGGGTCAAATCTCGGTATGTAGGACGAACTTTTGAAATTAATGACTGGAGGAAAATGTTCTTTATGGTACGTATTCATTCAAACAGCACTTAAATATCGTATTTCTTAATTCCAAACTTTATATCGTTTAGAAAACTGAAACCAAACGATCACGTCGCTTTGTATTTTCTGTTCCTATTATCAGTGACACATTTGCAGTATATGCTGACTTTTCTTTTCAATGTATTTCTCGCAACGCAGTGGAATAGATCAAGTCTCGAACTTCAGTCTGAAAACCAAGGGTTATTTTTGTGGAAGTAGTGTTCGACGAATTCGTGTAACCACACATTAGGTGTCGTATAACGAAATATGTTGCATACGATTAAATTTCATATTAAAATATTTAAAACGCCTTATGAAATAAATTTATAATGGGTTTATCTGCTACTCGGGTTTTGTGTGTAGGGGAAAGGAAATGGTGATATATAAACTCCTGTACTACTTGGACGTCTTCATGCGCCAAAAATGGTTTGTTTCAAACATTTTGAAGAAATTTTTTTCGTAAGCTTTTTCTGTTTATAAATTATGATGTTTATAATTTATTCAAACGGACATGCTTCTGCTTTAAAATTTTAATTTCCCAAACTTGTTACTTTTTTTTTTATGAAATTACGGATGACTCTCGAATATTGAGATAGTAAGAATGATCTCGCAAATTCTTTTAACTTGGGGGGGGGGGGGGGGGTAGAGGAGAGTACCTACACGGTAACTTCACATGAAACCCTCAGCACCTCGTTTTCTATTCCAAGAGATGGCAATGATTTGGAACATCCGGGTGCAGAACTAATTGTTAGAAGGGGAAAATTAGTGATATTTGTAAATATACCTAATTTGATTAAGCATTTTCAAAGTTTCTCTTCTAATTCGTTAATTGCAGTTTTAAATTTATTTTGTGCTTAAATTCTTAGCAGGGATATAGTAAAAATCGTTTTTGTGATTACTTATGAACTTGATATCCTTGGTTAATTTGTGTATATCATTTTTCATACTTTGTGGGAAAAATAATTGCCGAGAATGGCTGTCATATATCAAATGTATTAAAGTGAGATAATGATCGACTTATCATCGAATAACTATAGTATAACCTTTTAATCCTATCGAAAGTTTTTTTTTTTTTTTTTCACTTGGTTGTTGTACCACCTTACCCCAGTCTTGAAGATACTTTCAGGCGCGAACTTTGTTTGCTCCCACTTGGATAAAGGATTAAACTAAATTTACTTTAATCCTATGTCAAATTCTCTTTCAGATCGTAAATTTTTATAATACTGGATTCTATTTTGCTGTCTTGCTGCATAGTAAAAATTACTATATTCAGTTTCGATTTCTTTCATGAAATGTTCAAATTCATGTGGTATATCGATTGGAATTAGCTTTGAAATTTTCGTAACATCCTTAAACGAAAAACAAACAAACAAAAAAAAAAAAAACAGTACAGTGCCTCCTAAAAATTATGATGAAAAAACTTCAGGTGTTCAGAGTCAACTTGCGTAACTTCCTGCTAATTTAACCCACTTCCCTAGTTACATGTTTCCACTACCATCTAACTGTTACTTCCAATTTTTTTCCCATTCCATTTCCAAAGAAATAGGTGTTTCTGTCACTTTCAGGAACAAATCAGGTATTAGCTTTTCCAACTACATAAACCAACAAATTCATGAACGACAAGATATTTATCAATTCCACAAACTGAATATCAGCATTGCATCACAAAATGATTTCGCTCGAAAGTAACTTGCCGAATAAATTTACACACAATTCTCGGGTACGTCTGGCTTAAATCGATATAGGTAGGCCAATGCCTTAGTCTACCCCCCCCCCCCTTTATTTGAAACGCGTATGCCAAATATAAGACTGCCAAAATATGTTTGGCTGTCTTGTATTTCGCTGGAAGCACAACGACGTGTGTTAGTTTATATGCCAAAATGAGTGAAACAATTCAAATCGTAACGAACAAAAGATTGATAAGATTGAATCTGCTGTAACTATTTACACTAAGTTAATCATTTGTTTTTTAAAGAATTCAGAAGCGGGTATTCATACCACTAATTACTCATTGGGTAATGAACTTGAAAGTGGGGGGGGGGGGGAACAAACTTTCCTTTTTATGTTCACCTCTTATAATGATTTTTTATAATATACGCGTACTCATAAACGTTTTTTAACAAAACGTTTCCTATCAATGGAAGTATTTACTATTTCAGTCGTTTTTCATATCGCCAGCTTTGGTTCAATAACACTAGGATGATTCATCCATCGCTTTACACGCAGGGACACTGAATGGTTTCTTATGCCCTAGCTCGGTATTTATGGATTTGACTAAAACAAGCTGGTCATTTCTATAGCAACTCAAGTGTGCCGCTTTTTTTTTTTTATATCGTTAGCTCAACATTTAACTCAACTTTTTGAATCGTATTACGAAATTTGCTTCTTAGTGTTTTTGCATACGCTGGAGTTGTTTTGAATTTACGGCCGAAGCAACTAAGGTTATAAGGCTCGTGTATTATATCTGTAAATTGTGTGCTTCTGGGCAGTTTGCCTGTTTTACAGCATGGAAAACTCGCAAGTTTCCGGACTGAAAAACCCACCATCTGTATGAGACTGGCAAACTAGCCTTGCTGAAAAGCTATTAAGGTTCTACCGTCCTAAAAGGGCATTGAGCATAGGGTGATTTAACCAGTTTAAATATAAATATGGATTTAAAATTTAATCTTAATGAACTTTGATGCGAATTATTTTCCAAAATACTTAATGAGAGTAAAAAATTAATACATGGGTAGATTTTATAGTTGAATGATCCGACAGATCGCATATTGTTCATGTTAAGAAAATGAACATGCTCGGGTAGTAGCTGACCTTTTAATAGTCTGATCTGTGCGAAATTAGTTACCTTTTTTTTTTTTTTTGTCATGCTTTCCTTTGTCTCTTTGCAAGGATATATGCTTTAAGTTAATTTTTAAGTAATCTTTAAGTTATTCGACCTCAGTCTTTTCATCGAAAGATGGTAAGACTGAGATCGAACCCCTTCAACGATGGGAAATTTAAGTCTAGTTGATTAACTAGTTCTCAAAGTCTTTTTACCCCGACACAAGCGGACGGGGGAGAGGGGGGATCTGCCAGTACAATTAACAGACACTGTTTTCACCTGTTCGCTCGCCCTAAGCTCCTTAACACTAACTCTAAACACAATTCTTTCCTCGAATTAAAACATCGAAGGATTTGATATTGAGAATTGAGTTAAAGAATTTTAGGACAGTGAAAAATTAATCACTTTCGGCCAGAGGATACTACTCGGGGTGGGGAGTGGGGCATTAACCAGTAAGATTCTTTTAAGTACAGCAATTCGATATCCATACACTTCATTCCGAGTATTTTTTTTTATCAATACTTGACGATTCTTTATAAAATGTGTAGTTATAATACGGTTTAAGCGCACACACACAAAACTGGTTTAAAATTTCGAATATTGAATGATTAGTCTTACCAGACAGCAGAAATCAAATTGAAATATTTGAACCACATGGGTTTGTTTGCGCACGCGCACACACAAAAAGCAAGCTCAAGTTGATCTGCTCTTATGCTATACAGAGAATGCAGGTTTTCCATTACATACGAAAACCCTGTTGTTTTCTTGGTAGTATACGAACATTATACAAATATCAAACTAATGATAGCTCCAAAAACTACGGGAGTTACTTGTGAAACTTCAGTAGCAAAATAATATCTGTACACTCTAAGCTTTGGACTACTATTGTCTCCTGAAAATGATATGCCGATATCAGCTTTTCAAAAATGTTTTGAAAGTAACGATGAAGAAATTTGAAGCAGCGAATACTGAATTACCTCTCCGGAGTAGAAGAAAAACAGTCGTCGAAGTTGCGCTGTATCATCGTAGGACGTAAATGTATAAGAGACGTGCCGATTGCCATTCTCGAAATGTCAACAACTAAAGTGCAAATTAGGGGAAAGGGCCAGAGATGATCGCATTTTCAGTTTCTCATCGAAGCACTTCAAAATAATGAAAAACATACTGAACATCTTTTTACACTGAGGTGGCATAAGTATAAGAAGATTCGATATGGTTAGTAACCGACTGCTAACTAACTATGGATCAATGTGTTTGTTTGGCATCGAACATGCGAGTGATTTCTTATTCGGAAATCACTTGGAACTTTTGTCGAGTGATTAGTTCGGTGTAGATATTGTAGAAAAACCGAATGATTACCTCGCTTAAAATGGAGTCATTTTAATTTTCGAATATCCTGCTTTTTGAATTAGACAACTCATTTATTAGTTCTATGAAAGCGAAACTAAGCACTAAAATGTTGCTTTGTCTAATCGGATGAATTTGTACGAATAGTCTTTGTACAAAGATCCCCCCCCCACCTTCAAATTTCATTTGAAATAACTCGCTATCAGGATATTTGGCAAACTGATACATAATTGAGGATATTAAATACTATCATTTCTATTATCATCATCTGAGACTGATAAGGGGACCGCGGCCCACAGTTTGGGAAGCGTTGTCCTATAACACCCACTCAAAAGTTTACAGACCTACGACAGTCCCTCTTTCTCCTGTTAACCAGAATCTGTAATCCAAGTACTTGCAATCTGTCCTAATAATCTAAATTCCCATGTAAAGAGACAAAATTCCTTATCCTTAGATGTCAACGTTCGCTTCAACATAACAATTAACCTCGGAGTTGTATTTGCGACTTTTGCTATGTGATCTTTAAACTTCGAAATCCTATCCACCGATACGCCAAGATCCCCTGCCTTCTCAGTTTCTTGTAGCATAACCCCACTAATATATGCCGCTGGAAATCTCATCATGCCAAAGTGCATAACTTTACACTTACTAGCATTAAACTGAGAACCATTTCAGTTTATCCAAATTTCCAGCCCTATTCAAATCATTTTGTAAGTATTGAATATCAGTAGCATCCCTGGTGGCCCTGCCTATCTTCGCATCACCGGCAAACAGTTGCATATATGCATAGATGTCATTAATGTATAGATTGAACAATGGCCCAAGGACTGAACCCTGAGGTACACCATTGATCACCTTAAATCTGGTAGATTTACACCCACGTGTATACCACCTTTTGATATCTGCCTGTCAACCATCCCCTGATTCAAGTCAAGAGTTCATATTCCAATTCCATATTCTCCAGTTCATGCAAGAGCCTTTCGTGTAGTGTGCTATCAAATGCCTTAGAAAAATCCAACAATCACATAGTGTATCATTCCCTTTATCCAACCCGGCCGTAACATTGTTATAAAATCTAAGCAAATTGCTAAAACATGACCTTCCATTAGTAAACCCATGCTGCTCCTTGCAGAGTATAACTTGTTTGTCTACCCATTTCTGTATGCGAGTTCTTACCAACTTCTCTAAGATCTTTACTACCACACCAAAGATACTGATAGGTTGGTAGTTACACATCAGTTTTTGCACCACCCTTGTACAATGGAACTATTATACATTCCTGTGATATCATTCCTCAGTTGAAATTTGAGTTATACAAACATGTGAAAGGCCTAGCCAATTCAGCTGGACATTCCTTTAGCAAACGGGCAGATATTCCATTTGTCCCTATTGACAAATTCTTATCCAGGTTATGCAACAGCTCTTCAACCTCATTTTCATGAACCTCTAACTCTTCATTCAACAGCAGTAGCACTGTGCATCATGTTACATACACCTTTTGAATAATCTCGTTAGCTTCCAACACTAGAGTACCATCTGCATTCAATAAAGTTATTCTTTCACATTCATTCATTCTTTCTTTTGCTTGCGGCATAACGACAAATTCTTTTGGGTTGCCTTTAGCTTGCATGGTCAATTTCTTTTCATACACCGATTTAGCTTTCCGCACATTACTCGTTACTTTTCTGGCCTGAGTTTTATATATTTTTTAACTCTTATTCTCACGACATTCTTTCCACATCATCTTCTTGCGGATCTCTTGCTTAATAAGGTTGCACATCCAGTTCACTCCCAACCTATCTATTCTTCGAACACTATGGATACATTCAGATACTGTCTCATTTAAGCAATTTTTCAAAGATCCCATGCATTGCTGACATTTTCCCATTCATAACTGATACCATGCGACCAAAGATATTCTAAGTTTATAATAATTTACAGCTTTGTCAGATACTTCCCAAGAAAGTACAGCATGATCATTGTCATCAATTGGTGGTAAAATAGCCATATTCTTAACAGACACCCTTTCTGACGCTATGAGTAAATCCATCACTCTTTGAACTCGAGTTCCTTCTTTCACATGGTGCTTGAGAAAGTTGTCTCGTAACAATTCAATCAACTCCTTTTCTTTCTTATCATGAGATTTCTCTTCTACCCAATCAATGTTTGGAAAATTAAAGTCGCTAATAATGATCACTCGTTTGGTACCCATAAGGCTAAATTGGCGATGCATTTCTTTATCCCCTGCAACTGAGCCGCCAAATCTTTAGCAACACCTCACCATATACCGTATTTTTTGGACCATAAGACCCACCTTTTTTACATAGAAAAATCGACTGAAAATTGGGGTGCGTCTCCGAAAGTAACATTAAAATACGAATCTTGACACTGTACCGAAGCTGTTTAGCGAAGTTCAATTACTGGCGCAATATGTTAATAAAATTAGTAAGTACGCCACTGAAGGTTATATCACCTAAGTTATCTCGCTGCATGTGGATGAATCGCCGATTTAGAGCGTCAATAGTCATTAGTGTGTAAACATATGCGCTTTTGTACGGTTCATTTGAATTTTTTTTTATAAGTCGTTAAACTTTTTATCTTAAAATTAGAAAAAATGAGTGTAAAACAAAAAAGACTTTAATATAACGTGAGTTATAAATTAAATGTGATAAACTATGCAAAACAATATGGAAACAGAGCAGCAGAAAAACATTTTGGTCCACCACCAACAGAAAAAATGGTTCGTGAGTGGAGAAAACAAGAGGAACAATTAAAACTGCTATGTAAACACAAGAAAACATTCCGTTCGCACCTAGAAAAATGGCCAGAATTAGAAGTACAAATGAAAAATTGGGTGACAAATCATCGAAACATGGGAATATCTGTTTCTACGAAAATGATAATTTTTGAAGCGAAACGATGGGCAACTACTAATGGAATATTAGATTTTACCGGTTCACCGTCTTGGTGCTTTAGATTTACGAAAAGACATGGGTTATGCATGCGTACAAAAACCACTCTATCCCAAAAAATGCCGGCTGACTATGAAGCTAAAATTACAAAATTCCATACATTTGTCATATCAGCGAGAAGGAAATTTAACTTTGAGCTTAATCAAATTGCGAACATGGATGAAGCGCCTCTAACTTTTGATGTTCCTTCAAATCGGACAGTAGATTCAAAAGGCACCAAATCAATAGTGATCAAAACAACAGGTCACGAAAAAACTCGCTATACTGTAGTTTTAGCTTGTTGCGCTGAAGGAACAAAACTACCCCCATGTTAATCTCCAAGAGAAAAATGTTACCAAGAGATGAAATTCCTCATGGCATTATTATCCACGTTCAAGATAAAGGCTGGATGGACGAAACAGGAATGAAATTATGGATACAGAAGATATGGGCAAAACGTCCAGGTGCGTTGTGTAAAAAGCCTGCGATGTTAGAGTGGGATCAATTCAGAGCGCATAAAACAGAATCAACAAAGAAGCTTCTAAAAGAAATGAATACAGAATTAGCTGTCATTCCTGGAGGCCTTACAAGTCAATTACAACCCTTGGATGGATCTATTAATAAACCATTGAAAAATTTTACGCGGGAAGAGTGGAACAAATGGATGGCAAAGCCAAATCACGATGTTACAGCAACTGAACGTATGAAACGGCCAACAATTTTAGAAGTATGTACCAGGGTGAAACATTCATGGGAAGCTGTGAAAGAAGAGACGATTATAAAGTCATTTAAAAAATGTGGATAAGTAATGCGATGGATGGTACCGAAGATGACGCAGTTTTTGAAGGGAGTGGCAACAATAGTTCAGACGAAAGTAATACGAACGGACACATTAACGAGACGAGTGATAGTACCGACAGTGAAGATGAACTGAATATTGCTAATACAAATGATTGCAACAATACAATAAAAATTAGGTAAGAATTTGTAAATATCTTTATATAATAAAATATTTTTTTCTAAAAATCGTCTCGTAAATTTGGGGTGCGTCTTATCGTCCGAAAAATACGGTATTTCATTTTGTTAGCCTCCACTACACACTAAATAGCCTCAAACTTACTGCTACATGGGGGACATTGTTACCATCATTGCCTTCTTGCGTTTCTACCCCAACTGGACTAAAGTCATCTGATATCATTAGTAGTACTCCTCCTCCTCTCGTATCTCTTCTGCAATTCAAAAAATAGTATACCCATTACACTCTATCTCAGTTACCATATCTGATTTTGATAGCCAGGTTTCAATAAAGTAACGAATTCAACCATTTTGTTTCTGATACTCCTGGCATTTGTGTATAGACATAATAAATTACCACCTAGCCTATTCTTATAATAAGATATGCAATCTATTTGGCCTTGTTGTAGAACGTTCTCTTTTCCCTCCCCAGACATACTTAAAAGGCCCGAACTCAAAGCAAATTTTTCCACTGCTTCGCCACATACATAACCATGTTCGAAGGCATGTCTTTTCATATTGGATCTTTATCACGTTTGCATACCATAGTTGGACTTTCACACACATTTTTTTCCATTCCTCCATTGATTTATTTCCCCTGGCTTTCTACATACCAAGAAGTAATTTTTTCAGGCTCATGATGCCAAATGTATTCAAGTGCAGGCCATGGTACAATTTTTACATTCTCATATTTCTTTCTAGCTTCTTCCAACAGACCTTTCATATCTTCTCTCATACTATATTTGTTGCTACTTATATTATTAGTACCTACGACAACTACCATCTCTTTTTTACTTTTCGTTTTTCAATTACGTTTGTCATATCTTTTAATTTTCACCCGTGGGAAACCAGAAGTGGTGATGGCCTCAGCAAGCGCAAATTTTAATATTGAGTCACCATACCGTATCACTTCTTTCCCCCCCCCCCTTACATTTTAACTGACTTACGTTGTTGTTATTAATATTATGAATACCAAGTTCAGCGCTTTCCTGACTGTTCTTCTTTTGATCCTTTTTATCCTGTCTAAGTTTAGTTAAACGTTTTTCCATTTTTTTCTAATTCTCTGGTTGATTTTGTAACGATTTCTTTTAATCGAGAAATTTCTAATGTCTGCTTTTCTTCAGATCATCATCACTGCAGCAGCAGCACTTTCGTTCATCAGGACAACGCTCTCCTCAGTAGCAACAACTTGACTTTAGACACTGCCCTGTTGTGACGAGTTTTCGGTGCCATTCTTAGAAACTAATAATCTTTTCTGCAATTATGCTGTAGTACAATATTACACTAGAAAATTACAATAATATACTAAAAATACCATTTAAATCTAACAAAACATTCAATAAATCAACAATCGCAGATCTCAGGAGCATTCCAACAGCACGTCGTTTCACCAGATAGCCTCGAACCCAACCTCCATATAGAGTATATATATATAATTAAATAAAATGAAACTTAAAAACGAATTTTTCCAGAGTTTATATATATTCTCAAACTCTGGTAAAATTCAAAACTTGAATTCGTACATAAATTTGTCAAATTGAAGCCTTTTGGTTCTAATCCTGTTATTAAACCTGTTATGCACCTACCAATAGTTCACTTATGAAGAATATAACTCTTAGACTTTGGATTGCTATGGGATTAAATAGTTTTTGCCGTCTTTAGTTTCTACCTTGTCTCAAATGAGATAGAATTCGAAACAGTCAGAGCAGTGCAATAATAAAAGGAGAATTTTGGGCTTCTGGATAGTTAATGTTTTTTTTAAGTAGTGTAAGCCAAGGCAACATCTATGCCGAAGGTTATGTTAACTGACTGGAAAAATTCAAAACTTTCTTTTTATTTGGCTATAAAAAGATGATGGATCTTTAATATCGTCATTACATAAAACTCGACAACCTTGGAGTGGGAGGAAATTTTGGTAGTTCAAGGGAATACTTAACCATGTCAGATAAAAGATTAATTTGAAGGGAGACCCTATTCGTCTCGTATGGCATCAAAACCAAAGGGATACAACGCGTGCACATAATCATAAGGTGTCCACATTTCATAGGATCCTTTGGGATATTGTGCAGATAATAAATTGTTACACAGAAGTGTTTTCACGTGTATTGTTCAAGGAGTACAGGCTTTATTATTCAGTGAAAATCTTAACTGAAATATTGTCTTTACCCAAAATCTTGAAAATTATGCTACTTAATTTTAAATTAAATAATTTTTATCATAGACACCCATGCCGTTACATCATCCCTATTACCATCCTGTTCAGGCTTTAGCACCTTTCATAAACGTGGCTGACGTGTTGTATCAAATATTGCCGACGGTTTATATACTAAGGGCTAAATAGTATTTTTGAAATGGCTAATAGGAAGTAGAGGATGAGTTGATATATATGATAAACTTGTATAAAACTAATCTAGTTAATAATTTGAAATAATGTATGGCGGTTTCCAAGATTTTGAGTACGTAGTCTAGTTCAGTTGTTCTGCACGTTTTGGTAATAACTTTGCTGTACTTTTGAACAGACATTCATAGTTGAAAACTAACTTCTGAGTAACAACTTGGTATTTGTCCAAAGGATTCTATGATTGGTATCCACTGATATTACACAGTACCGTGCTTGTGAAGTTGTACTAATTCGGTGTACATCTCTGATGTTCTCTAATCCTCTTCTCTTCAGACCGGTCTGTCTTATTTTGACGAAATGGAAAATCTTGGTAGGCTCCAGGTAAAGATATTAATTTATCTTTAGGAAACTGTATAAATTGCTGATTTTTTTATTAATGAGTTGTTTTTAACAACCCATTAATCAATCTTGTCGGCACATTCGGAAATATTTTTAACAAAATGAATTTGACAACTGGCAAATTCATTTTGTTAAAAATGAATTTGCCAATTCACTCCCTGTTCTTCGAAGTGAATAAGAGTTGTGTTGAAAAAGTTGGGAAAAAAATGCAACCTTGATTTTTCTCCATGAAATTAAAAATACGAACTCTGTTTTGAATTTTTGATCACATGCGTTTGAGAGGGAGATAGTATGAAGAGGAATGAACATTACCGCCTGTGAATGTAAGTTTTTGATGTATGGGATGGAAAGCGAGTCATCTGCTGTTTGTAAGTTGGATGCGATAAAAATACTCCCTCGCATTTCATTTTAAGGTTAACTTTGGAAAGAAGGCTTAGAAAATAAATTATCTTCCAAATGTTTTTGATACGTTCGCCAAAGGAGGATATAAAGGACGAACTGCCCATAGCGGTTTCTTTAAACTGTTGTACTATGTATTTTTTCCCCTAATTGTGTAACAAACTGCGGCCAAATTACGCGATATCCTTGACAGATGCTCCTGAACATATGTTGGTGAAAATGAAGTCAAATTGGCTATTTTAGATTCTTAATCTCAGAGGGAAAAATCAGTGGAATTTTTGATATACAATCTTGAAAGGTCAGTAAGAGGAGTAGATCAGAAGTATTTGGGCAATTCAGGATATGAGTAAGGCGCACTCCAATCGAATGCATTGTGGCATGCAACTAATAACCAGGTTTGACATTTGGGAAAGCTATAAATTGTTGGCGCCCTTCTGTGTTCTTAATTTGCTTCTTGGTCGAACAACTTATTGAATTTCGTCAGCTGCCTTAATAGTAGCAGCCAATAAGTGAACAGATGCTATAATTTCTCAAGGTCAGTTTTCTGTTATATTCACTAATCCATGACTACGTCTGTTTTTATATATGACAGTTGTTGGTTGTTTTTAAAAGAACTTAATTGCGCATTAGGGATATTTAATGACGGTAATTTGAAGGTTGCACATACTTTTTACTTCGAAGCATAAACTTCGCTCCATTGCTTGGAAGATGCCGTTCTTTGTCGTTTAAGAAGCACTTGCTGAGAACCTACAGCAAATCCATCTTTCTTATAAGCATGCAACTTCGCAGCATTCTTAGGTATGGTCTTAGTCTTGTCTGTTGGAGACAGAAAAGATTTTATTTTTTACCAAATTCTTTGCCATTTTTGATATGATTTCACCGTCGAACTTTTATATTTCATTTTTACAGTGCCTCATTTCCATTCCTACTCAAAACCTTTTAAGGTTTCGTCTTCCTATTAAACATAGTTTTTAACCAAATTTCTACAAAAGGAAGTAAACAGTGTCTTTATAAAATTTCCGGTTGTCTTTGCTGTTTCCGTCTGAGTTTTCATAGATCGCGGCTCTACTTCTGTTCAACGGAAATGTTGTTTATGATATGGAAAGCCTACGTGATCACTTTGGTTGGTACAATTTCCTTTCATATCCTTTACGGTTTCCCTCAGTTTTAGCACTTTATCTAATACATGTGTAAGCTTGGGATTTTGTTATTAAATTGTTTGTTCTGATCTGTGTACTTGTTTGATGTACTTTATACGTAACATTTAAAATAGGACAATTATTTCTTTACTCTTGGCATTCAAAAATTTCTACAGATAGCCTCAACTAGACATTACTAGAACTAGTATGACATGACATGTATTTTTTTCCAGTTGATATTGGATTTTGCTGAATGTGTAATATTTTGATATTACGGCATAGTAGGCTGATCATAATTTTTTGCCTTAAATTGGGGCGTTTTAGGGCTAGAATGACATTGGCTAATGTCAAACAAGTTTGTCACACATTTCAAATGTTTTGTCAGAATACCCCCACGAGAATTTTTCAGATAAACATTGTGTACATTTAACACCATCGGCTTGGCTGGCTGCAAACGTTTTTCAAGGAGGGGCATTTTTCTAACTCATCATTAATTTTACAGCTTCTTTTCGACACCGTGACTAAATGAAATTAAAATCAATAAAGCCATGGAAATATACTAAGGACAAAAAAAAAGCTCAAATCAATTAAAAACGATAACCGCACGAACACTCGCCGTACTGAGACACATCATTAAATAAAATAAAACATGCAGGTTTTTTGTGGGTGTGTCGCTAATCGGGTCAAACTTACTGTGGTATCAAACTAGAACAGTCAAGGTCCAAACAGGACGTATGGAAAGACTACTTATAAGCGATGCAGTTATTCATCTTGAAATTATGTAGGTATCTCCACTTGGAGTCGGGACTCATCGAGTTCCCTCGATGAGTCCCTACTCCAAATTCCATACTCGATATCTCCTAAAAACATTCACCAAAGACGCATTCAAAATGTCAACTGGCAGTTTGATGCCGCAGTCAGTTTGTCCCCGACTTCACTACACGCCATAAAAAGAACCTGGACCTCACTCTGACTCGGCTTCCAGGGATGACTCGGACTTTTCCCTCTATCTGCCATGATTTTACTCAGTACTGGACCTTTCTCGAGTTTTCTCTTCACTTCCATGGAACCCAGATGACTATATCTGAGCACAGAAGTCAAGATGTGATCTTAGAGGCCTTGTAAAGTGAGAGACTAACATCCTTTCTACAATTTTAGTATTCTTCAACACTACAGTTACTTCATTTGATATCTTAACCAGGCAATGTAGCCTTTAAACGTTTAACTCATTGTCTGTTATTACCTCTGAATCTCTAGCTTCATCAATCACTAGCGGCAAATTCCAATTATATAAATACCTCACAAAGCTTTCAGTCCAAAATGCATAAACTTGCATTTACCAATATTACACTTATTACATAGCCATATAATTCTGTTTATATGGCCATGTAATGAGTGTAAAAAAGTTTATATACCCCCCCACGAGAATTGTTCAGATAAACATTGTGTACATTTAACACCATCGGCTTGGCTGGCTGCAAACGTTTTTCAAGAATGGGTATTTTTCTAACTCATTAATTTTACAGCTTCTTTTCGACACCGTGACTAAATGAAATTAAAATCAATAAAGCCATGGAAATATACAAAGGATAAAAAAAAGCCCCAACTCAATTAAAAAATAACCGCACGTACTGGGACACATCATTAAATAAAATAAAACATGCAGGTTTTTGTGGGTGTGTCGCTAATCTGGTCAAACTTACTGTGGTATCAAACTAGAGCAGTCCAGGTCCAAACAGGACGTATGGCAAGACTATTTATAAGCGATGCAGTTATTTATCTTAAAATTATGTACGTATCTCCATTTCGAGTTGGAACTCATCGAGTTCTCTCGATGAGTCCCTGCTCCAAATTCCAAACTCGGTATCTCCTAAAAACATTCACCAAAGACGCATTCAAAATGTCAACTGGCAGTTTGATGCCGCAGTCAGTTTGTCCCCGACTTCACTACACGCTATAAAAAAGAACCTGGACCTCACTCTGACTCGGCTTCCAGGGATGACTCGGACTTTTCCCTCTATCTGCCATGATTTTACTCAGTACTGGACCTTTCTCGAGTTTTCTCTTCACTTCCATGGAACCCAGATGACCATATCTGGGCACAGAAGTCAATATGTGGTCTTAGAGGCCTTGTAAAGTGAGAGACTAACATCCTTCCTACAATCTAGTATTCTTCAACACTGCAGTTACTTGATTTGATATCTTAACCAGGCAATGTAGCCTTTAAACGTTTAACTCATTGTCTGTTATTACCCCTGAATCTCTAGCTTCAATCACTAGCGGCAAATTCCAATTATATAAACAGCTCACAAAGCTTTCAGTCCAAAATGCATAAACTTGCATTTACCAATATTACACTCATTACGTGGCCATATAATTCTGTTTAAATCAGCCTGTAAGGAGTTCTGCACCAGAAATGACTCATCACCCCCACCCAACTTGCATAATTGAATATTTCCCTCCAGACAATCTCCATTGTCGTGAATATACAAGTTAAACAGGAGTGGTCCACGGACAGACCTGTAGTATCCCGCTAGTTACCCTCGTTCTCTTATGATTCAGCTCCTTCATACATCATTGTTTGATACGTTTCCGATATCTATGCCTCAAGCTTAATTTTGCATAGAAAAATAAGACAGAATTCCACACATGTATTGATTCTGTCAATTCCTTAAAATCTAAAAGAATAATTATTTATTTGCCTTGTTCAATTCACTTAGGTAAACTACGAGTAGATTGTTAAAAAAAAAAAAAAAAAAAAAAAAAAAACTCCTTGCAATAAAATCGTGTTGTCCTGTATAAAATGTCAGTATTATCCCACCCACTGGATGCTTCCTTGTCAATCTCTCTAATATCTTTAATAATTACTCAGACACAGAATGGTCTATAATTGATTGCCATACTTCCAGAATGGACAATTTTTTTGCTAAAGTGTTAGTCCTTTTTCCTGTATCTTGGCGATTACATTTAAGTTACGTGTCTTGAATATATTTAAGATAAAGCAGTTACAGTGCCCAACGTGCGAAATCTATGTCAGTGATGTAATGTTAATACACACGTGCATACTCCTTTGAAATAAGTATTGTTTTTAGACTTACTCACTGCCAAGTTGTGAATGTCAACTATTTTAAACCATTCTTCCTTCAATATGAACGATTAGTCTACTGTTGGATACATCGGTTTCTCTCCACATCTGACGTTCATTTCATTCCAGAGGTGTCCTGCTATTGAAATCTTGCTCAGTGCGTCCAGGCAAATTTTCCATATTACTTCCACCATGTTATAATAGGACATGTGCATTATCATTTTCTAACAAAGACGGATTTACTCCATAAAACTACCAAATTTTCGGAAGCATTGCATTATCTAGAAGTGCAGAACACTTGTTGGCGTTCATTCTTTTAGGCACTACAGCTATAAAATCATGGATCAAACCAGGAGAAAGAGTGCAGCCATTACACACCTCATAGTTAGGATGATTCATTCGGGCATAAGGCATTCCTGGGTATCGGAAAGGATGTAGCGTGTTTTGTTCCATATGGCAGACTTTCAATATTCAACTAACGCCACTGACAGTGTTATTTATGCTATTGTAATGTTTACACTAGTGATGATCGTGTTTAGTTTATGTACGCTGCCCTCCCGTAATAAGCGATACTATGCAGCTCTTTGGTATGCTACTCCTGATTATGTCCACACCACTTTTCTGAGCAACCTTTCTTCCTTGGTTAGTTTCGTAAGACATTTTGTGCTTTCCATGGCTAAAGTGGCATTCTCGCATTTCCAGCGGCTGAAAACATTACTTAGAGTTGGGTGACAGTTCTTTTACGAATGTCACGAATGGAGGTCATTAATATGGCATCCTATTTCGAAGTTTTTTTTTTTATTTTAAATTATGTAATTGATAGTATACAGTTGTACCATCTGAGGGGATGAGGTTGCTATTTTTAATAGCAGTACATGTAGACTATATGCAACTTCCGGCGTATGTGTGTATATTTCATTTTCTAAAACGGACATGTCTCAGTACTTATTTCATTATAGTGAAAAAATAATAATATATCCACGATGAATTATTTACATTTATTAATATCGACTACTTTCTCAAACTATAGATGCTTCTTTAGGACTAGATTAAAAAAAAAAAAGTTAAATAACAAGAAAAATACATCATTCAAAAGTAGTAACTTTATGATAACCTAACAGTAAAATCTCAATGGATTTCATGTACCTAAACGAGGAGCTTGCGTAATGCGCGATTCCTTATTCAGCAGGTTGATTGTCTATCACATCTTATCTCTGTACAGTTTAACTGTCTTATAAAAATAAAAGGTCATGCGGTAATAAGACCTTGGTGTTTGTACCGTCTGGTTGGACAAATTATTTACGTAACTTCTAACTTACGAATGCAATTGTTATATGCATTAGCATTTTTTTTTTGGTTTATTACTCAGTAACATTATTTTTTGCTTTGTTTGAAATGCCAAACTTCTCTTGATGTGCTTTCTTCTGTACGTCTGTTCATCCATTCGGATTCGTGTTATGTAGTGCAGCCCTTCTGCACATAAATACCACAAGCGCTGTATATCGTAGATATCTAGCTTCTGCAGAAGCAGGTGAAGAGATGACGAACTGTGGATATTCAATTAAGTAGGTTGAAGTCCACTCTTAATTCGCATTGTTACAAGAACAAGACCAGGTTTATTCCGTCTCTCACCTTTTTAGAGTAGAGTAAATTGTACTTCTGTAATGTTTTTATAGCCTATCAGAAATATTTGAGTAATTGTGAGATTTCTGGTAACTGTTTTCGCATTACAACCATTTTTATTGGGACATATTGTAGGTATTCAATCATTTCTGTTCTTTCGATATCGCACGTGCTCATAAAAACATGGTTTTTGTTCTAGATAGTGGTGAGACCCATAATATGACTATATTTAGTTTCTTCCTGTGTACAACATGTTTGTTCTGGCTAGAGACAGATTAATACGTTCAAGGACAGGAGGATCCTGTTACCTTAAACTTCAAGTTTAAAACTCATTCTACCATGCAGACCATTTTTAAGTAGAAGTGAGTTCATCCAGTTCTTTAGTTCCTGAGCGACTATATGGATCAATCAGGAACTAAAAAAAAACTGCTATATACATACCAGAGCCATCCAGATCGCACAGTTTTACTGTTATTACTGTTTACATTAAGCATGACAAACAGAACAAACCTGATCTTGAAACAATACAACTTGAGTGGCTTTATAGCTTAATTTATAGCTTAATTGTTTATGATGCCTTTTGATTTGAAAGACCTGAGTTCGAATCTCATTTAGGACTCATCAGTTGAAGATGAGTTAGCTGATTTCATACTGGGATGGCAGGTTTTTTCCTTCCTCAAAACAGGAAAATCGGCCAGAACACGTGTAGCATATAATTAGCTACCTACATTCGCAAGTAAATAATGATTCGTTCAACCACACAGTGCAAAGTCTTATTCTCAACCTCATGTGTTATGAGATAGTTCAGCTTCATAGAGATGGGATATAACCAGTATCAGTTAGTTGACCAATAATGCCATGTGTGCTATCGGTAACTCAAGGCCTGAGTTATTGCAGTTTTTATTATAAGATTTACCATTTTGAATGGTAGTTTGCTCTGACATTCTCTGAAGTTTTTTTTTTTTTTATTCAGGAATAGTGATTTATAAAAGAGACAATAGTCTATGGATCTAATCGGTGTTAATGTTTTCTCACTGTGGAATATTTATAATGTGGTCTAATTTATTTTAAATATCAGCGTAATTACCACAGATCATATTTCGATAAAGTAATGCGATCTCTGAAAATGTAAGTTTTTTTTTTTTTTTTTTACAATAGTTGATAAAATTTCATTTTTTAAATACAATTTGAAAGCAGGCCCCTAAGTCAATTTTTGTAATAAATATGTTGCATGCTTTCCAAAGAACTATACCTAATATTAGATATAGTGGCGGCTCGTAAGAATTTGTGGTGGTGGGGCTGTAAAAAAAAAAAAAAAAAGTGTGTGTATATATATATATATATATATATATAGATTGAAAAAAATTATCATCAATAAAACTAAAATATAACAATATTTAACAGAATTTCTTCTCTTGGTTCATTTCTACAAAGATATAAATTAAATGGTAGAATTAAAAAGAAAAACAGCACAATATTTACCTATGACAACGACTTTAATTTGTGTTTGTGCTCATGTATTAGCAATGTATCTTGGGTTGCAATGCTACCAGCCCAAACTGCACGTAAATCACGCGTTACCCCACTAGATAGCGGTTTGGTGCGGTCTGCATTGAATGCAGCTCCAGCGTTGAGTATACCAGCCAGTACTAATACTAGCCCTAGCCCACACAGCACACTGACTATTGCGAAATACAACTATTGCCACAAAACGAGCGATATTGTGTTACAAACAAGAAAATAATGGTTTTTAGATAAATAAATAAAAGCACAAGAACGATGATAATAACACACCAACTTTCATTTTATAGTGGAGGGGCTGCAGCCCTTATTGATGACCGGCCCCTGTCTAATATTCTTTCCTGAGAAACATCTCAGGGGAAAAAATGCTAGCGAATTTCTGTATTAACATTTCAGGCCAAATATTAAAACTAGATGTAATATCACACATAAAATTAACCTTTAATTTTATGTCAGCTTCATTGATTATACCTGAATAAGTGTCAGCTTCCACAATGGAAGAATAATTATCTGATTGAATCGAACTTGGAGACTACCGTAGTGGAAGGGTATCGTAAGCCTTGTATATTTAGAATAACAGTAATCCTCATGCTGTCTTTCGTATACCCATTGCCAAAGTAGTGATTTCAAATAAAACATTCGAAAATTTTGACCTTTTCTCTCAAAGGGAAAAGGCTGAACTTTTTAAAAATTTTTTGTTAATAATAACAACCAAGAATAGCTTCATATAACTTAGTTTATTATTACGTGACACCTCCAAGGAGTTCAAGGGATCATCGTGGGAGTGCACTCAATTTAAGAATAAACCTTTTAATAACTATTTTAAACACTGGCCTGTGTAGCCAAGCCATTTAACAAATGAGTCTGCTGCAAATACATTAATACGGCAAAATAATATAAACAATGAAGGCCTAAACATAGCGTAATGACTAGTTCGCACGTACCTGCCACCGTTTGTTCATCGAGACGGAGTCAAAACATCAATATGCAGGTGTCGTAAGAGTTACTTATTACGTGCTGCTCTGTTTTTATCCACAGTTACCAGATGCATATGGCCCGTGATCACAAAAGAATATAACCCCTAAGTAGAAAAGGTTTAGGTACTGTACGCTCGAGGCTGCTGAACGATATAATAATCTCACCAAAGCCGGATTTGAATTATTTCTATACGCGAAGTAAATTTTAAAAGGTGGCGCTTCAATAATTTTTTTTAATTGCCGAAGTTCAGCCAATTTTAAGTCAAAGTTATATTTAAACTTACTGTTAACTTATTTATCAACTATGATGAATATTCATTATAAATTTACTAGATGTAAATTAACAGAAATCATTAAAACACTTGCACAGAATAAACAGTGAATTTTTATAAATTCAAGTGGAAGCGAATCTATCATATAGTCACTTTTTTGTAATATGGTGTTCGGTGCATAACATTGCGATATCCAATGATTGTTTTTGGTCAGTTGTTTGATTCGAGGGGCGTCTTTATCATACTGCATTTAGTAAAGCTAAAAGTATAACTACAGTAACTGGCAAAGCAATTGGTATCTCATGGATACTAATCCACGAGATTACACTAATGGAATACTAGTACAACAAATCGTATGTACATGGCTGATTTTGCATCAGCAAAATTTTCTTGTTTAAAAATTTTAATTTCTCGAAATGCATTAATTTAAATGTCCTCAAAACATTGGAATTTGTATTAGTAACCTCACAGCCTTCATAAAAATTCAAACTATCATAAGGTTTTTTCATAAATTAATCGAGAAACTATTTGGTTTCCTTGTTACTTTTGCGCACGAGGTCTTAAGTGCTCTACACTCTCGGGCCTGCTCTTAGAATCTCGCGTTCTCCAGTACTGAATTTCCAACCTCCCCCACCATGCCATTTCATTACACTGTTTTCAAAAACTTGACTTTCTGTTCATTACCTTTTCTTTAGTGTCTTACTTTAATTTGTCTTCATTTAACCATCTTACACAATTTCATTAATGTCTGTAGGTGTTTTCATTCCTGTCATATTCCTGTTCTGATCTTTGTTTTTTGCCATGCCTCCCCGTTTATCTCTTAATCTGTTTCTGTATTCTTTCCCAAAGGTAGCACTTATGTCTCATCCATAAAAAAAAATCATCTAACCCCTTCTATTCCGTAAAGGGAGTAGGCGAGGTCGTTTTAGCCCCATCTAACTTTTGGAGACTGAGTAGGTAGTTCAATCTCCACTGGTAGCCAATCAGAGATAGCTGGATCAAAGCTATCACTAGTTTAATCGCGGTGAAGAGACAGCTAACAAGTACCTCCATCTCGTGGTCCCTAAGACAATATTTGTAATTTGAAAATAGTGTGGGTTCTACGGTCGATTTTCTTGAGTTTACGGGACGAAAAACCGTTTTTCCGTGCCAAAGATCGAATAACTCGGGAACCAGTCGAAAAAAGGCTTAGAAAATGTTCCTGTAGTCGACGACTAGATTTGAACCAAAGTCTTCCTATGTGCAGTCAAGTGCCGTGGAATGCAAACGCCACTTCCACGGAGCTACACAGGCTTTTATTTAGATAAAGCATTCTGTAATAAATTTTACCAGTCTTTTTTCCTTTTGGAGAAAAAAATTTACTTCTCCTAAAAAAAAAAATGAGAGTTCAAATATGGCAAGTGAGCTGACGCTAGAGAAAATCGGGATATAAATGATTAGTGTTGGTATTGTTTCCCAAGTTTAATAGCATGCCCATAAACACATTATAGAAAAGTATCGGATGTTTTTACGGATCTTAAAAATTGACTCATTTAATTTAGCTTATGCGCATGTATGTATGTGTGTGTGCATATATAAATACTGGGCTACAAAATTATGCGGTAAATTTGAAATTGATCGCCATCATAATCCGTACTGAACATTGTCAGTACTGCATGTAATAGCCTTATATACTCACGAGATCGTCTACATAAGTAGAAAACTATCATATTATGATTAGCATAGACCAAGAACACATTTCCATGACTTACGTGCATTTTAAACAGTGCGTTATACTTTTTTTTTTTTTTGAAGTTGATTCATTAGGATTGTATTGTTTTCTCCTTACTACGGTCCTAAATACACTGCGCTTTTAATTTCTTCTACTCTAGTTTAAGTTATTTTTAGTTAGCAGTTATTAATGCCTAATTTATCTTTTCGTATACTTGGAGAATACATGGGTTTGAATTTCGTTTTTGATGCAAGGAACTTATGGGTTACCCAAGCAAAGAGGACTGGTAGTTTCATCCCACAAAGTGGCCGCCTTAGCTAGATTGATGCTGGTTGTACTCTTTGGTTAGAAATATCTGGGTTAGAATCCTCTCCTAGGATGCAAATAACGAGTTTAGCTGGTCATATACAGAAAAGGTAAGGTTTCCTCCAGGAAATTCAATTTTTCATTCGCAAAAGACGATCCCTTGGTTGTAAAAAGTCCTTCGTTCAAATATTGTCCCGAATATGAAAAATCATCTTCGGAAGTCCTTATAGCGTTTTTCATATGAAGGCGAAAAGGTTTTGAGGGTTTTCCTTGTGAAATTCGTGATTGCTGATTGGCAAACCGGCCAGAATGCACGCAGTTTAGATATAATGCACAGGACTTACAGCCTTAGTTACTTCGATCGTAATTCCAAACAATATAGCGCCAAGACAGTCAGAGAACACGATGAGCAGACAATGCTGTGGCCTTGTGATCATAGTTTCATCGGCTGTAATTCCAAGCATATATATCCTTGGAATCTCTCTCTCACTCACACACACAACTGGTCAGAAAGAATATGATTAACAGGCTAGTATATGACCTCATAATCTTAGTGTTGATATAATTCATTGAAAGATTATAAACGATAAATAAACAAAAAGCATAAGCAATGGATTTTTATGTAAAAACATTTTTAAGATGACAATTTGCGGCCACAGAAGTTTCACATTCACTTTGCATCCATTTCCAGAGGATATGACAATAAGACTTTCTTTTGATGACTGGATCATATTTTCTACATGTTTTTCTAACGTGGATTAAGGATTCTTTTTATTCTAGTTTTTAGCTAATTATAAGTGACTTTTACCTCCAGTTTTATTATTTATCTTTTCCTTTATTTTATTCTGTTTTTTTCTTTTTTATGATATTTTCCTATTTATAATGGTCATTTTTCTACCACTTTTTGCTAACTCAAAATTCGTCTTTGTATTTCAAATTACTGGATTTCTATGAACCACCAGTAATTTTGCTTCTGGCTATATTTTTCTCAGTATTAAGTCATAAATCCGCATTTTTCATCTGTTTATCTGAATCCAGGACCTTCCAATTCTTCCAATCCTTGCTTTAGCGAGGTTTTCAGAATCTTTAGTTTATTTCGAATTCCGATTTAAAATTTCATGGTATTTTAATCAGCAGATAGCTTGAAGTTGTTTGGAATTCCCTCCTTAATTAAGGCTATCACCTACATGTAACTAACATAGGTGATACGTAATTCCTGTCGTAAAATGATTTTATATTAGAATAAGTTACATATCTGTAGATACCGTATTATTGCAATACTGTTCATTATGCCGTCACTATTAATTTTCGAAAGGTGCGACATCCTATTCCGCTTTTACATATTAATTTTCAACACATGAAGACTGTAACGAAATGGACATTTGTCATGTGATTCCCTAGGTTTCTTACTGCAAATTTGAAAATTTTGTCTTAGGCTTCCCGTAGTCCAATAAAAAACGTGATACATATTTCCAATATTTAATTAGGTTCTGAATGTAGTTTCTTTTCGTTCCTGTTATTTAATAATTTATATTTTAAAATTACTCCCTTTTCCCAAATACAACATACTTTCGTATCTCGCATTTAAGGTTAGAGTCGAAATTTAGATTACAATATTATTCATTCTTCTTGAATACGCCAATGGAACTACGTGTAAAAGTACGTATGTAGTTTATTGTAATTAGATACTATCTTCAATAAATGTTACTTCCTTGAGAACTTTGAAAGGGGTAGTTCCGAATGGTTTGAAGTGCGCTGATTAAAATATCAAGATCCGTTTTCAATATATTATGAACCTTACTAGAAGTTGTAAAACCTGTGACATAGCTGGACCGTCTGGTTAAGAAGAACGGAATAGACTGTATTAAAATGAAGGGCTGAAATCCATGGGGACCACATACTGTACATTGATGTAGGCTGTTCTTCCAGAGAAATAGGTACATGGAATGGCAGAGGAACACAAGTTGGTTCTCGGTTCATTTTAAAATTGGTTAAATGGTGAGTGACAAAGATTGTTTAAGGTCTGTGGAATGCTCCCTATGAGAATAGATTAGTACTCTATAGGTTTCAAAAATGAGATGACAGATGAAAAAGAGAAGACATGATGGAATAATTTGTTATTAAAGGCGTTTATAGGATTGACATTGAAGACTTTTTTTTTCAGTACATACCAAAAAGGGAGAGAACAAGGGGTCACCATTGAAAGTTGTATAAGAATGTGGCTAGCAAGGTTGCTAGGACTAGGTTTTTTGCTTGGAGAGTGGTTGAGTGGGTTGCCAGAAGTAGTGAGTGCTTCATCAGTGAATGAGTTTAAGGAGGAGCATGATAGGTATTGTGTGAATGATGGCTAGTGTGAATAAATGGATATCTAACGATGAGATTTTTAACTCAATGGAGATACCTGCATAATAAATTTCCTGAAAAAATCATGACTAGTAGAACCAACGCGTTTTTTTTTTTTTCTGAAATGTTTAGCTTTCACCCTTTTTGAGTTTAGCATTTTTTTTTTCCACTTCAAAATTCGATTGAGGGTGAATAAAAGTATTACATGCCAATAAATCTTCCTACTAGTTGTAGTCATTTTTATATCACAACTACAATATTGCAGATTACAAAAAAAAAAAAAAAGTATACAGATGAAATGCCACCGTTATAAATGCGCAGCTCCAAGCATATTGTTTTGCTGGCGTTTAGAGCCAGCCATTTGATCAGTTGTTTCATTTCTTACATGTTTAAAAGAAAATGAGAAATGCAACTCTCAAATGTCCAATAGAGGGAATAAACAGTATGACAGTGAATGGAGCGAACCTATAGACAGATATGACAGATAGTTGTCAAAAATTAACTAATTATTCTCTTCTGGATATAATCGATTTTTTTTGGAGGGTTGGGGAGAATTTTTTTGTAATTTGTTTCAAATACAGCAAGTGAAGATTTTTTTTAAGTAGTATAGGCTTACTTCCATTCTAGGGCATGGATGAGTATGAAATGTTATAGACATAGTACAGCATGAGTATCATGTTTTTGGTCCTGATGTGTCCAAGAACTTAAAGGACTTGTTATCCAAGCTCTTAAGAATTCTTTGAATGCTTAATGTGAAACTTTAGAGAAAACATGTAGAGTAGCTTCATGATATTGTGAGCAGTGATTCGCATGTCATAATGCAGAAGTTAGAACAGAAATATGCCAAAACAGACGGCCAGCCATATCTTGGAGTTACGATTGTATACTATCTGGATTTGAAAGCATGGAAGGACAGATTTTGTATAGAATATCTTGGGAGGGACAGAATGGTTGGAATGCCATTCGATCAGAAAGCTTATATATATTGTGATACCGTAGCGCAATTGAAAGAGCAGCGGAACCTTACGCGCTTCGACTGGAAAAGACCTGGGTTCGATTCTCGTCGCGACGAGGGGAATCCTTATATGGGCTTTTTCAATTGAAGGCGAGTTAACCGATCTCATATGGAGGTAGCAAGGTTTTTTCTCCCGGAAACTCTGGTTTCTCATCCTGCGTACAGACAGGTCCGCCCTCTAACACGCAATTTACACCAAAAAATGCTGTTGTTGGTTAATGGACGGTTGATGGTTGTAGTAGGAGAATTAAGTAGCAGTGAAGAGGGTGAGTTATTTAGCGAAGTAGTGCCATCCCGCGATGAGTCCTGGGACTCCCTGGAGGTGTCACGTAATAAATAACAATAATAATATACTCTTTTCAAAGTCGAATTTGAAATATTTTGTTACATGGTATGCAGTGTAAACTGGATGTTCGTTTTGATCCACGTCTGCTGACATTGTTGCCAAGGTTTCCTTGGCATTCTTGTTAGAGGACAAAAACTTGGACAGTAATCGGATTTTCCGTTGAATGGAAGATTCATGGCGTTCATTCCAGCAAGGATTATCAGTTTTTCTGTTAGGAAAAAAAAAAAAAAAAAGCGAGCGAAAACAATAAAATCATGAGTAAAAATCGGCTAGCTAATCCAATTTAGTACTATTATAGTATCAAAAAAAAAATCAGCTAACGCCATTTTATTCCCGTATATGGGAGTAGGCGAGGCCATTTAGCCCCATCTAACTTTTGGAGACTGAGTGGGCAGTTCAATCTCCACTGGTACCAATCAGAGATAGGTGGCCCAAGGCTATCACTAATTAAGAGGCACACAGTGAAGAGAGACGGCTCAAATGTGCCGCCATCTCGTGGTCCCTAACACAATATATTTAATGTCTGAATTAATGTGGGTTCTACGGTCGATTTTCTTGAGTTTACGGGACGAAAAACCAGAGTTTCCGGGAGAAAAAACCCGCTTGCCCGTGCCAGAGATCGACTAACTCGGGAACCGGTCGAAAAAAGGCTTAGAAAATTTCCTCTAGTCGCCGACTAGACTCGAAACCACATCTTCCTTCGTGCGGCCAAGCGCCGTGGTGTGCAAACGCCACATCCACTGAGCTACACAGGCTCCTTATAGTATCAAAGGATACGAAAAAGTAAGAATGGCTGAGTGAAGAATGTTCCATATAAAAGAAACCAAATATTGAGCTGCTACCAACAGGAAGTCTCATTATTATATATTTAGGGGGAAGGGGGGGGGGCAAAGAAAAGCTTTGATGTTGAAATAGTAATGATTTTTCTGCTATTTTGATGAGTAGATGGGCAGTTTAACCCAGTAACTAATACTAAGTAAATACTTGGATATTTCTTCCATAATAATGATTAGCGAAATTGGAGAAGCCAATTTAAGTCTCGAAATTCCAAGATGACATTGCTCTTTAAACTGGTGTGTGTGTGGGGGGGGGGGGGTCAGAAATAAATATTCAAAGTAAAGGATTAACGAAATTTAGAAAACTATAATGACAGCAAATGAATATTACAGATTGAGGCAAATGAGTTGAGTCACATAATTAAATGGAGATTCTACAGTTGTGCAGTCTACCAACTTGATATTTCATGCCAAAGTACTACTTTTGATGGAACTGTTCTGGATAGTGCAGTTAAGACGGTGATTAGTGTAGCTACTAGTTGAATTTCTTTCAGAAATATCAGGGTAAATATCATCCAGTCTTCAATCGTCAGTTGGCCAAAGCGTCCTGATGCTTGTTCAGTCCCTTGTGCTATCTAACGACTAATTTGCGAAGTTATTTCGCTACATACAGTCTGGTCAGTGATGTTGGAAGTTGGGAATCTATGTGGAGAAGACAGACGACTTCGGAAAAAGCATAACTATGTATCGGTTGACGAGTAGTATCCAAGAAGCTGTTGTTCTTTCACAGGGTGTTCTAGTTTAGGTGTTCCAAGAGTAGAAGGTCATTCGCGATAACTAGATATGAAGCCGTCCTTCTTGAAAAACACAAATCTTATGATGAATATACGTTGTCCATCCTTGCACAAATTCATAGATGAAATCTGAAAATTCTGATCATGGAATTAAACCAGGGAACTGTTTTTCAGACCCAATTCCATGTTCCCTCCTCCGTATGGCCTTCGAAGTAAGTGCCAATCAGGTTACCTATACTTTCACCTAATCATTGACTACTATTTATGGCTTGTAGTTGACTTGTGGGACCATTAAAAACAGGAAAAAAAATTTACTTTTTGGATGATGTCATTTTGAGCTATGCCATACGAACGATAAATAGAGAATTAGAGGAAAACCTGGGAAGAGGAGTCACCCTGATATCATGGCCGACAGGAAGAAACAACATTGTATGGGACGCCTTCCTAAGAAACTATTGAAGGCTTTGATATCCATAGATTGTACAATGCATACCTCAAGGTACATTGTGGTTGATAAGGTATAACCCTACTTTTGAGAGAAACTTGACATGAAATTAAGAATTATCTATACGTTAGCACAAAAAATATATTTAAAAAGTAGACTATTCTTAAAGTATAACCCTTTTCTTAGGGTGACTGTCTCTAGTTGGCACAAGTTAGTTAGCAGGATAATGCCGTACTATATTATACCAATAGTTGAAGAGTGGTTCACTGAACACGACTGGGACTAAAGGGTTGCTATAGCCACAAAATTCGCCCGATTTGAATCCAGTTGAACATTTGTGGGATACGTAGATCTAGAGATCTGTATACGAATTACCCATTTCTAACAGTCTTAGACCTACGGAAAGTAATCGTGACGACGTGGTACAACATACTTCGCAACGTTCGAAGGCTTTACAGGCCACACCAAACCCGTATCGGCAGAAAGGAGGAGGGGAATACGAATTAAGTATTTGGCTGGATTGTTCATAGGACTTAAGACTAAAGCACAATATTAAGTATGGGTGAGAATTCGATAAAAATTCTAGCAACATGCAAGGAAGGTAAGTCTTACGATGTAAGTGAATAAAACAAAACTTGATTATGCATGGGGTGAGTAGTATAATGTAAGATAGGTTTTGCATTATATAACGAGCTTATAAAAACTTAGGTAGATAGATATTTGTTAACTTAATGAACTTCAAATTTTGCTTTTTTTTTGGTCTGATGCATGACTGTAAATACTCGTGATTCAGGAATAAAATTGACTCTTTCTAAAAAAAAAAAAAAAAAAAAAAAAAAAAAAATTAATAATAAAAACATGACCAGGAAATAAACGAAGAAACTGACCAATTTTGTTCATTTTTCAAAGTTCAAAATTCGTATAAAATCTTATATAGTATTTGATTAATCCCCTGATACATTGTGGCCACCTTCAAAGTATTTTTCCCCTACATGCACCGGTCCCAACGTTCCTGCCCTGCAGTATAACAGAATTGGAAGTACTCTTCTGTTATTTCGTTTATGGTTCTGTAACGGCTCTTTTGATGTTTTTTACAGTCTAAAAATGGATAATACCATTGAACTTTTTCTTGAGCTTAAGGAAAAGAAAAAAAAAGTCACACGGAGAAAAGTCGAGCGAGTACGGTTCCAACACAAGAATGTATTTCTTGGCTAAATACTCACAAATTGATGGGACATTTGGGACAGAATGAAAAGGGGGATTGTCATGAAGCAAGATCCAAGCATTTGCAATCTCTGGAAGCATTCGTAAGATGCATTTTTGCAACCAGGGAACTGTTTCTCAAGAACCTGCATAGTAAATTGACAGTCGCTCCAGGAGGTATGAATTCCAGGGCGGGCCTAAGCGAAAGCTATTGAAAAAGATGACAATCATTTTGGACTTCTCTCCCTCTCCAAAAACATACTGTGCCGTTTAAATACTTCAGCACGTGATACTTGCATACCTCTTATAATTTTATCGAACGTTTCGATAGCACTGTCGTTCACTTCAACGCAAAATTTAATGGCAACGTTGTTCCAGATTTCGCTCCTCCATTTTCGTGACGAACACACGAGACTTACACAAACCAAATCATTCGACCGTACCGACGAGAAACTGGTTCTCACGGAAAATGCGGGAATCACTCTGACATAAGTCATCGTAGGTTCGACAGTGCTGCCAATTGTCGCGATAAAACGAAATGTCATTAATTTTCTCCTAGACCGCGTAGGCGTACATCATGTGAATACTCAAGTGTTCACATAATTTTCTAATTTATTGACAGCACATTGTCTTCAACGATATGTATTGCATTTGTTTTCTGTATTTTTTCAAATCAGGGGGGAATCAGTTTCCCATATAGTAAAAGAACTTGCATCGTTATTTTAATGATAATCCGTTCTCACTTGGGGAAAGGTTGGGGCGGGGGGGTAGAATCCATTGATTCCTCACGTTTTGACAACTAAGAAGACGATTTTTAGAAATAAAAGCTATCGTTCTACTGACTTTAGTCCGGAAACGAAATGATTTTTAAGGATTCACGAACCGGTTATAGCATTAGTTGACAACCATGGTTTCTAATGGCTCGTACACGTGATTACAATCTAGTGATTCAGGTAATATGAGCATAAAATGTTGTTCACCTTCGAAGTTATTTTCTCTGACACAGCTTAGCTAAAACTATGCCTATTTTCTATCACACAGGTTAGCTAGCCATTAGGATAGGCATTGTCAAATAAGAGCCACATTTGATATGCCACACGGTCTTTAGAGAAGACGAACATATTTTAACATCTGCTGAATGGAATAGAATAAAGGGATCTGTTTAACACCATTTGTTCCTCAAAGGGAGTGGTGGAACGTGTAAGCTTTGTCAGAAATCGATAGATCGTCAGTGTTCACACTCGCAGTTGTTCATGGCTACCAATGATATGAAGACTGCAGGTATGAAAATATGGACAACTACTGTGACCATATTCTTCGAACCTAACTGGTATTGTCTGAAACAGTAAGTTCTACACCGAGTTATCTTTGCATTAGGAATATATACCCACCTAATAACGCATTAGTCCACCTCTGTGCAATAACGCAGACGCCTAAGATCAGATTCCGCAAGATTCCGAAAGAAAATTCGACCCATGTCCGATGCAGCAAATCTGTCAGTTCACGCTCATTCCGTGGAGGATCAGCAGTTCTCACACCCCCGTTCCAACATATCGCACATATGTTCAATTGGTTTACAGTCAGGGGAATTCGTTGTCGTGCTCCTCCAACTACTTAATTGTACGAGCCTGATGACAAGGTGCATTGTCCTATAGAAAGAGAGTACTGTGGTTGGGGTAAAACTGCAGATATGGATGGAGATTGTCGGCTAACAGATCTCTGTAGTTCACCATTCATTGTTTGTGAGTTGACCAACGGCCCTAGGGGCATGCCACGAAAAAGCACTCCTGACCATAACACCACCTCCACCAACCTGTTGAACTCCAACTGTGCAACCAGGGGATAGAGCTTCATGCTGTTTATGCCAAATGCGAACCAGGCCATCACCATGTTGCAGCAGGAAATAGGTCTCATCACTCTAGACGACCTTCTTTAATCTGCGGAGAGTCCATTGCCGACGTTCCTTTTGACCATGCGTTTGCGATGCTTGGCCGTCATCATGGGTACCTTTTTGTTTGTCTCTGTCTGTGAAATCCCAGGCGAAGCAAGGTATGGTGCATGTGCAAATGGGTTGAATTGCCACGTTGTCGTTGTTGTGGTGACTGTGTTGCACGTCATTGCAACACAGTCACCACATATATTGAAATTGAAATACATATATTGAAACTGAAATAATTGAAATACGACATTGAAATACCAGTCGTGACATCCGATGATCACTTCTATGATCAACCACGCGTGGTTTGACCATCATGAGCCCTTCTGCTGAATGTCTGTTCATGATTAATCTAGTCCTGGTACGCCCTTGATACAGTAGTATCAAGTATAGCCTGTTACCGAAATACTGGCACATGCCCTCTGGGCCCCAACTATCTTCCCCCGGTCAAATTCACTTACATAGCCACGTTTCCCCATTACTTGCAAACGTTTACTGATTATGTACAGAGGATAGGTATGCCCATTTATAGCGGCCTCACGTGATGCTGAATCACGTGGTACTTCGTTATCGCACCGAATATTTAAGTCGGGGGATGTTCCTAATGCAAAGTTAACTCAGTGTATGGTCAATGATCATTCTGTACTCCACGGGTAAAAACCAAAGTTTTCTGGAGGGAAAGATCCCTACTTGTATGAGTGAATGATGCAAATAGGATGAAAAATGCTTAAAATAGTTCCGCTAGTTAATTTTTTTTTTCAGGATCGAATTATCTGATGTGGAAGTAAAACTGTTTAAAAAAAAATACAGTGAGACACTTGATAATAAGATTAGCTAAATAGCGAATCTGAAGAGAAATTTAGCCGTCATAAAATGCGTGCCATAATGCAGTTTAAATTACTATTGTTACTATTTCAAAAATATAGATCAATTGGAGATTGAACTTCTCCTCAGTCAACTGAATAAAAGTTGTATCCTTGTGAAGTGACGTTTGCGTTCATCGCCCGAAGAAAGCTGCTCTGAGTTCGAATCTAGTCACCGACTAGAGGAACTTTTTCTAGCCCTTCTTTCGAAGGACTCCCTAGGTCGTCGATGTCTGGCGTACGTAAGAAAGGATTCTTTTTTATCCTGGAAACTCGGGTCTTTCTTCCTGCAACGTCAAGGTATGTTAGTGACAACAAGATGGTGGCACTTGTCTGCTTCTCTTCATTGGATGCAATTTATAATTAGTGCCAGAAATGTGTGATTGGCTACCGGTGAAGATTCAACTGCGCCATCAGTCTTCAAAAGTTAGATACCTTGGAACAGTTTCACCGACTCCCATTAGGAAACAAAAGGAGTTAGTGGATTGATTGCATTTATATAGATCAGAGATGGCCAACTAAGCGTCCTTTTGGAGCCAAAATAATTCCGATAAGACTTAGAAGAACCGCAACCTTTTGACCGATGCGATGGTACGAGAGTGAGTGAGTGTGCGCATGGCGAAGTTGTAACGAGCTTGTAAGAACTGCTTTGACGAATTACACACCTAATTTTATGGAGCTTACTAAGAAAATTGATACAATGAAGGCTCTACTAGTAAACAAGTAACTAAAATTGTTTCAACTTTAAAAATATTCTAATTGTTCAAAGTAAACTTCATTTAATGTTTCGAATTAAACTTTTTTATTGAAGTAATTTTTATCAACCCTGTTTTTTTCTCTAATTTTTTTGTAATTTTGTTCCTCTTTTTTGTTGTCTCCTCTTCTCTTTTTGTTTATTTTTACCTGGTAGATCATTAAGAGCCGCATGACGCGTGGACGAAGCCCTATGCGGCTCGCAAACCACGTTGTGTCCACCCCTGATACAGAGCAAAGGGCAACCATTATAGGCTGCTGTTTTTCGAACTCTAATTTATAATATAGAATTCGCGTGAACTTTTCTAACTAGTAGACAAGTAAGCTGCATATTTTATGGACCTTATTGCAATAACAGACGTCATGTAATATAACGAAGTCATTCAAGAATAACGTGTAGAATTGAAGCTATTCGACATATGACGGGATTATTATTGATATAAACACTTTAAATTTTCTGAGAATAAGTGCAGTGAAGAGCTAGCCTAAATGATTCGCTGGCGATTGGTTTGTAAGCAACGATAATGCTTGATGTACCCGCATTTGCAATTATGCTAGTTTAGTACAACACAACAATAATAAACTGACACTCCAGGAGAGAATTAAAAATCCAATTTAAAGAATCATCATTGTGCAAAAATAGACTTGTAATTAAGATTGCATCATGACCTACTGGTGTATCTGCCACTTGCAGAGGTGTGTACCCAGAATTTTGGGATCCTACGATTCTTCCTACTCCTCCATTCGTTAACTTCGAAGATTATTCCGGTGTATTTTCCGGGTATGGTAACTTTCTACCTGGCCAATTGCTTAGCGTTGATGGTTTGGATAGAGATCCAGTCCACTTTCACAATTCTTAAAAGAAAACCGCTTCTGAGACGAGTTTAGGTCACTCCCTCCATCAAGATATATTTAGAACTGTCTCTTCAGGCAAAACAATCGAATAACACTGTTATAGATAATGACATTTTCTTTCCAGTTCTATTTTCATATATATATATATATCCAGCATCCTCCCCCACTATATGATGTAGAAAAGCTTATGTACGTGATGCATAGCATCATGGTAACTTCATGATTCAAGGTCTGCAGAAGAGACGACTGTTCCTTTTTCAGCTGATCCTAGGTTTTCAATCTCTTTGGCACAGTTAAGTAGTTTTCACTTGTTTCTTCCTGAAAAAACTCGATTTATATTCCTAGTCATTGGCACAATCGACCTTAGAAGAGGAACCAAATGTTAAGAGATCCAATTAGGAAATAGTCTTACTTGGCACTCCATGAATATGCACCAACCCATGCCACTGTATGGGGAATCATTTCTGTACCAGTTTCCAAATGTTATGGTTTAAAAATACCACTCAGTTCTTTTGTAGAGATACATAAAGTTTTTTGTTTCATTGAGTCCCTGCTGTGATTTTCCAAAGCATTTTCACAAAATGGAGTTAAACTTCAACTTTACCTAATAATTTATGTGCTCCTCTGTTCCTAATAAGTTAATTAATTCGCTTAGGCATGGACTCTATCAACATAGAACACATTTTTCTTATTTTTGCATCTCGAAACTATACTTTTATAATCGATTATATTAAGTTATCCTTTTTATCACAATTTAATTTTCGAAGTTTCTTTTTCACTATGGCCCACAAATTTTCTTTTGGGTTAATGTCAGGAAGTGACCTGGCCACTGTAGCAATTGGATATTGTGATTTTTGAGGAACTTTCACTTTTTTGAAGTGTGGCATGGAGAGAGATCCTGTTGGAATATGAGTTCTTTGTCTTTCTCGGTCTGTGAGCAGGGCCAGCTTTATCATTAGGCAAACCTATGCGTGCCAAGACTTCGGGGCTCCAGATTTTGCTACATATAAAACTAACAGGAACGTTATTTAAATTAAGGGGATATTAAATCCCACATTGTTTTAAAACCGAATAAGAAACTCCAAGATTGGAATCAGAGTTTTTATCGCCGAAATGAAGCTTATTAGCTCTTTATATTTAAGTAACTAACAGGAACTCCTGTATTCCATAAGTATGTAAGTGTACCATTTCTTTGCTGGACGTATATACACGTCCAGCAAACCTGGATAATATTCTGTCCAACTGCTGAAAGAACATCGTTAGGAAGTGTAGTTTGACAGTCGTGTCTATTAGAAGGGGCAATAATCCTTCGCGCTGAAAAGAACACTTAACTAGATTATTTGGCGTATGTAGTAGCTATGTTCAGTTGCCTACAGCAAGAAACGCAGTTGCTTGCCGTTTGCTCGGTAACCGGAATCCGAGTTATATCAGACTAAATACCTATGAGTTATATTCATTTCGCTGCTTGTTTTTATCGTATAATTATAGTTTTTAATGCCAGCGCAAAATAAGAAATCCTTTCGTACTTTCTTCACTTCATATTGTATCACTATGGAAGATCAATGTCACTATCAATTTTTTGACTAATTATTTTAATCACCAATACATTTTAAAATTCGCCCAGAACTTTATTGAAGATAATTATTTTATAAATTCATGAAAATCCAAATCTGAAAATGAATACTGCCTCCATCTGTTCCAAATTAAGTTTCCATTTTTATTCATAATCTTAGTTCGAAGGTTAGCTCACAGATTGCGCGAAGGTTCGCACTTTTAAATTTCTCTTTATAGAGAATCATATGTAAATCTTGAATAATATCAAGTTATGCATAATTTTTATAAATGTAATCTGGCATTTCAACTTTCTTTGGTTTCCCCCAATCACTCCCTACAAATCGAAATAAACGGCAGTTAATGAAGTCAACTGTTATGTACATATTTCGATATTATGCGGCAGTTTTGAAGTAGCGATATTTTCCCTACACTTTATCCTTCGAAACATGTGTAGGCACATGGGTCAAAATGAAATTTTATTTCCAAAATTTTCATAACAGAATTAATTCGCCTTTAATGGCTAATCCCCCCCCCCTCCCAAAATTATCACCACACACAAAAAAAAAAAAAAAAATACTGCTAGATAACGTACGTGCACTCTTTTTTTTTTTTAATTCGTTATTTTTCCAAAGTAATTGTACCCTTGCGGTTTTAAGCAAAAGACGAAGGCGAAGAATCTCTGATAAAATACCATTGGATATAAATTTTTGATATTAAAAAGACTCGCAATCGGAAACCAAAAGTAATGCAGTTTAACATTATTTGTTGTTACATTAAAAAAAAAAAAATCGTTCCTAAAATTGAAATGTGCGACCCATATAATTTTATTTTTCAAGGAAAGAAAACAAAATGTCATATTTATTTCAATAAATGTTATTTAAAATATATAAATATTTGACATATTTCCAATGTAAACAAACGTTTTGATTATTTATTTTCGCACATGTGAAATTCGTTTTTATTTGGGAAGAGACACAATAAATAAATTGTGCAGCAAAAAAGGGTCAAAAATGTAGAATGCTGATGAAACTTCATCAGCATTCTACATTTTGCTTAGGTCAAAGGGATTTTGAGTATATTTGCAAACAGATATATTCAACATAACTTAGCCAGTTTCGTTGTAAAAAGTGCTGCATTTGAAGAAATTTTAGCGGCATAATAATAAAATAGCAAAATTCATAATGCTTCAGAATAACTTGATCATTTTGATAATACCAAAACAAGATGAGACACATCTGTGGAAATCTATTATTATTATTAGTCCTTTTAATTATGAACTCTATGAAGATATATTTAATAATTTGGTTGTATTTTTGTGTTTTTAATTAAATAAACTAGTTTCATTTTGTCACAGATGGTTTTCGCTTCTTAACTACCTCGACTATTGTTCTTATCAATATTACTAAATTCCAATCTCCTTCTCTGAAATTTTCTCTTACTAAATGTTTGACTTGTGTTGACCAATCAATGACTTAGCAGTTTAATCCAGAGATTAAATATATGGTCAGTTTAATCCATAACGTTCTTAAGAAAATTTCGACCTGTGATTTCCCAGAATCCTGTTAGGAAAGAACAGATCGCTAAGTATTGAACTTGCGATCATTTTGAAACACGTTTCTGAGACAACAGTTTTGTGTGTGTGTGCTGCTATTTGTATTAATTAGTGGGTAAGAGCAGTTTCTATATCACATAAACAGAGCATTTGATTTTCAAGTTTATTATTATTTATAAATTAAATTGATTTTTCAGTCCATTTTTTTGTGCATCAAGATTCTAGTTATTTTAGGGTAAAATGTCGAGTAAAAAGTGGATGTTAGCGAGCATTGTTTCTATGTTTTAACTAAAGCTGGAATTATTATGCTTATTACTGCAACTTAAAAAAAATCAAATCTGGAGTTTAATAAATCTTAATTGTGCGATAAAGTTGGAACCGAATTAATCCTCTCTCTCTCTCTCTCTCTCTCTCTCTCTCTCTCTATAGATAGATAGATAGATAGATAGATATAGATAGTCCTTGGAAATACTAGTGGTGGTGGGCGGCGGTAGATGGCGTTGGTGTAGTTGCGGTCAGTTGGTGGATTGAGTGGCGGAGACAGGGTTGTAGAGTAGATGCCCTCCCTGGAGGTGTCTAATAATATATTATATATGCTTTTTATGTGAATCCCAGGCCTCCAGTAAGTAAAGTGGTCTTGCACTAGGCGATAAAATTTACCTTTCACCTAAAGTTGGGTGGTTGGAAAGCAGATACGTTAACCATTCTGCCAACCAGGGAGGCATACTGTGCATGTTACTGCAAACTGAAACGTTTTATATTTAGATCAATGTTGTAATTTCATAAATATGATTTTTGCTACAATTTTTGTTACCGTAAATTCAAAATTTTTATTTTTAGTGAGAATATCTGAACTTTACAGTTGATGAAGTTCCTATTTTTACCTTGATTAGCAAGCTTAATTTGATTGCATTTAAATTCTTGTTTTAAAAAAAAAAAAATTTTGCTCATTATACAATTATTTAAGAAGCAACTTGCACCAAGATAAAACAAGTGACCTGTCATTATTATGCATTGAATCAGATATAATGGACTCGATTAATTATGATGACATTATAGATAGCTTTGCTAAAGCCAAAAAAAAAAAACTAATTGATTTTCTTAAATTTGAACTGATTTATTTTTATACTTGTTTTAAAATGCAAATATATGTATACCAATGTTGACTTTTATTTTCAATAAACTAAAAAAGTGCTTATTTTTGAGGCCTCATAATGATGTTGGGCCTCGGGTCACCAAAAGTATAAATGCGGCCCTGGACACTGCCTGTTTGTAATGCCAGCGGTGAACGCTTATTTTCTGTACTTAAACGCGTTAAAAATAGTTACACAATTCGTTAAGTCAGATGCATTTAAGAAATTTGTCAATTATGTTTAGAAAACGATATTGTTGAATTATTAGATTATAAATGTATGTTAGATTAGTTATAACTTATAAGGTATATATAATTGATAAATTCTTCATTAAGTAAATATAAAAATTTATTTGTTTATTACTGAATAGTTTAAAGTTCATATTTTTTATAATTAAGTTTATTTTTATTTATAAATATTTCAGTTACTGGATTTGAAAATGGATAAAAAGAAATCGGGTTTTAAATATCGCAAACATAAAGCGGAAAAGGAAGAAAATTTGAAAAAACAAGAAGGTGCATTTTTAAAATATCTTTGCCGAGAAGATCGTAATCGCATACAAGAAGAAAATCTTCAAGATTATTCGTTGGATAATTCGTCTATAGTTTCGATTAATGAATTGGAGGAGAATTCTTCAGATACCAAAAATTGGACTGAAACATCGATGGAGAAATCTACAGATCATATGAGTATTGTTGATTCTGAAGCTGGTTGTACTACAGATAGCAACTTCGTGTCCTGTAAAATTTTCCAATATCAATCAATTACGTCAACTATTAGTTGAACATGGACCTGAACAGATTCATAATTTTTATTTTCCGAAAGATAACAATAATAGATTTTCAATGACTCATTATACTCGAAGACTATTTAATGGCGAGACAACGCAGCGTTTGTGGTTATTGTATTCAAAATCCACGGATTCTGCATTTTGCTTCTGCTGTTTTTTATTTGATCAATGGCGGATTAACCTTGCTGATTCTGGATTGAGGGACTGAAAAAATGCTTCTTCTATTTTAGCTGCGGATGAAAAAAAGGCAAAGACACGTTGAAAATTACCATAAATAGAAATAATTAGAAATTTGAATAAAAGAAAAGAAAAGCATTGATGAAGAGAACTTGCTAGTTATTAGAAAGTTATTTCTAATAACTAGCAATGAGATGAGAAACATTGGGTGCAAGTATTAGAACGACTCTGCTTTAGTTCAGACGTTAGCTATTCAAAATTTATCATTTCGAGGAACAAATGAGACATTGTTTTCGCATGGAAACGGATATTTTTTGAAATTTGTCGTATTTCTAGCCAAGTTTGATCCAAAAATGAATGAACATCTTCGAAGAATAAAAGATATACATATGTGCATTATCTTGGAAAAGATATTCAAAATGAAATAATAAACATCTTCGCCAATGCGATAAAAAAGAAAATTTTAGAATCTGTTGTTGCCGCAAAATATTTTTCCATAATTATTGACTGTACGTCTGACATTGGTCACACGGAACAAATGAGCATAGTACTTCGATTCGTAGACACTAGTAATTGCACGGTTTCTATAAAAGAACACTTTTCAGGATTTATAGAAATAAAAAAATACCACGAGAATTTTTATCAAATGAAATACTAGGAACTCTTGACAAATTTTCATTACCAATACAAGATTTACGAGGTCAAGGATACGATAACGTATCCTTGTGATACGTTACCGTATCACAATGATATCCTTCAGTAATATGATAGGTGATGTAAAAGGTGTGCAGCGACGAATTTCAAATATTAACCCGAGAGCAATGTTTTACTCTGTAGTTCATATTCATTAAATTTAGTATTGAATTGCACTGCTAATACTTTAGATGCCAAAGCATTTTTTGACGGGATACATCGTCTATATGTATTTTTTTCCGGTTCGACTACTCGTCGATGGGAATACCTCAAAAGACACAAGTAATTTTACACTGAAACCAGTCTGTGATACAAGATGGGAGAGTCGAATTGACTCATTAAAGCCCCTAAGATATAATTTGTCCCATGTTTGCAAAGCACTGCAAGAAATATCTCAAGATGATAGTTTATGTGGGTTTAAGTGGAAATACCATGAGATTAGAAGCAAGTAGTCTTCTTAAAACTTTAAGGAAGTTCAAATTTATCGTATCCTTAGTAATGTGGTATAATAAACTTTACAAGTAAACAACTTCAGAATACAAGCCTTGATATAAATGGTGCCATAAATTGTATTAATGATACAAAGAATTTCTTAATGAAAATCCGAAATCAGGATGAATTTGAAAAGATGTTAACAGATGCGGAAAAAATCGCTGAGGTCTTAGGTGTAACGCCTAATTTTGAACAAGAAACAGTTAGACTTAGAAAAAAAAAAAAGGATTTGTGTATGAAGCAGAGGATGAATTCATAACAGATTTTAAACAAATTTAAGGTAGATTTTTATTTTTCAATTATTGATACCAATTTCATCTGCTGATGAAAAATTCAAGCACATGTCTACAATTAACGAAAAGCTTGGTTTTTTTTTTAAATATATATGAATTTCGAAAAATTACTTCAACAGAACTGCTTAAAAAATGTTGGATATTGGAAAATTATTTAACACATGATAATTATAGAGATATTGGCGGAACAGATTTATGTAGTGAATTATAAATAATAGCAAGGCGAATTCCAGAAAATACTTCCTCATTAGATGTCCTGTCATACATATGCAAAAATAATTTAGAAAATAGTGTTCCAAATGTGTTTATTCTCTGAGAATTTTTTCAATATTGCCAGTATCGGTAGCAAGTTCAGAAAGGAGTTTCTCGAAATTAAAACTTACTCTCTCTACGATGGCTCAGGAACGACTCGCTGGTCTAGCAATAATATCTATAGAGCATGAAATTGCATCTGAATCAATATAGATGAATGAATTCAAAACTTTGGCAAAGCAAAAGCCCGAAAGATTAATTTTTCATAATTTTTGTATTTAAGATGTAATAATTTTCTTGCTATACAGATATTAGTAGTAATCATATGTATACAATTGTATTGGTTTTGATTAATAAATTTTATATATAAACATTTATATATAAAATTTATATGTTCATAATGATATTTTTATAAATAGCCACATGTGTGCTTGTCTGAGTATGACAAAATATATATACAGCAATCCCTCGATTAGTGCACCTGATAAGTTCTTTAAAACAGGCGCATTAATCGAAAACGCATTAATCGAATATAATAACCTATGGGAAAAAGTATATAATTCGTTCCTCAAATTTCTTTTTTGAACGTTATTTTTTTTTATAAAAGAATTAAGGTTCTATTAATTGTCTCAGGGCCTAGTTAAAGTAAAATCATGAAGCTGAAAGACTATAAAACATATTCAGAATATAAATTTTATTATTCTACTTCTTAACAAAGAATTGAGCTAACGTAGTTTGGCGGGCATTATGTTTCTTTCTTTTTTTTTTTTTTTTCACACAACCGACGGTATGGCCCTATTGCCTCTTCTACTCTAATGCAAATTTTACTGCTTCTCTATTCATCAGGGTGAGCCTCTGCATTGCTGCTTAAAAACTTCGCTTGTGCGAAAAATATTATACGCCGCCAATTGTTATAATCCGCTTGCAGGCAATTTTTATAACCGATCATAAACAGCGGTATTCTCTTTCCCAAATGTTGAAAGGTTTCGATGTGTCAAAATAAACGATACACAAATGTTATTAGGCGTTCTGGGTCCGAGCTTTTCGATATATTCTCGAATATTATTCTCCTCAGAATATTTCCACTATAAAATATTTATTCATAAATAATGCTTAGAAAACTAAAATGACAAATTCCAGGAACTTCTCGCGGAACACAGTTTGGGAAACCCTGGTATGCATAGTGTACATGGAAGTAGTGTATGCTATTAAAAGTAACTTTGTAAGATGTTTTAAATCGGTAACTAAATTATTTCATTCTGGTGAGTGATTTTTTAAAATAGTTACGCATAAAAATGTATAGACAGAAAAATTTTTTAAATCTGTAACATTTATTTTTAAGATGTATATAGGCGCACTAATCGAATTTAGATATCGAAAAAAATGGCCTACTAATTACTGCATTAGAGACATTGTATAGGGGCGCCTAAATTTTCTTTGCCTAGAGGCATCAGATACTCTCGCATTGGCCCTGTCTGTGAGACCATTCTTTTCTCCAATATTTTTATGTATTGGTCACTTTTCATACCATCAACAGGCACACAGTACACTGGTGATCCTGGACGGTAATGTATAAAATAACCGAAGAACATCTTTTTTTAGCTGGGTGTTTAGGAGCTTGAAGGTGGACAGGAGAAGACTTCTCAGCTGCTGATTTGTGAATATAGGGGTCTCTCTCTCTCTCTGGAACAAAGAAATGGCTCTCATCTGAGTACGACCTTTTTCCACGTATCAACATCTTTTGTTCACTGGGGCCGCTTTTTCTGCATAGCCTGCATCAACAGTTGATTTCTTTATTGATCTGTGTGAAGTCCTCCCTGCATCCCGCAATCTTCGACGGACTGTCATGTCAGAAACATTAATCCACTATCTGCGAAGTTTCTAAGTCAACAACAAATTCGTTCAGCTTTTCCTAAGAAAATCGCATTAACAGTACCAAACCAACACAACACTCATTGGCAATTTGTCTTTGAGTCATAGATGTGTGCTGAGAAAGAATACATATTTTATAGATACACAAAATGAATAAAACACTACGAATATCAATTTGTTTACACGCAGCTCAACCAGAGTAGTGAACTAAAACCAAAAATAGTAAAGAGAAATCAAAATTGTGAAAAGAAACAAAACCCAAAATTCGGCTTGTTGGGGTTAATTTGTTCTCTACAGTATCCCAGCAATATTCACTCAGCCAATTATCGGCACGACTGCAAATGAAGGATTTTCACTTTCAGACTCGCAGACATATTTTGAAGGGGTTTATATAAACTGGAAGTTGCTAATTTTAAATTGCATAAGTAAATTAAAATTTAGTTTTAAATCAATTTTGTATATTTCTATCACTGGCTTGAGATAACCAAATGGTTTGAATTGTCGTTAATGCACATTTATAATCAGTAAAGGGATGAACTAGTGACCCTCAGAATGTGACAATGTAGGAATTTGTGCATAGTAATATCGATGGATGAAGAAGCGACATTGCTTAGAACATGTTTTTTCCTTTCTCTTAATTATTTTTGGCCATATTTCGATTTTTTTTTCTTCCATGATTGATCAAAAGGTGGATTCTTTCCGAAGTTTTAAAATTTGAGGCGACTGTATAGTCCTGGGGAAATGGTCTTTCTCCAGAGTGTTAAACAGTCAGAAGTTAGTTACATATTTGAGTCCAGTTACTAACTAATAAAGCTTTATCTAGGTGTTTTCAACTGGTTCGGTAATTAGTTGATCTTTGACACAGGCAATGAGGTTTTCTCCTAGAAACTAGATCCTCAACACTGCAACACACTTCACCATAGAGCTCGCACTATTTCAGAAAATACATTCCTATTAGTTTTTAGACAGAGTGGCAGCAGCTCCCATCTCTCTCTGTTGATGAACTATTGATAGACTTTGAACTATTGGCTCTCAGTTAATTGCTGAAGTTCCGCCTACTCCTTTTGGGAATAAAATGCATAAATTTGTTTGAAATTCATCTCTATTAAGAAAACAGAATAGTCGTTGCTTCTTCCCAATGTGCTGCTTTAAAACGTTATGCATGTACTTCATTTTGAGTGGCCTTCACTGACTGCTAAGCGCTATTCATTTAATGGTCATGAAAATTTCAACTAATCCAACTGGGAAAATAACGCACAGTACTTCATGCGTTTTCTTTGGATTACATATGATTTGTGATGTTATGAATGCATGGTGCACAACACGGGTAGAGCACGTGCCTCAAGGTCAAAAATAACAGGAATGTAAAAATGTCATGGGCAGGGATGATCGTTTGAGATAGCAAACGCTATATATATACCAAAGTAATTACATTCGGTATATACTATGTATACAATTAGCTAAAATGCATTTTATTATTATTACGCGACACCTCTAGGGAGTCCAAAGACCTATCAAGAGGACACCTACTCTACAACTGTCTCTACCAACTACAACTACTATCATCTACACCAACACCCGCACACCATCACCACTAGTATTTTCACAGAAAATCGCAAGCATCTGTGCCCAGGGCGGGACTCGAACCCGCAGCCTTTTGGCTGGAGAGCGGATACACTAACCACTTAGTCAACCAGGCTGGCTATTACATTCGCTTTCTGGAACCTTAATTCCGCTAATTATTATTATTTGACACCTCCAGGGAGTCCAAAGACTCATCAAGGGAGAGCACCTGCTCTACAACTCTGTCCCAACCACTCAATCCACCAACGCCATTTACCGCCACCAGTATTTCCACAGACAACACAAACATCCATGCCCACGGCGGGATTCGAGCCTGCAGCTTTTTGGCTGGAGAGCGGATACGCTAACCACTCGGCCAGCCAGGCTGACCATTATGAGACTAGGAGAGCTTTTATATTTTTCTCTGGGCATTAATTGTCCTCGTATTACTGGCTGTAAAATATTTTTGACATTTAAAAAAAGAAATATTATTTTCAAGACATGAAGAACTTACAAGACAGGTATCATTTTTTGACATTGTTTCTGGTTATTAAGTAATGATATAAACTTAATCGTGTACCACTATCAGAGTATTCTGATAACAGTATCAGGGAACACGTGAAGAAATACTTTTTCATAATTTATGAAGTGAGAATTATCCTAAATAATTTTGTATTGTCATGTCGGAGTAAGGCAATATTTTGAGTACAATGGTGAGAAGAAAATGAAACTGAATTTTTAATGCGGAGTATGAAATAGTAAGGTTTGCATGTTGAAATTCATCTTTCTAAGGGAAGTTCCTCCTTTAGAAGAATACCCAAGTAAGCAACTGGGGGTATTCTCCCCAGTTGCTTACTTGGTAATGAGTATTGCTACTGGCATCGTTGGTGGTAAACTGAATATTCACTTCCCAGTCATCTACTAGATATAGTCTCCAGATAAGAAAATATCGTTAAAAAATTTTTTTTCATTCACAATATTGAGGGAGGATTCTTTTACGCCCCTAACGCTTTGGATACCAGACAAACGGCCTTCACTTCTGAACGGTGTTTACTTCAAAACAAACCAGGCTGATTGCATATGCAATATACTTTATTATTATCATCACCCCAAGACCTCATGGAGTCAAAGACTCATCTGTGAGGTCAATTTATAGCTTATCGGTGGTGGTCAACCAGTTTTTCGCATTCGACATGGCACAATAGTTTCTGGCATAAGATGTATTTGTCACTTACGGTATAATCAAATATCAAATCACCAGGGGTTCCCTGATTTGATATTTGACCAGCATTTACCCCTGGCAGGCGCAAATGCTGGTCTTGAAATTCACGTTTGCTCTTGTGAATGGGAGTGAGAGGTGTGATTGAAGTCTGATTAGCCGAATAATGAATTATTGACCATTTAAAACTATATATTTAGAAATTTATGTACATTTAATCATACAAATACAACATTTATTTTACAAATGATATTCTTTTTCAATTTAGCTAGTTGAATACAAATTCTACCGTACGGTTCTTCTTTGTGAACTAGTCAATAACATCGTCATAAAAAGTTGGCTGTAACTTAATTTTCCCAAGCAACACGCACACTTGTAAAGGCTAGCTGAAGCTCACTGACTAGAGCTACTATGACTGCGTATGGCCTTGTGTTTAAGACGACGTGAAGGGAGCGGAAAGCTATGGGCGCGCATGAAATCACAGTGCTGCAGGTTGGATCTTGGAAGCTCCTACAACCGAGCAAACCAAGGTAGCTTTGACTAGACGAGCAAGAATCGGCCTTCAATACACAGCGCAAAGCTCAATTATTGCCGCGCAAGCTTAAGACGTCTTCTGTCTACAAAAATAAAAGCCTAAATGGAATGCTTATAAATGCATGCATTTATTAACAAATAAATATTACTTCTTTCTCATTTAATGAACTTGCGCAGCAAGCATGGAGAATTCGTCCCCTGCAAATCACTTATGGATACATTGCGTTTACACTATTTTTATTTTTTTAAAAGATATATAATTTTTATGAATATCACAGACGGTAATTGCTGCAGTAAAATATTTGTATGCATAAATGTAAACATTTTAATTTAAAATATTTTGATTCTTTTTAAGAACAAAAATCATACATAGACCATAGCACACCGAACAAATCTGTTCGGTGTGCTATTCTTAAATTCATAAACTTATAAATTCAAGAAAATATGTAAAAATTAAGATAACAATGAACGTGTTTTTATAGGTTCAGATACTATATTTCAAAGTTTTGCTTCCCTCCAAACTTACCGCTCCTAGGCATTGCATTAGACGCTTAGTGTGTTTGATGGTTCTTGTGGATCGTGTAGTGTAGAAGGGCTTCCCGCGATGAGTTCCTGGGACTCCGTGGAGGTGTCGTGGAATAATTTAACATCAAATGATAGTGGATGCTTGGAAAAATGTTGCCGAGTATGAAATGTGGTCAGTCAGTGGTTCTGCGGGATTATGAAAATGCGCTTAATTGAATGAAGGAGTGTTACACCTGACATGTTAAGCCCCCACCCCTTTCCCCCACAGTTCGTTTCTACATTTATGCTCGGTGTATTATACGGGTATCTCTGGGGACGTAAAATTCATTGCAGACAGAAATTGACCTTTATATACACAACGTCTGTCGTACCGTTGCTTAAACTTATTCACTATTAGGACAGTCAGCTACTTCTGGCAATCCATTTCACTCATGTCGTTTGATAATTTAATTTATAGTACCACTTGTTATTCTATTACTATAAATATTGAATTCTGGAACCTTGAATCGGACTTTCTCCAGTTGAAGCATTGCTATGGCGCTGTAGTAGCAAAACGTAGTTTGCCACGTGTTTAGATGGGTATTTTGAGATCTGTTAAGGATGGGGGTGTTCTTGTGTGTATTGTTATAATGGCGGGAAAGAATGCTGATTTGATTTCGTTCAGACATTACTTAATGTTGGTTTTATGACATTATTTTGAAATTGGCTTGCATTTATTTAATAATAAAATATGAAATTTGTGTAAAGAGATTTTAACCAGATTGAAATTGGAATGAACGGGCGATTGGAATGCTTTTTCGCATAAACCGCTGCCAAAGAAAATTAAGATATTCGTTAATTTTTTCCCTTAATTGCACTAGGATTTCCATGGTGAAACTGATAGAGCTGAGTCTTTATAGGGATGTAAAGCCAGTGGCGTAGCTATGGGGGGGGGGGGGAGGTCCGCTCGGGCGGCACTTTGAACCTCTTGGAACTTTTGCAGTTAATTCTAAAATATAGTCTCGAAACTCGGTTCCAAATATTGTAATACTACTGCGAATTTTTCTCACAATTGCTGCAAGTGTTGCTAGTTGTGAGAGGTGTTTTTTAAAATAAAATTTGATTAAGAATTACCTACATTACTATGAAATAGACATTCTCCAATGTCATTGACAATTTTGCTAACAGAAAAGCAAGAAAAATAACATTTTAGAATGTTGAAATTAAAGTTTTACTTAAAAAATAAACGGTTTTAAAATATTTCCGTATACGTCATTTTAACTTTTTGTAGTGTTTTTGGTGTGTATTGAGAGGGGCGGCAAATTCAGGGATCTCCCCGGGCGGCAACTGCTCTAGCTACGCCACTGTATACCCTTTTGACAGATTGGTGAAAACCTGAAGTGCATAAAGACTTCTGATTCACTCAGTGTAAATAACAAGATATGATCATTTCAAACATAAATTGTTTGAAGTCATTATAAATGGTTTTTTACATCAACTATTTGTAATACTTTTAAGAATTTTTTAAATTTTTTTTTTTGTGAAATGGATTATTGTAATCATGCATAGCATTTCACAAAACAGAATTCACAGTGATGCTGCAACAAATCATGGTAGCCATTTTTAACATTTTATGGCATCCACAGTCTGCTAATCAACCTGACAATATCTTAACATGACAACCAAAACCGTGTGCCCCCTATCCTAATCATGGCTTATTTAATTCCACATCCAAAATTGGTTTCTTAAATTATAAGTATTACTGCAATTTATCTGATATTTATATATTAATTTTTTTACACTTTCTAGTTTTCAGGTGCATTAGGCACTTATGCTTTGGATTTGTGTAGATTATTTTTATTGGTTTGAAGAGTTTGACAGCTGAATGTGACTCTGCAAATAAGTTTCTTTCCATTTTACTTATACCAATGTGTAGAACAAGTTTTATTTAAATTTTCTTAAGATCCAAATTTACATTTTTTTTTTTATTTCAAGAACACATTTTAAAAATAGCTTATTTTTTCATTCCAGGATATTTTGCCTTATGTTCGCCATGCTTAGTAGCTTTTCTCAGTGTAGGTGGTTATATAGGATCAGTAGGTAGTTGCCATCTGTCATTTTGGAAATGACATGAATGAACATGGTTTTTTTTTTTTTTTTTTTTTTTTTTTTAAGAGAATAAATTGACAGCTGAAGATGGACTTCCTTTTTCTTGGGAGTTTTTAAAATATTTCCAGTCATGGAGCAAGTCCTAGAAATCAGTTTATTGCCACTTTTGTGGTATGATACTTGTAAAAATGATTACCAAAACATTTTACATTATACATTTCTACACACATGGGATGCTGATGTTGCTATGCTATTATAAAGAAGTTTGAGTCTGCATAGTGTCTGTATGTAATAACCAGGTGAGGTGCTAATTAACCTTTGTAGATCACGCAATATAAATGTTTAAGAGAAAATTGAAAAATATACCGAGGTACTACTCATAATTTTTTTTGGCGGGGGGGGGGGGATCACAATGTCATTTCAAGATACCAAAAGTTTTAACCACAAAAAAAAAAAAAAAAAAAGCCAGGATAAGCATATTTTTGATATAGTGTAATAGAATGTTCAGGATATACAGGGTGTTCGGGATAAATTTGACATATTTATAATTAATTATATTTTTCCGTAAGTTACATGTATTAACACACACTTCTTTTCATTTAAAAGTTTGGACCCTTCTTCATTCATATACAAGATGTCAGAAAGGATGGATAGCTGGAACCCACCTGAATCATGGAAGAGAATAACTTGTATCATGATGATTCGTGCCCGCCATCAAAATAAGGATATTACGACTGCTGCCCAATGCTCCCTGAATACAGTAAAAACAATCAGGCATGAACTAGAGACTTGCAATGGTGACTACGAGGATGTAGCAAGAAGAAAGATCCCTAGCAGACGATCTGATTGCGTTCGTACAGCAGAATTCCTCGCAAATCTGCAGGAACAGGTGTTGAAGAACCCTGGCATTGGAATTCGGGCTTTGTTCGTGGAGTTGCTAACTGTAGTCAAGCCCTGGATAACAAGGGTAGCCAATGGTAGGCCGTATGTATGGCAGCAGGATTCGGCCCCTTGCCACACCTCTGGGAAAAGTCAAAAATGGTTGTCTGAAAATTTCTACGACTTCACCAGTCCAAATGTTTGGCCTCCAAACTCCCCAGACCTTAACCCCATGGATTATTTTGTATGGGGCGCAGTTGAAAAAGACACCAATCGCACTTCCAGTAATACAAAAGCCCAGTTAATGGATAAAATTAAAACAGTTTTTGCGGCCCTTCCCAGAGAGACTGTAGCATCAGCTTGTTCGAGGTTCCGAAGTAGAATTGAAGCTGTGATCGATGCTAATGGTGGTTATTTTGAGTAAATCTTGTTGATAGTATTGTAATTAACTCTGCCTGTAATGTTTTTTTGTCAATTCATTAAATTTAATAGATACAAAGAAGATTTTCTTTTTCCTTACGAAACTGTCAAATTTATCCCGAACACCCTGTATAAGGTGAAAGATGAATCCCAAATATGCTTTTCATAATTTTTATTATTATTATTATTACTCCCTCCATGGAGTTGTCAGACTCATTGTGGAAGGCATTTTGTAGGTGGTGTTACTGCACCACTGGAAGTTAGGGCATTTCAAACTTGGTCCCACCTGTCCACATCAGAGGAAAACAAATAGTGTGCTGTTTTTGAAGTTTGATATTTATCAACAGATTACTCCTGTATATGTGTAGGAATTTATACATGATGATAAATTAGTAGTGCAAGCAGTTCAAACATAAAAATTTCGGAACTGCTCAGTTCAAGTGATGTTGAGATACTTTTGGGATACAATAAGATCTTGCACTGCATGCAGTGCCAGATCGTATTGTCATTATATTGCAACATTTTGGTGCTACCATCCAAACAAAACATTTACATTTGCTGCAGTCTAAAGTGCTCCTGCTTTATAGATTACTGGATACAGCTCCTCCAGAAAACTGAAACAATATTTTCCCTTCATCTAGATAGATCTAAGATTTGAATCCTATCTATAACATATCTTTTATAAGGACTGTAATTTGAAGATAAGCTAGTTGATCCTCTGTTTAATAGCAGCTAAACAGAAATTGCTCTCACCAGATTTTCATTTGTAATACAAAATTGGGCTTCATTGATGTTTGCATTAATTGTATAGCAAAGTGAGCATGGGTTTTTATAATTCATTCAGTTGCTGTAAACTGATTGTGCTATATTCTATCTTTCAACTTGACAAGGAGTAAATTATTTAGCCCATTGATCTATACAAATTGAGCAGTTTATGGCTACTTCCACAAACTCAATGTTTTTTTCAATATAGAAGTTGAGCAGCTTTGTTCTTTCTTTCTCCTCCCTTTTGGTATACAGTTCACCTGTGCAGTACTGAATTACCCTAAGGCAGTACATAACTTTGTAAACTGCACTTACTAAGAAAAAAAAGTTTAGTTCCAAATACGACTATATATTTTTGCATGAATTTGTTTTGGATGAAGTTCATATATGTATATATAATTTTTTTTCCTTTAATTCTCTTTAGAATTTTATAAGTCAAATGTTTATTACAGGAGTTATCTATGAAATTGTAAAACTTGCTGTGAGAAATCTTTTAGATACCCATCTGTATCACTCTTTCCTGTTATTTGCTACCTGCACCACTTTCTCAGGTAATGCAATTTCATGCATCTACTCTCAATGCAGACTTTTTTGCTGTTACAATTCCCTTCTGTTACTTTCAGGGATAGTCTTTTGGCTTAATCCTTCCCATATTTCTGTCCTTTGAAAATGGGGTAGACACCTCCATCAGGTAAATGTCTCATCTCTTAATACTTCAGTGATATCACAGTTTCATTTTAGGTCTACTGAACTTTGCAGATTACATACCTCATTTGTCTGTCATAGTCCTGATGACATTTTTGTTATCCACCTTTGTATTAATCATTCTTCTAAAGTTGCTTCATCCTTTTCACATCTTGAAGACTTGAGCATAGAAGTCCAAAGGGGACTTGATCAGAGTTGTTATACATTAGAGCCATTTCAGCATTCTTCTTAATATTTGAGCAATCCTCTTGTCTTCACTACTTTAGAAGTTTGTTTTCTGAACTTCAAATTTCTATCCATAGTTTGCCTCCCTCTCCATGATCCCTTATTTCACTTCATCCAGTATGATTTTATCAGTGGAGTAATCTCATTTGTTCATCTTTCCAGCTTATTCGGATCTTTCTAAAGAGATGCAGGATTAGCATCATTGCTAATCACACTCCAGTTTCACACTTGCAAATAAACTAAATATCTCATTGCAATCAAGTGACAGTATTGTAGACAAAAGTTGAATTGTAATGATCCCAGATATTGAGTCATGTGGAATTCTTAGCTAAATCCTAAGATCTAAACTTATTCATTGCCAGCCTGGTTGGCCGACTGGTTAGCGTATCCACTCTCCAGCCAAAAGGCTGCGGGTTCAAATCCCACTGTGAGCATGGATGTTTTTGATTGTCTGTGAAAATACTAGTGGTAGTGGTGGGCGGTAGATGGCGTTGGTGTAGTTGTGGCTCATTGTAGTTGGATTGAGTGGTGTACAGTCATAGAGTAGGTATCCTCCCTCGATAAGTCTTTAGACTCCCTGGAGGTGTCACATAATAATAATAATCTAAATGTTCAAGTTTTTACATGGCAACATGCAATCAAAAAAAAAAATATATATATATATATAGTATGTTTTCTTTCATTGCTCTCTATTATTAAAAGCATCCACCATATTGCAAAGCAAATTCATGCTACTATTTTTTTTTTTTTTTTCATCTGACCACTTTTTTTTGAATACTGACTTTTATTCATAATAGTACTTCATGTTTTTTTCAGGAAATTACAACATATACTAGAACATTAATTAAAAAGTTTAATTAATACCTTCCTATATTTTGGCAATGTTACATTGCCTTCTTCAGGGATCACAAAACAATATGTGCACACAGGCACTAACACTAAGCAAATGAGGATGAAGAAAGGGGATTGATGGTGGTCACCTTTAAGATTCTCGGACCAACTTCAGTCGCCTTTCTTCATCCTCATTTGCTTAGTATTAGTGCCTACATGTACATATCATTGTTTTGTGATCCCTGAAGATGGTAATATAACACTGCCAAAATATAGGAAGATATTGATTAAAGTTTTTAATTAATATTCTAGTATACGTTAGCTTTTAATTTTTTCAGGAAATGACATGTATAACCAATATATAAGTTTATCTATAAGATGCACTTCATGGTATAAACACCACCAAAAAATAACTTCATTAAACTTACTAATATTTTGATAGTTTTTCTGTCCAGCATCTTCTGAGTACAAATTATAACTGTGACAAGCGCACGGTAATATAACACTGCCAAAATATAGGAAGATATTGATTAAAGTTTTTAATTAATATTCTAGTATACGTTAGCTTTTAATTTTTTCAGGAAATTACATGTATAACCAATATATAAGTTTATCTATAAGAAGCACTTCATGGTATAAACACCACCAAAAAATAACTTCATTAAACTTACTAATATTTTGATAGTTTTTCTATCCAGCATCTTCTGAGTACAAATTATAACTGTGACAAGCGCACATCACTGAACTAAATAATTGTGGAAACATTTCAAACGGTAACTGAAAAAGAACTAATGTCCTTACATGGCAGTAGATCAGATAACTAAAGTTAATTTGGAGAAGTCTGATTACCTGGTCTTGGAACACTGTTTTCAAGATCTTTGGCAAATTAATGCAACCATACTTGTTGAGGTTAGGAAAGTGCTTCATAGCTGATGCTGATTCCAAAAATCTCTGGGATCTCCACAACATCTACATAATATAGATGTCCTCTTCAATCTTATGTTATGTGAAGGAGTATCCAGAGCATAGTCTGCCAATCTCAACTTGCTAAACAGGTAGTTTAGCATTATTATTATCTCATTATCCTTATTACAGATGTGATTTTTGTGTTCAAGGTTGATGTTAACTGATGTAGTAGTTTGTCCAAAGTAGGCACCAGAACTTTTTACACTCCAGGATGTGCAAAAGAATAAAGTTGATCTTTGAGAGAATGGATAAAGGTAGCTAGCTAAATAGTTTGAAAGTGGCATGTGTCCAAATGTTTGGCTGCATTATGTTGATGTATTTTGCTGTTTGAGCTCATGGTCCCAATACATTGGTTATATTTTTAGTGTATCTTAACAACTGAGAGCCTCTGTAGCTCAGTCAGTATAGATGAAGCCTGGGTTTGATTTCCCATCTATGACATGAGGAACCTTTATTTGGTCTCTTTTGACTAAAGGTGAGTTAGCCAGTCTCATATGGAGGTAGAGGATTTTTTCATCTGGAAACTCAGCTTTTTCGTCCTCTCATAACAAGCAAACTGGCCCCATGAACACAGACATAAGACACTTTTAGAATAAGGATTAACCAACTTATTCTGTACGATTTCCGTTTTGAATGCCTGTGGTGAAGTGTGGGTCTGCACATTAGCGTAAATCAGGATCTTAACAACCAACATCCTAAAATAAACTTCACTATAAAAAAAGAAAATAACGGTTATCTCCTCTTTCTAGATGCACTAGTTACATGAATTTATGACTCATTATCCTTTTTCCATTTACAGAAAACCCACTCATATAGGAAGGTATTTATGTAAGCCATCACACCACCACCTTTTTCAACAGGATGGCATCCTCAAAACATTGACTTGGAGCCAGAGCTATTTGTTCAGATGACAACCTTTGAAACTGATCTTGGGTGCTTTTTCAACACCTATTTTAGCCAATGGCTACATTGGCCCCCTTCCTTTTGGCAAACAACACAAAAGATCACAGCAAAATTATGTCCATCCCATTAGGAGAATGTATGCAAGTAGCTAATTGAATAAAAGGTTGGAAAGTGGCATAGAAAAGATAGCGAAAGTTTGACATACGATCTCCATGCCATTTTCAAATCTTTTATTTGTTTAGCTACTTTTATACATTTTCCTAAAGAAAGACTACATCCTCTTGAATATCTAGGAGTGTATAAAGTTCCTTGTGCCTGCAGGTTGTCCTATTTTGGACAGACTGATAGATCAGTTTATCAACCTTGAATGTAAAAATTACATCTATGGTCATCTACATGGCAAGATTGGCAGACTATGCTTCAGACTTCCGTGTTCACGTGTTCCATATTACACAGAAGTCACTACAGGTTCTGAGAGACAATTTCTAGAATCAGCATCATCTATGAAGCACTCTCCCCACCTTTACAGTATGGTTGCATTAATTTGCCAAACATCTGGGGAAACAGTCATTCTGAGATCTGATAACCTGACCTCTCCAAATTAACTTTATGGGTATCCAGCCCATATAGGATGCCATGTAAGGACATTAAGTTTAGTGCTCTATGCTTGTCACAGTTATAATTTGTGCTCTGAAGACAGTAGATAAAAACTAGCAAAATGTTAATTTTTTTTCCCCATCTCTTGGTGCTGTTTATACTGTGAAATGCTATTATGAATAACATAAGCCTTTCCAATATGAGGGTGGTCTGAAAAGTTCTTGGCCTCAACCATAGATGGCAACACTATTGGCAAGAGATTTTTTTTTCTAAGTTGGCACATCTGTCATAAGCATCCATGTGAAATTGCAAGTCATTCTATCAAGTAGTTTGTTTTATACAGCTGTCTGAAGGAAAAGTGTTGTCTGTATCCCTTAAAATGGATAAAATTGAGTATTGTGCAGTTATAAAATTCTTTGTAAAAGAGAGTTTAACACCAAAAGAAATTCATTTGAAGTCTATGTTTTGAAGATGCCATGGGCACTCTTCGTTTTCGACGATTAAGAAATGGGCTGCTGAGTTTAAATGTGGCCATACCAGCCTTGAAGATGATCCACATGAAGGATGTCCAAAAAGTGTAACAACACCAGAAATCATTGATCAAGAGCACGATATGGTATTGAATGACCAGCGAGTCAAAGTACATGAAATTGTTGAGACTATAATCATTTCAAAAGAACGTGTAGGATATATTTTGCATGAAGAAATGCAAATGAAAAAGTTTGCGTAAGATGGGTGCCTTGCTTGCTCACAGCAGATCAAAAACGCACTCACATGAAAATCAACAGTGCTTGGAGCATTTTTAACAAGAATAAAATTGATTTTATGTGTAGATTTATTACTATGGATGAGACTTGGATTCACCATTACACACCATAATCCAAACAGCAGTCAAAATAGTGGACAGAAGCCGGTTCTTCAGTGCCAAAGAAGACAGTCAGTTCCACCAGCAGGAAAGGTCATGACATCGGTGTTTTGGGATGCTAAAGGAATTTTGTTTATTAATTATCTTGAAAAGGGTAAAACAATAACCAGGGAATATTATTCCGATCTTTTAACCAGACTAGACGAAAAAATTTGTAAGAAAAGACCCGGTTTGCAGAAGAAGAAAAACCATCTTTCATCAGGACAATGCACCTGCCCAAAAAAGATGTTTTGGTAATGGGAAAATTAAGGGTTCTGCACTATGAATTGTTGGAACATCCACCCTATTCCCCAGATTTGGCTCTCTCTCTGACTTCTATCTCTTCCCAAAACTAAAATTCTTCCTTGCTGGTCAGTGTTTTTCTTCAAATCAAGAGATGATTGCTGCTGTAGAGTGGTATTTTGCAGATCTTACTGGGAACCACCACAGGGACGGGATAATGGCTCTAGAGCATCGCTCTAATAAATGTATTAGTCTTAAGGGAGATTATGTTGAAAAATAAAAACGATTTTGAAATTTATAAATTTGTTTTTACATTTTTAGACTGAGAGCTTTTCAGACCATCCTCGTATATATTTGCATACAAACTGTTGCTAGTTTTTCCAAAATCTTAACACCTACAGAAGAAATGTAGAACTGGTCTTTAACTGCCTTTTTTTGTTTTACTACCACCACCACTACTCTTATGCAGGTCTTGTTTGCTTGATTTCTCTACTTTATCCATTCCTTTCCCAGATCTTAATCTTTCTTACTAGAGGTGTACAGTTGCCATTATGGCTTACAGGTATCTCTGAAGTACTATTGATCTCTGATCTTTCGAATGGTTATAAACTGTGAAAAAAGTTCCTTACAAAGAAGGGTTACAGAGAATTACTATACTTAACAATTCGTATGTGAAGACTAGTCTACTTGTATACAGAGGCTGTTGACTTCATGTCAGTTGCTTCAGATCCTATAATGCACAAACATGAGATGGGCCACAATGATTACTTACCTGATTTGCACTTTCCAAGCCAGTTTGCCAAAGCATTTCCCACCTGTCATGTTCTCTTCAGCTTATACTAATGTCGCTTTAAACATCCTTTCCAGTCCACATCTATTTTGTACACCACGAAGCCATTGGTTCCATTTTTCTCTTAGTTCTGTATTCTACAGTAAGCAGGTGCAGCTTATAGCACTACTGCTTTTTTCCTCATCTTCTTGAAATATGCTATACTGTTTAATTTATTCCTTTCAGGATGTAATTTTTGTCACAGATGGTTAACTAATACAAGTTGTCATTTGTATGCAGAAACAGCTTTACATTGTCAGTATTCCTAATAGTGTCAGACCTATGATTTTATATTGGTATATTGTATTATATGTAGATTGTATATTATACAGCTTCCCATAATGTATGTTATTTCATAGTTTTACTGAAACAACATGCTCACTGCTGTCTCGCACCTTTTTCCCTACACAATCACAGTTGCATGTCTTTTGCTGTGTGATTTACATTGCCTCTCTGATTTTGTTGATCATCACTATTATTATTATTATATGACACTTCCAATGAGTCCAAAAACTCATTGAGGGAGGCCACCTACTCTACGTCTCTACCACTTAATTCACCAACTACAGCGCACTGCCACTACTATCATTTCCTACACCATCTATTGCCCACCACCATCACTACCACTAGTATTTTTGTCTGTAAACTGCATGTGTTCTGTATACAGGATGAAAAACCTGAGTTTCCCAGGTTTTTCATCCTGCACGAAAAACCATGCTACCTCTGTATGAGATCGGCTAACTCACCTTCAGTTGGAAAAAAAGTCCATATCAAGATTCCTCTTGTTACGATGAGAATCGAAGGACGCAACATACAGTCGTTCTTCCAATTGTGCTGTGGAAGCATTTCATTTGCTTCTTGACTTTCCTTCTTTCTTTTCAGTGAGATGTAAATCAGATCTTAGATTTCAAATAAATTCATACTATTCTATTTTGCTTAATTTTTAAGTTGCCTGATTATCATTAATCACCTGAAAAAAAAAAAGTTGTAGTTTTGTCCTACGCTAATTAATAAATCGTTAGATGTCAGTTTGTCCTATTATGTGAGAGTTTGTAGGCTGTATCTGTGTAAATTAAGATGTTAGTGTTTTGCATGACAAATGTATAATATGGGGAAATTAGCTTCTAGTATTTAAATATTTTGTTTGTCCAGAAAATTACACATCCCAATAATCTGAGATCTGTTCTTATTACTAATCATAAATTATCCTCCATGTACTGTACTTTTAATGATTCATTGTCCTAATTAAGTGTTCAATCTTTTCTTTTTGTCAGGCAGGCCATTCCAAACAGCATGGTATGCCACTTTGTGGCCAACAGGCCTTAGGATGCCTGCTCCCGGACAACCAGATGTGGAATATTTGTTTCAGGTAAAAAGTTATAATTTTCATAATAAAGAACTTCTTCCTGATACAGTGGTCATCTGTTTTACTTGCAGATCTCTAGTATTATTTTTATTAGAATGATTAGATACCATTTTGATCTGGATATCTGCTAAATGATGATATAAATAGGAAATACTTTATTTGGTCTACAAAAATTCCATCTCATAAATGTTGCTAGCTTATTAATGTTAAATTTTGAAAATGTTAATTTTCAAAATCATATAAAACTTGATAGCTCAGTTATCCACATAATATAAAAGATTGCTGAAGAAATGAAAATTAGCCATTAATAAATGAATAAAAAAAAGCTACGGAAGAATTATTACTGTGATTTAATTTTGAATTTATAATAAGTGTTTTTTTGACTGGTCCATCCCACAGAAATGCTTCAGAACCTATATCAAATTGATGCTGTGTGGTGGTGGTAGGGAGATTGGCATCATATATGTTGCTAACATAAATTAAATAAACTTGGATTTCTATTTAGAAGTATAAATCTTTTTAGTGAAGATTAATTATTCTATAGTTAATAATAATTTCTTCATTTGGTGCAAGTTATACTATTATCAGAATCATTCTGATTTTTCAGTTATATAACTCACAGTATGAAAGAAATTATGGCATTTAACATTTTCACTGTCACTCATTTATGACGGTGTCCTCAGGCCATTCATAATAACCTTGTTGCAGTGCCTATACATCCAAATGATTTGACTGCCTAGGCCAGACTGAGTTATGTAGTATAGAAACACACAAGTCTTACAACACTTAGAAGTGGCAGTAGCACATATGCAAATATTTGATTTGAAGCTTTAAAGTGTCACTGGCACTGAATGTGGTAATTTGTCAAGCCTTATAGTCTTAAAATACAGCAACTGCATTATTTCATATACACTCAATAATAAACCATTTATTAATGTTTTTGATAAAGATTTCTAAGGTGAGTATTTCTAAGCAGTACAGGTCTAGGGCTTTGAGATCTGTTATTCTACTTATACAGCAATTAAACCAGAGTTAATTTTTTGTGCATTTTTTGAATGAGGCAAAATAAATGCAATATAGAATGCAATGCAATATAAATGCAATAAAGATTTTTATTATTATTATTATTATTATTATTCAGGCCTCCAAGGAGTCAAAAGACTCATCGAGGGAGGTCCTTCCTAAGACAAAGTCTGTCAAGACTCATCGAGGGGAGGTCCCCCCCCCCCTGAGAAACACAAAGTCTATCATACCACTCTTTAAACTCACTGACCGTTCTCGCTCCCACCACTCCATCAGGCAATGCATTCCACGGCTCAACCACCCTCCACACAAAGAAACCACTCCTTACCCTCTTGCTCACAGTTTCCTTTCGTAATTTCCAGGGATGGCCTCTTGTCATCATTCCTTCCTGCTGATCAACCAAGCGAAAGAACTCCCCAGTGTCAACCCTGTAACCACCTCTCAACAGTTTAAAAGTCTCAATCATATCACCTCTCCTTCTTCTATCCACCAAACTCTGCAGTCCACATTCTCTCAGCCGATCCTCATAACTATCCTTGTACAGTCCTGAAACCATCTTTGTCATCCGTCTTTGTATCCTTTCCACAGTTAATTTATCCCCTTCAAATCCTGGGGACCAAATCTGAGAACAATAGTCCAAGTGTGGTCTGATCAGAGACTTATACAACGGAATGATAACCCTCTTATCTCTGCAGGTCAGTGTCCTTCTCATAATAGCAGCAATCCTCTGTGTTACCTTCACCACCTTTGCAATATGTCTCCTAAACTTCAGGTTTCTATCAATCATCAACCCCAGATCTCTTGTCTCCACTACTTCTTCCAGTATAACTCCTCCCATAGAGTATGCAGCATGCCATTGATGTTTCCCAAACCTCAAGACCTTACATTTTGCTGCATTAAACCGACCCCCATTCATTTGCCCATCTATCTAGCTTATTTAAATCCTCTTGCAGGGCTACCACATCTGCACTATTACTAATAATCCTTCCCAGCTTCGCATCATCTGCAAACAACTGAATATCCCCCTGCAATCCACTGGCAATGTCATTGATATAAAGGTTAAACAATATAGGTCCTAGTACTGAGCCCTGTGGGACCCCACTTGTAACCCTCTGCCTCCTGGAAACTGCTCCACCATACACAACTCTCTGATACCTATCAGATAGCCAATCCTGAATCCAGTTGACCAATCTGACATCCAGACCCATGTGCTGCAACTTAAATATCAGCTTATCATGTGGCACCCTGTCAAATGCCTTCGCCAAGTCTAAGAAAATTGCAGTATATGCCTCCCTCATCTAATGTTCTTGTAACTTTATTATAAAAGGCTAGCATATTGCTAAAACAAGAGTGTCCTTTCACAAATCCATGTTGATTCTCACAGATAACATTACCCTCATCTGCCCAATGCTGTATACGGTCCCTCACTACTTTCTCCAAGATCTTAACAACTACTGATGACACACAGACTGGCCTATAATTAGACACTTCCAGTCTGTTACCACACTTATGCAATGGCACTATCTTACCTTCCTTCCATTCCCTGGGCACCTTTGCCAAAGCCAGACTTTCATTGAAAAGCCACGTTAAAGGTACTGTCAATTCCCTAGCACATTCTCTCAAAACTCGTGGTGAAATACCATCCAGTCCCACAGCTTTACTGATATCCAGAGTACTCAGTATCTGAAACACACTCTCCTCCTGTACCTCCAGACCTCGAACCAGTCCTATCCCTCTAGCATTAAAACTGACTCCTCTAGGATGAAATACTCCAATAAAGTGTTCATTGAACAATTCCACTATGTCCTCTGCATCAGTCACTCTATTCCCATTTTTATCCCACAATATCATTCTTCCACAGTCATTTCTCCTCCTACTGGCCACATAGCTAAAAAATTCCCTAGGATTTTCTTTGGATCTTAGGGCCAATCTCCTCTCATATTCCAGTTTCGCTTTCCTTACCACACTAGTCACTCTTCTGGCCTGTGTCTTATATTCCTCATGCATCTCTTCACCTGTCTCCTTATATCTCTTCCATAGCCTCTTTTTTGCATGCAATTCCTGTTTAATATTGTTTGTCATCCACTTTACTCCAAATTGCGTCCTCTTCTTCACTCGTGGTATACAACTTACCATTGCTGATAACAAATATTCTTTCACGATTTCCCACGCACTGGTGATATCCCGGCCTTCCAATTCCTCCCTCCATGAAACTTCCTGAAGTTGACGTCTAAGACTATTATAATCACCTGCCTTATAATTCCATATAAGTTCCCGTCTCTTTGATACTCCTGCATGTCTATTCATTTTCCAAGTCAACACCATATGGTCACTCTCTCCAACTGGTGGGAGAGACGTCAACTCAGTTATTATCAACTCTTCTGATGCTATAACCAAATCCAAAACTTTTGAACCTCTTGTTCCCTCTGTTACATGTTGCCTAAGACATTTGTCCCTCAAGAATTCTAGAAATTCCATTCCCCTATTGCTACATGCATCTTCCTCTCTCCAATTTATACTACTGAAGTTAAAATCTCCCATAACAATCATTCTTCTTGCACTTGCCAAACTTAGCTGTCTAAACATCTCCTGGTCCCCATCCTCTGTGCTTCTGGGTCTGTAGCAACACCCCACTAAATATCCTGTCTTGCCTACCTCTACCTCACGCCATACGCTCTCAAAATCATTTGTCTCACTTCCTTCCAAATTCTCCACTCTTAGAGGACATAGGTCATCACTTATCATAAGCAGCACCTCATCACCATGCTTTCCCCTCCTATCCTGACGAAAAATGCTATACCCAGCGATTCTATTCCTGTTGTTATATCCCCTTCTGTCAACCACATCTCAGTGATCGAAATAATTTTTGGCCAGGCTGATGCTATCTGCGCCACCAATTCCTCTCCCTTATTCTGGATACTCCTGGCATTAGTATAAAGCATATAAATGCCATTGTTTCTATACCCAGCATTATCCTTTCTAGACTCCACTGGGCTCAGTGTTACCTGACATTGTCTCCCTTCTCCCAAGTATCCATTCCCACAAGAGGCCACCCCTGCTATCTTCCTCCCTGGGACACACTGACTCATTCAGAACAGCAATCTCTCCAGATGCCTACGTCCTTCCTCATTCAAATGTAAACATTTCTCGCATACAACTCCTCTCTTTCCTCAAACGCACTCCAAGCATCCACATATACCAGTCCTCTCTTGTCACACATTCTTGCTATTATGCCATTCAATATCACCGCTCTTCTGCTCAGCTCATCATTATCATACCTAGGCAACACACACACTATTTTTCCTCTCTGTCTTCTTCCGTACAGTCTCAAGCAAAAATCTCATATCTCTCGCTGCCCGACTTACATTACCACTCAAGTCATTCGTTCCTACCATCACAATCATCTCGTCCACCCTTTCACCTCTCTTAATTGCCATAGCCACCCTTTCTATTGTTCCTCCTGGCAAACACTCCTCATGCATACTATCTTGAACACCACGGATCATTGAGTCGCCATACATTATACCTCTTACCATTCCCTCGCTCCTATTGTTTCCATTCTCTCCTCTTCTTATTCCTTGATGGTTTTTTTTTTTTTATTTGATGTGGTTTTTTTTTTTCTCTCCCTCAAGGCTTTTGCCTACTTGAATTACTCCAACTTTCTGCATGTATTTCAGCACAGGTAGACTCTGACTTATATAAGAATTACATTCTGCAAATTTTACATGAAACAGATTTTACATCTTATTTAACTTACCCCAACTGTCACACCCTATTGCTTAAGTGTTTACCTTACATGTATATAGGAATATATTAAAATGTTTTTAAAGATTCTTTCCATTACTTTCGTTCACAGAAATACAAATTTGATTTCAGTATGTAATTATTAATACAAAGTAATAAAATACAGTCTAAATGGTATGAGAAAATAGAAAAATAAAAGTTTTTAATTAGCTCAATGGAATCGCAACTCTTATCTCTACTAGTCTGCGTTCTGAGTATTTCAGCGATCTCTGGGTTTCCTTCACCTTTGCAACATATCCTTTGTGAGTTTCTATCAGTCATCACTCCAAGGTCACTTCCTCCAGCAGAGTATGCAGTCTCCTATTGATGTATCCTGAACTTCAAGACTTTCAACTTAGTTGAATTAAATTGATACGTCCATTCATTTGCCCATCTGTCCGACTTATTCACATCCTCCTGAAATGCTACTACATCTGACTATTAGTAACTCTTTCCAACTTTACATCAGCAAACAACTGATTATCTTCTAGCAATCTATAATGATACTGTCATAGATTGCTAGAAGATAATCAGTCATAATAAAGGTTATAATTAGAAGAAACACACGTATAAACCACAGTGAAAATTATTTAATTGTAAATATTTCATCCTAAGTATCTTAGGACATCATCAGTACAGCATTTAAACAAAATTAGGAATAACATACAGTTAGGGCGCATGATTACGATAGAATCTCATGAAAACGTGCATAATGTGCTAAAGTATTAAAAAAAAAAAAAAAAAAAAAAAAAAGTTAATTATTTAACACAATTTTGTATGATAATTTCCCATACTTTAGGAATAGTAAGAACGTTGTTGCGGTTTAGGTTTGGTCTGTGTAGAAGGGCTTCAGAACTTCCTTTGTATAAACGTTCATGCTTAAATAAAGATCTATGTAAAAGTTTAGCCTTTTCCCCAATGGATCCTATGGTTTGGATTTTCAATTCTGTGTTGAGAGAGGCCAGATTTCTGCGGTTTAAGAAGACTGGCCTCTCTCAACACTGAATTGAAAATCTAAACCATAGGATCCATTGGGGAAAAGGCTAAACTTTTACATAGATCTTTATTTAAGCATGAACGTTTATACAAAGGAAGTTCTGAAGCCCTTCTACACAGACCAAACCTAAACCGCAACAACGTTCTTACTATTCCTAAAGTATGGGAAATTATCATACAAAATTGTGTTAAATAATTAACGTTTTTTTTTTTTTTTTACTACTTTAGCACGTTATGCACGTTTTCATGAGATTCTATTGTAATCATGTGCCCCTAACTGTATGTTATTCCTAATTTTGTTTAAATACTGTATTGATGATGTCCTAAGATACTTAGGATGAAATATTTACAATTAAATAATTTTCACTGTGGTTTATACGTGTGTTTCTTCTAATTATGAACGCACCACAGGTTTCGTTATTTAAAAAAAAAAAAAAATAAAGGTTAAACAATACTGGTCCCTGTGGAACCTCACTTGTAACCTTTTGCTTCCTTGATACCACTCCTTCATACACAATTGTCTGACAACTGATCCATTTTATTAACCTGACATTTACACATGTGATGTAACTTAAATATCATCTTATTAAAAAATAAAAGAAAACTTAAATATAAAGAGCTAATAAGCTTCATTTCAGTGATATAAACATTATTTAAATTGAGGGGATATTAAATCCCACATTGTTTTAAAACCGAATAAGAAACTCAAAGATTGGAATCAGTTTCATGCCAAATATAGTAAACTATTAAGTATTGGCGACCACTAGCGTGTAAGCTAATGCAAGTGACCCTAGTACATAGTACAATACCGGAGAACTCTCAGCAAAGTCGGTAAAGTTTCTGATCGCTATTCTTAGATATTTTCCATAATGTAAAAACACATTTCCTAGGAAATGTATGCTGTTATTACATTATGGTGGGAGGTCACTACCCAGACCGGTTTCAGCCTTTTTTGAGGCTTTATCAGTGAGTAGCTAGACCAAATTAATACCGTATTAATTTGGTCTAGCTACTCACTGATAAAGCCTCAAAAAAGGCTGAAACCGGTCTGGGTAGTGACCTCCCACCATAATGTAATAACAGCATACATTTCTTAGGAAATGTGTTTTTACATTATGGAAAATATCTAAGAATAGCGATCAGAAACTTTACCGACTTTGCTGAGAGTTCTCCGGTATTGTACTACGTACTAGGGTCACTTGCATTAGCTCACGCTAGTGGTCGCTGATACTTTATAGTTTACTATATTCGGCATGAAGCTCTGATTCCAATCTTTGAGTTTCTTATTCAGTTTTAAAACAATGTGGAATTTAATATCCCCTTAATTTAAATAATAAAAGAAAAGAAATATATATATAAAAAAATCAGGGGCATATATTCTGGATGCACTACACACACATCACTGATATTATTTTTGCATTTATTCTTATTAAAGACTACCCTAATTGTTTACTGGCTTCACGTGATTACTAAAATTAAACACAATGTACTAATGCTTCACAAAAAGGACACTTTTCGATGTGCAAACATTGCATCACATTTGTGTTAAAAGCTGAGGTGTGTAGTCGTAAATACAGACACTTCTGAACCATTTGTACACACGTGGATGGCATAGCTGGTCAAATTTTTATTGTTCCAGTGGTTTCTAAGCCACCCCAGAAGGCATAACAGGGTGTGCACCGAGACAATAGCACCCAGAAATCGGTGGCTGTGATTGGTTATTGTGCCAACCAGTCTGATTGAATGTTGTCATTTCTCATGAGTTGCTATTTTTGTTTTTTTGAGTTTCATGTTTAGGACACTGATATAGACAAGTTCTTAATATATAATTTTCTATAAATGATTTTGTAACTTTTTTTTGCCCATATTTACAATAGCAAACTTTTGATGATCTACTGAATGTCCCTTTTTCTGCCAGAGCTTTAGCAGTTGTATGATTGTACTTGGTATTATATGTACACCTTTCAGTAATTCAAATATACCAACGAAATATAGCATTCTCCTTCGTTATTGTGTTTTAATATATCTTAAACACGTTGTCCCCCCCCTCCCCCAACTCTACACAGATTTGGTTGCAATTAATTGAAAAATATTCAAAGTTATCCTGCAATTAATTGCACTGGATCAGTTAAGATGAGTGATGATGCTCTATGCACTCTTGAAACTTTCATACATCAATTTAAAAAAAAAATGCAATCACACAGTCAAACTGACGTGAATTTTATAGCATGTGTTGCATAAGCCACTCGAGCACACTCAACCTAAATGGGCACACAATGCCACTGATATTATAGATCAATGGCAAAATGGGCATGTGAGTTGCTTATGCAACCCACACTACAAAATTCATGTCAGTCTGACCATATGATTTGAATTTTTATGGATGTACGAAAGTTTTAAGAGTGTATAGTGCATCAGCACTCATCTTAATTGGTCCAATGCAATTAATTGTAAGATAACTTTGAATACTTTATCAATTAATATAATTTTAAATATGGAAAGCATAAAGGTCATATGAACAATAGCTATGCTTTATGTGCACCGTTTATGTAAGTAGCACAAAGGGTTTATGCTTCATGGTGATCTTAGATTATTATTGACAAATACTACAGTAGTTCCCAACTGTGCACTGCAGCACCCTGGGGTGCTGCAAAATATTCCAATATTTTCACTGAAATGACACTTAGCCCACATGGTTTTAGAATGGTATGTGTTGATGTATCATGTGAAAATCAATGTGGAACAGGAAATGAGGGTAGCTGTATCCAGTTTGATTCCAAGATTTGAGATGTGCAGTGAACAATGGGCTCACCCATGTTACTAATTAAGATTCATTTATTCAATGATTTGATTGTTCAAAATGTGTACTTGAATACTTTTTATATAAATTGTTTGTGAATTTGAAATAAGTGTTTCATTTATTTTTTTTTTTAACTTAACCAACCTAACTGCACCAACTGTGCACTGCAACTATTAGGTACTCTTGTGTTCTTACTTTTGGGTGCCATGGAAAAATCTTGATTACAGTAAGGGCACCGTGAACCGAAAAAGTTTAGGAACCACTGTACTAGAGTAAGACACTGATAATTTGAATTTTGATATGATTTTTAAATACAGCATATCATACATTCAGAAAAAGTTACCACTTGGGAAGTTATTTTTCTGAATTAAACCAAAGAAAAGCTTAAATAATTCATTTTCATCTTCGACTATAATCGTATGATCTGCAAAAGCTCTGTCAGTAAACAGGACATTCAGTAGATCATCAATGCTGTTTCCCATTGTAAATATGGGCAAAAAAAAGTTATAAATTATTTATAGAAAATTACATATTAAAAACTTGTCTATATCGGTGTCCTAAACACATCAGTTCACATTTCATGTATGCAGAACAGATGAAACTCAGAAAACAAGAACAGCAACTCATGACAAATGACAACATTTAATTGGATTGGTTGATACAGTAACCAATCATTACCACTGATTTCTGAGTGCTATTGTCTCAGCGCACCACCTGCCTCACCTTCTGGGTGGTTTAAAATCACTGGAATGCTAAGAATTTGGTGCACTGTGCAATCTGTACATGTTTTCAAAGGTGTCAGTATTTGTGACTGCACACTGCGCTATTAATGCAAATGTGATGCAATGTTTATGCACCAGAGTCCTCTGCATGAAGCATTAGTATGTTGTTTAATTTTAGGAATCACGTGAAACCAGAAAACAATTAGGGGAGTCTTTAACAGGAATAAAGCAAAAATATATCATGTGTGTGAATTGCACACCTAGCACATCCTGAATATTTGCCCTTGATATATAGATAAAATATGCATTTCCCTCATTAACTGCTCTTGTTACTTCATTATAAAAGGCAGTTAAATTACTAAAACACAAGTAATTTGACACTTCCATTCTACTATCACCCTTATGTGCAATGCACTGTATTTTCCTCCTTCCATTACTTGGACATCTTTCTAGTAGTCAAATTCTCATTGAAAAGCTTCAGAGCTGTCAGTTTCTCTAGCACATTCTCTCAAAAAAAAAGTTGCAAAATTCCATCCAGTTCCATTGCTTAATTGACATTCAGAGTACTTGGTACTTGAAACATGCTCTCCTCTTGCACTTCTAAACTTTGATGATTCTCTTCATCCCTCTAGTATTAAAACCTACTTCTCCAGGATGAAATAGCCAATACAGTGATCATTAAACAACTCCATTATGTCCTCTACATCAGTCACTCTACTCCTGTCTTTGTCTAGCAATGTTATTCTTCCTCCTCCTTTTTTCTTCTCATGCATCTGCTCTCCACTCCTCTTTATATCTCAATAACTTTTTTTTTTACCTGCAGTTCCCGTTTGATATTGTTTGTCATTAACTTTATATCAAATTATGTTCTCTTTTCACTTAAGGTGAATCTTGCCTTTCCAATTTCTCTATCCATGGAATTGTCCCAAGTTGATTTCCAAGATTATTATAATTCCACATAAAATCCTTTCTCTTTAATATTTCTGCATGTCTATTCATCCCTCAAGTCAAAATCACACGTTCACTTTCTCCAACCAGGATCAGGTATACCAGTTATAATCGTGTTCTCTAATCCAATAGCAAATTCAAAACTCTTGAACTTCATGTTCCTTCTACTGTATGTTGCCTAAGACATTTGTCCCTTAAGAATTCCAGAAATTGGGAAGAGGGATCCTGCAGTTCCCTCTTTCCAATTTATGCTGCTGTAGTTAAAATCTCCCCACAACAATCATTCTTTTTGCACTCACTAAGCTCAGCTGCCTAAAAGTCTCCTGCTCTTCACACTATATGCTCTCTGGCTTATAGCAACACCTTACTAAATATCTTGTCCTGTCCCCTCCACCACCTCACACCATATGCTCTCAAAACCATTAGTACATTGCTCTCCAAATCCTTCACTCTGAGAGGCCACCACTTATACCTATCATAAGTAATACTCCACCATGTTTTCCCTTTCTATCCTGCCAAAAAATGCTATACTATGTTCTGCTTAAAGAAAGAAAACATGCTTTCTATGGAAAGGAAAAATATACAAACAGCTATGGGTTACCCCTCCCCCCTCATCTAGCAAACTTCTGTATGGAGCATTTTGAAAACCAAGCTCTCAGCAGACACAAAAATCAACAAATCAACAGCTTGGCTGCACTATGTTGATGTATTTGTTTGGCCTCATGGTCCAGACACATTGGATATGTTTTTGGTGCAACATCTTAACAGCCAACCTTCTAAAATAGACTTCACATCAAAAAAGAAAGTAATAATAGTCTTTGCTTTTTATATACACTAGTGACATAACTTCCTAATGGCTCATTATCCTTCTCCATCTACAGAAAGCCTACTCATACTGTTAGATATTTACATAAACAATCACACCACCACCACCCTTCCCAACAGTATGGCATCATCAAAATTATTACTCACTCAGCCAGGGCTCTTTGTTCAAATGACACAGCACTTGAAACTGAGCTCAGGGACTTTTGCAACAACTTTTAGCTCATGGCTAAAACCCCTATAAAATAAAATATTACATGCCCCCACCATCCCACTTACTGAGACCACAGCAAAACCATTCCTCCATATGTTAAGGGTACATCAGTAAAAATAGCTGAAAGTTCTTTGCAAATATGATCTCCATACTACTTTAAAAACTTCTATTCAGCTAGCTACTTTTATACATTCTCCTGAAGATAGACTACATCCTCTTGAATATCTGGAAGTGTATGAGAGATGGCTATTGGAAGTTTTTCACTGGTTACAGTGTGTTATATCAAATTTGCCAATTGTATTGTTTTATTCTTATATCCAAGTATAAGCATAAGTGTGAATAATTTCATGACTAGTCTGCTTTACATGAATTACTTTAGTATACCAGACTTCTACATTAATTTAACCTTGGTATTTTCTTGTTTCTTGCTTCCCCTCAATAAAGATCAAAACTGGTCTGAATAGTGACATTTCCCATAATCATGATGTAAAGTCAACAGTCTCTAATACAAATAGGCTAAATGTGACGTTGCTTCACACTTATGCTTGAGTACAGGATTAACATAGGAATATAATTTCTTGTCAAGTATAATACATTTATGAGATTTTTAAGTGATGGAGAGTTGGCTAAACCACATTGGGCAGCAGTTTTTTCTCAAACTGAAATTACCCCAAAATAAAGCAATCGTGCCAGAGAACACCTACTTATTCAAGCATGTTATGCCTACTTCTTTGCCTTCACTTTTTAACACCAAACAACTGGCAAGTGTTCAATATTTTGTCAGAATTCATGATTCCAATGAATCATTAGGATTCAGGATTATGAAAATAACTATATCACAAGCAAACAAAAAATGCTCTCACATTGCTACTTCTGTTATTAAAAAGTATAGTACTCAGACTAAGTCCTGTGTCTGGTGCAGGTTTTTTTTTTAATATATGGAAAACTTTTTCTTCTTTTGTACCTTTTTTTTGTTTCTATCACATCCTCTTTGTCTAGCAACCAAATTTTGCAATCACAAACAATTAATGTATCCTTGTGGGGAAGATTCCACAGTCTTGTTACCATGTGATCACCCACCTCTGGATTCCTCTGCTAATTCATACACAAGAAACCCTGACAATCAAACCTTATTAATCTTATTAATAAGGTTTGATTGTGAGGGTTTCTTGTTATGCCTCCTTGTTAGGATGTTTTCCCACTCTCCAAGTGATCCTTTCAGCTATTTTGCTTACTTCTGCAATATATCACTCACTTATTTATCACCATCTCCAAATCCCTAGATAATTTCTTGCACTATTCTCATCAATGTCAGACATAGCATGTAATATTTTCATCTTTTACACGTCATTCACTTCACTGAACTGGAACCCAAGAAGATGCTCTGCTCACATTATCTATCCAAATCACCTTCCAGAATCTAACATCACCATTATTAACTATTTACTTCCCCAGTTTAGCAATGAACTAGATCTTCTTCCACTTCCAATAATTCATGCACAGCGAGAAGTTGATGCTCAAGAGGATGTGATTGTGTGTGTGTAGACAAAAAGGGAAGGGAATGACCCAGGATATAAGGAAAACAGTTGGATTTAAAGGTTTGAGATGAATAAGGAGAAAAAGAAATAACTTGAGGAAGGTATGGAGAGGTCACATCTAATAAGTAGTATCAGTGAACCTTGTTGGAAATCAAGGAATGAACTGTTATGCTTGTATACAAATGCTACAGACATCAGAAACAAGGTAATGAAATGGTTGCATTGATTGAATTTGTTCGTGCAAAAATTGTTGGAATAAGTGAGACGTGGTTAGAGGAGAATAACATCCTGGCAGGAATAGAGAAAGAAGTTTATGATATATTTTGTGAAGACAGAAAGGGTGAAAAGGATGGTGGAGTGTTATCCATGATGGAAAAATAGGAAAGGGTGATAATTGTGGGGGATTTTAATTACAGCAATATAGACTGGAATAATGAGATAGCAACCAGAAGTAAAGAAAATGAGCAAGTTTTAGAGGGACAACTACCTCAGGCAATATGTAACAGAAGCCGTACAAGAATTGAGGATTTTAGGTTATCTCATCAGCAGATATTATAAATGAGGTGTCAAATCTCCCTCCAGTTGATGAGTGACCATGAAGTGATTACTTTGGTGGTAGCTAACCATGTGATGACTTCTATGAAGAAAGTGTATACATGGAATTACAAGGCTGGTGATTAGGAAAAGCTAAGGAGAACAGCCTGCAGTGGTAGCATGGAAAGGAGATCAGTGCTGCTTGGGTGATATTCAAGACCTATCTAGTAGAAGCAATGTCCGAATGTATTTCAAAGGTCAGAAGGTTATATAAGGTAGGAATGAAAAGATTAATCATGCATTCAGAGAAAAAACATTATGAAGGCAACATAGAAGGAGTGGTAATAACTTCGTGAAAAATACAAAGAATAAGCAAGGAGGGTGACTCGGTTGATAAGGGTAGCAAAAGTTCAGTATAAGCAGCAGTTAGCTACTGAAGACAAAAATCCTAGGGAGTTCTTTTGATATGTTGCCTGCAAAGAAAAAGAAAAACGATTATGGTAGGATGGCACTGATAGGAGAAAATAGTATAAGGACAACTGATGTGGAAGATATAGTTGAGGTATTTAATAAGTAATTCATAAAGGTCTTTCGACATGAGAGCAGCAGATGATGAGGAGAGACTGCCTGTGGGTTAGCAAGAGGTATATGGGAAATTAAGCAAATTTGGTGTTAATAAGACTGTGGGACTTTAATGATATATCACCTTGTATCTTGAAGGAACGTGCTAGGTAGTTGGCATTTGCCTTGACATATTGGTTTCATGAGAGTCTTACACTAGGTCAAGTTCCAAAGGAATGGAAGTAAGACAAGAGATTGTACCACTTCAAAATTAAAGATGGCAAGAAATTATATTCACACGCATAGCATTATACATGTCTGTAAGGATATACTTTATATTATGGAATACCAACGCAAATGATGTGAAATCATTAGCCTCTAGACAAGAGTTTCCCAGTTGTGAAGTTAATCACATGCAAACTTTGGATGAAGGATTAAACCAAGAATATAATTTCTTCATCATCAAATTCCTGCCATGTACCCTCAAGGGGGTGTACAGGATATGATAGTACTACATGAAAAATTTACATCATTACTAACTTCCTATCTACAATTTTCCTTCCAAATCAGTCTGTTACTTGTCAAAACTCCAACATTACCAGATCTTATATTTCTATCGTCTAAGGCACTTTGTATCGTATCAATCCACCTATATCTTGGTCTTCCTCTGGGTCGTTTTCCTACTAACATGGCAGAGAACACTTGTTTTGCTAATCCTTCCTTCCCATTATGTTTAAGTAATCATACCACCTGAGATTAGCTCTGCTAATGTATTTCTGAATGCTGACAATGTCAAGTTCTTTCCTAATATAATTGTTTTTAATATGATATTACCATTGATGCCATCTTTCTCAGGACTCTCATATCTGCAGTCTCTAGTCTTTGGTCAAGTGTTTTACTTCTGACCCAGCTCTCAGATCCATAAGTTAAAACTGGTTTGAACACTGTCTTGTACACAGCTAATTTAGTGTTCAGACTAATTTCTCTCTTATTCCATACGAATTTATTCATTTGACTTTCTACCATACCAGCTTTATTGATTCTATTGTCTATTTCCATATTTAATTTACAATCTTCAGTAAAAATCGTGCCTAAGTAGCTGAAATGTTTTACTTGTTCCACAGGTTCTCCATTCACAACACAGTTGACATTTTCAATGATTCTGCCTATTTTCATTGTCTTTGTCTTTTTTATTGCTGACCTTCATACCATATCTATTACAACAGTTATTCAATTTAGTCAGAGAATCTTGCAGACTTGTAGCGGATTTATTTAGAAGTATAACATCGTCCACATAAAGCAAAGAGCTGACATTAACATCTCCAATTTTGATATCATGTTTAATACCACTTTCGTTCATAATGTGATCGATATAGATAATGAATAACAGAGGGGATAATGTACATCCTTGTCTCACACCAGAATTAACATTAAACCATCTTCCTGTACTTCCTTCAATTCTAACTGCTGACTTACAATTCAAATAAAGACTAAGCATTGTTTGATATAATGCCCCATTCACACCATATAACTGCAGCGTATTGAATAGCTTCTCTCTTGGCACCTTGTCATATGCCTTTTTCCAAATGGACAAAACTTAAATACAGATCTTTGTTATATTCCCATGATTTCTCCACTATTTGTTGTAAAGTGAAGATCTGATCCAGACAGCCTCTATTTGGCCTGAATCCAGCTTGTTCTTCACCAAGCTTTTCTTTCACAATTCTTCTCAACCATTTCTCAAGTATACTTGCATATATCTTACCAGGAACACTCAGTAGGGATATACCTCTGTAATTCTCACATTCAGTTTTATTTTTCTTTTTATATATGGGTACTATGAGAGCTCTACTCCAATCATCTGGAATTCATCCCTCTGTCCAGGCATTCTGAACTATGCAGTGCAGCCACTGTAAGACTCTTATACCACCATACTTCAGCATTTCTGGTCAAATATCATCTACTGCTGCTGTCTTTCCACATTTCAAGCCTTTGGCTTTTTTCTACTTCAAGTATGGATATGTATTCCTGACTGCATGCATGGGCAGTGTTTTTTACCACTGTGCTGTCATCACTGCTTGTTTCATTTAGCAGTTTTCAAAGTAATTACTCCATACTTCAAGGATATCCTTTTCTCCCGTTTTCATGTCACCTTTATCATCTCTGACTCCTTTTACAGCACTCTTTCCTCCATTCCTAAGCTTCTTCAACAACCTCCAGAATATTTTGCCACCTTCTTGATATTTATTTTCTATATTCTTGCCAAAGTCCTCCCATGACTTTTGTTTAGCTAGTTGTACACACTGTTTAGCTTTCTTACATTTGTCTCTGTATTCTCTGAGCGCACAAGCTGACTTATTTGCCAGGAACTTTTGATATGCTTTCTTCTTTTCTTTCACTGCCTCTTTAACTTCCTGTGTCCAGAAATAAAAAAATAACTTATTCTAGATAAAATAATCAGAACTCCACCAGGGAGTTCTAATTTTTTTATCTTTGCAGACAACCTTGCCACATTCTTCTCTGGCAGAATCAATCAATGTTTTCTTCAGAGTTTGCCACTGAATCTCCAAGGTTTGATTCCTGTTCTCAAACTCTTTCATTTTTTTCTTCAATAATCTTTGTGTATTTTAGTCTACAGTTCACATCTGAGAGCTGCTCAACTTTTATTTGCTTTAAAATTTTCTTACGTGTTTTTCTTTTCAATATGAAATTCAATTTTATCCTGCTCAAGACTAAATAGTGATCACTTCCAATTTCAAATCCTCTGTACACTCCGGTGTCCTGCACCAGGGAGAAAACATCACTATCAACAATAACCTCTTCTCTCTATGTGAATTTGTGCACATTTTTATGTTGGAACATGGTGTTAGTAATAACCAGTCCATGTCCTGAGCAGAAATCCAACAGATATTTGCCATCATTATTAGCTTTGCTCTTTTCTCCAAATTTTCCTAAAACATTTTTGTATGTCTGACAATCACTTCCTACTCTGCTATTTAGATCCCCAACAAGGACCAACTTTTCATTTTTCATTGTGTTAGTAGCTTTCTCTAGAGCTTCAAAAAATTCCTCCACTTCTAACTTAGTAGAACCTTCTGTGGGACCATAGGCACAAATAAGTCTCAATGTCCAGTTCCCCATTCTCATATTTTCCCACATTACTCTACTTGAGACTGCCTGCCATTCAAGAAGATTAGCCTCGTATTTTGTGTTGAATACTATGGCTACTCCTTCTTTTCCTTGATTGTCATTGTTATAATATAATATTTTGTATTTATTGCTCAGAAAGATCTCACCAGTTTTTGTCTTTTTTGTTTCCGTCACCCCTATTATGTCGATCTCTAATTCCTCAGCTCCATCTCTAGCTCCATTTCTTTTGCCATTCAGGCTTCTTACGTTGATAGTACCGATTTTTAACTCTGGTGATGTTGAGTTGGGTTTTGTTTTCAGATTTGTTCAAGTAGCTGACTTTTCGCTGTTTGCCCTGGTTCCCTGGCAAAAACAACGGGGGCCTTGTTTAACCGGGCAACGCCCCAGCTGGCATGAAATTTTGTCATGTTGTACCATTTTTTTAATTTGGTTTAACCAATAAGAATACAATTTGGTCTGCTAAATCCCAAATTGCCAGCCCATCCTTGTTCGTTCAATATCCAAGTAGATACCCAACAGGGTGCACCACGAGAAGGTGAGGATTGGACATTAGATCAGAAGCCCTGGTCGGTTCTCCACCAGGGCTTCTGATCTAATGTCCAATCCAATGATCTAATGTCTGATCCAATGTGCAATAAAGGCTATGTGGAGGTCTCCTCCACATAGTATAAAGCTGTATAAATTTGGGAAACATTTAGCAGAAGAACTTTGGCCCAAAGGCCAAGAACTACCAATATAGCTCACCAAGGGGCACCATCAGGACTTTAGGAAAACGTTAGCTTCAGTTCTCAGTTGCTGTTATGTAGTACCTGTGTGCACATGTCTTTGTATTAAGTTCCCAAGAAGATGGCAACGTGACGTATGCCGAAATATCGGAAATTATATATTAAAGTTTATTTAATTTATATTTCTAGTGTACGCTGTCAATTCCTTAATTATTAATTATCATGTTTAACCAGCGTATAAGCCTCTGTACAAGAATTTCCTAGATGTAATTCTTACACGATGCTCTGATAGATTTAAAATCTCTTTATACCGAAAACCAACTCATACTAACAGATATCTGCACTATCAATCTCGTCACTTTCCACCACAAAAGCTCGGAACTATTTCTACCTTAGGACACAGAGCACAATCTCTTTTAAATGAACCAGATGAACTCCAAAAAGAAATTGAACAACTTTCTCTTATCTTTAAACAAAATGGATATTCTGAAAAAACAATTAAGAAATTTTTTCTGGATCCTCCTAGGCAGTGTACTATGGAAACTACTGATTTTAAAGGTAGCATCTCAATACCTTACATTAGTTCAGTCTCCAATAAATTGTCTAAAGTCCTTAAAAAAATACAACATCAGGATGTTTCTCACTACACTCCCTAAAGTCTGTTCTCTTATAAGCCATCCGAAGCCTATTCGTCATAACCTGAAATATCCAGGTGTTTACAAGTTATGGTGCGACTGTAATATTCCTTATTTTGGACAGACTAACAAATCTGTTGAACTTCGTATAGAGGAGCATAAGAGAGACATCTCCTATAAAAGATCACATGCATCTGCGCTATCCAGTCATGTTCTTTACTCTAATAACCCTCATGACGATCTACAGAGTCACTCAGTTTGCTGGGATAAATCCGAAAACATTTTTTTGCTGTAGTGATGAGTTTGAAAGGAAAATCATGGAGTCCAGAGAAATCCTCCTTAATCCTGAACATTCGAACAGCAATTTGAGTTATAACATCCCTGATAGCCATACTGCAGTTGTTCAATACTGGTGCTCACGAGAACCTGCAAGCACACATACAACAAACAATAGCACGTTAGATAGAACGACTTGAAAAATACATTTTTGTGTCAATTATGTATTGCATTTTTTGCCTGTAATTCTCATTTTTTTGTAATTTCAATTTTTTATTATTGTGTTCTACCTTTAGTGGATACCTGAAAAAGGCTGAAACTAGTTGTATCATTAAAATTTAATATATTTTATCTCGGTTTAAAGTCATTTAAAATTTATTCTTTAAAATGTATCATTATAACAGAGTAGAAGATCAAGAATATATATATATATATATATATATATATATATATATATATATATATATATATCAACTCCACCTACATACAGTTGCAAATCTAATAGCATAACGAAAAGTAACAAATTACAGACAAGGCAAGAATGGTTTATAAATTAGCATGATAACAAGGAAAAGAGTGAACAATATCTATTCCAAAGTCGTATATTTCAACCTGAACATTTCAGGTTATCATCAGTGGCATCAGACAGTCGAATACATCCGATCTCTGGAATGTTAGATATGAGAAAAGGTTGATGATGTAAACTGCAGTCTAGTGGATAGGAGGAGGAAGGGCAATATGATAGACATATAGGATAAACATTGAAGAGGTTTCGCATGAAATTGTGGGAGATTTGGGGGGAAACAAGATGTCATCCCTGGAAGCTGTATAAGGAGGGGGTGAGCAAGGGAGTGAGAAGCAGGTTTTCTTCATGGAGAGAAATTGGAATGAATTACCTGAGAGTGTGGTGTCTGCAGAGAATTTGAATGTTTAAGGCACAGTATGATGAGCTGTGTGTATGACAAAAAAAAAGGGGGGGGGGAGACCTCCTAGATGTGTGACTCCATGGGATCTTATAATAATAATCATAATTTATAAATACTGTATTTTCATAATTGAAACAAAATTATACATCATAGTTTTATTAAATAATAACTATGTATAATTTTACAAATCAATGTGCTTGGATTCCACAGTAATAGTGACTTTTTCTTTTTTAGATTCTGATGTATGTATGATGGATGTTCTGAGAAATAGATTTGGTGAGTTATTTTTCAAAAAAATGTATAATATAAATGGTTATATGCAAGGGTTCAGAGATTCATAAGGGTTGGGGCCATTGTAAGTTATTCACTGCTACATGATTATTATATCTTGTTTTGAAAACATTCACTGAAGATGCACTAGTGTCCAGTGGCATCTTATTTTATCACTACCATATACATCATGAGAAGAACCTGGACACACAGTGTTGTAGAGCATACCCTTACTTAGCTTCTAGGGATATTGCCCTTTTGATTTCTTCTCCCTGCCACAAAATGCAAAATTTACCTTGTTTCTACTGTAAAATCACCTCACCACATTATGTCTATCATATATCTTCTGTTTCTCCCATTTTGAAGACCACATTCCTTCAGTCTGTCTTCAAATGTAAAATTCCATAGGCCAAAATATTAAAATAACTACCTGATGCTGTAATGAAAAATGGTTAAATGTGTGTGGGGTGAGATAAGAAAGGAACAGAGTTATTCTCTCACTTTACAAGTCCTTAATAAGACCACATCTAGGCTCTCATGCTTTGGTTGCCTGGGAAGATTTTCTTATTCTTACAAGTTCTCTTCAACATTGCAGTTATCTGATGCAGTGACTAAATAACCTAGTGAAAGTCTCTAAACTTTCGCTCGCTGTCTGTCAACTCTAAGTTTCTCTAAGTTGTCTTCACAACTTAGAGCAAATTCCCATTAACATAATACCTGGTCTTCAGTCCAAAATATGTAACGTTGTGAATTAATGATACTAATTAATTTGCTCACAAAATCATTTTGTTCCAATCTGCCTTCAAGGAGGATTATGTATCATTTGGTCATTGTATCATTCACAAACAGTGAATTTGCCACACTTATCAGTACCATTTAATGTTTGAATAACAAAGGCTATCCAGTATTACTAATTATAGATTATAATGGTATATTTCTTTATAGTTTATTATCTCAGATAATATTTACAGAAATAAAATTAAAACAATACTGTGTTTTGTTACCTGTAGTACAGGCGGATATAGCTATTACCATTGTAATTGGTATATTTAATTTAAGTGAATATATGTATTAATCATAATTTACAGTCAGTTTACTTTTATACAAGCCATCAGCATATTACATTTTGTAATTTGCTGTTACATCTTTAATATGCAGCAGAGAATTCGTTCTTTTTTTTTTAACCATTGTAATTTTGTGCCTAAAGTTCTAAATCATAACTAAAGGAATAAATTATATGCCATACTCACATTTTTTGTACACACACACATACTAAATCAAATCCATTTCACTTTTTCTTAGGTGAATAATATTAGTGTGCTGTAAAAACTTAGTCAGGACTGTTTTGTTGCAAATTATTCAGTGCAAATTATAATTAATATCACACTGGTGTATGTAATTGACATAACAGCATTTCAGTCACATATTGACAGTGCAAGGTGTATAATAATGTAAGTAATGTATTATAGCTAATACTGTATAGAATGAGATGAAGAGGAAGAAGAAATAGAAAAAAAAATTACAAAAGAATGATTTGAAGTAACAGCAAGATAAACTTTGCAAGAAATGTGTGTCATTCTCTTAGGTAGAGAACGAGGGATCGCCAATGGAAGTTGTGTAAGAGTATGGTTAGCAAGGGTGTTGAGACTAGATTTTTTGCTTAGAGGGTGGTGAATGGGTTGCCAAAGGTAGTTATCAATACCTTGTTAGTGTAAGGAGAGGTAGTAGGTATTGTGTAAATAATGGATCTCCCATAATGAGTCTTCTGACTCTATTGAGATACCTGTATAATAAAACTGTTAGCATAGTTGTTGAAAGAAAGAATAAATTTATAAAGTGATTTTGGTTAATTAACAGTAATAGTAATAATAATAGATGATGCTTTGAAATCTCATTGACTTTTAAGCTTGGCTCAGCCTTTATTGGATTGGATATATTTGAATATTCTTTTCATCATCCCAGTGCCATTAATACACATCAACAGCATAGGTTCAAGCACAGAACCTTATGGTACTTTACTGATCACCTTCACTTTCTTACGTATAGATCTATACATCATGGTCTGATGCCTGTTAGCCACTGTTATCCATGCCACAAGCTTTTTTTGCATACCCATCCCCTTTACTGACCAAACAGGCTGACAATTTGGGATTTAGCTGACCAAACACTGTCATATTGGCTGAAACAAAATGATTGTATAACATGATGGAAATTTTTTGCTGGCTAGCTTGCTTGGCTTCTTCTGCTGTTTTCTTCAGGGAACCAGGGTGAACAGTGAAAAATTAGTAATTGGAACACTAAAAACTTCAAATCACTATCAGCATAAGAGGCATCAACAGAAGAGAAGTAGAACTGGCAGAGGAATTGGAGAAGTATCAGGTCAGTGTAATTGGTGTTATGAAACAAAAGACAAAAAAAAGGTGAGATTTTCTAAATAACAAATAAGATGTGATATTTAAGCAAAGGTCAGGGAAAGGAAGTAGTAGCTTTAGTATTAAATACATTGATTATCCTTGACTGCATACCAGTCAAGGATAATCTTGATTGGTATGCAGTATCAAGTAGTAATGTGGACAAACATCACAATGGGAAGTTAAACAAAAGATTTCTTTTTGCCTATTCTAAAGAAGTGGAGGGATTCTTCATCATTAGAGAAGACAGTTGACACAATGAAAAGTTGTTCCTTATTGGTCTTAATAGCAGAGTAAGAAATGTCAGACATGTTAAAAAGGTTTTAGACAATTGGGAGAAATGAGCAAAGATGATGATAATGGTTCAGTACCTATTGGATTTCTCTTTAAGACATGGACTAGTAATCACTGATACCATTTTCCAACATAGATGCACACAAATTCACATGGAGAGAAGATAATCTCATTGACTCTTGTTAATATCTTCACACTAGTTCAGGACAAAAGAGTATATATACAGAGGAGACAGGAAGTGATTACCATTTAGTTTTGTACAGTTGAGTAGGACAATTAAATTAAATATCATATTGAAAAGAAAATTAAAGTTTGATTATTTAAAAAAGTTGATCAGCTTTCAAAGGTAGACTGCTAGATCTTGAATGGGAGAATTTATAAAAGAAACTTGTTTATTCAATTCTAAGTAAAAATTTCCAGTTTGTAAAAAGTAACTATAAAAGGATATTCTATGTGAAATGTTTATCAAAGTGTAAACAAAATTCCAAAGTTCGCGGGAAGACCGTTCGGGTGAACGTTTGGCTTGAGGCATAAGCATTTACACGGAAAGCGGCGCTAGTTCATTTTCCCGGAAGGTGCTACACAAAGTATCTAAAATAAGAAAAAACGTATAAATTAAAATAAAAGCCACGAAGTGGCGATGTAACAAGACTCATTGTTTTAAAATAATTGCAAGTTTGAAGACGAGACTCAAACCTTGGAAAATCATTGGCAGTAAACTCTGAAGAAAACATTGCTTGATTCAGCAAGGAAAGCATGCGAAGTTATTTGCAAGGATAGAAAACTCAGATCTATGGTGAACTCGGGAAGTTAGAGGCAGTCATGGAAAACAATAAAGCACATCAAAAGTTCCTAGCAAGTAAATCAGTATGTGCACTGAGAGAATATAGAGGATATTGCTTCTAAATTTTGAGCCAAGAAACACAAATGACAATCAAATTTTTTTGTTAATTAAGTTAGAAGACCATGCTTTTTTGTGTTCTTGAAGAACTTTATTGAAGATAATTTTCATGAAACAATTATTTTATAAAATAACCAAAGGTATTTATTTAAGTGTGCTCTTTCTTATAAATTAAGACTAAACAAGATTTAAGCACTTATTCATGACATGACATTTATAATGTCGGTATTTGCAATGCTTTGAGCAACAGTTTGTTTTCTGTCTCTTTGAGAATCATGCATTATGAATTAAAACAGTTATCAAACATTATTATATTTACTTTACTTTGACAGACACTTTACTTTGGCTTTGTGAGCTATTGCAAATTTCCAGTGGGTCTTCGTGCGAAATGAGAAAAATCCACAAGGAAACACTCGAATATTAAGAGTCGTAATGAAATTTAAGTAGTTTGTCTAGTCTAGATATATGATTAGCTACTTAGAGGGTTAGTCAAGTTTTAGTAGATGGTGCAACGTAAAATTTAAAGGTTAGAGCTAAAATTAATTCAGTATTACAGAATTTGTTTAGTTAAGATGAAGTTTTTTTAGGTTAGTCATTTTTAATTTTAATGTTTTTAAATGTATGTGTATATATATTAACTTACAATATTTCCTGAAGACAAAAACGGAACCTGGGTTATGCAATATTCTGAATTGGTCATACCACGAATGCAGAAAATCCTGCTTAGCTGGAATTCGATATGCTCAATGAGTTAGTGCGATTGATGTGATACCATTTACTGCTTTACACAAGTGATTAATCAGTTAATGCCATTTTTTTACATTATGTGAAATTTTAAGTTACGTGAAATTTTTTGTCTGCAGCCAATGGAAAAGCTGGACGTCATTAAGAGCACATGAAAGTAGTGCTAGTAATATAATTGTGCGAGACCGGGGATATATCAAACAAGAGCAAAGAATACAAAGAACAAGGAAAAGTTGCTACTGCTTCTTTAAGCATGTAGATCACCCAAAATAGAAGCCATTTATTAATCAAGATGGAGCGTTTTTTAAGTTTTTCAAGCTATTTCAGGCGTTCAATAAGTGGGGTAGTGTCTCACACCTGGCAATGAAATTCATCTCCCACTTAAGTAATGCAACTGAACATTGTTCAGAGAGACTTATCTAAAACTGAAGCATGATGGTCCATGTAATGGTATTTTGTGATGAAAGAAAAAGTTCATGTTTATTTGAAAATAATTTATTTGTTTTCATCTTTAGGAACAAACACAATAAATTGTCCAGCAAAAGCTAAATTATTGAAGGACAAATAAAGGAAATTTTGAGTAAAACCATATACTTTGTCAGCTGGACCCAAAGGTCTTTCATTTACAGTTAACCTATTAATGGTTCTATAATTGCCCTTAATTGATTGTCAGAGTAAGGTGATGTACATGATGAAAGGCAGAATGCCAAAAAAATTCCTAAGATGGTCTGAGTATTTCATCTGCTTCAGCATTATGATTGAGTGCTCTCTAAAGATAAAATGAGTATGTGTCCTGTTCTCATTTTTTGTTTTCCATTAAAATGAAATTGGTAATTGTCAAAATTTGCATTTGTGATGACTAGCATTCCCCAGTAATGTGATATGACAAACATGGGGAAGGAGGGGCACTATTTGACATGAAAAAGAATCACCAGTATGTAAACAAAATTCTTGATTAAACAAACTCCTGATCTTTTTTTTCTCAACTCTTGCTCATCACAGATGAGTACATTTTTCAAAACCTGTTTGTGTATATGTATGTAATCATATTCGCTGAACCTCTACTTTGCACAAGATAATAGTCTCAAACCTTTTGTAATAATATGAATAATATAAGTATTTTTCTAATAAATCCAACTCTACTTGAGTTGAATTTAATCTGTAATATTAGCAGTACTCTCATCCCTTATGCCTGTCTTTCCTGAATATGCCATGTCCATCTAATTCTATTTTATTCTAAGGATATTCTCTTTTGGGAACAAACACAATAAATAAATTGCCCAGCAAAAAAAGTTAAATTATTGAAGGACAAATAAAGGAAATTTTGAGTAAAATGAGGTTTCACTAATGCCAGTAATTTTTGGTTCCATTTGCATTTACTCATGCTGAGAAGGCCTTTATTCCTTGTGCTTTTGGCATTAGCGAACATGCATAATAACTGACCTTCAATGTGATTCAATCTCTTAAAACTTGATCTATTCAAATAAGTAAGCCAGAGTCGATTCTTCAGCAGAATTTCAATTTCCTTCTCCCATGACTGTTGACATTTTTGTCTATCAAAATTGAGGATTGCAAGGGGATATTCAATTGTTTGCAGATGATGTGAAGTGGGGAAGGATTATTAGTAATAGTGCAGATGTGGTAATCCTGCAAGAGGATTTGAATAAGCTAGATAGATGGGCAAATGAATGGGGGTGTCGGTTTGATGCAGCAAAATGTAAGGTCTTGAGGTTTGGGAAACATCGATGGGATGCTGCATACTCTATGGGAGGAGTTATACTGGAAGAAGTAGGGGAGACGAGATCTGGGGTTGATGATTGATAAAAACCTGAAATTTATGGGACATATTGCAAAGGTGGCGAAGGTAACACAGAGGATTGCTGCAATAATGAGAAGGACACTGACCTGCAGAGATAAAAGAGTTATCATTCCTTTGTATAAGTCTCTGATCAGACCAGACTTAGACTATTGTTCTCAGATTTCGTCTCCAGGATTTGAAGGGGTTAAATTAACTGTGGAAAGGGTACAAAGGCGGATAACAAAGATGGTTTCAGGACTGTACCATGTTAGTTATGAGGATTGGCTGAGGGAATGCGGACTGCAGAGTTTGGTGGATAGAAGGAGAGATGATATGATTGAGACTTTAAACTGTTGAGAGTTGGTTACAGGGTTGACACTGGGGAGTTCTTTCGCTTTGTTGAACAGTGGGAAGGAGTGATGACAAGAGGCCATCCCTGGAAGTTACGAAAGGAAACTGTTTGCAAGAGGGTGAGGAGTAGTTTCTTTGCATGGAGGGTGGTTGAACCATGGAATGCATTGCCTGATGGAGTGGTGAGAGCGAGAACAGTCAATGAGTTTAAGGAGTGGTATGATAGACTTTGTGTTTCTCATGGGGGGGGACCTCCCCTCGATTAGTCTCAATAGACTTTGTGTTTCTTAGGAAGGACCTCCCACGATGAGTCTTTTGACTCCATGGAGGCCTGAATAATAATAATAAAAACAACAGCTATTTTTGGAGTCAGCCCTTTGTACTCGCACATTCTTTGTCATCAATATCTATCTCTCGCCTTAGTGTGTACTTCCCAAGTTCTGTTGAAATCATCTCAGCATATGTAGTTTTATTCTCTTTTATTGTCCAACAGTTTATCCAGACTACTGACATCAAATCTGTTTTGCAAGTAAAAATCCATTTCTTCTGCGTAGTTTATTTATTAAATCATATGTAATTACATGTTTCTCAGTTTGTTTCTATTATTCCTTAGTGACTATATGTTTTAACCAAATATAAGAAATTATAATTATATTTAGTTATATAGCTGTATAATGAAATTTTTTTTGTGCTTTTTATACTATTTTTATTTTTTTTGGGGGGGGGGGGAGGGGAACAATATAAAAATGAGTGATTTCAATCATTTTAACTGAGCTATAGTATTTATGTAAAAGTGATAAATTTTCAGAATTTTAATATATTAGCATATAATTAGTTCTAAATGAAAAAAAAAGTAAACTATATATATTACTTTCAGGTATCTCTATATTCCTTTTGTGGATATATTTAACTGGCTGTGATACGCTTCCTCGGAGAGGAAGAACTTTAAATGGTAGGTAGAATTTTCTGTTGATACTGCACTTCATAAACTAAAAATTAACCATACCTAAGAATCATTTGATTGTGTATCAGTCTTTATAAAAAAAAAAAAAAAATGTTTAAGTGATATTTAGGAAGCAAAAGTAGAGATTTACCATAATCTTTATTTTAATCTATGGAAGCATTTTTCAAATTTACAGCAAGAGATAGTGAATAGACTGGTGTCCAAAAGCAAAGGATGAACTACATTTTTACCTGTATATAAAAAAATTTTCATATACAGCCAAATGTGAACATAAATTTATTGCCACCATAGTAATAAATTATATTACATAAAAAATGTGTTGTTGCAGTTTAATTTGTACAAAATTTGTGTGTTTTGGGCAAAAGTTGCAAATTTCCTAAGGATACAGTTAAAGAATTAATATATAGTACTTACAGAAAACTATGCAGAGACATTTCAGTATGGAATACGTCCACCCTGAATTGCAAAGTAACTCTCACATGCTTAGCATCAAGTGATTCAGGAGTTCTTGAAGAAAATTGGCCCACTCCTCCTTCAGAGCACGATAAGGCCTTGTTTTCTGGAGAGAAATTTTGAGCAGCAATGCATCTTCTTATTGCATCTGAAACTTGCTCTGTGGGATTGAGATCTGGAGAGTGTGCTGGCAACTCAATTCGATTAATATCCTCGGTCTCCAGAAGTATCTCCACTGCTCATGTATGATGTCGTGTGGCATTGTCATCGATAAAAATGAATTCTCCACTTACAGCACCATAAAACAATTGAACATGACACTGAAGAACTTCATTGCAATATTGTTCACCAGTCGATCTCTTTTTTCCAGAACTTGTAGCTCGGTGCATCTATTAAGAATAATGCCTCCCCATGGCATGACCCCACCACTGCCATATCTATCCCTTTCAAGAACATTCTTGCCATGTTAAGCGATACCACTTTCAAACCAGATCCACTATCGTCTAGAATCGGAGGAAAAACTAAAACAACTCATCTATAAAGAGTACATTAGCCCACTGGTATCTTGTCCAATTTTTATAGATGCCACACCATTGAAAACATGCTCTACAGTGAGCTGTAGATAAAGGGATGCAGACTTCAGGCATATAGGCCTACTTGTTGTAAATGTCTTGTCACAGTTTGTCAAGATATCGATGTACCTGTGCTTAAATGAAGCTGATGTGCATGCTGACCTGCTGTGATGCATGCCTTGATGTTATAACCAAAAATCTGTCTTCATTCTCCATGGCAGAATGAGGGTGACCTCTTAGCAAATGTCTGTAAAACATTCCATTGGTTTGAAACACTGCCCATAGCCTGGATACAATGTTATGTGAGAAAAACTTTCTGGCAATATCAATAATTCTGCATCCTTCTTCAAGCTTACAAACAATTCTACCCTAAGTGAAATCAACTAGATGTCTTTGAGACATTACGAGACATCCACATTTACAAACTTTATTCCTTCATGAAAAGTGAAAAGTACTTCCTTTAAACATAATTCACCTAGCACAGCATTTTGCCTTTTATCCTGTTGAGTGCTATCATGGACCCAATTTGCATGCATGATTTAAAAAATTTTAATGTGTACCTGCTTTCTATTCGAAATAGTCACTTATACAAATTAACACAAGCCAATTTGTCTGAAGTTGTGGTTGTAATCTTTGTAAATAGTGTTTGTCCTTAGATTTTGGACACCAGTGTACTCTAAATGAAATAATATGGTATGGCACAAAAAAAACAGCTGAACTTTAACACTCCCTTCAGTACATGCAGGATGAGATATGCTGTTCGACTGCATGTACATTAATGGAAGAGCATATGTAGTCTATGCCATTAATTTTAGCTGTAGCAATGGTGTTGACATTGGAAGAAAAGACGTTTATAGTTGAACATTATTTTCATTAATAGGAGTTGGTAGAGCAAATGGCCCAAGTCTGTGACATGTTTGTGAGCAGTTTGTTTCGTCGCTTCCATGAGTGTGCCCCTAAGCAATAGTGTCATTGCCTTAATTGAGAGGTTCAGGCATACGGAGTGTTCTGTTACAATGCAAAGAGTATTTGGGGAAACCACAAACTACTAACAGAAATGAGAATCACAGGCATGTGCTGGAGGAAGTGTTACAGTCTTTAAAATGCAGTCAATGCGAATAGTGGTAAAACTTGGGATACTGAGGCAGTCGCTACAGAGCATCCTTAAGGAGCTGGATGCCTTTTTGTACGTCACTCAAGTTGGTCAGTGTTTAATGGCAACAGATTATGCTGCATGGCAGGAATACTGCACGTGCATGCTGACAGTGAGTTACCTGGTCTCATATAGAAATAGTTTTTTTTTTTGCTGTTGGAAACTCAGATTTTTCATCCCACAAAACAAGCACAGCCGGAAGAACACATAATTTACAAGCATAGTAGACAATGCAGATAGAATTAATGACCTTATCAAAAGCAGTAGCCAAGTTACTTGGTTGTGACAGTCCATTGAACCTTGAAAGGGAAGATTGGATGGGGTGAGATGTTCTGATGGTCAAGACAGTTGCTGTTAACAAAGTACTTCATAACTATCATTTCAAACAAACTTCTGATGATGAAAATCATAATGCAATTATTTTTCCATACATTATCATTTGGATTGAGCAGAAAAAAAATGCTACTTGGGAACTAACAAAGAAACCCATAACAGCATCAACGTGCGAATGTATTCCAAAGGTCAAAAGGCTGGATAAGGTAGGGGTAAAATGGATGAATGAGTAAGCATGAAATCCAGAAAAGCACTTTGGGGACAGTGCAAGATGAATAATGGTAATAATCAGTTGCATGAAGAGCATAAAGAACAAGCTGACAGTGACTTGGTAAGGACAACAAAAGTGTGGTATAAGCAGAAATTTTCAAATCAGGTGAAGAAAAACTCAAGTAAGTTTGTGGCAAGTAGAAGAAAGAGTGGTTATGGTAAGATGATGAAAAATGGTAGAATGGTAACTGCTGCAGAAGAAATTGTTTAGGTATTCAGTGATAATTTTATAAGTTTGTTTCATCCTGATCAGGGTGGAATAATGGAGAGTATGGCTTAATTGTGAATGAGCAGGGAGATATTTGAGGAAATGACCTTGATATCAATAAGGTGATAGGATTTGATGACATCACCACATGTCTTAAGGGAATGTTCCAGGAAATTGCTAATAGTATTCATATGCCTGTTTAATAATAATCTTACAATAGCATAGGTTCCAAGGGAGTGGAAAGTAAGTAAAATTGTTCCACTGAATAAAGGTGGTAATAAGGCTGTGGCTACAAATTATAGGCCAATTTATATATCTGGAGTTGTGGTGGAGGTACTAGAGATTGGTCAGAAGTAGGATACAGAAATGGGTTGATAACAGCAGTATTTTCTGTTGTTATCAGCATGGGTTTGTTAAAGGGAGATCATGTTTTATTAACGTATGTATTAACAAGTGGTTTCTCCCTTCCATTTGGACAGGTTGAGCCCTCCTAATGAGGGATTAAGTATGTATTTTATGACTGTAGATATGTGTGTGTTCACGGGGCCAGTTTGCCTGTTCTGAGGGATGAAAAAAACCCTCTACCTCTGTATGAGACCAGCTAATTCACCTTTAGTCGAAAAAGACCAGATGAAGGTTCCTCATGTCATGGATGGGAATTGAACCCAGGTCTTTCCAACCTAAGGGCTTCATCTATACAGACTGGGCCACTCTGTACCAACAAGGTGACAAATTCCTTGGACAGGGGAGATGCAGATACAGTGGTATACTTGCATTTTGCAAAAGCTTTTGATAGACTTCCATATGACAGGCAGTTAAATAAATTGAAACAGATGGGATTGGATAGCAAACTTTTGTGTTGGATCAGTGACTAGCTATAAGACAGGTATCAGAAAGTTGTATATCGGGGTACGGTATCCTGAAAGAGGAAGGTCACTAATGGTGTGTGAGTCAGTTTTAACCATTGTTCAATTTGTATATTAATGATATTAGGATCAGTTTAACTAGTTGTATGCAGCTGTTTGCAAAATTGGGGAGAGCAATGTAGAGTTAAGCAGATATTATGTCCTTACAGAAGGACTTGAATATATTCCATGAATAGGCAGGCAAGTGGAATTGTCAGTTGAATGTTGCCAAGTGTAAGGTTTTGAAATTTGGTAATCAACAATGTGATGCAAAGAAAATGCTTGGCAGGAAAACTTTAAAGAAGGTAGAAGAGAAGAAAGAGGGGAGTGGTGAGGGACAAGGACCTAAAATTCAGAGGCTACATTGCACAAGGTGTGAATACATCATATATGATAATGGCAGTGATGCAGAGGACCCTGACATGCAGAAATAAAGAGGTTATGATGCTATTGTTTAAGGTCTTGATCATGTTTATTTGGATTATTATGCACAGATTTGGTCACTAGGTTTTCATGGTTACAAGGGTATGTTAGAATGGGTCCAGAGATGATTCACAAAGATGGTCAGCATTCTTTGGAATGTGGACAGATTGAAAGTAGATTGAAAGTAAAGTCTCGTGAATAGGAGGAGTGTGTGTGGGGGGGGGGAGGATATGATTGAAACATATAAGCTAGTCAGGGGTTGTTATCAGGTTGATGTGGAAGAGATTTTTCATAGAATTGGAGGGGAGGGGCATCAAAAATTATTATTAAAGCTTTGTATACTTTAAAGCTTTTAGCACTACTATTCTATAGAATTGATTTTGGTGTTTGCTATTAGTATAAATATTTTTTATGCAATTGTGTAAATCTATTTTCACAAAATAAGATTATATTAACTTTGTCATTTTTACATTGCTAAATGCTATATTTTGAGTCTTGTTCTCATAGGATGGGTTGTTTTGTTCACATGGAAGGAATCAGGTCATCCAAATGAGACGTACAGTAAATATGTGACATTAGATTTCCCATATTTTGGTGGTTATTTAAAATTTGGAAATGACAATCATGAATGACTTTCATGGGTTATTATATAATGGTATATGCTTCTCTCTCTCTCTCTCTTTAATCACTTGCCCACACTTTGCAGTGTTCTGTTATGGGTCTTGTGACTTATGTATTGGGTCCATATAAAAATCAATACACCAAATAATACTTAGGAGACTTAAAACTTAATTGAAATAATTTCATGTCAAAAATAAAAGCATAGCATTATCCCTAAAACTTGTTTAGTATCTATTTAGCTCTCCTTGAAGGAAATATTAGGATCTGAGAAAATGCCTTGCCATCTATCTCACTTGCTTATTCTGAAACAGACAACTTGCAAAAGCCTAGACATTTATTCTGTCCTTGAAAATATTTGAATCTGTCTTTTCTGTTGTGACTGAACTACAAAAGTATATCGCATACATGAAATCTTAAGCTCTTGGTCTTCAGTACAGATAAGACAGTTAAAATTCTGAAAAATGGTTATTTCACCATTGGTTGTAAAGATAGATTTTCCCTAGATGGATATTAAAATTTATATCTGGTGAATGACAATTGGATTATTTTGCATTTCAGTGATTTGCAGTTGGATGATGACCCACAAAATATATAACATTGCCCAAGGAGAAACTTACCACTTAACTGCATCTGAAAATGGGACCAGCTGGCCCAGAACCTGGAAGAACTGTAGATTCAAACTTATTACTTGTTCATCCTGCCATTTTGTTGTATCTATCCACCATATTGATGTGCCTTCATGTTTTGAACAAGACAGTAGAAGTTCCTGCAAGTAAGAACCACTTTCACATTTATAATGTCCATTTCACTCTATTATTTATTGATTTAGTATTTATGATAAAAAAAATTTATTTAAAAAGATGGATTGAAATTATATTTGCTAGATAGTTTGTGAAAAACTTAAACCTTTCCTGGAAGTAAATATACTTTCAGGAAGTATATTTGAACATGAAATATGAATATTCTTCTGAAACTTTATTATCAGAAGTTAGTAATGTACTTTTGAAATGCCAGTTATTGCAACTTTCATGCACTAATAGATGGATTTCTTAGTGCAAATGTCAGTTTCTGAAGCTGATAGCATTATAGTATGTGCAGTCTTATCAGAGTTAATATTTTTTGACAAATTATATGAAACATAATTTGTCAAAAAATAATTGCTGTAGATGAACTCATTAATGTATTTCTGAAGTATAAATGAAGCATCATTTGATACACTAGGAAGTGTGAAGTACAACTTGGTGAAATAGTAGAAAGTGATATTAAAAAAGTTATTCAAGCATGTTTACTTAGAGTATAAACTGGGGGCAAATACTATAAAATCAACCAGCATGCTATGCATTCAGGGGAGATAATTATGATAATAGGTGCATAGGATAAAACAAATACATAGATCAAAAATTTTCTTTAAAGAATGAGTCACTTGATTCATAAAGGACATTCAGTAATGCCAAATTGGAGGCTGCTATTGATTCAGATTTAAACAATATCTGGTGCTTGCAAAGGGTTTCATTGTGAGTGAAACCATTTTTGCAAGCACCAGATATTGTTAACTAGGAAAAAAATGTTACACACCTAACAAATTGGTTCTGTATGTATGGTCTCTAGAGCCAAGTATTTGCCAATTCTGTTAAAAATAAATATATAAATATAAAAATTACATTAAAAAATGACCACATACTTCAGACTCCACTTACTTGTTTTTCATATCACAGTAAACATCCATTTTTGGAAATGGCTTGTGGACAGAACACCAAACAAATTGATAATCATTCAGTGAATCTGTTATCTGCATGTTTCATGAATCCATAATGTGAGCTTTTGCTATGTGTGGAATACCAGTTAAATCATTCATTATAAATTACTGTCCTCTGGTTAATCACAAGGGACATCCTAACTATTAACTTTTCAGGAAATAATGTATACTGAAATATTCTAAGACTTTAATTAATACTTTCCTATATTTTGGCAATGTTACATTGCCATCATCAGGCATCACAAATGGAGTCAAAAGACTCATCTTAGGAGATCCATTCTATCCATTAACACAATACCCGTCATACATCTCTTCTTAAACCTATTCACTATTGGGGTGCCTACACCCACTTATGGCAATTCATTCCACTCATTCACCACTCTCCAAGAAAAGAACTTGGTCTATACACCCTTATTAACACCACTCTTAGACATCTTCCAAGTGTGATCCCTTCTTCTCTCCCTACCCCCAATGTATTAAAAACTTTCTTCTATGTCAATCTTAGTGTCCATTTAGTAACTTATAAGTTTATATTATATCTGCTCTCCTCTGCCCATCAGCTGAACTCTGCAACTCACACACCCTCAATCTCTCCTCATAGGGAATATTCCATAGACCTCTTACCAGCTTGGTCACTTGTCTCCGAATCTTCATCTCCCAATCCCCAAGAAACGTAGGTGACCAAGTCTGTGCACAGTAGCACAGTAGTCAGCTTGTAATATATCTATCACCTTTATCAACCCTTATCCTCTCTAGTTTTGCATCATTGGCAAACAACGTCCTCCTTCAGATCTTCTGCTATATCATTAATATACATATTGAAGAGTAGTAGTTCTAGTACGGAGCCGTGGGGCACTCCACTAGTCACTCTCATTTGCCTTGATTCCACTCCACCATACACCACCCCTTTGTCTATCAGCCATTTCCTATCCATGCCACCAGCCTCATATCCATTCCCATTTGCTCCAACTTATGTAATAGTTTTCCCATGTGATATTCTATCAAATGCCTTTGCAAAGTCCAGCGGTATCATGGTGTAGCCATTTCCTTGTTCCACTTCTGCTGTCATCTTATTATAAAATGTGAATAAATTACTGAGACAAGACCTCCCTTTCACAAAGCCATGCTTTCCCCTATAGAGCATCATATTTCTATTCACCATTCTTGACTTTTACTTTTAACCAACTTTTCCAATACTTTAACCATCACTCCAGAGATACTAATTGGTCTGCGATTTGCTACTTCTGTCTTGGAACCACCTTTATGTAATGGAGCCATATTATCCTCATTCCACTCCCTTGGAACTTTTTCCAAATCTGAGACTTGCTACCACTTCACTTGCACATTTTTGTAGCACATGAGCAGACATGCCATCCAGGTACACTGCTGTATTCACATATTTTACAATGTACTGAGTATCTCCAGTTCATCTACCTCAGTGCTCGCATCAATCTGTCACTTCAGTAACTGCAGTCTTAGAAGTCACCACAGGATGATATACCCTTGCAAAGTGATAACTTAGTAACTGAACTATTTTTTCTGCTTCTGTCACTTTTCTACCATCAGCACTGAGTAAATTTATCTTTCCATAATCATTATTTCTCTTATTTATGTAGTGAAACTTTTGGATTTACTTTTGCTTGCTTAGCTAATTTTCTCTCAAAATCTAATTTAGCCTTCCTTACCATACTAGTTACTCTTGTTGCTTGTGCTTTAACTGCTGATGGGCATGCTGTGATCATCTTGTTAAAATTCCATCCCCATTGCTTTCCTTTTTTGCAACTTCTGTTTTTTATTGCTAGTTATCCACTGAATCACTACTCGGTTTATCCTTCTCACCCTGTGTATGCACTCTGATACTGCCTCAGTCAAATAATCCTTAACCACTTCCCATGCACTAATACATTATAAGCACACAAATTCTGCAAATCTTATTCATAAACATACAAAACCCACAGTTAAATAACCAAAAAGCTTATCTGAACATTTCATTCATGCTCAGATCTTCATCTGAAGTGCCCTCTCTGTTATTAGTAATTCATTTGTCTGTAATGAATATTTCTGTTCACACCTATTCTTTCCCTTCCTTAAATGTGCGACTCATAGTTCACATGGTTTACATACATACACATTTCAGTCATTTAAATATACTAAACAAATAGAGAATTTCCATAAATTATTAATTTCTAATATATCCTGAAAAAGATTAGCCTTTAACACAGTTTTGATTTCAATGGAAGCATATGCCATGTGTGGTTTGCCCACCAAATATGCAAGCAGGAAGCAAAAGACAAATTCTTATATCTCAAGTGCAGCACAAGATAGTCTCTGCTCATCCCAAACATAATAATATTCAATTCATCATATTCAATTGATATTACTCTTACAATTCTGCACTCAAGGATGTTGCAATAGAATACAAATTTTGATCTTGGGCATTTCTTAACCTGTTGAAAGAATCTTGAAGCTTTGCCTGATATCCACATTTTTCACTCAACAGTATTTCTAATGCTTGCCAACAACTTTTACCTCTATCTTTTTAGTGAATGTTTCCCAGATTCCCTTGAGTGTAATTTAACATACTTTGGACACACTAGCTGGTCTTTGGAAGAGAGGATTAGTGAATATCACTATTATGTCGAGTACAACAAACTTCAAAAGTATAGTCTTTCTTATCCAGCAAGGGATTGAGAATGAAAGTGTTTGCCTTCTCTATAGAAGAGCAGTTTTAAATATGAATGTCACTTCAGAGAAAGTTCAGAGGCCTTATTATTTCATTGGGATTTAAATTGGAATGATTACCTCTGTTCTGAAAGTGGGAGATTCTCATTCCATGCAGGTGTCAAAAATGGTCACCTGTTTGGTATGATTCTTCTAATGTGGTACTTGCTGTTAAGGGTTAATTGATTATTGGATTCTGAAATATAAGTTTAAGACTCTTTTGAATTGATTGTTCCACACTAATGTACTGTTAATTTCAGTTCTTTAGTGAAGTACTATCTGATTTTTTTACCTCAAGTTTCTAATAGTTAATTATCTTGATATAATGGAAGCTTATAAAAGACCTGAATCAGATGTGTAAATTGAAATATTTTTTAATGAAAGTGTGATTAAAAAATAATGCTTCTGTGAAAGTTATCACTTACTTTGATCAGTTTAAAGAAGTGAAATGTTGATTTTTTTTTTTTTTTTTTTTTTTTGTGTGTGTATACAGGCATTATTTAAACCAGAGGATACAGTGTGATCTCTCTAACATGCATACTTTAACATAATACAATAGACAAGGGTTCTAATTTAGAACCAACTTATGAAAATTTCTGTAAGAAACAGATTTATCCTAACCTATTTGGTGTTCTTATTCAATAAATAAGGCTTCCTTGGTTATTAATCATTGCATTAATACACTTAATTAATAATTAAATAACTACTGGCATACCTGATCCTCTGACATCAGTTTATTCCTCTAAGTTTTGCATATGATTTAATCTTTTTTTTCTATTGTATTTTTGTAAAACTTTCATATTACTTTGTAATTATTTAGGTGTAATTTTCTAAGAATAATAGATCTGCCTACCAATGAACTTGGGGATGTTTTCTGTGGTCGCCATCGAGGTACTGCTTTTACTTTGTACCAGTCCCAAAGTAATACTATCATTGTGGATTTTATGTATATTCAGCCAGAAAACTTCTCTGTTTCATTAGATTTTACCAGTGCTGGTAAGTTAAAACAAATTACATTTATGGTCAGAAAGTTTATGAAATGTCTGTACATTTCCAATTCTGTATTTAATTATGAACTTTATATTGAATACTTTGTATTAACTTCTCTGTTACAGTAACTGTACGCCATTTAAGGAAAGTTTCTTAAATGTCCTTAAAGGGTGTACAGGATAATTTATACTTCCAGGTTATTATTATTATTATTTAGGCCTCCAAGGAGTTAAAAGATTCATAGCAGGAGGTCCTTCCTAGGAAACTCAAGTCTATCAAGACTCATCGTGGGAGGTACCTTCTAGGAAACATAATCTATCATACCACTCCTTAAACTCATTGACTGTTCTCACTCTCACCACTCTATCAGGCAATGCATTCCACGGTTCAACCACCCTCCATGCAAAGAAACCACTCATCACTCTCTTACTAACAGTCTCCTTTCGTAACTTCCCAGGATGGCCTCTTGTCATCACTCCTTCCCACTGTTCAACAAAGCGAAAGAACTCCCCAGTGTCAACCCTGTAACCACCTCTCAACAGTTTAAAAGTCTCAATCATATCACCTCTCCTGCTATTCACCAAACTTTGCAGTCCACATTCCCTCAGCCGATCCTCATAACTAACATTGTACAGTTCTGACACTGTCTTTATCTGCCTTTGTACCATTTCCACAGTTAATTTATCCCCTTCAAATCCTGGGGACCAAATCTGAGAACAATAGTCTAAGTGTGGTCTGATCAGGGTCTTATACAATGGAATGATAACTCTTAGCTCTGCAGGTCAGCATCCTTCTCATTATTGCAGCAATCCTGTGTTACCTTCACCACCTTTGAAATGTGGCCCCTGAATTTCAGGTTTCTATCAATCATCAATATATCTCCATCATATGTCATAACATATCCCCATCGATATGTCCCAAACCTCAAGACCTTACATTTTGTTCCATTAAACCATGCTGTGCTATACTGTCTTTCAATGCTGGGAAGTTATCATGGTGATCCTAATAAACCCTGTCTTTGAGAAATCCCCAGAGGCAGAAGGCACAGGGGCCAGATTACTTGAATAAGGCAGTCATGTAGTGTGAAATACGTGGCTGATCAACTCTGGCTTCCGTGAAATGTTCTTGAAGAACCTCCTGTACAGATACACTGATGTGTGGAGGGGTCCATCCAGCATGAAAATGACTGAATTCATGCAAAGGCACTGCTTTAGCTGTGGCAAAATTATTTATCATATTGCAATACCTCTTGGCAGTAACTGAGCAGGTCACAGAACTGACTGGTGAATGTCCTCAAAGAATGATCGGATGATAAACACTGCACCAAACAGTAACTTTGACTAAATGCAAAGCAATTTGTTGGATTGCATGTGGATTTTGTTTAGCCCATACCTCACAGTTGTGGGTATTCACAGCTCCGTTCAAGTGAAAGTGAGTCTTATCTCCCCATGAAATCAGCTACACAGCATCTAAGTCTACTCAAGCAAGGAATGTTAAAGTGAATGTCAGTTGACTTTCAAAGTCCTGTAGGCACAACTCCTGTTTCAGAGTTATCTTGAATGGGTAGAAATGCAGAATCTTCAATAGAATTTTGCAGACAGTTGTGTAAGGCACATCCACGTCTTGATGCAGTACATATACTGCAGGAACTAATGCTGTTATTCATGGCCTGCTCTACAATGGCAGCGGCAACTTCATTCATTTGTTGTGAGCTGATTAGTTGGTAACCTCTGCTAGGTCTAACTCCCAATGATATCATTTCTTCAAAACGACTAATCATTTGTCACAGAGAACATGGAGATTTAAAAGGGAATAATAACCTCCTTATCCTTGCTTGTCAATGTGCTTTTCAACAGCCACCTAATTTGATTGTGCTGCTTTGGCCACATTTGCAGTGTTTTTTGCTTAAACTCCCCATTTGCAGTAAACCCCCCCCCCCCCAAAAAAAAAACATCTCTGACATCAATTTCCTGTGGTTCACATCCATCAGTATAGTATACAGCTTAATATCCCCCTTAACCTTACATAACCTTGCGGTTGGCCACATTCAATCGGTAGCCATTTACATTTGCTCATACTGCCAGTCTATTTGTTATTCTGCAGGATCTCTACATTATCTTCATTGATTATCGCTCTTCCCAGCTTTGCATCATCATCAAACAACTGACTATTTCCCCTTAAATCACTTCCTATACCACTGACATACAAATTAAACATCACAGCACCAAGTACCTAATCCCTGCTGCACTCCACTAGTCACCTCCCTTCTTCCAGACTCAGCCCCTGTCTCCTGCTTCTTGATATGTGTCCATCAGTGATCACAAATCACTGACCTCATTTCCATTTTCTCTGGTTTATGCAGCAGAGTTCTTTCAAATGCCTTTTCAAAGTCCAGCAATATCATTTAGTAGCCATTTCCTTTATCTGTAACAGAATTAGAGCAATTCATTACATCTATCTGCAATGCCCTGTAAACAGTAAACAAATGAATAGTTTGTCTTGGGAAACTGCAGCACTATCCTTTGGTTGGCTGCATTCAGAAGAACAGGTAGTCTAGGAATTATCCATTCTACAACTATCACTGTAAAAGCACTGATATATATAATTTATCTTCGAGACAAGAGTAGACAGCATGATATCTTCATGGAGAAAAGCAACTGACCACCTGCTTTTGCAGTCTTTAAACAAAAATGAGAAACTGCTCCATGAACCATCACCATGAAGGCAATAAACTTGCCTTCTTCAACTAACACTAGACTAAAAGAAACCAATTCCTGGCTGAGCAGGATGACAGCATCACAATCCGGTTTCACCATAGTAGCAGTATTATTCCCCTCTTCCCCCTGCTGCCTAGCTGAGATAGAAAGTGAGAAAAGAGGGTCAGAGATTTTTTTGCCTATTTAATGGCCTAGAACCATGTGAAGATTGAAACCTAAAATTGACTTTGTAGATTTTGTCAATCTAGTAATTATTTCATTTAACTATCAGTCTGTATAAATTTTATTGAATGAGGAAAAATACATGTTAATTAATCTGGTTGATCTTTTGTACATAAGATTGCTATTTTTAATGTAATCCTCCTGACTCTAAAGAAAGCAGCATCAGACTATATCCAAGCACCACTTGACCATTTCCATGCACTGCCAACATCTCTCTCTCTCTCCTCCAAGTTCTTATGCCATAGCACTGCTGTAAGCTGATTTCTGAGATTTGTTATAATCATCTACTTTGCATATATCCCTTAACAAACTTTATGCCTAGTAATCTCCCAGTCAATATCACATGATTTCTTCTCCCTAAGTGGAGGAAGTGTGACCATGCAGGTTACTGCTAAGTCTGTGATATCATTGAGAAAGAAATGAACTAGTAAAGGAATTGGAAACATTTTGACATAATAGGTGTTACCAAGACAGAAGACATTACTCCTAAATAATGAAGATGTTATATTTGGGCCTGTAGCATTTAACACCAAATATGAAGATGAAATTACACTGGAAGATAAATTAAACTAGCCAAGAAATCTGAGTGATCTACAAGATCACTAAATATCTCTGAATGATTCTAAAGGATCACTGCTAAACTCATTATTCCTTAACTGAATGACTCCAGGGGGACAGAAACTCAGCGGTAGTTCTATCGCTGACAGGCAAAAACCTGTCACTAAGTAGAGAGGTTCTACTATCAGAACAGGAAGTAAGCAAATGGTGCCAGACCCAGAAAGGATACCAAGGTTAACGAGTAACATTTCTGGCTAGATGGGTGAAGCAAAATTGCTTTTTGTATTCCCCTTTGTCTGAAATGAAAAACTTTGAATGGAGTGTTTATGAGCCACATGCTCGCCCAGTGAGGGCAGGAAAATTAGCTGTGTTCAGCTGTACTTAAGATATATTTTGGCCTTTTATATTTGTAGCTTTCTACTTCATTATATTCCGAAGCTTCCTTGATCAACGGGTTTGGGTGGTTGCTAATCTTGGCAAAGAACTTCACTGCTAGATCTAGAAGAAGGGAAGAGATTTAAGGAATGTTGACTTCTCTATGGATCTGGGTGTTTCTGATAAACCAAGGGGCATCCAGAATCATTCTCAGGCACTTATTCTGCAATCTCTGTAGTTTTAGAATATTTGTATTTGTGGTGTGGCTCCATGCGGGGGATGCAAAAGTGATGACTGGCCAAATCGCCATCTTGTAAATTGTTAATTTTGTTTGTGTATCCAATTTGCTTTGTCTGTTGATTAAAGAGTAGAGTTGGATACACAAACAAAATTAACAATTTACAATGTGTCTTATATGATTGCTGAATAGAAGTTTTCTATCCAGGATCACTCAGAGATATTTGACTTCACTCTGCCATGGAATCTTAACTCCCAAAAGATGAATGCCCTCCATATTGAGGATTTGTTTCCTTGTAAACAGTATGGCTGAACTCTTCTGTGGGTTAACTTGGATCCTCCAGTCCGCCAGCCATCTCTCTAATATATGTATACTGGTTTGCAATCTTCTGGTTGCTAGTTTTGGGCTCAGAGATCTTGCCATTAATGCAATATCATCTGCATATAATACAGTGAATGTTGTTCTCGGGTTCAGAGGGATATCTGCTACGTAGATTGAGAACAGAAGAGAGCTCTGGGGTACTCCTGCAAAGACTCTGTGTCTGGACGAAATAGATTCTCTGACCCTGACCTGCATATATCTGTCTTTGAGGTACGAGTGGAGTATTCTTATCAACTTGATTGGAAAGCCGAACTTTGTGAATTTGTAGAGAAGGCCTTGATGCCACACTTTGTCAAACGCCTGCTCTGCATCGATGAAGATGGCAGCAGTACTGATTTTCCAATTGAAACCTTTTGTAATGATTGCTACTAGCCTGTGGATTTGTTGAGCTGTACTATGGGCCTTGTGGAAGCCAAACTGCTTGTCGGGCAAAACTCCTAACCTATCCGTTTCTGCTTGGAGTCTTGTGAGGATCACTTTCTGTTACCTTTTCGAGGCTGGACAACAGGCTGATTGGGCTATAGCTCTCGGAAAGGTGAGGGTTTTTTCCTGGCTTCTTCAGTGGCATGATGGTGGCTGTTTTCCACGCAGTGGGAAAATGCTGGAATCTGAAAATTGCATTGGTAATATTGACGAGATGAACTATGGCCTTTCATGAGAGTAGTTTTATTATTCGATTAGTTATGCCATCAGGTCCTGGAGCTTTTTTATTATTTAGGTGTGTGACGATATTTATTATTTCAACTGGAGTAGTCAGAGTGATATGTTCAGAATTAACAATGTGATGCCATAAAGTTGATCTAACATTCCGGTGAATTTTGCACATAAGGTTAATATTAAGGTTTGCATAAGATGGATTGCATTAAGATTCAAGGTTATTTATCAGTGCTTCAGCTTTCTCTTCATCTTTGTGAACTATCCCTTATTTTACGTTAAAGATACCAAGCTATTTTAATTATAAACCTGGTTTTAATCCATTTCCCAAGTAAGTCAAGTTTGCACCTGCAAGTAGTGCAAGTCTGGGTGACCCGCACATAGTGCAACTCGTGGTAAAGGTGGAATAAGCTCTGATCACTATTCTTAGTATTTACCCTTAATGCAAAGCACATCTCCTTGAGGAGATGTATGATGCTATGTATTAAAGGCAAGGGGCCACTACCCAGACCGGGTTCGACCTTTATTGCAGTCTCATCAATGGGAGCCAGGCTTACTTGGGAAATGGATTAAAACTAGGTTTATGATTTAAATAGCTTGGTATCTTTAACGTATATTATACCCAAGTTAAAAAAACTTTCTACATCTAGCTCTCATCCTGAGATTTTTATCTAAGGTCAAAGTACCTTATGGTAACTTGTTTTGGTAAAATACTTAAGCTCTGTATTTAAACCTTGGTATTTCTAAGCCTGGCTCCCACTGATGAGACCTCAATAAAGGTCAAAACCGGTCTGGGTAGTGGCCCCTTGCCTTTAATACATAGCATCATACATCTCCTCAAGGAGATGTGCTTTGCATTAAGGGTAAATACTAAGACACTAGTAATCAGAGCTTATTCCACCTTTACCACGAGTCGCCTAAGACTTGCACTACTTGCAGGCACAAACTTGACTTACTTGTCTGTTTGCTTACTTAGGAAATGGATTAAAACCAGGTTTATAATTAAAATAGCTTGGTATCTTTAACGTATATTATACCCAAAGTAAAAAACTTCGTACATGTCCCTTTCTTTGTTTGTATAGGGGGTATGAGTTGCTTTTTGGTGCAGATGGCTCTTAGGAATTTCCAGACAGAGTGATCTTCAGTCTTGATGTTAGCCAATTTAGATTCCCATTGGTGGGTTTCTGTGTTTTTTGGAAGAGCTTCACGTACTTGTCTATTTAGGTTATTCAGTATTGTTTTGTCTTGTGGGGTCCAGGTGTTGTGGTATCTCTTTCTGGTTCTATTTTTCGCTCTGATTTGATCCATAATTTCCTCTGGTATATCGTTGGTTGGGTGGAAGACAATGGATTGCTTGACTGATTCTATTGCTTTCTGAATTTGTATGGTTAAGTTATTTACTGCTGTGTCAATCTCTTCCTTTTTACTGATATTGGGCACTCGACCAATATAATCTGGAAGAACCTTGGCTGACCTCTCCCAAGGTATGAATGTGTGTGGAGGAGAGAATTGATCTGATGAACCTAGATTAAGTGCTATAGGACTGTATCAGAAGATAATTCGTTAACTGTTTCCAATTTATATTGGTATCTTATATTTTTGAAAATGACGATGTTTAGCACATCTGAGGTATCTGATGGGCTGAAGTGAGTGGGCTCGGTGGGACCTGTCACCACTGCAGAGTTCAGCATTGCATAGTTGAATAGCATGTAGCCTTTGGAGTTGATTGAAAGCTGTGCCAAGCTGTGTGTTTTGAATTGAGGTCTCCTGCTATTATTATGGAATCATTTTGTCCAAGTATGGAATCCAGATCAGTTATTAACAGAGGAATGCTCATGGGTATATAAGCAGCATAAATCTTGAGACATGCCAGCATTGCTGGTATGTACCTCCACCCTGGTCACCTCGAGGTTTACGATTTGAGGGTTGGCTATTGTATTATGATTCAGGCAACTCTTAATATATATGGCAGTGCCTCCCCCCCCCCCCCTCTCGCACCAGTTCTGTCATTTCTGTACATAGTGTATCCACGGATTTTAGGGTTATTGGCTGATCTTAGGTGTGTTTCACCAATCAGGATGATATTAGTACCGAGAAGAATTGCAAATTCTTGAAGCTCCAAGACCTTGTTCATTAATCCATTCGCATTCCATGCCACTTTCATGAGCGACTTGGGTTTAAATTTTTTACTCATGACAGATGGCTGTTATAATGGTTTGAGTGCCTTGGAGGAATCTCTTTCTGGAAGATGGTGAAATGCTTGTCTTGCTGAATTCCTGTAGCATGGTGCAAGCGAGGCAGTTAGAACTGATGTTAGGTTGGAACCCTCTGGCTCGAGAGATGTGGGTAACTTAGTGCTTGCAGCCTCAGCATATGTTTTGATCATGGTTGTGGGTCATGTTCCTTCCTTCCTGTGTGGTTGAAGGTGAGGTGTTTCGAACTGGAGGATGGCCCACTAGGTTGCTTATAGTGTCATTACGAGGAGGAGTAAGATTGGCTTTTGCTGACCCTCGATTTTTTGGATTAAAAAGGCATCCCTTGTAGTTGGCAGGATGAGGTCCTCTGCAGTTTGCACAGCAGGCAGGAGTAGTGTGTGGCTTGGAGCAGGTGCTGGTCTGGTGTCCCTCGCTACACTTCAAGCACCTGTAGGCTGCCTTACATAATTTTTGGGCATGCCTGAACCTTTGGCACCTATGACACTGTCCAGCTGATGCCCTCATCAGTGGCCCAGTTGTTATTTTGAGTCCGCATACTACAGTTAGATCATAGATTTGTTTCTGTGTTTTGCTTATTTCCACCGGCACCAAAGGCATTGATTTTTTTTATCTGCTCTGAGCATCCTGCTCACTCTTACTGGGGACAGGCCCTGTCTAGAGAGATCAGTGCTCGCATCTTCAGGGGCGATACCTTCAGCAATCCCACGTAGAACCACCTTCAGGCTCTTTTCGCTGGGTAAAATGAAGGTGTGGTATGGGACATTAACGTTGTCCATAAATCTGGTCATCTGTCTGTAATCCATGACAGTAGTGGGTTGTATTTCAACTCCATCTGAGTTTTTGGCCCATGAGAATGAGATGTTTTGTTTTCTGAGGGCTGACGAGACGGGGATCCATTTTTCCTTATCCCTTAAGATGACTGGTGGTATCTTTTCTTTAGGAATATTGAGTGCTTCCATCCCTGTTGTTTTGGGTTCTTCAACATTGGAGATTTTTCTCTTCTTTTTGACCATTTAGAATTCTTTGTGTTTCGAAGGTCTGATAACTGCTGTCTTGGGATGTAGCATCTTCCATACTTGGGGAGTGTGCAAAATCTGATTGCGTCAGAATTATGGGATCTTCACTTATGTCATCCATATTGTCCTCTGTGACTGCTGAGAGGGGGGGGGGGGGGAGAATGTGTCAAAGAGCTTGACTTTTCCTGGCCAATTATCACTCAGCAGCTTTCCTGGTCTGAGGAATTCCTTGTATACTTCCTTGAATATGGCCTCATTCAGAAGTTTTGCCATGACAACAATAATTTTGAAATGTGTAAAGACACAGATGGAGAAAGAGTAGAAATTGCTCAGGTGTCCCGAGCAGGTTACAGGTAATCCTGTGGACTTTTGAGGGTCCACTAGCAAATCCGGTAAACACTCGGGTGTCTATCAGCAATAAAATTCAACTAGCTATCCTACAGTAGGGAAAAGGAGTGTCACGAATTCACTTGGCCATAGATTGAAATCCTACCTCCCTAAATAAAACCATAAATCCACCACTGGTCCTCATTGCAGGTGGGGCCTGCCGGCCATTAGATCTCTTGCATGTTTCATGCAGATGGTGAGATAGTGGGAAACAAACTGTGTCTGCACCAGTGCAATGCGCGTTTCGTGAAAAACTTTGTAAACAAACTAATCAGGCTCAGTCTAAAATAATACATCCGCTCACATCAAAAGCCAAAAGCAGACCAGTCATGGTTGAAGTAATGTGCAAGTCATATTTCCCATGTACAAGTAGTCAAAAGGTGTCGCACCTTATTACTAAAATACTCTAGATTACAGATAGATGTTGAAAGTTCTTTCACTTGGTTATACCATAAATTAAAGATGCCAAGAAATTATATTCCTGGTTTCATCCTTTATCAAAGTCATTAGCCTTTATATTCAAGTAGCCCAGTCGTGAGGTTATTTCACCTGCAATCTTTGTTTGCTTATGCTCAGATAAAGGATGAAATCAAGAATGTAATTTCTTGGCATCTTTAATTTATAGTCTCAGCTGAAATTGTTCTTGATTGAATTCTTGAAATTGCTCTGAGACTTTTACAGCATTCTGGTATACTGATGTTCTTTCCATTAATAACAGCAAAACTTATTATGAGGATATCAGCCTCTTCAATCACAAAGTTCCACAGTTTGATATTAACAATAGAACTTTGTTTAATAACTTACTGAAGTTCCAAGGATATCCTAACAGGAGGGATCTTGCTTAGAGAATTGCATATGGCTGCCTGCCAGTAAATGCTAAAAGTTAAAGTACCTCCACATTTGATGTGGAGGTACTTTAACATCAGAGATCAAATCTGTGACATCTTTTCCAGATTGGAAACAACAGAACATGCATTCTACAGCTGCCCTCTTGACCTGTGTATCTGGAACAGATTATGTAATGTGTTGACATTCCATTACTTACTCTTTTTTTGCAATATCCCAACTATCAGCAATGGGAAGAGAATTCTGATTTTTATAATTGAGTTAAAATATTGTTTGTGGAAAGTTAGGAAAAAACATGGATTTGAAAATCAGCAATGTGACTTTACAGTATTGTATTATGGAAATTTTATTGTTCAGTTCAATTTTTGTACTTAGAAAGTAGCATTATCGGAGATACCAACTTTTGGCTAGGTAAAGTAGACCACTGACATTATGCAATATTCACCAAGGGGAGGTAAAATTCAGTATTTTTATTAAGTTTTTTTTTTAAATGGTTCAGTCTTCTTAGTTCACTGTGGTCTTATGGTCAACTGTAGGGATGACTGGAGAGCAATCCCAGGTAGAGGAAGCCAACTCAAGGCAGTTATTTGACAAACCCTATTCTACACAACTCACCTAAACCCACAGAACACCAACCACCACTGCCCTTAATTCTGACCTCCAAGCCATTTGCCAATGGGGCTCAGATAACCTCTTCAACTTCAATGCTAATAAAACCCAGTTCTGTCTTGTTTCTCACAAAAAAGAACCATTTTCTCCCAGCATTGTTTTCGATAACACTCAAATTCTCAGACAAGATGAAATTTCTCTCCTCGGAATTACCTTGACATCAAGCCTCTCCTGGCACAAACACTGCACAACCATTACATTCTCAGCTTCCAAAAAACTAGGCTTCCTCTTTTGCTCAAGATGCTACTTCATCTCTAAACAGCTGTTAACACTTTACAAGTCACAAATCCACCCAGCTCTTGAATACTGCTCTCGCATCTGGAGTGGGGCTCCAAAAAAACTCCCCCAAAATACTTGACTCAATACAGAGGAGAGCAATTAGACTAATAAATGGCCCATCCCTCACCAACTCGCTCCCCCCCCCACTTTCACATAGATGCCTGGTCTCTGCAATCTGTATATTCTATAAATATTTCCATGGGAAATGTTCATCTGAAACAGCATCAATAATTCCTCCACCCTGTACTAAGCCCATCGGAACACGTACAGCTGCCACCCAACATCCTTTCACAGTACACCTCAAAACCCACAAAACAAATTTCTTTTCCTCCTTGTTCATCCCTGCTACTGCAGTATTGTGGAACAGTCTTCCCCCAGACGTATTTCCCAAGAAATACAACATACAGGCGTTCTAATGTAAACAAGTTTCTCCTTTCACAACCCACCATCCATACATGGTACTAACGTATTATAGGTTGACCAGCCAGCCTCCTGTATATGGGTCCAACATTAAAAAAAAAAAAAAAAAAAAAAAAAAAAAAAGTTAGATAACTTAACCACCTCAATACCAGATTTTAGTTTCAATTGGTCTTTTGGTGGTTCAACTGCATGAGATTGAAGGATAGCCTTTGAGTGTATGATGATGTAAAAGAGCAGAGTCACCTGTCTTTTCTTTCTCCTAATACTATCAGGCTCTCTCTTGAACCCTCTGTACTAACTATTCTAGGTCTGTGATGAACACCCTTTTTTGCATCAAAGGTCAACCAGTCTATGTAATGGCCTTTCTAATAATACATAGCATTATACATATCTGAAAGGATGCATGGGATATTAAGGCAGTTAATATGAAATCGTTAGTCCTCTGTATACAAGTAACCTAGTCATGAAGATATTTCACATGCAAACTTTGTTTCTTCACACTTGGATAAAAGATTAAACAAGAATATAATTTCTTGGCAAATTTAAATCGATTTAAATTATTTATATCTGAACATGTGGAATTTCTAAAGAGCATATGTGGAAACTAAAAACTGGTGATTATGACACTCAGAAGGTAGCTTGAAATAGCGTCATGGTAGAGAGAACTGCAAGAGAAGAGTATTAATAGTGTGCATAGGAAATGGTTAAGAATATTTAACCCTTGAAGCTCTGAGCTCTCCAACAGTTTTTAACCAATCTGGAAAATGTATTTTAATTTGAAATCTTAGATCTTACATGGTGACTTCCCAAAATAGTTAATATATTTTTGGTGTATAGCACAAAACAATGAATAGTACTTATTCAACTTTGGAATGATAAGCCTCAGAGCACTTCTCCTTGCCTAATCCAATACACAAACACCTCACATGATTTACTAGTAAATTGTGTTAATATACTTTGGCAAATTCTAGACTTTCCAGATTTCTTCTTATTGGCTTTGTATTTTTCTGCATAGATATTGCATCTCTTTTTTTGAAGTTGTTCCTTGTGATCACTCAAGTACTGCAGCTTTGTTCATTTAATCATGTCATTTTCCAGTGGTTTGAATTTGGCATCTGTAGCTGAAAATAAAGTGTTGTCAATTAACCAAGTCAGCTAATAAACATTAGAACACTCTGTTGAACAAGTTTCAGTCACTGTCTAGAATGCTTTCCACATCAAATTCCAGCAATTCACTAGTCTGTGTGGCTGTAAATATGTCATTTTCAAAATTCTACATTAGTGCTGCCTGATTTTTTTCTCTCTCTTGCTCAATGTTTGGCTAGAATTTTGTGTTTTGGCATGACTGTATCAATGTGGTGCTAAATTATTTTCAATTTTATGCAATAAACAAGTGGGTCTATTTTTAGGAAATAAAATCCAACAGACAGCTGCATGCTGAGTTATCATTTAGCACTATTTTTCTGCTTTACCAGTTCAGTTGATGCTAGTAGATGATCAGTATATAATCAAAATTATATACTGACCTGTATATAATCAACATGCTGGAAACCCTGCATTTTGATTATATACATATATCCCTCCATCATGCTAGTTTTCTGGACTGCAGGTTCAAAGAGAGATACATAAAAGCAGTATTACGCTGCATACCCAGAGTTAGGGTTACAGATCAGGAGAGGTAAATGGCTCAAATGAATAGCATTGCAAAGCAAAAGCTGGAGAGAGAGAGAGAGGGGAACATTAAAAGGTATATAACGGGGTGCTTAAAGGTCAAAGCTTCATGTCCAATCCTCACCTTCTCATGGTGCACGCTGTTAGGCATCAACCTGGATACTTAACAAATGAGGATGGGCTGACAATTTGGTATTTAGCTGACCAAATTGTCAGCTAAATTGACCAAATCCCATTGTTTTTATCTTGGAACCAAGGCAAACAATGCAAAATCAGCTATTAAAACAAATCCCACAACACATCCCAACTCAACATCAGCAGAACTCAAGATTGTTACTATCAATGTAAGAATGGAAAAGAAGTGGAACTGGCAAAAGAATTGGATAAGTACCAGATTGACATAATAGACACAAATGAACAAAGACAGAAATATTGAAAGTTTATTTTTCACTTGGTTAGACTATAATAAATTTAGTTTAATCCTTTATCCAAGTTTGCGCCTGAAAGTATCTTCAAAACTGGGTAAGGTAGTACAACACCAGGCAAACTGTTGCAAAGGTGGAGCAAGCTAACATCACTCCTATCTCAGTATCTCCCATAATGCAAAACACATCTCCTTTTGGATATGTATAATGTTATGCATTAAGGGAAGGGCCTACCCAGACTAGTTTTGACCTTTATTGAGGTCTCTTCATTGAGAGCCAGGCCCAAGTGGAGAATTTGGCAACTCCTATAGGTAGAGATGACCTTGCCAATTGGAGTGGAGATCTGCCTGGTATCTCCACTTGGGCACTAGCTCCCACTGAAGAGACCTCAATAAAGGTCGAAACTAGTCTGAGTAGTGGCCCTTCCCTTAATGCATAAAATTATACATATCCGCAAGGAGATGCGTTTTGTATTATGGGAGATACTGAGATAGGAGTGATGTTAGCTTGCTCCATCTTTGCAAAGAGTTGCCTGGTGTTGTACCACCTTATCCCAGTCCTGAAGATACTTTCAGGCACAAACTTTGTTTGCTCACTCTTGGATAAAGGATTAAACTAAATTTATTAAAGACAAAAATAGGTGATATATTTCTAAATAACAAATACAAAATGTTATATGCAGGCAATATCAGAAAAAGGAGTAGGTATAGTATTCCACACTAAATGAAGATAATCTTCTCGAATGACAGGCAATATACAGTAGTGATGGGCAAATATTGGAATGGGAAATTGGACAAGCAGAAAAGGTGTTGAAAATGCATGGAAACTCATAAAGCAGTATCTGACAAAAGCAGTGTATGACTGCATACTGAGAGTTAAGTGAATAAATAGAGTGGGAGTGAAATGGATGAACAGCAAAATCAAGCAAGCTTGCTGAAAAAGAAAATGTTATGGAGGAGGTACAAGACAGCTGGTGGGTGGTGGTGGTGATCAGATTCATGAAGAATGCAGGCTAGAAAGGTGATGAGCATGGTAAAGAAAGAAAAGGTGCCATATTAGAGGAGATTGGCTGGTCAGGCTAAGTTTAACCCGAGGGAAATTTTTCTGCTACATGGCAAGCAAGAGGAAGAATAATTATAGCACACTAACATTGGTGGATAGTCATGGCAGCACAAGCATTTTATCAGCGTATATCATACTGGTATAAATTATCCAGTACAATATATAGAAGAGAGGCATGTATTGGGAGAATTGTAAGTGAAAGAAATAGAGATGTGTCAGATGTTGGTTGGGTTAGATGTGAATAAGGCTGTAGGAATGGATGACATATCATCATATATGGTTAAGGAATGTGCACCACAGTTGGTTATCCCCTTGACCTGGTTATTTAATGAAGGTCTTGCAGTGGGTAGGATTCTTAAGGAGTGGAAAGAGGGCAAAATAGTACCATTCCACAAGTATGGCTCTAAGACAAAAGTCTTCAACTATAAACTAGTCTACATAACTGCAGTTGTGGTCAAGGTGTTGGAGAGATTGGTAAGGAATAGAATACAGAATTGGGTTGATGGACATGGCATTCTTTGTGAAGGTCAGCATGGATTTGTAAAGGGTAAGTCCTGTTTCAGTAATTTACTTGCATTTTATGATAAAGTGACAAGTGTGTTAGATAAGGAAGAATCATATGCAGTGATATTAATATTCTTAGACTTAGCAAAAGCATTTAATAGATTACCACTTGATAATCTATCAATTCACTGTATAAGGTGCTGGTCAGGCCACACGTGGACTATTGTGCTCACAAAGGGGAGAAATTGGAGAGAGTCCAAAGACAAGTGACAAAGACAATATCAGGAGTTTGGAATGCTGGCTATGGAGAGAGGTTGAAGAGATGTGGATTGTAGAGTTTGGTGGATAGGAGGAAGAGAGGTGATATGATAGATGTTTAAGTTAGTGAGAGGATTTTATCAGATTAATCTAGAGGGGATTATAAAAAGAGTAGAAGGTGAGAGAGGAAGAACCAGAGGTCATTTCTGGAAGTTATGTAAAAGTGCGGTGAAGAAGGATTTGAGGGGTAGATTTTTTTACATGGAGAATTGTCAGTGAATGGAATACGTTATCAGAATATGTTGTTAATACAAGGAGTGTTAAGGACTTTAAGATGCTATATGATAAATATATTGTCAGTTGAATGAACCTCCTGCAGTGAGTCTGTAGACTCCATGGAGGGAATAATAATAATAATAATAATGTTCTACTAAGGAAGAAATAGAGGAATTTGTGGCATTAGAAAAGGCAGCTGACACAGTGATAAAGGAAAAGTTGGTTCTTGTTGGAGATCTAAACAGTGAAAGCAGGTTAGTTTGTGGCACTCGTGAGGCAAGTGAGTGTGAGAATGACAAAGTACAGAATCTAGTCTCTGAAGCAAAAATATTGAGTAGTCAATTCAAGAAGTAAGGGTGATTGGGATCCTAAAGGGATACTTTAGTTTTTATATGCTAATGCCTGAAGGATCAGGAACAAGAGAGGAATTTTGGGCATTGGTTAGTGTAACTTTGCCAAAAGTTAGGCATTATTGAGACTCTAACAGCAGATGATGTGGTTACACGGATAGAATGTGGAGGGTTTATTTTTAGGGAAGATGGGATGAAGGGAGGGATACTGCTGATAATAGCCATTGAATTGCAGCCAAAAAGAATAGGAGATAGGCAGGAGGGTGGCTGTTCATTTAAAGCAACCTGGTGTGACATCAAAACCCATAAAACAAAATATACAGTTTGTTGCTATATGCCAGGAGGGGTTCCACAGATGATCTGGAAGACATGCATCTGAAAATTAGTACAAAGGGTGCTGGTCAAGTGATTATTATGGAGGAACTCCAACTATAAAGATAGACGGGAAGGAAAAAAGATCATGTGGCAGGAAGGAAATGGATTATATACATCTACTGAGAGATAATTACTTGAGGCAACATGCGATGGAAGGGACTAGAGGTGTGATAGTATTGGACCTGGTCATAGAATCAGAAGAGCTATGCATAACCAAGGTAGCCACAGACTGATTGGCAAAAGTGACCCTGTGGTTTTGACTTGGGAGCAGTGGTGGTCCGTACATAAGCACTGCGACACTGCAGCACCCCCAAGAAAAAAATGAAAAAATTTAATTTTGTTTGTGTTTATAAATAATAACAATGCTTACAACATTATATAAATGCAATACAACCTGTTAAAGGATACAGCTTATATTTCGACAGTGATTGAATAGTTAATAATTGGAATTGTTCGATTAACGCTTTAGATTACGAAACAAATACACTGCGATCTAACACAGTGTCAGAATTATCACGTTATATCACGTTCAACCAATCACAGCCAGTCTTGCCGATATTCATTTGCGCTTCTCTGCACGTAACTGTATCTGACACTGCTCTTTGGGCAGTGTATGCTTGAGCGCGTTATTCTTTATTGGTGCGTGTTTGTGGTAAGGGCGAACTATTTTTTGCAAATCTTATTTTATTCTGTTAAAATAACATAATTATTTATTTATTATAAATACAGGGCTGAATTATGACGAGGTTAACTGTTGAAAATATGAAAAGAATTATATTTTTTTCAATTATCATTACACGAAACAAATGCACTGCGATCTAATGCAGTGTGGGAATGATCGCGCCAATTGCAGCTAGACTCGCCGATATTCGTTTCACTTGACACTGCTCTTTGGGCAGTGTATCATATGCTTGCTCTCGTTATTTCTGTGAGATGTGAAACTTTTATTGGTGTTTGTAAGTGGTGGGGTGAAATATTTTTAATAAAGCAATTTTTTAACATGTAAATTTATTTATTAATAAAATTGGTTACTGATTACAAAAAAAATATTTTTTTTTTTTTTTTTGAATTTTATTTTGTATATGCGGCACCCTCACTTAAAATTTTCACCGGCCGCCACTGCTTGGGAGATTGTAAAATTATGAATATTCTGTCAAGAAGGGGTATAAGTGGAATCACAAGGCAGGTGATTATGACAAACTTCTGAAGTTTGAATCTGTGCAATAGCATAAAATACTGCAAAGGAAGAACGTTAGTAGTAAATGGTGGATAATTAAAGACATCTAGAGGAAGCAATATTAAATTGTATACCTAAGGTAAAGGCAAGGTTTAATGAGGCAGGAGTTATATGGATGAGTAATATTAAGCATGAACTTCAGAAGAAGAAAATGCTGTTGAGGGTATATAAGGAGAATGGTGACCAGAAAATTCATGAATATTACAGGGCTCAGGCAAGAAACCAGCATGATAAGGAAAGCAAAATCAGATTATGAGAAGAATCTAGCTGAGCAGGCCAAAGGAAATCCCAAAGTGTTCTTTCATTATGTGGTAAGTAAGAATATGGAAGATTAACCTTAATGAATGCTGATAGTGATGAGGTGAAAGAAACAGATAAAATAGTTGTTATTGAGTGATCACTTTGCAAGGCTATATCATCCAAGTGAGGTCACTTCTGTAACATATGTCAGACTGATGTGGGAACACAGATGGATGAATTGGAACTTCTTAGGATATTGCAGAATCTCATTGTAAATACAACTGTGGGATTAGATGGTATATCAGCTCAGGTTTTGCAAGAATGTACAAGGGGAACTGGCAATGCCTCCGACTAGGTTCTTTAATTTAAGTCTCAGTTCTGGTAGACTTCCAAAGGAGTGAAAATAGGGAAAAATAATTCTCTTGCATGAGGAAGTTTCTTAGTTTGCTACTTCAGTCTAATTAGTATCTCAGGTATGGTGGTAAAGGTACTGGAAGCATTGGTTAAAATGAGTATTCAAGAATGGGTTGGATAAGAATGATACTGTATGAGGGGCAACATGGCTTTGTGAATTAGTTACTATGTTTGTTACTAAATTACTAAGGTCATGCCTTAGTAATTTAGTAACTATTTATAATAGAGTAACAGCTGATTTGGATAAAGGATATGGCTACATGATGATTCTGCTGGATTTTGCAAAGATATTTGATTGAACACCATATCAAACTCTGCTGTGCAAATTAGAACAAATGGGGATGGATATGACACTGGTTATGTGGATAAGAGGATGGCTGATAGATATTTCACAGATAGATATGAAAAAAGGTGGTATAGAGGAGCAGAATCAAGGCAAAAACAGGTGACTAGTAGTGTGCTGTGCAAGGTTTAGTGCTGTGAACCACTACTGTTTAATTTGTACATAAATGATATAGGAAGGAAATAACCTGAAAGGGAATATTCAGTTGTTTGCTGATGATGCAAAAGGTAGAGTAATGATTAATCGTGGCGAATGTGAAGAACTTGCAGGATGATTTAAATAGGCTGTCAGTATGGGCAAAAAGATAATGGGTATCAGTTTAATGTGGAAAAATGTAAAGTTATGCATTTTGGGATAAATATATTACAAGATGTGTACCATATTGATAGAACTATATCCCAGGAAATTGATGAAGCTAGAGATTTAGGGTGGTGGTGGTGGCAGGCAGAGTTCAAGTTTAAAGGACATATTGCTGAAGTTGCTAAAGTAGCTCATAAGATTACTTCTACTATTGAAAACACAAGTAGAGATGAGGAAGCTTTTATTCCACTGTATAAGACCTTGATATGTTCACATCTGAATTATTGTGCTCAGGTCTTCTGGATTTCTTGGGAATGAGGAAGCAGTGGAGAAGATTTAGAGGCTAGAGTCCAAAATGGTGAGTTGTTTGTGGAATGTTCCCTATGAGGATATTTTATTTATTTAGCATATGGCATAATAAAGACACATGACATCAGAAAATAAATACATATTTGTGCAGACAATAAAAATGAGACAAGTAACATACAAATATCAGGTTAAAAAAAAAAAGTCACTAAAATTTTAAGTCTAGTTCAGATAGCCAATCAAGAGTTGAAGGATCTGCCTCAAAAAAATCCCTTGGGTCACCAGGGTAGGTTCTTATGCTGCAGTCCTCCACAATGTGATGAATGGTTTGGTTTATTTATGGCCCTACAGTTGTACTGAGGTGTAGGTGATCTTCTCCACTTGTGTAAGCTGTCTGTGCAGATACCATGTCCTGTGTGCATCCTATTTAGGCTTTTCCATAGATAACGTGGAAGCTCAATCCCTTTTAGATTTTGGTTGGGAAGGATATACTTAAGTCTGGCGATTTTTCTTTCCAAGTTTCTAGCCATTTTGAATTAACATTGAAATTGCTGTTTACTAGTTCTTCAGCCAGTATTAGTGGAGGGTGTTGGGATTTAAGGTGACCTATGAGGATAGATTGAGGTTATGTGGATTGCAGAAGTTAGTTGATAAGAGAGATGGGGGGGGGATATGAAATATTTAAGTTACTTAAAGGGTTTTTATAGGATTGATGCAGGGGGGGGGAAATGTTTCAGCACTTGACTAGAGATGCCTGAACAAGAGGTCATTCCTTTCCCTTCCCCAGAAGTTGATTAAAAGTGTAGTTAGTAGGCATTTTTGAAAATTATGGAGATGACTACTGTTTTTGAATAAAAACTTTAGTTTGATATAACTAAAATCTACATTCGACGTTTTGACCTTTATGTCACGGTTATCTTCTGGAGTATACAACTATACAGAGAAAACAAGCTACACTACAATCAAACTGGTTTGTTAAAGATGCTGACCAACCGCTACAACAAGTGTTGGCCTGACCTCTGGTGGAAAAAATTATACATCAATGCTAGAGTCCTATTATTAGTGTTATCTGTTGGTTGTAGAAATACATTGGGCACAACAACAAGTATCTATCTATATACATATATTAACATCCTGATTATACCTGTACATTCCAGCTAGTTGGTATGGAATAGTTTCTAATACTAGCTGAAGATTGGCTAGAGTCCTGACTTATGCCGGATCTTATATATTAGGTAGGCTGGATGTGTGCCACCCAGATCCTTGGAATTTTCATGCCATCTTTGTTGTTGATATTTGGGTGGTTTATCAGGATTTCACAGGCTTCCTTAAATTTCCTTTCATACCTGGTTTTTGTGTGGTGTAAAGAGCGGGTGCTTTTCCAGTTGATTTGGTGTAAGAGGTTGAGCGCGTGGTCTGAGAGGCCTGCTTCACCATAATGGTTATATTTAATGTATCTAATGTGTTCTTTCTTGCGTATAGGGATTGTCCGTCCTGTTTCACCAATGTAAGGTAAGTTACAGGTACAGCGAATGCAATAGACTCCAGGATGTGCTAATGGGAGGAGAGGATTCTTAGAGAAGTTGAATATGGTTTTAAGTTTAGTGGGTGATTTAAAGGTGGCATTGAGGTTATAATGTTGTAGGATTCTGTTGATTTTTTTCTGATAACCCTTTAATGTATGGGATGGCTATGGTTTTACTGTAATCTAGATTCATTTTTGTTATGGAGTATTTTATTTATAGTATTTTTAATAAAAAATACCATTAATAACTTGTTTTATGGAGTATTTTATTAATAGTATTTTTGTTATAGCCATTATTTATGAATGTGTCACTGATGATTTTTAGTTCTTGTTTCAGGGCTTGCTGGTTACAGCAAATTGTTGTAGCTCTGTTTTTAAGGGTGTTAATGACTCCATATTTTTGTGAGTGGTGGTATGAATTAGCATGTATGTATTGGCCTGTGTGTGTGTGTGTGTGTGTGTGTGTGTGTGTGTGTGTGTGTGTGTGTGTGTGTGTGTGTGTGTGTGTGTGTGTGTGTGTGTGTGTGTGTGTCAGTTTTCGGTAGACCGTGAAGGATAGACTGCCTGAAAGAAGACGTGTGTCTAGGAACGGGAGCAAATTTTGATTTTCGATGGTAAATTGTATGCGTTAGATTTGTTTGTTCAGGTGGCTAAGGAATGTGTTTAACGTTTGTTGCCCGTGCGGCCCGATCGCCAACACATCGTCAACGTATCTAAGCCAGACTGTCGGTCTTAGCATGGTGGAATCAAGAGCCCTTTGCTCAAAGGTTTCCATGTAGAAGTTAGCAATTGGGGGGGGGGAGATAGTGGTGAGCCCATGGTTGTACCTTCTTTTTGTAGGTAAAATTTGTTTTGCCACACGAAGTAACCGGACTGTAGTAAGTGGACAAAGAGGGCTGTAATGTCGGGCGGAAATTTGTTCTGTAGTAGGAGAATTGTGTCATTGATGGGGACATTAGTGAAAAGGGCAGAAACGTCGAAACTGACTAATAAGTCATCTTTGTTGAGTGTTGTTTTTAATTTTGTTTATAAAGTGTTGTGTGTTTTTTATGTAGGAGGGGGAATGACCCCAACTCCTTGAGTGTTGCCGCTAATTTCTTGGCTAAGTGGTAATTGGGAATGTCTATTCCTTCCATGATAGGTCGAAAGGTCACATTTTGTTTGTGTATTTTCGGGACCCCATATATTCAGGGGGGGGGTGTAGTGGGGTTTGAGTTTTTTAACCGTGTCTGGTGGCCAAAAAGTGACTGACTTGAGTAGTTTCTCTGTTTTTATCCTTTATCCTTTTTGTTGGGCTATAATTTACCAGCTTATATGTGTTGTTATCAGCTACTAGTTGATTCATTTGAAGTACATATGTTGGCCTGTCAAGGTCGAACAGTGGCATTGTCTTTATCCGATTTCGTTATTATGTTTTGCTTGGCTTTTAATGACTTAATTGCTGCTAGTTCTCTTTTTGTGAGATTGTTCTGTATGGTTTTCTTAGTGTTTAGGACATTACTAGTTTCTAGTCATATTTTATCTGCTATGTTGTTAGATAGGGACCTGGTGCCTCTTTCTATGTGGTAGATAAAATCCAATTTGTTTACCTTTTTAGGTGCTATTGCATAGTTAAATCCTTTATTCAGTAGTGCAAGTTCGCCGTTGTTCAGGGTGTGGCTTGATAGGTCGATCACATGGTTCTTGCTTGCCGGTGGGTGGTCACTCCTCGTCTCCCTTGTTTGTTGTTCATTGTTGGTGTTTATCGGAGAGGAGAGGTCTTCTGATTGGATGGATTCCTGTGATTGGCTGCCATATTTTGCTGTTGTTTCAAACTATGGAATTTGGTCTAGAGTTTTTCTTTATTCTTTCCAGGGTATATTTGGCCGAATTGTCAGTAATTTTTTCAAGTATTTGTAGAATGTCTGGATTAATATAGTTCGATAGTTTGGATTGCAATTTTGAAACCAGATTTTGTTGTAGCTAGGTTTTGGGGGCTGTTTCAATCTGTTCTCTGAGCATTGCTTTTTCTGTGCGGTCATAAATACGGAGTGCCTTAACGGACGTAAATTTCTTTTTTAGACTGATGCAGATAGGAATAAGGTTATTGTCTCTGCATCTCTTTAAGTGGTTGGTCAGTATCTTTAACAAACCAGTTTGATTGTGGTGTAGCTTGTTTTCTGTGTATAGTTGTATGCTCCAGAAGACCTTGACATAAAGGTCGAAACGTCGAATGTAGATTTTAGTTATATTAAACTAAAGTTTTTATTCAAACACGGTAGTTGTCTCCATAATTTTCAAAAATGCATTCGGATCACCATGTAAGCTTAAAAGAAAGGATGTAGTCAGTAGGGATGTGAGAAATAGAATTTTTGCATTGAGGGTTATGAATGAGTTAAATTGGTTGTTAGTCTGTGAGTGCTTTGTCTGTCAGTGGGTTCTCAATGTAGGAGAGGTGTGATAGTTTGGGTCTCCCATGATGAGTCTTTAGACTCCCCAGAGGTACCCATACAATAATAATTTACAGACATAGGAATGTTCTGGGAAAATTGGGAGAAAAGAGCCAAGTTCACATGGAGAGAAGATGCAAGAAATAAAAAAAAAAAAAAGTCTCACTGCTATGTTATTGTTGATTGTGATGTTTTCGTACTGGTTTAGGACACAACTGTATACAGAGGATTTGAAACTGGAAGTGATCATTTTGTTTTGAGCAGGATAAAATTGAATTGCATATTAAAAAGAAGAGTTGAAGGAAGTTTTAAAATGAATTAAAGTCGAGCAACTTTCATAGGTGAACTGCAGACTCATATTCACCAACCTTTTTCGTTTTTTCTTATTCAAGAAAAAACGAAAAAGGTTGAACACAAGAACCAAATCTTGGGGATTCATTGAGAAATCCTGAATTGATTGAATAGCCAGAGGCATGTGATGAGGTTGTAAGGATAGAAAAATCAGAACTCCATGGTTTACTCAGGACATTAATGGGACAGTCAAGAAAAAGGAAGCATATTGAAAGGTCCTACAAGTAAGAGCTTGTGCTCTTAGAAAATACATAGAAAAATGTAAAAATGCACAGCAATATGTAAAACTAGCTAAACCAGTCATAGGAAGGCTGGTAAGAACAGAGAATATCAGGAAGGTGGCAAAATATTCTGGAGGCTATTAAAAAAAAAAAAAGCTTAGAAATGGAGGAAAGAGTACTGTAAAAGGAATCAGCGATAAAAGCGACATGAAAATTGAAGATAAAGATATTCCAGATGTCTGGAGTAATTACTTTGAAAGATTGCTAAATGAACCAAGCAGTGTCAGCACAGTGAATACTCAACAGGAATGCAGTCAGGAACAATACATAACAATACTTGAAGTGTAGAAAGCCATTAAAAACCTAAAATGTGGAAAGACAACTTGAATAGATGAAATTTGACCAGAAATGGTCAAATATGGAGTTATAAAAGATTTACAATGACTGCAGTGCATATTAAGAAGGCCTGGTCAGAGGGTCAAATCACATTGGAGCAGAGCTTCTCATTGGGAGGATTATTATGGAAGAATAATGAATACTGATGGTATGGAGGTAACAGAAGGAATTGTTGAATAATGACTTTGCAAGTGTGCATCTATTAGATGGAGATAATGTAGTAACTGATGTGAATGGGATTTGAGATGAGTATAGAGGTAGTTGAAATGGGGGGGGGGTATTAAGACATATCTGTGTGAAATACAGCCATAGGATTGGATGGGATATTAGTTTGTGTGTGTTATGGGAAAGTGCAAGAAAAATGGCAATGCCCTTAACCAGGCTGTTTTATTTAAGTTTCAGCACTGATAGATCCTAAGGGAGTGGAAAGTGGGCAAGATAATCCCATTACATAAAGGAGACTGAGACAGAAGCAGAAAATTATAGACCAGTTAGTATCTTAGAGATGTCAAGTTGGAAAAACTGGTTGAGGGCAGAATCCTTAAGTGCATGACTAGGAATATGATTAATGAGAAGACCATGGGAAGGGAAGTCTTGTCTTAGTTGATTCACTTTAAATAGTAAAATAGTTGATTTGAATGACAGGAATTTCTACACTGTGATATTAATAAACTTTTCAGAAGCATTTGGCAGGATAATGTGGAACATTTTTACATGAGTTGGAGCAAATAGGACCCAGAGCTTGGTGATATGGATCAGAGAATGGATGATGGACAGACATCAAAGAGTAGTATATGGAGTTGAATAAAAGAAGGCAGGTGACTAGTGGTGTACCACAGGGCTCTCTATCTTGTACCGCTGTTATTGAGTTTATATGTTAATGATGAGAATGATTTGAGGGAAATCTGTTTGCCAATACTGTGAGCTGTCCTGGTTGGCTGAGTGGTTAGCATACTCACTAACAATTTTTTATTTAGAAGTATAACATCATCCGCATAAAGTAAAGAGCTGATATTAACATCTCCAATTTGGATATCATGTTTAATACCACTTTCTTTCATAATGTGATCCATATAGATAATGAATAACAGAAGGGAATAATGTACATCCTTGTCTGACACCAGATTTAACATTAAACCATCTTCCTGTACTTCCTTCAATTCTAACTGCTGACTTACAACTCAAATAAAGACTAAGTGTTGCTTGATATAATGCCCCATTGACACCATATAACTGTAGTGTTATTGAATAGCTTCTCTCTTGGCACCTTGTCATATGCCTTTTCCAGATCAACAAAACGTAAATATAGATCTTTGTTATATTCCCATGCTTTCTCAACTATTTGTCGTAAAGTGAAGATCTGATCCTGACAGCCTCTATTTGGTATGAATCCAGCTTGTTCTTCACCAAGATTTTCTTCCACAATTCTTCTCAACCATTTCTCAAGTATACTTGTATAAATCTTGCCAGGAACACTCAGTAGGGAAATACCTCTGTAATTCTCACATGCAGTTTTATTTCTCTTTTTATATATGGGTACTATGAGAACTCTACTCCAATCATCGGGAATTCATCCCTCTGTCCAGGCTTTCTGAACTATGCAGTGCAGCCACTGTAACACTTGTATACCACCATACTTCAGCATTTCTGGTCGAATATCATTTACTCCTGCTGCCTTTCCACATTTCAAGCCTTTGATGGCTTTTTCTACTTCAAGTATGGATATGTATTCTTGACTGTATGCCTGTTCAGTGTTTTTTATCACTGCTTGTTTCATTTAGCAATTTTTTGAAGTAATTACTCCATACATCAAGGATATCTTTTTCTCCCATTTTCATGTCACCTTTATCATCTCTTACTCCTTTTACAGCACTCTTTCCTCCATTGCTAAGCTTCTTCAACAACCTCCAGAATATCTTACCACCTTCTTGATATTTATTTTCTATGTTCTTGCCAAAGTCCTCCCCTGACTTATTTGCCAGTAAGTTTTGATATGTTTCTTCACTGCTTCTTTTACTTCCTGTGTCCACCAACCTCACCACATCCCTCTCTGGCTGAATCAAACAGTGTTTTCTTCAGGGCTTGCCACTGAATCTCCAAGGTTCTCAAACTCTTTCATTTTTTTCTTCAATAATCTTTGTGTATTTTAGTCTACAATTCACATCTGAGAGCTGCTCAACTTTTCGCTTTAAAACTTTCTTTCATGTTATTCTTTTCAATACGAAATTCAATTTTATTCTGCTCAAGACTAAATAGTGATCACTTCCAATTTCAAATCCTGTGTACACTCTGGTGTTCTGCACCAGGGAGAAAACATCACTGTCAACAATAACATAGTTAATGAGACTTTTGTTGTTCCTTGCCTCTTCTCTCCATGTGAATTTGCACACAGTTTTATGTTGGAACATGGTGTTCGTAATAGCCAATCCATGTCCTGAGCAGAAATCCAACAGGTATTTGCCATTATTATTATTAGCTTTGCTCTTTTCTCCAAATTTTCCCAAAATATTTTTGTATGTCTGACAATCATTTCTTACTCTGCTATTTAGATCCCCAACAAGGACCAACTTATCCTTTTTCATTGTGTCAGTTGCTTTCTCTAAAGCATCAAAAAATTCCTTCACTTCTACCTTAGTAGAACCTTCTGTGGGACCATAGGCACAAATAAGTTTCATTGTCCAGTTTCCACATTCTCATATTTGCCCACATCACTCTACTTGAGACTGCCTGCCATTCAAGAAGATTAGCCTCGTATTTAGTGTTGTTAATACTATGTCTACTCCTTCTTTTCCTTGATTGTTATTGCCTGAATGTAACATTTTGTATTTATTGCTCAGAAAGATCTTGCCAGTTTTGGTCTATTTTGTTTCAGTCACCCCTATTATGTCGATCTGGTACTTATCTAATTCCTCAGCTAGCTCCATTGCATTGCCATTCTGGCTTCTTATGTTGATACCGATCTTTAACTCTGGTGATGTTGAGTTGGGGTGTATTTTCAGATTTGTTCCAGTAGCTGACTTTTCGCTGTTCGCCGTGGTTCCCTGACGAAAACAATGGAGGGGGGGGGGGGCCTTGATTAACCGGGCGATGTCCCATCTGGCATGAAATTTTGTCATGTTGTACTACCATCATTTTGTATTTTGGTTTAAGCCAATAAGAATACAGTTTGGTCGGGTAAATCCCAAATTGTCAGTATTGTGTCATCCTACCTAGCTAACTGTTCCATTTATGTTGCTTATTTATTCTTATCTTTACCTCTTTAATTTCTGTTGTACTTAGTTAGTTGTTGATTGATGCTCATCTGAATATAAAGAAATTTATATTATACTGCGCCACCCTATATTCAGATTAGTCTAAATAATATAGAGAAATCGATCATCAACTAAACTTATATTATCGCTTTATGTTCAGGCCGAGGTTATTACTAGTATTTAAGGCTTCCGCAAAGGTCCGAATAATTTTATGAGCGGTACAATGAAAGAAAATCAGGCAAGCACCAAGTTTAACTCAACCATAGAATAGATTTAATGTGGAAATGTACAATATATATATTTAAGTATAACTATCTGCAATAGGTTATAACTTCTCAATGAGGTTTGAAGATCATGACTAATGTTAACACTTTTTAATTCATAAAGCATTAGTATTTCTCTGACATATTTCTCTCTATCCAATTGGATGAATCATATCATAAATATATTAGCTCAGTTTAAAGTATTCAGAATAATTACAATTTATCAATTATCAAACATTACACTTTTTAATTCATAAAGCATTAGTATTTCTCTGACATATTTCTCTCTATCCAATTGGATGAATCATATCATAAATATATTAGCTCAGTTTAAAGTATTCAGAATAATTACAATTTATCAATTATCAAACATTCATTTATCAGTTCTTTATGTTCAGTCAATCAAGTTGGAAATAGTTCTTAAAAGTTCGACCTTCCAAATGTTACAATAATTAATCTTATGAAGGCTACACTTTATTCTTTCTCAGTCAGCTAACATTTTATAGAACAATATGACGCTTATTATTTTGAAGGGAAAAGTACTTCAGTACATCTAACATCCAATCATTAATTGACATAACACCACAGCTAGGGTCAAAATATATCCGACGGAGTTAACTGTTATAGCTTCACAGGTACAGAAAGGACAACTCTTACCGGGTTACTGCTATTACACATTGTATATCCTTAGGAACCCTTGAAATTCTTATTGACTTTTTACTTTATGGCAACACAATACTAAAGTCTTCCACTATAATAACTGAATTATAGACAGAAATATACAAGACTTGATGCACTTGATTTCAACTATTTACTAATTCCTTATTTTCTTCTATGTATTAACTTCAGTTCTGCACTATTCTTCCACAAGCCACTCGGAAAATATTGTAGTATCAGAACTCCCATAGAAGTAATTCACGAAGCCTGTTAATTGCCGGTCCTTTCATAGTCGATTTACGGCATATATCAACTCCCCCCCCCCTTCTGTTACACACATCCGGTCTCTATGCTATCCCTAAAGCTTCTCCCTTTTCACTTACTTTCATTTTCCAATCAACTACGTTCCTTCTTCCTGCCCAAATCTGCTTCTAACCACTTTAGCTTATATCCACTGGCCTCTCTGTTTATACACAGTAGCTCATTCTTTGCACAAGCTAACTAAAATAAACTCCGTTTCTCCTTAAGCAGCCAATCAAATCCAATCAGAAGAATTACATAAAATCACTCTTACATAGAAATAAAAAGATATATCACAATTCGTATAATATACATTTAAATTTACATACACACAGTTTCTTATAATAAATTTTACAGAATAAACTAAATAAAATGAATGATATATTTATATAGTCTTTTCATTATTATTACATATTCTAAGATTAAATAATTAATTAATAACAAACAAAACTCAACGCATTTATTATGAATAATATATTACAAGCAAGAGACTAACAACAAATAATATTTACAAATCTTGCTTATGACATGGCGGATTATGTTAAATGTGAATGAAGTATTAAAACATAAAAAATCTTCATTCACAATTTAACACCAGCCCATCCTTGTTCGTTCAGTATCCAGGTAGATACCCAACAGGGTGCACCATGAAAAGGTGAAGATTGGACATTAAGGTCAGAAGCCCTGGTCGGTTCTCTGCATTCCCTTACTGTGTGGAGGTCTCCTCTCAGTTATATGGCTTTGACCCATAAGCACGTTTAATTGATATATTAATGATCAATTAATAAATATTAATTTTGATTTCTAGTTCGTGGTAACCATTGTTAAATTGATTGTTCTATCAACTTTTTTAGCATTGACTTGTGTGGTATAATTTGATAGGAAAGTTAGCAAAATAGATGTTGGTTACTGGGAGCAAGAAAACTGAAAGTAACACAAAGATCTGGTGTAATTGATGCATCCTACAATATCTCAGAAAAATGAAATATAAGATTAAACAATATTGGAGACCTAATAGATCAGATTAACATGGATGAAATTTGTTGATAGAAAGCTTCTAATTATATTATCTTAATCATATGTTATTGTATCTGGTTTGTCCCTTGAAGATATATAAGGAAACCGATAAAGATTCCATTTCAACTAGTTTTGTTAATAAATAAATATGTAATATAAAGATACTTAAATATAATAGGGTTGTAGTGGATGGATGTGCAATCTTAAAAGGTGTTATCAAAAAGAAACTGGACTGTGCCGGATACTTGACGACAGATTGAGTTAGTCTCATGTCACCAGGTGTTGTTAGCATAGACATTGTTGATTCAGCGCAACGCATTACAGCATGGAGCTGTGTGCACTGGAACTCGTGTAATGTGTGTTATTCTTATCATATGTTTGTGCTGTTGGAACGTCCTTCTTGGCTCTATGATTCGCCATCTTGTTGTAATGTTGTTCTTAATAAAGTCAATTAATTGCTGGTTGATTACTAATCAAAATGTAGGGAAATTTATATTTATACTGTGCATTAGTCTATGTTCACCCTATGTTTACATTAGTCTATGTAAAATAGTAGAATTAATTTTCAATTAACTTAGCAGTCTCCTTATTCATACAGGCCGAATTTAATATTTTTCACTTAGGGCTCCCGCAAGGTTCGAACTTTTTATGAACGGTGCAATGAAAAAGAATCGGGCACACACATTATTGAAATCAACAAAACATTTAATACAAGGTTATATGACAAATACATAAATTAAACTCCGAAAATAAGATAATACAATTAACTTAGTTCTTCAGAACAAAACATTCGTATTAAATTAGACTTCAAATCCTCAGATACAAAATTCACAGTTCTCTCAATCACAAAGATTGTTCATGCTGATCAATACTATAGAATTTCTTGCTAAATAAATTTGCTGGTATCACTCAGTTACACTCTATATTTAACACTTAGCAAGCACTCATAACATTATTAATCGCGGCAGTTATTGCTTCAAGGGGAATTATTTTCAACTTCTAACTTTGGCTAAATTCAGTGAAACGCCACAGTAAATGTTAGGATATTTGAGACGGAACTAACACTTAAGCCTTCACACTGAAATAAAATAAAATAGGACTGTTCTTACCGGGATTAATCCTTAGCACATCAGATTCAATGTGAGCACATTTCTAACTATATTCACTTGTTACTCCGATGGAACACTATTCAAAAGAATTCTTCAAGGAGATAACTGAATTATTATTTATCGTGCTACACAATTCTTGACGGGCTTACCATAGGGCAGAATAATTATTCCATGTTTACTACTGTATAACAAATTGAGCTTTGTACAATCCTTCTTTAAAGCGATATAGGAATACGTAGTAATTCTAAAACTTGGTGGATTTATTCTGAATCTTCTGTTAATCTTCCGGTATTTTAGTTATCTCTTTATGGCACTAAATTCCTATTACTGCCACCGTTGACTTTACTCTCAGTTGTCTATAAGTCTTCTCCTGGTCTCGGTACTTCTGAATGCTACTCCCTTGAATTTCCTGCCCTTCAGTCCTCTTGTTTACTTTTACCTCTCGCTTATATGCCTTCCTTCTTTCTGCCTAAAACTTGTTCACTCTCGTCCCACTCGTTAATTTCTCTTCTCCCAATTATCGACGCTCACGCGTTCTATTTTATTTCTATCTCCATAGCAACGATCAAAACAGAATGTAAGCATTAGTGTTACATAAGGTTATACCTTTACACTGAGTAATGAAAAATAATAATAAAAATATTATAGTTACATAATTTTGTTTCATTTCATTTACAAATAATAATAAAATATATGTTAGTTTATATAAGGCACATAAAAGTTACATACATAGAATTCCTCATAATATTATTGAAGGAATAAAGTAATAAGATAAATGATATTTACTACAGAGTCCTTTCAATAGTATAATATACATTAAAATTGTATAATTAAATAATAGCTGATAAAATTCAAGGATAATACATGAATAATAAATCTTAAGCAAGGGACTAACAAATAATATTTAAACAAGTCTTGCTTAGTATAAGGTAGATTATGTTAAATGTGAATGAAGAATAAAAATATACAAAACAATTTAATTCACAGTTTAACAGTGCCATTCTGTAATTTTACCATAAATGCAAAATTAGAACAAAGAGCAAATGTACAATTTTGCATAAAACTGGGGAAACCCTTGTATTACTCGTAAGGCATATGAAGACTAAGCCATGAGTTGAACTCAGTGTTTTGAGTGGCACTCGCATTTTAAGAAGGGCAGAGCTGCCTTGGAGGACGAGAAGCCGGGACAACCATCCACCAGCACAACTCACAAAAATGTCTAAAAAAAATTCAACAGATTCTCCATGCAGATCGATGCATCACCATCCAGGAAGTTGCCAACAGAGTTGGAATTTCATATGGAGCTGCTGAAGTGATCATAATGAGAGATCTGAGTATGCATCGTATCACTGCCAAGTTTGTTCCCTGTCTCTTGACTTCTGATCAGAAGGAGCACCATGTGAACATCTATCAAGATCCATGTCAAAAGGCCATTGATGACCCAACCTTCATCATAGGGGATGAGACTTAGGTTAAACAGCAATCATCACAGTGGAAGAAGTCCACATTCCCCAATACTAAAGAAGACAAGGCAAGTTAGGAGGGCAACAAAGAGCATGTTGATCATCTTTATCAACATTAAGGGGATTGTGCATCAAGAATTTGTCCTATCTAGTCAGATGATCAATGCAGAATTCTACTGCAACATTTTAAGGCAGTTGAGAGAAGATATTCATTTCAAAAGACGAACTGTGATGAAGCTTAACAATACGAGATTTTTTTAGCAGCTAACAGCATGGTTGTCATCCCACATTCTCCTTACCAGATTTAGTTCCTTGTAACTTCTTTTTGTTTTCAAAAATACCATGTGTATAAGGACGTTAGTTATGAAAATAAGGTACAGTCCAGAAGAGTAACAACTAAGAGTAACACTTCTTTCCAGAAGTGTTACTCTTCTGGAAAACTGAGTAGGGGGGGGGGGGGAACTGGCTCTGTAAGCTAAAGACGATCCAAAAGAATTCCATCATTATGTTGCAAGTAAAACAATGCAAGTGAAAGAATAGCTCTTATCAGGGCAGATGATATGTGGGTGCCAGACGGAAGAGATTGTTCATCTAATAATAGTGCCCATTTTGCTAAAAGCTTTCGACATGGTTTATGCACATAGAGCGCAATGCCACCTCTACACTGTTGAAATACTAAATCTGTTGCATAAAAACTGAATATGAAATCAGCAATAGAGGTTGAATATCAGCTTGTATGTGAAAAGCGTTCCTTTGAGTTGGCTGTGTAATTTGAGTCTCAACATGGGGGGCAGTGAAAAGACTGTCTCACTTTTGAACTATTAGTATTTCTGGAGCAGTGATGAAGATTTTGTAAAAGATGATAAGAGATTCTATATGGAAATGGGCTGACAGAATCCATAATTTGCAATGAACAGCACGGATTTACTAAGGGAAGGTCATGTTTAAGTAACTTGTTGACATTCTATAATAAGGTTACTGTTGAATTAGACGAGGTGAATAAACCATGATACTTTTGGATTTTGCTAAAGCTGTTGATAGAATACAGGATGGAAGGTTATGTAAGTCAGAGGATTATAATCCAATCCCATATTCTCTGACTTACATAACAGCCTTCCATGCTGTATTCTGTTTGTATTATTTTGTTGGGATAGTTCGAGTCAACCAAAATAGAGCTCCATGGGTAGAAAGTCAGAATGATTTATATAATTTAGAGATAGTAGACAGCAAGTGGCAGAATGTGAGAAATTATTTACATATGGAGGAGGAAATAGTTTTGAAAGAAGTTTATTGATGTCTTTAAAAAGTTCTGAAATGACACTCACATTTAAAGACATATATTGAATATAGAATTTCACATATATTGTACATTAAAAGGATTTTTTATTTCAGGTAATATTTTTGTATTCCAAGGAAGCCATGTAACTCATCCATCCAAAGGTTATATTGAATCTCCCAAGTTCCGTCAGGAAAGACCCCAGGAATATATGGCAGAATATGTGATAGAAAATGTCAACCGAAATGGTTTCGTCCAACTGTTATTTCTGGACTTTCAGCTTTCATCATCATTATCTTTTGTTGAGGTAAATATTAATACTAATTTATTTATAATATCAGTTTTAGTGATCTTCAAAAATATCAGTTGAGAAGTAAAATAGAATTAAACTTCAATAGCATCAGACAAAATCGCCAATCAGATCATAACTCTCAAAAAGACCTTCAAGATAGGAACATGAAACATCAGAGGACTCCTGCAACCTGGGAAACTAGACATAATACAGAACGAAAGGGAAGACAATTTTGTCCATAAACAACACATAAGGGAAACAAGGTATTTTCCCTCTGGTCCAGACAGTAACAGTGAAAAGGGAGTTGGCATCATTGTTAATAAAAACATAAGTAAAGCAGTAAAAGGATACAACCCAGTCAGTGACAGAATCATAACGGTAAGATTAAACACTAACCCAATTCCAACAATGCTAATACACTCACATCAAATGCAGAAGATAAATTAAGTGAGAAATTCTCCAAAGACCTAAATGAAACTGTGGATACAATACCAAGGAAGTATATTCGAATAATTCTAGGAGACTTCGATGCTAAGGTGGAATCCAGTGCACATGATCACTTAAATGGAATCATTGGAAAATATGGACTGGGAATTAGAAACGAACGAGGAGAAAAACTATTGGAGTTCTGCATTGAAAAGGAATTAACAATCACTAACACAATGTACAAACAGCACAAGAGGAGACTATACACATGGGTAGCACCTGGGAATCGATATAAGAATCAAATGGACTATTTTAATTTACAGAAGATGGAGGACACTAATCAATAATACTGCCAGGTGCAGACTGTGGATCAGACCATCAATTATTAATCTCTAAGTTAAAGATCCATCTGAAAGCAAACAAGAATAACAGCAACAAAAGATGACTTTTCACAAATGGACAACAAATTTACGATGGACATTGAAGCAGAGCTCAAGAAACAAAAAATAACACCTTGGGAACAAAGCATTGAATCACATTGGACACACCTAAAACAAACCATTGCAAAATCTGCAGCCAAAAACATCCCAATAAAAAAGAATGGCAGTCCATGGATTACAAAAGAAACCCTAGAGCTAATTGAAAAAAGGAAACAAATTAAGACAACAGATTGGCAAAACCCAAATTACCTAAACCTGAATAAAGCTATTAAGAAATCATGTAAAAAAGATTAAAAAAAAAGCTATATCCAAAACATCTGTAAAGAAATTGAAATTTCATTAGAGTGTCTTTCTGATTTATTCAAGAAGGTTAAGGATATAACCAGAAAATAAAAACCAAAACTTATAATTACAGAGGATGTCAATCTTAAATGACACTAATGACATAGCCAGAAGATAGAAAGAATATTGCGCCGAGTTTTACAAGGACCCAGCTATTCAACAAGAAGACGGAGCCAATGAAATCACTGAAACGGAACCGGAGATCCTCAAAAGTGAAGTAGAACAAGCAATCAAAAAATTAAGGAATAACGAAGCCCCAGGTCCTGATTCAATACTGGCTGAAAAACCTTGGAGAGAATGCAATCAACTGGATACATGATTTATGCAATAAAATCTGGAAGACTGGAAGATGGCCAAATGACTGGACTAGTTCCACCATTATCCCAATCTACAAGAAAGGCAATTACAACAAATGTGAAAGCGACCGCACCATTGCCCTCATCTCACATACCAGCAAGATTTTAGTACACATTATTAAGGAAAGATTATACAAAGTTTTATAGACCATCAGATCTCAGAAGAACAAGCAGGATTCAGAAAAAGTCGAGGAACTAGAGATCATATATCTAACATCAGAAAAATAATCGAAAAAGCAAGGGAATTCAACTTGAGCCTTTATCTATGCTTTATATATTACTCCAAGGCCTTTGACTGTATGAGATGGGATATTTTATGGGACATCATGCAAGAATCAGGAATACCAAACCATCTAGTAACCCTCATAAAGAACTTATATCAACGAACTTGGTGAAGTGTTTTTTTTTTTTTTTTTTTTTCCTGAACATTCAATAGAGCAACCTTATGTACAAATCCAGAAGATAATCATAATATAACAATATGAACTGTATAATTCCAGAAGAATCCTAGTACGTGAGGACTTTAACAGAGTTGAATGTATTTTTTTTTAAATTAAATTAAATTTTTTTTTAATCACTAGAGGACAGGCTAAGAAAAAAGATTAGTTAACGTAGATCTAATTTACCTGTATAGAGTGCAACAGCACGTAGCTTGGTTCTTATACACACGTATCCTTCTGATGATGACTTCAATACAGGGGTCGAAACATAAAGTTATTATCTTATTATTAATCAGTAAAATAATCTTTTCAACACGTGTGTTTTGTGTCCCTAAATTCATAAATACAAATGCTGATCACCATGTAACCTTAAAAGAAAGAGTCATCATAATCCATGGAGATGTGATCCACATGCAGTGCAGCCTCTACGGTAAGCTAAAGATACGTAGTTCCATGTTAATTAATCGACTAGCCTTTTTGAAATGATGTAGTGACAGCAACTTAATACCCAACTGCATTAAACTAAAGAAGAAATTTACATCAGCTAAAGTGCCCGTATCTATGCCAGGCTAGAAAAAGCGTTGTTAAGAGAACAGATCCACGAGGCACGAAAGAACTTAGCATTTACCCAAACCAAAGTGTTGCAACTAAAATTTGAGCTATCCAGTTACGTTAATCCATAAATTTGGGATATTCTGGACAAGATCACAGATGACTCAGCCAAGCATCTATTACTCAAAAACAAAGAACAGTTAATAACAAAGTTTCAAGCATTAAAACTACAGGAAAGCACAAGACAATTACGGTGCCATAACAAAAGGAGCAGCCAATCGCCCACAAACGCAGTTAGGAGCAACCAACTACCATCGGTCCGCCATCTGGTTATCAACCAATCGGATTACAACCTCAACCAAGGTGAACTCTCGCTACTAGAGAAAGGTTTAAATCACGGCATTGCTCAGAGGTCAGTAAATAAACTAGATATAATTATTATCGAGAGAGGTTTAAGATTCCTCCCTGCCAATTTAGCTGGCAAAATACAGATGGAAACTGCCTGTTTACTAAATTCAACCAAAAAATTAAGCAGCAACCTAACCAAAGTTGAAAAACTGGGCCTCAAATCCCTAAAAAAAAATAACTGTGACATTATCACAAAAGCAGATAAAGGGAATGCCACTGTTGTTTTAAATCGGACAACATACATAGAAAAAAATTTGGTATCGGACCACAACACCTACAAAATGGTAAATTGCAATCCCACGCAACGCAATAAAAAGAAAACTACTGAACTACTTAAATCAGTTAACACTTGGCCGGAAGAAATAATTAAATAATTAATACTGCAGTATGCCCGCACACCCAGAATTTATGGCCTGCCAAAAAGTACACAAAACAGACACACCTTTACGTCCAATTGTGGAAGGAATCGACAGCCCGAATTACCACTTAGCCAAAAAATTTAGCATCCACACTCAAGGAATTGGTTGGTCATTCCCCTTCCTACATAAAAAAATACACAACATTTCATAAACAAAATTAAAAACATTACACTCAACGACCAAGGTCTATTAGTCAGCTTTGACATAACTTCCCTTTTCACCAATGTCCCAATCAATGATGATATCTTGCTCTTGCAAAACATATTTCCACACGACAGCATGGCTCTCTTTGCCCGTGTACTCTGCTCTGGATATTTCGTGTGGCAAAACAATTTTTACCTTCAAGAAGAGGGTACAGCCATGAGCTCACCACTTTCCCCCACCAATAGCGAACTTTTATATGGAAGACTTTGAGCAAAGAGCTCTAGAATCGGCATACCTAAAGCCCAAAATTTGGCTTGGATTGTCGATATTTTTGCCATTTGGTCCCATGGCCGCGAAGCACTAAATACATTCCTTAGCCACCTGAACAAACAACACAAACGCATCCAATTCACCATCGAAATAGAAAAAAACAACTCTCTTCCGTTCCTAGACACACTTGTCACACGTCTTCCTTCAGGCTGTCTCTCCTTCTCAGTTTACCGCAAACCTACACACAGGCCAGTACATACACAAAACTTCTTATCACCACCCAACACAAAAACTAGGGGTTATAAGCACCCTTAAACACAGAGTTCAAACTATTTGTTCAAATGAACAAGCACTTAACCATGAATATGAGACCATCAAACATACCATTTATAAAAAAATGGATATAGTATAAAAACCATTCACAAGATCGTCCACAAAGATACCACTAATAACAAAAAAAAAGATTTCAAGAATGCTATTGCTATACCATATGTTAGAGGCATTTCCGAGAAAATGGACAGAACGCTACACAAATACAACATCAAAACCACCTTTAAACCCACGACAAAATTAAGACGCCTACTCAGTTCTTCCAAGGATCCTCTGCTATACCTAGCCCACCCATGGGTTTACAAAATACAATGCACATGTAACATACCATACGTAGGGGAAACAGGGCAAACCATCCCAATCAGGAAGGATGAACACAAACGACGCATAAAATACCTCCATTTTTGAAAAACCGGCCTTTCTGACCACGCACTCCAAACATACCACAGAATTGATTGGAAAGGTACCAAATCCCTGCACCGCATCAAAACCTGGTTCGAGTGGAAATTCAAGGAAGCATTTGAAATGCTCAAAGATGATCCGAATCTGAATAAAAATGATGGTCTAACCATTCCAATAATGTAGAGGATCCATCTGCAACCTTCATAGCAACCACAAAGAAAAATCTCAATACAAGAAGACTTGGTGAAGTGTTTTTTTTTTTTTTTTTTTTTTCCTGAACATTTAATAGCAACCTTACTGTACAAATCCAGAAGATAATCATAATATAACAATATGAACTGTATAATTCCAGAAGAATCCTAGTACATGAGGACTTGAGCAGAGTTTAATGGGTTTTTTTTTTTAATCACTAGAGGGCAGGCTAAGAAAAAAAGATTAGTTAACAACGTAGATGTAATTTACCTGTATAGAGTGCAACAGCATGTAGCTTGGTTCTTATACACGTTTCCTTCTGATGATGACCTCAATACAGGGGTCGAAACATAAAGTTATTATTTTATTATTAATCAGTAAAATAATTTTTTCAACACGTGTGTTTTGTGTCCCTAAATTCATAAATATGAATTATATCAACAAAACCAAGCAACATTAAGAATTGAAAACTCAGTGTCCCTTGCATTCCAATTTGAAAAAGGTTCAAGACAAGGATGCATACTCTCACCATTACTATTCAACCTACAGCAAAACTGTAATGAAAAGATCTCTAGAAAAGTGGAATGGAGGCATTAAATTAGGTGGCCGAACAATCACTAACCTACAATACGCAGATGACACAGTGATAATAGCAAAAAATGAACAGGAATTAAAATCCATCCTAAATCAATTAGAATGGAAAAGCTTAAGTCATGGTTTACGAATAAATCGAGACAAAACCAAAATAATGATTTTAAACAATGCAGAAGAGAAGATGTAGAAGGAATTGAAATTGTCGACAATTTCAATTACCTTGGAGTGATGATAACAAAAAAAATGGATGTAAAAAAGAGATAAGAAGAAGAACAGCACTAGCTAAGAAAGCGATGACCAATTTAACTAAGATCTGGAAAGACAGGCACATCTCCAAAAAGACTAAAATTAAGCTTGTAGAAACCTTTGTTTATTTGATCTTTCTTTATGTTTCTGAATCTTGGACAATGACAAGATAATAGAAGAAGAATTGAGGAGTTTGAGCTCTGGTGCTGGAGAAGATTGTTAAGAGTGTCTTCGACAGAAAAACGAACAAAAAAGTATCCTAGAAGAACTGAATATCCACACAAGACGGATAAACATAATTAACAAGAGAATACTGCAATATTTGGACACACGTAGAAGGGAAGGCCTGTAAAAAAAAAAAAAAAAAAAAAAAAAAAAAAAAAAAAAAAAAACCAGGGTAAGCCATGTGGGAAAAGAAAGAGGAAAAACACCCTGCAGGTGGATTGATCAAGAATCACTGAATTTAAACTAGAACAAGCAATAAGAGAGAAAGAAATGGCAAAGCATCATCTGGAAGATCACGAGTCCTCAGGCATGAGGAGATCCAAGAGAGAGAGCATCAGACTTGAACATTAAATCTGCTGCTCTCTACGAGAGCGTGATTATAATTGATGCCTTAGCTTGGATCTGAGAAAACTTAGTATAATCCATTGTTTTTGTCATGGTCTGCTAAACAAGACCAGTCATAATTATAGCAATATTTATCTGAACTAGGATTTACTCCTCAGTAAATCCTAGTTTGGCAACAATAAGACTGTTTGCATGCATTCGTATGGTACCTTGTACAGTTGTACTTCATTGTTTAGATTCATTGTGTGAAGTTTAAATGTTGGTGTTTAAATTGTTTGGAATAGCTCTGCTATCTTTTATAAGGCATCCCAAACTATACTGGAATAGATTTGCTCAAATCTGTTTGTTGCAGGGGGGGGGGTAGATTAAAAATCATCATCATCAATACCACCAAAACAACCCTGTTTTATTTCATCTTTGATTACAACTGCAGATATACAGACTGGTCTGTAATTGGAAACTTCTGTTTTCAAACCATGCTTGTGGAGAGGTATTATTTTTCCACTCCTTAGGAACCTTCCCAACTACAAGACATTTCTTTAATAGATAATGTTGGCTAACTCTTTTGCACATTATTTAAAAATACATCATCCATTCCCACAGCCTTATTAACATCTAACCCAAGCAACATTAGATATGCTACTTGCCCAACTAATTTGTCTAAACATTTCACAATCTACTCTCCACATTTCCTTCCCTATAACAGCATCCTATTATATTAGATATATTATTCTATTGATCTCATCTTTCATCTTTAATTCTCTTAATCCTTCCCTCCCTTCTACATGTTGCACAGCATCATTCTCACCATTACGATGTATATTAATGAAGTGTTTGTTAAATAATTCCACAGTATCAACCTACCATAATTATTTTCCCTCTTGTTTGTCACATAGTAAAAAAATTCCCTTGGATTAGCTTTGACCTGACTGCCAACCTCCTCTCACATTCTACTTTTCCTTCTTTAATCATGCTTGTTACTTTTCTGGTCTGCACTTTATATTCTTCATGCACCTGTTCACTGCAAGCTGTCTTGTACTTCTTCCATAACAACTAATTTTGTAACACTGCTTGCTTGATTTAACCATTCATCCATCTCACTCATACTATATTTATTCATTTAATCTTGGTATGTAGTTATGCATTGCTTGTGTTAAATACTGCCTTATCATTTCCCATGCACTGTCAACATCTTTTCTACATAATTCATCTATCCAATGTGTTGATGCTAGTTAACTATGGAGCTTCTGATAATCGCCCTGCATTTTAGTTCCACATAGACCTTCTTGATAGCAACTTTTTCCTGTTTTGACTACCTTCCAAACCAACACCTCATGATCATTTTCACCAACAGATGGTAGTGTTGATACCTCATTCACAACCACATCCTGTGAGGATATCACCAAATCCAACACAGATAAACCTTGTGTTGCTTCCATCACATGCAAGATAACTAATTTGTCTAAACATTTCACAATCTCTCCACATTCCCTGGCCTACAACAGCATCCTATTAGACATATTATTCTGTTTATCTCTTCACACCAAACAGCTTCAAAATTTTCACACTTACTATTATGTTCTACTTTGACTCTTGAAGGACACAATTCCTCTGCTACCATGAACAATATATCCCCCTCCTCTCTTCATCTTCCTATCCTTTCATAAAATTCTATATCCTACCATTTCAAGTCCTGACAGTGTATCATCCTCAGTCAAGCAAGTTTTGTTTATGCCTGTTATCTTTGTGCATACTATTCAGTCAATGCTACAAACTCAGCCCCTTTATTTCTGATACTCCATACATTAATATACAAGCATAATTCTCCACCCTTTGAGGCCATCCCATCAATACTATCACTCTTTACTCTCTCTCTCTCTGCTATACACTTCTCTCATCATTCTGATCATCCCCTGATCCTGACTCTGATTTTCATTTGTATTCCTATCATCCCTACATTTTGCACTGCCTTACTTTGCTGTGCTATAATTATTTTCTTACCTTTGTCTCCATTCTCTTCCTATCCTTCTACAACCTGTTTCTTAACCTCTCTCTCACTCTCTGACTGATAGTGATACTAATTTCATATGAACTCTGTGTACTCTTATTAAAACAGCATTCGCTCTAAATGACCAACACCAAACCCATTTAAGTGCATCCCATCAGCTTGGAACCCTTCTAACTTCCCTTCGAATTCATTCCATACATTCACAAATTGAACACTTACCGTCTGACACAATTCAGCCATCTTGTTGTTCAGTATTATTGCTCTCCTCTTCAGTTCACTGCTGTCATATCTGAGCAGCAAATTAACCACTTTCCCAATGATATGGTATTTTTACTTCACTTTGCAAATGGATCGGCAGCTTCCTCTCCACTCATTCATTGTAGGCCATGATGGATCATTTCCTTTCACCAGATTGTTCAGTTAATGGTGATGCACTCTAGGATTCAGTACTGTTGCCTACACACTTCCTTTCATACATCAGCGATCTTCTCTCCCTGATATTTGGTCCTATTCATTGCTTTACTGATGACAGCCATTCCTCTTTTTCATTTTCAAAACCTTGTAGTGCTCATGTAACTTACACTTCAAGGTCTTCTTTAACCAATACCTTAAACACTTATCTCTTTCCTTTTCTCAAGTAGGACAAAGACAACCTGGTGAATTTTAATACCACCAAAACAATCCTGTCTCATTTCCAAGAATAAAGACCACGTGTCTCTCTCTCTGTCACTTTTGACAATATTCCTCTTGCCAACAAAGTGAGAGGAATATTGTTAACTTTTGGGTTAACAATATTCCTCTGGCATATGCATGTCATGTCCATAGTCTTTTCAGCACACAAAAAAAAAGCTTGCTATTCTTTTATGTTCCTAACAGTACTTCTCTCCTGCTGAGCTGGCCATTACCATTCATCTGCTTACATGCAAACACAAATGGCTGTGATTCAGTCAGCATCAATATATATAGTTCAACACCAAACTCATTGAACTAACTTGTCATCCTCTGTCTTCATTTTCTACACCTCTGCTCTTTAGCAGTTTTCCTCATACTTCATCCCTCATTGATTACAACCTTCAGGTCTTCAAAAAAACGCATCGGTCTATTCTTCCTTCTACCCACATATGTCATGTGATGTATATTCAGATTTCTGAATATACATCACATTTCTGGTATGTGTGTGTAACTTTTTTTTAAGATACATGAACACAGTTAAGGAAAACTGCTTGAAATTGGTTGAATAATATTGCCGATCTGATTGGCCAAATGGTTAGTATATTCACTCTCCAGCCAAAAGGCTGCAGTTCAAATCCTGCTGTGGGCAGATGTTTGTGATTATCTGTGAAAATGCTGGTGGTGGTGGGCAGTAGATGGCATTGGTGTAGATGATGCAGTTCACTGTAGAGAGAGTTGTAGAGTAGGTGTCCTTCCTCAATGAGTTTGGATTTCTTGGAGGTGTCAAGTATTCTCTGAAATCAGTAATGATGTGATGTGATGTGACTTGTAGAGTTTGTTTGGGTGTGAAGGAGGTGCTTCTTCCCCTCCCACCTTTCACTTTAGTCAGGTTACATGGAATTTCTCAGGAAAGCATAAATAGAACTATATTCTAAATTTGAGCTTACTTGAATGCAGCCTATAGAGGTATCTGAAAAGGAGAGGAAAAGTTTTCTGGCTATTTTTATTTATTTTTTTAGCATGCCCCAGTTCCTTCTTTAATTGGTATTTAAGGTTTCAAATTTTGCATGCTTTGCTTATAGAATACTTTCATTGATTAAAGTGGCAGACCTATACTATTCATCTTGAAACCAGTTATAGCAGTTGGAATTTGGGATCTGATAGTTGTAATAAGCAAGAAAATAGTTATAGATAACTCTTTTCTTGTTTCATAAATAGTTATAGATAACTATTTTTGGAATCATGTCTGTGACAACTACACAGACTTAAAGAAGTCTATGTAGTTATATCTTTTAAAAAATACATTGATGTTAAAAGCCATAGCACATGCATGATGCCATAACCCATTTTCTTATACTTTAGATTAGATATAAATTTGTTTTGGCATATTCACAAGCTTCATTATATTCCATCTTTCAAGTATAGAATTATTAGTTCAAATCACATTGCCAGTGGATTAGATTGAAACCAAAATTAAACTTCTTGGATATCCTAAATTCCAAAGTGGTGTTAAGTTCCTAGCAAAGTAGTAGTAAATGATAAGATTGAAACAAAAATGAACTCATCAAATGCAGCATCAAAAAATGACTCATTTTTGTAAAGATATCAATTATGAATAAAATCTCTAGTCACTCATTCCTGGAATAACTTTCCTGGATAGACAGACAACAAATAAATCGAATGGACAACAGCAGACTACCAAAAATGTTATACAGATATAAAATAAATGGAAAAAGAAGAATCGCAAGACCAAGAAAGAGGTGGCATGAGACCAGAACAGGCCACCTGCACTAAAATCCATGTTAGAAAGAAGACGGACAACTATGCATTGAATTCAATGCGTAGAAAGAAGACAGACAACTATGCATTGAATTCAATGCATAGTTGTCTGTCTTCTTCCTAACATGGATTTTAGTCCAGGTGGCCTGTTCTGGTCTCATGCCACCTCTTTCTTGGTCTTGCGATTCTTCTTTTTCCATTTATTTTATATCTGTATAACATTTTTGGTAGTCTGCTGTTGTCCATTCGATTTATTTGAGGTTTCAACTATGCATTGAAAATACTTCAAACAAAATTATTCAGTGATGCATCCATATTGATCATGTATCACAGCTGTCTTGATTAAAAAAAAAAGAAAAAAAAAAAAGGAGGGGGTATTTTCTCATGTCTGGAATAGTATAATCATTGTTCCAGACATGAGTAATTGAGGCTATAGAGAAATAAAATCATGGAAGGCTTCACCTGTGTTTTCTGGATAGCCCTGTGTTCTGCTGATGATATCAGGGCAGCAATTTTAGATGGAATCAGATATCTCCATGTGATTAAAATTCATTCCACAGTTTTGGATATAAGCACATGTGACCTATAATTATTAGGATCAGAATTTTGGTTTCTAAAAGATTTTACGCTTAAAAGTTTGAAATACTTTTTTTTTTTTCCATCCCTTCATAGGTGAGAGATAGTGATAACTCTAGTCTTGGCGTATATTTTTGGAAGACAACATTCAGGCCACCTCCTCTCATGTCATCAGGACCTACTTTAAGTGTAATATTTAAAGCCAGAGGTGGATACGTGATGTCACAGTTTAGGGCCGAATATACATTTGTGTCATGTAAGTATCCTCTTGCTCATCTGTATCAAGTTTGGTATAGAATATCTTAAAGAATCCAAACAGGTTAGAAACAGAGCATTTGGAATGGATTTTTGCAATAGTATATATTCCAGTGGTTAGTAAACTCGTTCATTAATTTTATATATTTACTGACAAATTTTCACACTAAAAGATTTCAGTAATTAAGAAAGAAAAAGATTCAATCTTCCTATTTAGACTTGTGCTGTTTTATTTTTTTATATACTGTATATATATATATACAGGGTGTTCGGGATAAATTTGACAGTTTCGTAAGGAAAAAGAAAATCTTCTTTGTATCTATTAAATTTAATGAATTGACAAAAAAACATTACAGGCAGAGTTAATTACAATACTATCAACAAGATTTACTCAAAATAACCACCATTAGCATCGATCACAGCTTCAATTCTGCTTCGGAACCTCGAACAAGCTGATGCTACAGTCTCCCTGGGAAGGGCCGCAAAAACTGTTTTAATTTTATCCATTAACTGGGCTTTTGTATTACTGGAAGTGCGATTGGTGTCTTTTTCAACTGCGCCCCATACAAAATAATCCATGGGGTTAAGGTCTGGGGAGTTTGGAGGCCAAACATTTGGACTGGTGAAGTCGTAGAAATTTTCAGACAACCATTTTTGACTTTTCCCAGAGGTGTGGCAAGGGGCCGAATCCTGCTGCCATACATACGGCCTACCATTGGCTACCCTTGTTATCCAGGGCTTGACTACAGTTAGCAACTCCACGAACAAAGCCCGAATTCCAATGCCAGGGTTCTTCAACACCTGTTCCTGCAGATTTGCGAGGAATTCTGCTGTACGAACGCAATCAGATCGTCTGCTAGGGATCTTTCTTCTTGCTACATCCTCGTAGTCACCATTGCAAGTCTCTAGTTCATGCCTGATTGTTTTTACTGTATTCAGGGAGCATTGGGCAGCAGTCGTAATATCCTTATTTTGATGGCGGGCACGAATCATCATGATACAAGTTATTCTCTTCCATGATTCAGGTGGGTTCCAGCTATCCATCCTTTCTGACATCTTGTATATGAATGAAGAAGGGTCCAAACTTTTAAATGAAGAGAAGTGTGTGTTAATACATGTAACTTACGGAAAAATATAATTAATTATAAATATGTCAAATTTATCCCGAACACCCTGTATATATATATATATATATATATATATATCGCTTTGTGAAGGGTAGATCATGTCTCAGTAACCTGCTCAAGTTTTATAACAAGGTGACGGCTGAACTGCATAAGGGTTAATGGGTTTACAGTGATACTGCTGGACCTGGCAAAGGCATTTGACAGGATACCACATGGAATTCTAATCGTAAACTACAACATATGGGAATGGATATAGGGTTGGTGAGATGGATAGGAGGGTGGTTGATGGAGAGATGTCAAAGAGTAGTTTATTCAGGAGTAGAGTCCAAAAGATGGCCTGTGACTGGTGGTGTGCCGCAGGGTTCTGTTCTTGGACCACTGCTGTTTAATCTGTTCATTAACGATATAGGGAAGGATCTAAGAGGAACAGTTCATTTGTTCGCTGATGATGCAAAGTTGGGTAGGGCAATAGTGAATGCAGAAGCTGTCAAAATCTTGCAGGATGACTTGGATAGATTGGAGTTCTGGGCTGAGGAGAATGGATGTCAATTTAATGTGACAAAATGTAAGGTTATGCATTTTGGGGTGAAAAGATTAGCAGCAGTATACCACATTGGTGGAACTATACTCCAGGAGATTGATGAGGCCAGGGACTTGGGAGTGTTGGTGGATAGGGAGATGAAGTTTGGGGGGGGGGGGGGCTACATTGCAAAAATAGCTAAATCAGCTCCTCAACTCACTTGGTTGTTGAAAAATACTTGACGAGCAGAGACAAGCAAGTTATTGTACCTCTGTACCGAGCCTTAATAAGACCTCATCTCGACTACTGTGCCCAGATTTGATCACCTAGGTTCCTTCTTGATGGGGAGGAGGTGGAGAGGATCCAGAGGTGAGTGACTAAGATGATCGCAAGTCTATGGAATGAACCATATGAGAACAGGTTAAAGATTTGTGGGTTGCAGAAATTAGTTGATAGGCAGAAAAGAGGAGATATGATTGAAACATTCAAATTGCTAAAGGGTTTCCATAGGATAAATTCAGAGGATATTTGTGAGATCAGGACTGGTGGTGGAAGAACTAGGGGACACCTATGGACGCTGGGCAAGAGTGTGGTTAGCAGGGGTGTTAGAGCTGGGTTCTTTACTTTTAGAGTGGTAAATGAGTGGAATAAGCTGCCAGTCTGTTGTGGGTGCTATGACTGTGAGTGAGTTCAAGGCAAGGTACTGATAGATACTGTGAGAATGTTGTATAGTTGTGTGGACATGATGTTTAGAGCCTCCCTCGATGAGTCTAAGGACTCCCTGGAGTCGCCTGTAATAATAATGATTCAAATAGAATGTGGTATCTGCAACCTTCCAAACCATATTGCTAACAATATCAGACTGGATGTAGTTGGTGTTCTCACCAAAGCAAGACCACCAAAAACCAACATATTCAAAGATGAATATAAAGCTCTACAAGAAATGAAGAAAAACAAAGAAATAGTAATCACCGAAGCAGATAAGGGAAATGCCACTGTGGTTCTCAACCAAACGGACTACACAGGTAAGCTTAATGCTTTATTGTTAGATTGGGCTACCTACCTCCCTATTGAGTATAATCCCAGCAGCTCCCAAATTAGAACACTCCAAAGGCTCCTTAAGAAGGTCACTTCTTGGCCTGTGGAAGTTACCAACAAACTAAAACCTTTTAACTCTAGAACCCCCCCCCCGAATATATGGACTTCCAAAAATACATAAACAAAATGTGCCATTACGTCCCATAGTAGATGGCATTGATTTCGCTACATACAAATTAACCAAACATTTAGCCAAAGTGCTCACACACTATACTGGCAACACACCATCACACATGAAAAAAAAAAAAAACTCAACCCACTTCAAAGCCAGTACTTCATTACGTCAAAACTGATATAATGGTCAGTTTTGACATCTTCCTATTCACAAATGTCCCACTCAAGGAAACCTTAGAGCTCATCTAAGCCAAATTTCCTCCCGATATCTCAGCCCTATTTCAGTTCACAATGAACTCAGGCTATTTCATTTGGCAAGGAAAATTCTACAAACAGATAGAAGAGACAGCCATGGGTTCACCACTCTCCCCTACCCCTGGCCAACTTCTTTATGGAGACTTTTGAAGAGAAAGCCTTAAACTCTGCCCCACAAAAACCCAATGTTTGGCTTTGCTATGTTGATGATGTGTTTGCTATTTGGTCACATGGCTCGGATACACTCTGCTCCTTAACACACTTAAACATCCAACACCCCAGAAAGAGGAAAACAACAGTGTCTCTCTTTCCTAGACACTCGAACCACTTGCTAGTCTGATTGATCCTTGGTATTCTCGGTTTACAGAAAACCCACCCATATAGGCAGATACATTCACAAACAATATGGGGTTAAAAACACTATATGACAGGGCAAATTTAATCTGTTCAGATGATGATGCCCTAACCACTGAACTAAGCCACATCCTTAATACTTTCTTAGCCAATGGATACAACCCCCCCAAAAAATATTAAAACCAGATAACCCCCCCTCCCCCCAATATAGCCCGCTAGGGGGCACCACTCTAGGAACAATAGCAGTAGTTTCTCTCTTCTGCCTCATTTGCTTTTTGTAGTGCCTGGGGGCACATGTCATAGTTGTATGTTCCCATTAAAGATGGCAATGTGACATCGCCGAAATATATGAAGTATTTATTAAAGTTTCTTTTAATTAATATTCCAGTATACGTTGTAAATTCCTTAAATAAGTTAATAGTCATGTGTTACCAACTTATTAGTCTTTCTACAAGAAAAAGTTGTTTAATATTCTAGTAATTTAAAATTATACTACAGGAGGAGAGTGTGTTTCAGCTACTGAGTACTCTGGATGTCAGTAAAGCTTTGGGACTGGATGGTATTTCACCACGAGTTTTGAGAGAATGTGCTAGGAAACTGACAGCGCCTTTAACCTGGCTTTTCAATGAAAGTCTGCGTGAAAGGTGCCCAGGGAATGGAAGGAAGGCAAGATAGTGCCATTGCATAAGGGTGGTAACAGACTGGAAGTGTCTAATTATAGGCCAGTCTGTGTGTCATCGGTAGTTAAGATCTTGGAGAAAGTAGTGAGGGACCATATACAGCGTTGGGCAGATGAGGGTAATGTTATCTGTGAGAGTCAACATGGATTTGTGAAAGGACGCTCTTGTTTTAGCAATATGCTAGCCTTTTATAGGAAAGTTACAAGAACATTAGATGAGGGAAAGGCATATACTGCAATTTTCTTAGACTTAGCGAAGGCATTTGACAGGATGCCACATGATAAGCTGATATTTAAGTTGGAGCACATGGGTCTGGATGTCAGATTGGTCAACTGGATTCAGGATTGGCTGTCTGATAGTTATCAGAGAGTTGTGTATGGTGGAGCAGTTTCAAGGAGGCAGAGGGTTACAAGTGGGGTCCCACAGGGCCCAGTACTAGGAGCTATATTGTTTTACTTTTATATCAATGACATTGCCAGTGGACTGCAAGGGGATATTCAGTTGTTTGCAGATGATGCAAAGCTGGGAAGGATTATTAGTAATAGTGCAGATGTAGTAGCCCTGCAAGAGGATTTGAATAAGCTAGATAGATGGGCAAATGAATGGGGTTGTCAGTTTAATGCAGCAAAATGTAAGGTCTTGAGGTTTGGGAAACATCGATGGGATGCTGCATAATATGGGAGGAGTTATACTGGAGGAAGTAGGGGAGACGAGATCTGAGGGTTGATGATTGATAGAAACCTGAAATTTAGGGGACATATTGCAAAGGTGGTGAAGGTAACACACAGGATTGCTGCAATTATGAGAAGGGCACTGTCCTGCAGAGATAAAATGGTTATCATTCCGTTGTATAAGTCTCTGATCAGACCACACTTAGACTATTGTTCTCAGATTTGGTCCCCAGGATTTGAAGGGGATAAATTAACTGTGGAAAGGGTACAACGGCAGATAACAAAGATGGTTTCAGGACTGTACCATGTTAGTTATGAGGATCGGCTGAGGGAATGTGGACTGCAGAGTTTGGTGGATAGAAGGAGAGGTGATATGATTGAGACTTTTAAACTGTTGAGAGGTGGTTACAGGGTTGACACTGGGGAGTTCTTTCGCTTGGTTGAACAGTGGGAAGGAGTGATTACAAGAGGCCATCCCCAGAAGTTACGAAAGGAAACTGTGAGCAAGAGGGTGAGGAGTGGTTTCTTTGTGTGGAGGGTGGTTGAACCGTGGAATGCATTGCCTGATGGAGTGGTGAGAGCGAGAATGGTCAATGAGTTTAAGGAGTGGTATGATAGACTTTGTGTTTCTTAAGGGGGGACCTCCCCCTCGATGAATCTTGACAGACTTTATGTTCTTAGGAAGGACCTTCCGCGAAGAGTCTTTTGACTCCATGGAGGCCTGAATAATAATAATATTGTGAAATAGTTAGCAAATATGCATAAAAGTGAATGCACTAGTTAGGAGTCGGATTGAATAGTACTTTGTATTAGTAACAAGGCTTATCCGGTTTATCTTGCTTTGCCAATTGCAGGAAATCACATTTAATCCAATCTCTGATAATTTGACATACCTTTTTAAATCAAAAATGGATCCTAACTTTCTCTTACCACTGCTACTGAATATAATTTTGTATGGTTTCATTTAATTGTCATCATCATCATCAAATTCCTGCCATGTACCCTCAAGGGATGTACAGGATATGATAGTACTACATGAAAAAAATTACATCATTACTAACTTCCTATCTACAGTTTTCCTCCAAATCAGTCTGTTACTTGTCAAGACTACAACATTATCAGATCTTATATTTCTATCGTCTAAGGCACTTTGTACTGTATCAGTCAACCTATATCTTGGTCTTCCTCTGGGTCGTTTTGCTGCCAACCTGGCAGAGAACACTTGTTTTGCTAATCTTTCCTCACCCATTCTGTTTAAGTGACCATACCACCTGAGATTAGCTCTACTAACGCATTCCCGAATGCTGACAATGTCAAGTTTTTTCCTAATATCCTCGTTTTTAATATGATATTGCCATTGATGCCATCTGTTCACACCTATAATCTTTCTCAGGACTCTCATATCTGCGGTCTCTAGTCTTTGGTCAAGTGTTTTACTTCTGACCCAGCTCTCAGATCCATAAGTTAAAACTGGTTTGAACACTATCTTGTATACAGCTAATTCTCTCTTATTCCAAATGAATTTATTCAATTGACTTCCCGCCATACCAGCTTTGCTGATTCTGTTGTCTATTTCTATATTTAATTTACCATCTTCAGTAAAAATCGTGCCTAAGTAGCTGAAATGTTTCACTTGTTCCACAGGTTCTCCATTCAACACAGGTTCTCCATTCAACACAGTTAACATTTTCAATGATTCTGCCTATTTTCATTGTCTTTGTCTTTTTATTGCTGACCTTCATACCATATCTATTACAACAGCTATTCAATTTAGTCAGAGAATCTTGCAGACTTGTAGTGGATTTTAGAAGTATAACATCATCCGCATTTATGCAGATGATGTTATACTTCTAAAGAGCTGACATTAACATCTCCAATTTTGATATCATGTTTAATACCACCTTCCTTCATAATGTGATCCATATAGATAATGAATAACAGAGGGGATAATGTACATCCTTGTCTCACACCAGATTTAACATTAAACCATCTCCCTGTACTTCTTTCAATTCTAACTGCTGACTTACAACTCAAATAAAGACTAAGTATTGCTTGATATAATGCCCCATTGACACCATATAACTGCAGCGTATTGAATAGCTTCTCTCTTGGCGCCTTGTCATATGACTTTTCCAAATCGACAAAACTTAAATACAGATCTCTGTTATATTCCCATGCTTTCTCGACTATTTGTCGTAAGGTGAAGATCTGATCCTGACAGCCTCTATTTGGCCTGAATCCAGCTTATTCTTCACCAAGCTTTTCTTCCACAATTCTTCTCAACCGTTTCTCAATTGTACTTGCATAGATCTTGCCAGGAACACTCAGTAGGGAAATACCTATGTAATTCTCACATTCAGCTTTATTTCCCTTTTTATACATGGGTACTATGAGAGCTCTACTCCAATTATCGGGAAATCTCCATTTCTGGTCGAATATCATCTACTCCTGATGCCTTTCCACATTTCAAGCCTTTGATGGCTTTTTCTACTTCAAGTATGTATATATATTCCTGACTGCATGCCTGGTCAGTGTTTTTTACCACTCTGCTGTCATCACTGCTTGTTTCATTTAGCAGTTTTTCAAAGTAATTACTCCATACTTCAAGGATATCTTTTTCTCCTGTTTTCATGTCACCTTTATCATCTCTAACTCCTTTTATAACACTCTTTCCTCCATTCCTAAGCTTCTTCAACAACCTCCAGAATATTTTGCCACCTTCTTGATATTTATTTTCTATATTCTTGCCAAAGTCCTCCCATGACTTTTGTTTAGCTAGTTTTACACAGTGTTTAGCATTCTTGCATTTGTCTCTATATTCTCTAAGAGCGCAAGCTGACTTATTTGACAGGAACTTTTGATATGCTTTCTTCTTTTCCCTCACTCCCTCTTTAACTTCCTGTCCACCAGGGAGTTCTGATTTTTTTATCCTTGCAGGCAACCTCACCACATGCTTCTCTGGCAGAATCAATCAATGTTTTCTTCAGAGTTTGCGACTGAATCTCCAAGGTTTGATTCCTGTTCTCAAACTCTTTCATTTTTTCTTCAATAAGCTTTGTGTATTTTAGTCTGCAGTTCACATCTGAGAGCTGCTCAACTTTTATTTGCTTTAAAACTTTCTTAAATGTTATTCTTTTCAATATGAAATTCAATTTTATCCTGCTCAAGACTAAATAGTGATCACTTCCAATTTCAAATCTTCTGTATACTCTGGTGTCCTGCACCATGGAGAAAACATCACTATCACCAATAACATAGTCAATGAGACTTTTCTTATTCCTAGCCTCTTCTCTCCATGTGAATTTGTGCACATTTTTATGTTGGAACATGGTGTTAGTAATAACCAGTCCATGTCCTGAGCAGAAATCCAACAGATATTTGCCATTATTGTTAGCTTTGCACTTTTCTCCAAATTTTCCCAAAATATTTTTGTATGTCTGACAATCATTTCTTACTCTGCTATTTAGATCCTCAACAAGGATCAACTTTTCCTTTTTCATTGTGTCAGTTGCTTTTTCTAAAGCCTCAAAAAAATTCCTCCACTTCTATCTTAGTAGAACCTTCTGTGGGACCATAGGCACAAATAAGTATCATTGTCCAGTTCCCCATTCTCATATTTGCCCACATTACTCTACTTGAGACTGACTGCCATTCAAGAAGATTAGCCTCGTATTTTGTGTTGAATACTATGGCTACTCCTTCTTTTCCTTGATTGATGGAAATCGTGGAAATTTCCTTGATTGATCATTTAATTGTCCGATTTTTAATTCAAATGAAAAATGCATCTTTGATCATTTAGTTTAGATTAAATTAGCTTACAGCTGCTCTGGAAACAATTTTTTTTTTCTTAGGTATTTAATTTTATCTTCTAAAACATTTTCTCTTTTCAAATAGTGATCTTAAACTAAATTTTCAACACCATGTAATTTTCAGCACAAATAGTACAAACCGAATGGCTACATCACTCCTATAAAATCTGAAAAGTAAGTTCAGTAAGCTGCATGAGAATATCATCATATACTATATATAGTACTTTAAAATGTTTTTATTTTCAGTTTATTTTAATTACTAATTGAAACGAAATGCAGTCTCGTTAACTATTTAATTTCATAAATAAAATAAGTCTGCTACCACCTTTATTCCCCTAAGGAAGTAGGCAATTGTTTTAACCTCGACTTTTTTCATGATCAATGATCAGTCAGTCTCTGTCCATAGTACTATCACTGATAACCAAAGACCATCAGTGATCTTGAGTCATCTGGGAAGGAGAGTACAGCAGACTAGTGCTAATATCTTGTCCTTAAGAATATGTTATTGTCTAAAATGGCAAGTTCTAGTGTTTTCTTGTTGTTGCAAATTTCTAGGATAAAATTATTATTAGGGATTTAATTCAATGGCAAATTATGAAGTAATTTTTTTCTATACAATGTACACATGTAATAACTGGTTATACATTCAGCATTCTTGTCGGCTACGTCTTTTGTTATACTACATACTTCCAATACCCTGCTTTGTCTTTGTTTCTTCTTTACTTAACTGTTGTTAATGGTCGGTTGTCTTAACTATGGACTGCTGCCATCTACTTATTTCTACTATATCTTATCTCCCACGCTCTATAGTCTAACAAATTTATTTGTTTAATGACTGTGCCAGTTAGACTATATATTGAGTGCAAGAGTATAAGATCCAAACCAAAGACAAAGCAGATATCGTTCGTATTTGCTGCTTAAATTTATTCTTACTTTAAACTAGTCATGGCATAAATATAAATCATATAAACTTCTCTTATGCAGGTTCGAATTTTTTTAGGATAGTGCATTGTCAGAATCAGTTCAATGTGTTGTTTACAAACCATTTAAGTCTAAAGGCATATTTACAGAATGATACAGTATATAAACAGTCATTACAATTTTCTTATTAATCTCAATTCTTCCTATTTTAAGCTTCAATTCCAAGAGCTAATTTACAATATAGCATAACATTACTTTATTATAAGACATACCTTGGTTAATCCTAATTTACCATTGCTATACAATATCTCATAAACATAGACACGTAACATACAATCTTGTTCAGTGTTACAACTATTTACAATATTTGTTCAGCAGACAGTTTTTCACATTAACCTTTTGTTCGCACATAAGTCGTCTTCTTGTCTTTCTTTCTTCTTGCTGACTCGTTCCTGTTTTCCCGCTAAATTTCTTTCTTGTTAGAGTAGCTGACTATGTCTTTCCTTATTGGAACTGTAACATACTGGCAAAATACAGCTGCTTCCTTTTATGAAGACTCAACACAAATCCCTCACATGGCAGTAATCTAGGCAGAAGACAAACGATACTTATCTTTCAGTTCCCAATGATGAGTTTTGTGTGATGGTGATCTCAGGTAAGAGAAGGCTTAGAGAATCCTAAGATAAAATTCCTTTCTGGTGAGCTGCCTTATATAAAGCTGGACTTCCGTTGTGCACATGCCTGCATTTCGCAAAATTGGTCACGTATTTACCTTCGGACATGCCGATGTCATTCTTCGCACATCTTTGAAGCTCTTTATCTATGGTAACTATGGTCCCGTATTGACCTCTGGCATCATTCTTTGCGGGTCTTTGGAATTTTCCATTTATGACAATTCTCAGAAATCTTCACTAGTTGTAGCATAAAAATGTGGCACATGACGTCATCAAATAATGCTAATTACTTATTAGCCTTATTTGATGACGTTATGTGCCACATCATTTTTAAAAGGCTGAATACATTAATATTACGGAAAATATAATTTCAGTCAAAATTTAACTATTTTCTGAGTGCATTCTCCTAAATTAAAAAAACATGAACTTATGTTCGGTCCATTAAATGTTTTTGATGGACCGAACATAAGTTACAAAGTCACTTACCATGAGAGATTTTACACACAGGTGGTTTAATTCTACACAATGTACATGCCCAATATAAATAATGTAGAGTGCCCCCCCCATTCCTCTGGCAAGGAACTATATACAATATTACAGCAGTGAGACTCTTTTCATAAAAATATCTACTAATTTATTAATGAATTCCTGTAAATTTCTTATTATGTGGGCATTTATGTTGCTCACTTTTCAAAAAATGCTTATTTAAAAAAATATTTCTAGACATCCATCATGTTTGCATGCTACAAAAATAGTGAATACTACAAGTGATGCCGTAATGCTATGAGGAGTGATAAAAATTTTAAATTGCCATTTTGAAGAGGTAAATAGAACATTACACAAAGCAATACTTGGCCTATATTTAAGTGGTAAGTAAGCAATCAGAATTGAAAGAAATACAAGATGGTTTGTTGTAAAATCAGGTTTAAAACACAATATCTCCACTGTTCATCTTATTCATCATCTGTATAGATTGTGTTAATGAAAGAAGGTGGCATTAAACTGCTATTAGAATTGGAGATATTAAACTTAGCTCTTTGTTTTATGTAGATGATATTGTGCTCCTGAACACATCCATTGCAAGTCTCCAGGGTTCTCTAACTAAGTTGAATACCAGCTGTAAGAAATTTTGCATGAAAATTAACAATAAAAAGACCAAAAACTGTGAAAATAGGCAGGAGCATAGAATACTTTAGCTTCATTCTCAATGGAGAAGCTATAGAACAAGTAAAATATTTCGGCTATTTAGACACAGTTTTTAGTGAAGATGGCAATTTAAATTCTGGAAAGAGACAACAGAATAAGCAAAGCTGGTATGGTGGAGAGCCATTTGAATAAATTTATATAGAATAAGATAGAAATTAGCCAAAATGCTAAACTAACAGTATACAAGACAGTTTTTTTCAAACTAGTTTTAAGTTATGGATCTGAGAGTTGGGTTAGAAATAAAACACTTGATCAAAGACTAGGTATCACGAATATCAGAGTTTGAGAAAAATTAGGCACTTGGACAGGTGGTATCAATGGCAGAATCAAATGAAGACATTAGAAAGGAATTTGACATTGTTAGCATTCAAGAATGTGTGAGCAGGGATAATCTAAGGTGGTATAGTCACGTAAACAGAATAAAAGAAGAAACATTAGTAAAATAGGTGTTTGATGTTAGGATAGCAGGAAAAGGACTGAAGAAGGCCAAGGTCTAGATGGATTGATTCAAAATTGCCTTAGAAGAACAAAATATTAGATCCAACAATATTGGAGTGTTGATAAGTAATAGACTAATTTGGAGTAAAATTGTTGATAGAAAATTAATAATAAGATTAACTTTAATCATTTAGTGCTGTTATAGCCTGAACATACCTTGAGGGTACATATCAGGAAATTGATGATTTCAAAGTCTGTCATAGTAGGTTGCATTTCTGTAGTTATTCATTGCCATTATTTTTGAGAAACAAATGGCACACAGTGAAACTATCAAAATCAAAGAAGCATGTGTACGGTAAATAAGGATAAACTGAAAGAGTGAAGAAATTTTGCTATTTTATGTTTATTTCAGTTGAATGATATCATGAACTCAGTTGGATCTCATCAGTTGAAAATCTATTGGGAATAGTAAGGAATGGAAAAGAAGTAGAACTAGAAGAATTTAGATTATGTTGACATAATTAGTGATAGGAGATGAATGGCTTCCAGTTTTAAGTAGTGTGATATGGATCATTTTGAAAATAAGAAATTAGATGCAAGACGTTTGTGTCTGTGGTCTCATAGAAGGTTCTAGTATAAAATAGAGGAATGTTTGGTGCTATCATTTGGAGGCACCTGGCAAAGAGAAAGGAAAAGCTGGTTCTTGTTAAACATAAGTATAGTAGAAAATTAATACTAGATACGTTTTGGGATAATTTGGAGAAAAGAGCAAAACTAATAAACCATGTTCTAACATAAAAATGTATACAAATTCGCATTGAGAATTCAGTTTGACTGTGTTATTGTTAATAGTGATATCTTGATTCTGGTTCAGGATAAGAATTATGTATGTGATATGTATGGAAGTGATTACTATTTAGTTTTGAGCAGGATAAAAATAAGTATCCCCCTCCTCCCAAAAAATTGCATGAAAACTTTTAAAGAATTGTAGTTAAATAAATTGCAGAGGTAAACTGTAGACTCAAGCCTACAGATATTATTACCAGTCATACCGTGTTTACTTGAATTGTTGTGTCCCTATTTACGATTATTAAACTTTCCTTTTCTCCTTTCCAGTGAATCTCTATATTTTCTTTAATCAAAACTTAACTATGCACGAGATATTACAAAATTCAAATATTTAAGCTTTTTCTCCCCTTTGTGTCCTTAATATTTATATTATACTGTGCCTTTCAGGACATTTAGTTTAAGATACATAATTTGAAAACAAGGAGCAAAATACAAAAATATGTCTGAGCATGAAACTATTAAGCAGTCGTGACCCTCTATCTCGTAACTTAACACATTAATTTTCTGCGTGATTAGGTTCGTACTTTTTTCAAGTGGTGCATTAGGCAGCAATTTCAGACAACTGTATTATTAGTGAACAAAAGTTTATTTCAAATCTCAAACATGGTACAATTCAATTTCTATTATATAAAACACAATTCAGTACTAAGAATAAAATTTACAAAATTACACAAGCAAAATACAACTATTAGGGCAAAATCCTATATGGGAATTTGCAATCATGCCGTCATAACAGACGGCATGATTGCGAAAAATTGCAAATAGTTATACATATAAATATACACATAATCATGGAACAAATTAACACTTTACTTAACCTTATACTAGTCAGAATGCTCTATATTGCTATAATACCATGGACATTAATGTTTATTTTCAGTTTACCTTATCTAACTTACAAAACAATATAGGTTAAACTATCCTTTGGCTATACCCATACATTTGACCTTTAAGACACTCTCATATGAGATACCATGCGCATACATAAATCTCTAGCACATGAATGCTTATCAAATAATATATACTAGTTTACTCTCATTCTACTCTGATTTGTACTAAAGTCCTAGTATATCTTCGACTGTCCAGTAATTAACAATGATTGCAACTATATGCGATTTCAATTGATACAAGATTTTACAGTACCTTTCTTGGACGAACCCTGGTTTTCACGATCTATACCTTTCGTGCTTGAATTAAGGACACACACACACAGGATCTTCTATTCTATCACTATGGAACTCATCACGTGGGCACTGACTTCTTTATGGATTTTCTTTCCCTCAATACGAGTACTGGATGATGAGATACATAGACAAATTCTTCCTTGTAACTATACGGCATTCCTCGTCTCTTGCAATAGGAATACGGGATCGAATTCCCACACACTTTGTTTCCTTGTTGCTTCGGACGGAGATAACTCCTACGCCGTCACTCAGGAAAACCGTGTTACCTATACGAAAATTTCGTGAAGAAACTCTGAGAAAAAAAAGCTGTGTGTGTGTGGGTTCCTAACCCTTTTATCTGCATGCCACCTATTGGCACCTTCAATCCCCCCCCCCCCCCCACTGGAGTCGATTTCACTCACCAATTAAAGTCATGTTTTTCTGCCCAAAACATGCTACGGTTCCTTGCACGCGACTCTCACGTGACAATGTCTCACTTTGGGAGTTGACCTTGAGCGATCGTCATTTGTTTTAAGCTAGCCTTTATACTAAATTAATCCCCTTTTTAGAATTTACTTGAATATTTTAATCTCCTTTTTTCAAGTGTTAAACTAGCCTCTCACATGCAAATTCTTATCTCTAATCTTCTTTTGTCTTACTTAACCTATTTTTTTCCATATCCCTTTTTTTTTTTTTTTTTGTAATAAGAATCCCTTTTTTATTATTTAGTTAAACAATTTCTGCTATAATTAATTTTCTTGGATGCAAGCATATTTTCTGTCTTTTTAAATATCTTGTATTAGCCTACTTACGTAGGATTTTATATTTTTATTTTCTTGTCACACCATGATAACTGAAATTTTTACATTCTTTGTTATCAGGGTGTAACAGAATATAACTTGCACTTTTTTTCCCCAAAATTAAAGCTAAAAATTCGTAGTGCAAGATATATGTGGGGATTTTTGGAAACTAAAGTTTTCAGGTAAAAACTGAAAATGGGCATGACTTACCAAGAATCTCCTATTCGCTATCGCTACTTCTTGCCTCGAGAGCAGTTTCCTTGTGTGTGTCATCAAAGTCATCTACCAAAATAGCGTCATCTTCTTTCCCATTATTTCAAGCAAAAATTACCAGCAATTTACAAGACTTGAGATATGTAATGAACAGTCCTTCACAAATGACTAATGAGAAGTGAAAGCAGAACGTGAAACAGACAGCAATGGTAGGCCAGTAGAGAGAGAGCAGCTATGAAGATGTGCTAATCGATGCGGTGTTAAAGGATCATGCAACCAACAACAAAGGGAAGCCAAGAATTGTTAAGTTGAAATGCTAATTATCTTCAACTGAATTTCATAATATCTGCAACTGTCATAACAACATTCACTATATATTTCTTAGTTTTAACATGTTCACGATAGGGTGGTGTTTTGTCTGCTTATCATTCTGATAGAACTTCTCATTACCGTTTGTCTAGCACTTCAGCTTTGTGCAGGTGGGCTCAACTCACACATAGTTTCAACCCTTCAGTTGAATTTTATTGCTGTTTGTTTGCATGCCTCTTCTGCTTCAAGCTGATTTGCGGTAGAATTTTATTTGAAGTTAGCCTTTGATCTGTCTTAATGACATCGAAAATGTAATCAAACACCCAATTTCATGTAAATAAAAAATTGGACAATAGTTTTTTTTAGTTAGATACTGTTTGCCGGTGCAACATATGGTTTTGCTTGAATCTATATGGTATAGTTTCTATGGGAGGGGATATGCAATTCATTAGTTAGTGCCGTTTTTAACCCAGTTGTCTCTAATTTCACTATTTGTTGAGAAATATATTAGATTGCAAATGTCTCTGTACCTTATTCAGTGATACAATAAAATTGCTTGTTTTTCTTGCATCTGCAGTATAATGGCTGTTAGGAATTGGTGTTGTTTACCACGGGGTAAACAACACAAGTTATATCGCCCAGGCATGAACATGTTTAAACTTTTATTCGTCTGTGAGTTATATGCAAAAACTTTATTAATTATATTTTTTTTGTAAAGTAAAATCAGGGGTGCGAGTTATATTAGAGTAAATACAGTACTCATCAGGGGAGGGGGACACTTATCACCCACATCAGCTGTCTTTCTTTTCTTTTTTTAATTCACTTGCATTCATCACCTCCAAAGGCAAGCTATTTCATTCATACACTTCTCTATTAGAGAGAAATCTAGCTCTTGCCTCTTTTTTTTTTTTTTAACTGCATTCATTCTCAACTTCCATAGTTGCCTTCTCATCTGCTACCTCTTCCTCTCCATAAAATGAAAAATTCCATCTACTGGTATTTTGACTTTCAGAAGTTTGTAGGTCTCTGTCATATCATCTTTCTCCTGTTTGCTAGTCAATTTATGTTCTGCAATCCCATTATCAACACTCATTTCGCCCTTTTCACTGTATCTGCATTACCTCGTAAACCAGGAGACCAGATTTGTGCACAGTAGACCAGGTGATGTTTGAACAATTCTTTGTTAGAGACAAAATGAAGTTCTTATCCTTAATATTGCCAATGTTTCAGCTGTGCAATTATACTCAGAGTTGCATTTACAGCCTTTTCTATATGACTTTGATTTATCTCAAACTTCAAGATCCCTAGCCTGTTCAGTTTCTTGTAACATAATCCCACCAGTATAATATGCTATGGTATGATCACAGCAAAGTGTGTTACTTTACTCACATTGAAGTGACAGAGGCTTAAGTTATTATTATTATTATTACACCCTCCATGGAGTTTGCAGACTCATCGTAGGACGTTCATTCAGCTGACAACATATACAGTGGTATCTCGCTAATCCAAACCTCTTTAGTCCGAACCCTCCAGTAATCCAAACTGCAATTTGAAAATATGAAAAATACAAAAAAAAGTTGTATTTATTACGTGTTATTATTTTGCTTCCAAACTGTATTCCATTGTTGCAACCAATAGATCAGAACATAATACGATCCGTTAAATTAAAAGATCGTAAAGACCTGCTTTTAAATGCAATTTCCCAAAATTATGACATTACCACATCAATAAAAAATATAAATTTTAAGGATGTAGCATTCTCAGTTGCTAATGCTTGGGAAACCTCGAACCTGAAGCAAATCAAGCATCATGGAAAAAATTGTGGCTAGAATTTACCAAGATAACTACTGTGATATACAAAAAGAGGAAATTCAAAACGTGCATAATTTAGTTAAAAATATAAATCCATATGTTGATATTTCCCAAACAGATGTTACGGAATGGATTACAGGTAGAACCAAAAGTGAATTAGAAATCAAATCAGATGCTGAAATTATAAATATGGTGATACAGAATGAATTAGAAGACGATGATGATAACAATGAAGAACTTGAAGAAAAAAAGTAAACATGGAGAGGCAGTTGACAGTTTTAACATGTGTAGAATGGGCTAAGCAGAATGATACGCCATTCCACAAAATTTTATTGCTAATGCAGCTCCGAGAAGAAGCATTCGAAAAAATTTTAATTCAAGAAGCAAAAGAAAATGAGTGACTTTTTTACAGAGAAATAAAAAAAAAAAAAAAAAAAAAACTTGTGTGTTATTTTCTGAAACTTTTTTTGTGTGTTGTGTACAAGAAAGTGATATTTTTACACAAATTAAGTTATGTATTGAACTATGCAATTTTATTAAATCAGAATCCTCAACAATACAGATATATACAAACTAAATTTTTTACTAAAATAAACTTGTATTATTTTTTAAGTTTTACATTATAGTACAGTAGCTTTTTTCCTATCAGTTACTTCATTTATTTACAGAATTAAATTGATGTACCATTAGAATCTGATTATTTTTGTCTTAAACGCTAGTTATTGTTGTCTCTTGGGAAAAATTCGCTAATCCAAACGATCACGGTTTTTATTAGTTCGGATTAGCGAGATACTACTGTATATCATATAGAATCTTAAATGTCCTTAACATTCCTTGCATTAAGAACACATTCTAGTAATGCACATTCCATTCACTGACAATTCTCCATAATTTCAACCTATTCAAAATCATTCTGCAAGTGCTCCATGTCAACTGCACTCTTGATTAGCTTGTCTTTGCATCATCAACAAATATTGCATATCTCCTGTTAAAGCTTTCCCAATGTCATTAATGTAAAGATTGAATAACAATGGACTGAGATACATTTTTTGATATTTCATTCAGCCATCCTCTTATCCAAGCTAATATTTCATAATCTAATCTAATCCCACAACTTACGCAACAGCCTTCTATCCTGTGTCATCTCAGAGTGTTAGCAGTCTAAAAGTATCATGGTATATCCTTTACCCTTGTCTAACTCAGCCATATGCATGTTACTTCAACATGAGCTTTCCTTAGTAAATCCACGTTGTTCATTGCAAAATATAGATTGTGTTACATTTTCCAAAATGTTCACCATCACCACCACTCCAGATATACTGATAGGCCTATATTGGAAAGATGTTGGAAGTTTATTTTCCACTTGGTTAGGGTTAGACTATAATAAATTTAGTTTAATCCTTTACCCAAGTGTAGGCAAACAAAGTTTGTGCCTGAAGTAGTTCAGGACAGGCAATTCATAGTAAAGGTGGACCAAGCTCTCATCACTCCTTGTCTCAGTATCTCCCACTGATGAGACCTCAATAAAGGTCAAAACCAGTCTGGGTAGTGGCCCTTCCCTTAATGCATAGCAGCATGTCTCCAAGGAGATGTGCTTTGCATTATGGGAGATCCTGAGACAAGGAGTGATGAGAGCTTGGTCCACCTTTACTACGAGTTGCCTCAGTCCTGAACTACTTCAGGCACAAACTTTGTTTGCCTACTCTTGGGTAAAGGATTAAACTAAATTTATGATAGGTCTATAGTTACACATCAATCTTTGCCACTGCCCTTGTGCAATGGAATTATCATACATTCTTTCTCTTGTAGCAACTTCCCCTGAGACTCAGATTATTCAACCAGGTCAAAGGCACAGCAAGTTCAGCTGAACACTCTTAGCATCCATGCTGATGTTCCATCAGACCATATTGCTAAATTCTTATTCAGCTCCAATACCACCTCATACAACTGAGTTTATTTATTCAGTATATTATTATTATTATTATTATTATTATTCAGGCCTCCATGGGGTCAAAAGACTCATCGTGGGGGGGTCCTTTCTAAGAAACACAAGTCTATCATTCCACTCCTTAAATGCATTGACTGTTCTTGCTCTCACCACTCCATCAGGCAATGCATTCCATGGTTCAACCACCCTCCATGCAAAGAAACCACTCTTCGCCCTCTTTCTCACAGTTTCCTTTCGTAATAATTTCCAGGAATGGCCCCTTGTCATCACTCCTTCCTGCTGTTCAACCAAGCGAAAGAACTCCCCAGTGTTAACCCTGTAACCACCTCTCAACAGTTTAAAAGTCTCAATCATATCACCCCTCCTTCTATCCACCAAACTCTGCAGTCCACACTCCCTCAGCCGATCCTCATAACTAACATTGTACAGTCCCGACACCATCTTTGTTATCGGCCTTTGTACCCTTTCCACAGTTAATTTATCCTCTTCAAATCCTGGGGACCAGATCTGAGAACAATAGTCTAAGTGTGGTCTGATCAGAGTCTTATACAACTGAATGATAACCATTTTATATCTGCAGGACAGTGCCTTTCTCATTATTGCAGCAATCCTCTGCATTACCTTAACTACCTTTGCAATATGTCCCCTAAATTTCAGGTTTCTATGAATCATCAAACCCAGATCTCTTGTCTCTCCTACTTCCTCCAGTTTAACTCCTCCCATAGAGTATTCAGCGTTCCCATCAATGTTTCCCAAACCTCAAGGCCTTGCATTTTGCTGCATTAAACCACCCCCATTCATTTGCCCATCTATCTAGCTTATTCAAATCCTCTTGCAGGGCTACCACATCTGCACTATTACTAATAACCCTTCCCAGCTTTGCATCATCTGCAAACAACTGAATATCCTCTTGCAATCCACGGACGATGTCATTGATATAAAGGTTAAACAATATAGGTCCCAGTACTAAGCCCTGTGAAACCCCACTAGTAAACTTCTGCCTCTTTGATATTGCTCCACCATACACAACTCTCTGATACCTTTTGGACAGCCAATCCTGAATCCAGTTGACCAATCTGACATCCAGACCCATGTGCTGCAACTTGAATATCAGCTTATCATATGGCACCCTGTCAAATGCCTTTGCTAAGTCTAGGAAAATGGCAGTATATGCCTTTCCCTCATCTAATACTCTTGTAACTTTATCATAAAAGGCTAGCATATTGCTAAAACAAGAGCGCCTCTTTACAAATCCATGCTGACTCTGACTGATAACATTACCCTCATCTGCCCAATGCTGTATATGGTCCCTCACTACTTTCTTCAAGATGTTACTAACTACTGATGACATACAAACTGGCTTATAATTAGACACTTCCAGTCTGCTACTGCCCTTATGTAATGGCACTCTCTTACCTTCCTTCCATTCCATGGGCACCTTTCCCACAGCCAGACTTTCATTGAAAAGCCAGGTCAAGGGCACTGTCAGTTCCTTAGCACATTCTCTCAAAACTCGTGGTGAAATACCATCCAGTCCCACAGCTTTACTAGCATCCAAAATTCTCACTATGTGGAACACACACTCTCCTCCTGCACCTCTAAACCTCGAACCTGCTCTATCCCTCTAGTATTCAAATTGACTCCTCCAGGATGAAATACTCCAATAAAGTGTTCATTGAACAATTCCACTATGTCCTCTGCATCAGTCACTCTATTCCTATTTTTATCCCACAATGTCATTCTTAAACAGTCTATTGGCCACATAGCTGAAAAATTCCCTAGGATTTTCCTTGGATCTAAGGGCCAATTTTTTCTCATATTCCAGGTTCACCTTCCTTGCCATACTAGTCACTCTTCTAGCCTGTGTCTTATATTCTTCATGCATCTTCTCTTCACCTGTCTCCTTATCTTTTCCATAGCCTCTTGTTCGCATGTAGCTCCTGTTTAATATTGTTTGTCATCCACTTTACTCCAAATTGTGTCCTCTTCTTCACTCGTGGAATACAGCTTACCATTGCTGCCAACAAATATTCCTTCACAATTTCCCAAGCACTAATGATATCCTGGCCTTCCAATTCCTCCCTCCACAAAACTTCCCTAAGTTGACGTCTAAGACTATTATAATCACCTGCTTTATAATTCCACATATGTTCCCATCTCTTTGATACTCCTGCATGTCTATTCATTTTTCAAGTCGAAACCATATGGTCACTCTCTCCAACTGGTGGGAGAGATGTCATCTCAGTTATTATCAACTCTCCTGATGCTATAACCAAATCCAAAACTCTTGAACCTCTTGTTCCCTCTGTTACATGTTGCCTAAGAGATTTGTCCCTCAAGAATTCTAGAAATTTCATTCCCTTATTGGTACATGCATCTTCCTTTCCCCAATCTATACTGCTGTAGTTAAAATCTCCCATAACAATCATTCTTCTTGCACTTGCCACGCTCAACTGTCTCAACATCTCCTGGTCCCCACCCTCTGTGCTCCTTGGTCTGTAGCAACACTCCACTAAATATCCTGTCTTGCCCACCTCCACCTCACACCATATACTTTCAAAATTATTAGTGTCACAGCCTTCCAAAGCCTCCACTCTTAGACGACATAGGTCGTCATTTATCATAAGCAGTACTCCACCACCACCACGCTTTCCCTTTCTATCCGGTCGAAAAATGCTGTACCCAGCAACTTCTATTCCTGTTATTATATCATCTTCTGTCAACCACGTCTCTGTGATCCCAATAATCTCTGGCTAGGCTGATGCTATCAGTACCACCAATTCCTCTCCCTTACTCCGAATACTCCTGGCATTGGTATAAAGCATAAAAATGCCATTGTTTCTATACCCAGCTATATCCCCTCTAGACTCCACTGGGCTCAGCATTACCTGATATCGTTCCCCTTCTCCCAAGTACCAATTCCTACAAGAGGCCACCCCTTCTACCATCTACACCAGGACACACTGACTCGTTCAGAACAGCAATCTCTCCAGGTGCCTACGTCCTTCCTCATTTAAATGCGGGCGGTCTCTCGCATACAGTTCCTCTCTGCTCTCAAACGCACTCCAAGCATCCATATATTTGAATCCTCTCTTCTGACACATTCTCGCTATTATGCCATTCAATATCACTGCCCTTCTGCTCAGCTCGACATTATCATACCTAGGCAACACACACGCTATCTTTCCTCTCTGTGTCTTCTTTCGTACAGCCTCAAGCAAGAATCTCATATCTCTCGCTGCCCTATTTACACCACCACTTAAGTCATTTGTTTCCACCATCACAATCATCTGATCCATCTTTTCACCTCTCTTAATTGCCAGAGCCTCACTTTCTATCGTTCCTCCTGGCAAACACTCCTCACGCATTCTATCTTGAACATCACGGATCGTTGAGTCCCCATACATTACACCTCTTACCACCATAATCCTCGATTGCTCACATGCATCCCTCTCTCTCTCTCTCTCTCTCTCTCTCTCTCTCTCTTGTAACAGTTTTTCTCTGTGCTCCCCTACTTACTTGCCTTCCTGACATCACTCTATCTCTAGTCCCTGTGCTCCCTTGCATTCCTCTCATTCCATCTCTCCTGCTGTTTCCATTCTTTCCTCTTCTATCATTCCTATATCTGACACTCATTTCCTCTCTTCCACTTATCCTATTCTCACCTCTTCTGTCATTCATACAACTCTCTCATTCCCTCTTCTACTGTTCCTATTCTTTCTTCTTTTGCCATTCCCATAACTCTCTCAATCCCTCTCCTCTACTATTGTTCCTATTCTCTCCTCTTCTCAAAAAAGGCTGAGAAAAGTTTCCTCGACTAGATTCGAAACCAAGAAGTCTTCCTTCATGCGGTTAAGCACCATGGTGTGCAAACGCTACATCCACTGAGCTACACTGGCTCTAAAAAATTCCCACGCCAGGAATCGAATCCGGGCCTCCTGGGTGAAAGCCAGGTATCCAACCACTATACCATGTGGGATCTAATATACGTAAGATTGAGCTCTGTATCATCTGTGTTTGTACACCAGGTTGAAAGCTCTTTGTTCAAGTAATGCTATCTCTTTATTTTGCTATCTGTATATACTATAGTTATTCTTCCACATTCATTATTTTACTTGCAACATAATAGAAATCTTTTGGATTGTCTTTAACTTGCAGAGCCAGTTTTTTTGCAACCAAGACAAACCTATAAACTCAACTATCATATTCATCTAGAGCAGGCTTTTACAAACATTAGTGTCCAAGGTGGGATTTGAGCCCATAACCTTTTGGTTTGAGAGCAGGCATGCTATCCACTTGGCCAAACCAGGCTCTGCATATACTTTTCATACTTATTTGGCTTTCTGTATACTTGCCTCTTCTGGCGTGTACCTTTATAATTTTCATGACTAACGTAATCCATATGTACATGGTATTCTTTTTACATCATCTTTGTGGGATATCTGTATTAAACTTCAGATTTTCCACAAATTAAAAATATAAAATTAATTCAAGTTAAGTTTTGTGATAAGACATTTTATAGAGTTGTTAAATGTATGTTTCTTTTTGTATGTCATGAGCAAGTTTTTTATAAACATTACTTTTATCTTCGAATACCAAAGTCCTGTTTAGATCTAAAATGATTGTATTTAAATTAGATATTATTACAGATTAATTATAATTTTGTATGAGCCATCTAGTTTTGAAATGTCTATTTGTATCTAGATAAATGTTTTATAAAAATTAGTTATGTTGCCATTTATGAGGGAAGTTAAAGTTACCACTGTGTTCACATTGTGAAAATAATTAAGTGAAGTTACCTCAGTGCATAAAAGATAGAAATGAATTGTTATAATTTCTATTACTTTCATTTCAGAACTATAATTTAATAACTTATCTGCACTATGAAAAGAACCTTTACTGCCATTTTTAAGTACAGTGCTGCTAACCAGTGATGGTAGTATACAATGGTAAAATGGAGCAGAAGTTGCTCTACTGTTCTTCTGAACATGCATAGTTGTAAAATGAATGTTAAGTGTTCAGCAATGTCTGGTAAAGAGAAAACCAAACACGGGAGAAAAATTTAGTTCGTGTCTTCAATACCTGTAGATGGAATTGCTGTTATTATTTCGTGACACCTTCAAGGAGTCCAAAGACTCATCGAGGGAGGGCACCTACTTTAAAACTCTGCCTTCGTCGCTTAACTCACCAACTACACATCAACCGCTACTACTACCATCTACATCATAGCCATCTACTGCCCACCACCACTAGTATTTTTTCTCTGTATATTGCATGTGTTCTGAAGGCTGATTTGTCTGTATACAGGATGAAAAACCTGAGTTTCTGGGAGAAAAGCCCTGCTGCCTCAACACGAGATTGGCTAACTCACCTTCAATTGAAAAAATCCATATAAAGATTCCTCCCATCATAATGAGAATCAAACTTGGGCCTTTTCCACTCGAATGGTGCAATGTAGCGTCATTCTTCCATTTGTGTTACGGAGATGTTATAAGAGTTAGAAAATTGAGGAAGGATATTCTTTTATAAAGAGAAGTGAAGTTTATTGTAGTCATTGTTTATTGTAGGCCACATTAGGATTTAATTCAGTTAAAACTAAAGGGAACTTTATTGCTTGCCAGTTTATATAGAAATGGGCCCAGTAAAGTTTTGAGGGTCTGTAGTCAGAAAAAGTAACCTGAGCTATTGATATGTTTTAACTATTGCTTCAATAAATAATGTTGAGGCTTTCATACAGAAACCGTTCCTTTAGTGTTACAAAGTGATCAGCATTCATTTCGGTAAATATGGAATTTAAATCACCATATGTTAGAAATAATTACTTTAATTTCCTGATGTTTCGACTTTCATATTAAGTTCATCTGGAATATACACAACTATGTAAAGACAAGCTATATTGTATTTCAAACAGTATGCCAAAGTGACAATGATTTGATTGACCATTATTCTATAGGCTTGACCTCTAGTGGGGGAGGGGGAGGAAAAAACTCTACACCAAAGCCATATCCTATTTATAACATCATCAGAGAACAAATTAATGTAAATACTTTTAATACAGCAAAATTGACAGCCTGATCAATAATTTAACATAAGTGTTTATTATATTAAAGCTAAGATCTTGGATTACTATAGGGATGATGATCAGCCTATTTTCTACCCACTACCAGGTGAAGGCCTCTCCCAGGAGGGTTGGGTCTACTTCTCCCATGGTGACCCAGTCCATCTTGGGAGTGTGTGTATATATACTTGGATGAATGAATGTATGAAGGTGGAAGACAATCACATTCATGTCTAGGTGGGACTTGAACCTGCAGCTTCTTGGCTGGAAAGTAGATAAGCTAACCACTCGGCCAACCAGGCTGGAAGATTATTATGGTTCTAATTATAATTAACTCTTAGACCAAAAGTTTATGTGGGTAGAATATGCAGTATCCATATTCTCAGGATTTTTTTACCACTATGATTATTAAGATTAGGGTGGTTGATAAGAATTTCAGGACTCGGTAAATTTATGGTCATATCACATTTTGGTGTGATGTAAACTGGTGCCTTTCCAGTCAATTCTATGTGGAGTATTCGGGGCATGATCAGAAAGGCCAAATTTACCGTAGGTATGAAATTTAATGTGCTTTTTTTTTTAAATAGGAATTGTATATCCTGTTTCACTTATATAGGGCAAACAAATCACCGGAGGAAGTAGATTCTTGAATGAGTTGAATACATTCTTTAATTTTGCAGGAGGTTTCAAGGTGGTATTAAGGTTGTGTTTTTATAGTAGTATTTTGTTTATTTTAGATGATATCACTTTAATGTATTGAATGGCTATGGTTTTATTATTATTATTCAGGCCTCCATGGAGTCAAAAGACTCATCGTGGGAGGTCCTTCCTAAGAACATAAAATCTGTCAAGACTCATCGAGGGGAGGTCCCCCCTAAGAAACAGTCTATCATACCACTCCTTAAACTCATTGACCGTTCTCGCTCTCACCACACCATCAGGCAATGTATTCCACGGTTCAACCACCCTCCATGCAAAGAAACCATTCCTCACCCTCTTGCTCAGTTTCCTTCCGTAACTTCCAGGGATGGCCTCTTGTCATCACTCCTTCCCACTGTTCAACCAAGTGAAAGAACTCCCCAGTGTCAACCCTGTAACCACCTCTCAACAGTTTAAAAGTCTCAAACATATCACCTCTCCTTCTATCCACCAAACTCTGCAGTCCACATTCCCTCGGCTGATCCTCATAACTAACATGGTACAGTCCTGAAACCATCTTTGTTATCCGCCTTTGTACCCTTTTCACAGTTAATTTATCCCCTTCAAATCTTGGGGACCAAATCTGAGAACAGTAGTCTAAGTGTGGTCTGATCAAAGACTTATACAACAGAATGATAACCATTTTATCTCTGCAGGACAGTGCCCTTTTCATAATTGCAGCAATCCACTGTGTTACCTTCGCCACCTTTGCAATATGTCCCCTAAATTTCAGGTTTCTATCAATCATCAACCCTCAATCTCTTGTCTCCCCTACTTCCTCCAGTATAACTCCTCCCATAGTATGCAGCATCCCATCGATGTTTCCCAAATCTCAGGACCTTACATTTTGCTGCATTAAACTGACAACCCCATTCATTTACCCATCTATCTAGCTTATTCAAATCCTCTTGCAGGGCTACCACATCTGCACTATTACTAATAATCCTTCCCAGCTTTGCATCATCCGCAAACAACTGAATATCCCCTTGCAATCCACTGGCAATGCCATTGATATAAAGGTGAAACAATATAGGTCCTAGTACTGAGCCCTGTGGGACCCCACTAGTAACCCTCTGCCTCCTTGAAACTGCTCCACCATACACAACTCTCTGATACCCATCAGACAGTTTGTAATCTAGTTTATTTTTGTTTTCAAGTGGAGTCTTGTGAAGAATTTTAATAGTATTTTTTCTATAGCCATTTTTCAGGACGGTATTGCCGATAACTTTTAATTCATGTTTAAGTGCTTGATCACTAGACCAAATCTTTAAAGCCCTATTTTTTAATAATAAGTTAATGAAATCTAATTTTGTTTTGGGTGGTGGTAAGAGTTTAGGTATATATATTGGCCAGTATGTGTATGCTTACGGTAAATTGTGAAGGTGACTGTCGGAAGAAAGACGTGTGACAAGTGTATCAAGAAAAGGAAACGTATTCTGAAAGATTATTCAGTTTCGATTATGAATTGTATGTGTTTGTGTTGTTTGTTTAGGTGGCTGAGGAAAGTGTCTGCCTGGCAGCATGGGACCAGATAACAAAAGCATCGTCAATATATCTAAGCCAGATTTTGGATTTTGAAGTAAAGGAATTTAGAGCATGTTACTCAAAAGCTTCCACATAAAAGTTAGCAATTTGGGGTGCGTGTGTGTGTGGGGGCAAAAAAGAAGGCACAGCCATGGTGAGCCCATGGCTGTGCCTTCTTTTTTGCAGGTAAAAAGTATTTTGCCACACAAACCAAAGGGAAAAGATTCTTGTAATTCATGGGGATTTGATGTGCCAGCGGTACAATCACTATGGTAAGTAAAGATAAGTTCTTGTTTTGATTAATTGACTGGCATTTTTAAAACTATGTAGAGACAGCAATCTTATTCCTAACTACATCAAGCTAAAAAAAGGAAATTCACCTTGCAAAAGCACTAAGAATTTATAACTATATTGAGAAAGCAGTACTCAGAGAGCAGATTCAAACTACAAACTACAATGGATTTGCTCAAAATCAGGTTCTGAATTTAAAATCTGAACTTTTCAGTTATTTAAATCCAGATATTTGGCATATCCTTGAGAAGATTACTGACAAGTGACCTGAACATATTCTGTAAACAGTTTCCAGGGTATATTAGTTTATCAATTAGTCTTGTTCTTTCTTAGACTTAAAGAGTGGCAATATTTATTTAAATAGCCAACAGACAAATTTAAATTTCTCATCATTTGAATGACTTTGAAAACAGCTAACCAGAAGTCACTGATAACAAAGCAACCAACTATTAACAAGAGAGGATAATAGCAACCAACTAGAATTAAGTGATAACAGGAGTAACTAACTGCCTTCATTGAACATTCTTGTGATTAACCTCTCTAGCCACTCCCTGAATGAAGCATAAGATTTCTCCCAACCACTAGCTGATAAAATACAATTAGAAACCTCTAACATTTTAAACAATACTAAAGCAATAACTGAAAACCTGACTGCTGTCTGAGACTAATTGATTCATTTTTTCCAGGTAAGTATTTCAGTTAAAAATAACCCTGCCGCTGTCTTTATTGGCTCGAGTAATTATGATGAATTGACTTGCTTTCAAAGATTTTACAGCTGCCAATTCAGGTTTTAGTCAGGTCACTAGTTATTGCTTTAGTACTGTTTAAAATGTTATGGGTTTCTAATCATATTTTATCAGCTATAGTGTTTGGGAGAAATCTTATGCTTCTTTCAATATGGTATATAAAATCCAATTTGCTAACTGTCTTGGGTGCCACAGCAAAGTTTAATCCTTCAGTAAGTAGCAATAGTTCATCACAGTTCAGGGCGTGCCTAGAAAGGTTAATCACTTGACTGTTCATTGAAGGCAGTTGGTTGCTCCTGTCATCACTGGTTTGTAGTTGGCTGTTTTCAAAGTCATTCAATGATGAGAAATTTAAATTTGTCCATTGACTATTTAAATATTGCTGCTCTTTCAGTCTAAGAAAGTGAGACAAATTGATAAACTAAACATACCCTGCAAACTTTGTTTCCAGAGTATGTTTAGCTTTGTCAGTAATCCTTTCAAGAACATCCCAAATATCTGAATTTAAATAATTGGAAAGTTCAGATTTTATATTTCAAACCTGATTTTGAGCAAATGCATAGTTTTTGAGAGTAGTTTGAAGCTGCTCTCTCATTGCTTTCTCCGTACAGTTATAAATTCTTAGTGCTTTTGCCAAGGTGAATTTCCTCTTTAGCTTGATGCAGTTGGGAATAAGATTGCTGTCTTTACATAGTTTTAAAAATGCCAGTTGATTAATCAAAACAGAAACATGTATCTTTAGCTTACCATTCTGATTGCACCTCTGGTGCATCAAATCTCCATGAATTATGAGAATCCTTTCCTTTAGTGGCTTTTTATTATCTGACACCTCCAGGGAGTCCAAAGACTCATCGAGGGAGGGCACCTACTCTACGCCTCTGTCTCCACCACTCAATCCATCAATTACAACTAACCGCAACTACACTGATGACATCTACTGCCCACCACTAGTATTTCCACAGACAATCACAAACATCTATGCCCATGGCGGGATTTGAACCCACAGCCTTTTGGCTGGAAAGCAGATACGCTAACCACTCAGCCAACCAGGCTATTTTGTATGGCAAAATACTTTTTACCTGCAAAAAGAAAGCACATATAAAAATTGCTAATTTTTATATGGGAGCTTTTGAGCAATGTGCTCTAGGTTTCTTTATTTCAAAGCCCAAAGTCTGGCTTAGATACGTTGATGATAACATTAGACATTTTCCTTAGCCACCTAAACAAACAAGACAAATGCATAGAATTCATAATTGAAATAGAAAGTCCAAACATGCTTTCTTTTCTTGATACACTTGTCACGTCCTCCTTCTGGCAGTTTTTCCTTCAGTTTATCGTAAGCCTACACATACTGGCCAGTATATATACACACCTAAACTGAATTGACGCTAGTGTCGCAAGTGAGCGTAGCAGTAGTTTTGGAACTGTTATTAAAAAAAAAAAAAAGTGTTTTTAATTAGAGTATAGTGTGGCTTTTTGTCGAAAATTGTGCTGCATTTTTTTCAGTGTGTAAAATTTAGTGGTACTGTTGTTGAAATTCTTTTGTTGTTTATATTGTGTTGTGCTATTTGTTTGTTGTACTACCTCAGATTCTAAAAGATGGTGTCCATAAAGAAATGTATGTCAGCAGCACAGAAGGCTACTGTACAAAAGTCTGGCTTTGCCTTGGGATTTTTTGCAGTGGATGCATTGCGAAAACTGCTATACGTATGCTCCGAAAAATGTGAAAGATCTGTGGACTGTTTGGGTAAACGAGAAGGAAAGTGTTAACGTATGTGAAAAGTGTCTGGATAGATTAGAGCATTAGAAATGGGAACAAATGTTGGGACTGTAGAAGAAGAGCTTTCAGACGTTAATGAAAAGTGAAATGAAACAAGAGGATATTAAACAGCTGAAGGAGAAATTGGCTGATGAGAAGGAGTAAGTTAATCTTATAAAGAAAGAATCAAAGGATAGTTGTATATCAGTGTATGGGGACTCGATCATTAGAGGTGTGATTAGTAATAAAGTGCACAAAACATGCTTTCCTGGTGGAACAATAAAGCAAATAACTGATGCATTGCAGAAAAGGAAATATCTGCGTCAGAATTAGTGGTAGTCTTGGGCACAAATGACTTAGTTGGGGGAGAAGAAGAATGTTGATAGAAACTTGAAGTTGTTGCAGCAGGTAAAAAAGAATAGTGTTGTTGGTAAAGTCATAGGCATGTTGCTCAGATATGATAACAGTGAATTGAGAAGGAGAGCAGAGATAATGAATAGTGAGATGAGAGTTGTGTGAAGCAAAAGGGGTTCAATTTGTAAATCTGTGGAGTGAATTTGAAGGGAAGTTTAAATGGTTTATAAAACTGATGGATTACATTTGAATGGGTTTGGCGTTGGGCATTTAGAAAGGCTATTGTTCTCTGAGAAGGCACAAAGTCGAGAAGTTAATGTAGCAAATGATCAGTCTACCCATGAAACAGGATAGCACAAATCAACAGATTGTACAACAGGAGGAAGATGGATATGAAGTTGAAGATGTGGTTGCAGCAGCACAAGGTGATGGAATGCATAAAGGTGAGGATGAGACAGGTAAGAATGGAAATCAGTTTGGATCAGGGAAACTGGAGTGGTCAAACCAAAAAGAGAGAGGTGTAGTATAGCAACTAGAATAAAGAATGTTGGTGCTGATAGAATGGCCTCAGACACATGGTAGTTATGTTTATACACAAATGTAAGGAGTATTTGAAACAAGAGAGCTGAGTTGGTGACATTGATTGAGATGGTATGCCCCAAAGTAATTGGAATAAGTGAAACTTGGTTGTCTGAGAAGGATGTGATGTCAGGAATAGAATTACAAGGATATATAGTTTTCCGGAATGATAGAGATGCAAAAAGAGGAGGGGGAGTGTTGTTAATGATTGCAGAGGAATTGTCTGCAAAGTATGGAAGTTGATAGTGCATGTGAAGAATTTGCATCTGTGTGGTGCGAAGTTGGAATAAACAGGTTAGTATATCTGATAGGATGCTGTTATAGACCAGGGAATGTGGAGAATACTGATTGTGAAATGTTTAATCAAATTAGTTGGGCATGTAAAAAGGTGATCCTGATGGGAGATTCTAATTATAGGAATACAGACTGGAAGGAGGAGATAGTGTATGGGAACAAGGAGAGCAAGTTTGTGGAATTTCTGAGAGATAAGTATCTTAAGCAGCATGTGATTAAATCAACTAGAGGCCTTAATGTTTTGGATTTGGTGATAACTTCAGAAGATGTAGTTGTTAATTGGAGGAAGAACAATACAAAATAATAGATTTGCAGATGATCAAGCAATATTAGCTAATACTGAAGATGAACTACAGCACCTAATGCAAAAATTTGAAAGTATATGCAAGAAAACAAAAGTGATGAGCGTCTCCAGGAAACCAGGAAGTGTCAAGGTGATGATGAATGGAGAAAGTGTAGATCAAGTGAGACAATACAAATATTGGTAGTATAATACAAGAAAATGGAAAATGTGATATGGACATAAAAAAAAGAATTAACAAAGGAAAATATGCATTTTAAAGCAAGAAAAATTTGTTTATTAATAAAATGAATATAAATTTAAAGAAAGGCTTTGTAAGTGTTATATTTGGAGTATGACCTTATATGGGTCAGAAACATGGACAATTGGGAAGAAAGAAGCTAAAATGTTGGAAGCATTTGAAATGTGGTTATGGAGAAGAATGGAGAAAATAAAATGGACTGAAAAAATCACCAATGAAGAAGTATTACATAGAGTTGAAGAAGAAAGGAATTTACTAAAGACTATAAGAAAAAGAAAGCATAACTGGATAGGACATGTATTAAGAGGAGACAGCGTACTGAAAAGAATGTTAGAAGGAAAAATTGAGGGAAAGCAGCCAAGAGGAAGGAGACATTAAATGATGCTTGATGATATAATGGGCAAAAGAGGATATCAAGAAATGGAAGAAGCAAGAGACAGGAAATTGGAGGAAGAGAATCTGCTGAGATATACCATTGGACCTGTCAAAAGACAGAACACTAATGATGATGATGATCATCATCATAATATCTAATTTTTTTGTAAATTAAAGATTTTTATTTTGGTTATAAAAGTGTTTGAAAACTCAATCTCTTAAGATCAAATCTTCATGCAACTTATAGGATTGTATGCATAAAACAAAGTACCTCCTCCTCTCTCTCTCTCTCTCTCTCTCACACACACACACACACACACAATCTGCAGTCAGTATAGTTATTCTTCAGCATTCGTTCTTTCTTTTTACTTGCAAGATGTCTGCACAGTTAGCCTAGTGGCTTTGCGCTTTGCAATCGTATGCCTCGGGAAGGAGTGTCCTAGGTTCGATTCCCATTGCCAACATGAGGAGCTTAAGGATCTTCCTCAGCCATAACCAAGTTAGCCAGTCTTGGGTGTGGACAGTAGGTTTTTTCATCTGGAAAAGCAGGCAAACTGGTCATGAACACATAAGGATCTACAGCCATAAATACTTAACCCCCCATGAGGGGGCTCAACTCGCCCGAATAGGGACTGGGGAAAAAAGGGAGGAAAAAACTCCATATCAATAAATAAACTGCAAGATAATGATAAATTCTTTTAGGTTGTCTTTGGCATGCAGAGCCAATTTCTTTTCACACCCAGACTTAGCCTTCCAGGCAATGACAATCAGGGAAAAGAAGGTGTAGATATATTATTGAACACAAAAATACGAGGCTAATCTTCTTGAATGGCAAGCAATATCAAGAGTGATGTGGGAAAATATCAGAATGTGGAACTGGACAATGAGACTTATTTGTGCCTATGGTCACAGAAGGTTCTACTAAAGCATAAGTGGAGGATTTTTTGAGGCTTTAGAGACAACTGACACAATGAAAAAGGAAAAGTTGGTCCTTGTTCTTTGTTGGGGATCTAAACAGCAGAGTAGGAAATGATTGTCAGACATACAAAAATATTTTGGAAAAATTTGGAGAAAAGAGCAAAACTAATAAAAATGGCAAATACCTATTGGATTTCTGCTCAGGACATGAACTAGTTATTACTAACACAATGTTCCAACATAAAAATATGCACAAATTCACATGGAGAGAAGAGGCAAGGAATAAGAAGAATCTCATTGACTATTTTACTGTTGATACTATGTTATTGACTATGTTATTGTTGATAGTGATGTTTTCTCCCTAGTGGTGGAGTGTACAGAGAATCTGAAATTGGAAGTGATCACATTTAGTCTTGAGCAGGATAAATTTCATATTGAAAAGAACATGTAAGAAAGTTTTAAAGCAAATAGAAGTTGAGCAGCTCTCTGATTTTGAACTGTAGACTAAAATACACAAACATTATTAAAGAAAAAAATTAAAGAGTTTGAGAACAGGAACCAGACCTTGGAGATTCAGTAGCAAGCCCTGAAGAAAACACTGATTGATTTAGCCAGAGAGGCATGTGGCAAGGTTGTCTGCAAGGATAGAAAAATCAGAACTCCATGGTCGACACAGGAAGATAGAGGTAATGAAGAAAAAGAAGAAAGCATATCAAAAGTTCCTGGCAAATAAACAGCTTGTGCTCTTAGAGAATACAGAGACAAATGTAAGAAAGCTCAACACTGTGTAAAACTAGCTAAATAAAAGTTGTGGGAAGACTTTAGTAAGAACATAGAAAACAAGATATTCTGGTGGTTGTTGAAGGAGCTCAAAAATGGAGGGAAAGAGTGCTGTGAAAGGAATTAGAGATTAAGGTGACATGAAAACTGGAACAAAAGATATCCTTGAAGAAGCAGGTGTAGTTAATTTGAAAATTGCTAAATGAAACAAGTAGTGAAGTACAGTAGTAAAAAACATTCAACAGGCATGCAATCAGGAATATATACGAATACTTGAAGTAGAAAAAGCCATTAAAAGCCTGAAATGTGGAAATGCAGTGGGAGTAGATATTTGATGAGAAATGTTCAAGTATAGAGGTATAAAAGTCTTGCAGTGGCTGCACTGCATAGTTCAGAAGGCCTTGATAGAGGGAGGAATTCCAGATAATTGGAGTAGAGCTCTCATAGTACCCATATATATATAAGGGAAATAAAACTGAATGAGAATTACAGAGGTATTCCTCTACTGAGTGTTAGTGTTCCTGGTAAGATTTATGGACATATACTTGAGAAAAAGTTAGGAAGGATTGTGAAACAGAAGCTTGGTTGAAGAACAAGCCAGATTCGGGCCAAATAGAGGCTTTCAGGATCAGATTTTCACTTTACGACAAATAGCTGAGAAATCATGGAAATATAACAAAGATCTGGTCGAGTTTTGTAGATCTGCAAAAGGTATATGGCAAGGTGCCAAGAGAAAAGCTATTCAAAATGCTACAGTTGTATGGTGTCAATGGGGCATTATATCAAGCAATACTTAATGGTTATTTAAGCTAAGGGATATTACATCCCATATTGTTTTCTTAGCCGAATAAGAAACTCAGAGTTTCATGCCGAATATAGAAACTATATAAAGTTCGGCGATTCCAAGCGTAAGCAAATACCTGGATAATGCAAGCTGAGGCAACTCATAGCAAGGGTGGAGCAAGTTCCGATCACTATTTTTGATATTTACCCATAATGTGAACTTAGCTCCTAGGAGCTGTATTACTGTTCTACATTATGAGAGAAGGTCACTACCCAGACCGGTTTCAACCTTTAGAATAAGTAAAGTCGTCTCTAAAAATTTGGACAATCCCTAGGCCACTCAATTGTGGGCAAAAGACCGTCCATCTCAGCTTTGGCTCCACTCACTGATGGCCTTCCACCCTCCACCACCATCGAGCAGAACAGCTCATATTCTGAAGAAAAGCATTCACCGACAAAGCCCCTCACCGGGCTGTGCCAGAAAACACTGTCCTGGGAGACTCAAATTGTTCCCTTAAGGCAAAAACCTTAAGAGAGCGAACTCATAATAGCCCCCCACCAGTTTCAACCTTGATTGAGGTCTCATCAGTGAGTAGGTAGACCTAGTTAATAATACCAAGTTTGTAGTGAACAGAACTTGCATCCCTTCTATGAGAATTGCCAAGAGGTGTCCTAATAAATTACTAATTATATGAAGAGCCAAAGGTTTCAATTCGGCGACATGTACTTATTTAAGTTGAGGGATATTACATCCCATATTGTTTCTTAGCCGAATAAGAAACTCAAAGATTCATATTAATTAAATTAGGGAAACAAAACACACGTGTTAAAAAGATTATTTTACTGATTACACATAAAATAATAACTTTACGTTTCGACCCCTGTATTGAGGTCATCTTCAGAAGGATACATTCAGAAGTATAAGAACAAGCTACATGCTGTTGCACACTACACAAGTAAATTACATCTACGTTGTTAACTAATCTTTTTTCTTAGCCTGCCCTCTAGTGGAAAAAAAAAAAAAAAACTACAATGAACTCTGCTAAAGTCCTCATGTACCAGGCTTCTTCTGGAATTATACAGTTATATTACGATTATCTTCTGGATTTGTCCAGGTTGCTATTGAATGTTCAAGGGGAGGGGGGACACTTCACTGGGTCTTGTATTGAGATTTTTCTTTGTGGTTGCTATGAAGGTTGTAGATGGGTCCTCCACATTCTTGGGATTGTTAGACCATCATTTTATTCAGATTCGGATCATGTTTGAGCATTTCACATGCTTCCTTGAATTTACGCTCAAACCAGGTTTTGGTGCGGTGTAGGGACTTGGTACCTTTCCAGTCTCAATTCTGTGGTATGTTTGGAGTGCATGGTCAGAAAGGCCGGTTTTTCCAAAATGGAGGTATTTTATGTGACGTTTGTGTTCATCCTTTCTGATTGGGATGGTTCGTCCTGTTTCCCCTATGTATGGTAAGTTACAAGTGCAATCTATTTTGTAAACCCCCGGGTGGGCTAAGTGTGGCAGGGGATCCTTGGAAGAATTGAGTAGGTGCCTTAATTTTTTTGGGGGTTTGAAGTTTGATAATGATACTATCCTACTCTTACAGAACATATTTCCACACGACATCACAGCCCTCTTTGCCCACGTACTCCGCTCTGGATATTTCGTGTGGCAAAACAATTTTTACCTTCAAAAAGAAGGTACCGCCATGGGCTCTCCACTCCCCCCCCCCAATAGCGAACTTTGATATGGAAGATTTTGAGCAACGAGCTCTAGAATCGGCGTGCCTAAAGCCCAAAATTTGGCTCAGATACGTCGACGATATTTTTGCCATTTGGCCCCACGGCCACCAAGCACTAGATACATTCCTTAGCCACCATCAAACATACCTTTTATAAAAAATGGATACAGTATAAAAACCATTCACAAGATCCTCCACAAAGATACCACTAATAATAAAAAAAAGATTTCAAGAATGCTATTGCTATACCATATGTTAGAGGCATTTCAGAAAAAATAGACAGAACACTACACAAATACAACATCAAAACCACCTTCAAACCCCTGACAAAATTAAGGCACCTACTCAATTCTTCCAAGGATCCCCTGCCACACTTAGCCCACCCAGGGGTTTACAAAATAGATTGCACTTGTAACTTACCGTACATAGGGGAAACAGGACGAACCATCCCAATCAGAAAGGATGAACACAAACGTCACATAAAATACCTCCATTTTGGAAAAACCGGCCTTTCTGACCATGCACTCCAAACATACCACAGAATTGACTGGAAAGGTACCAATTCCCTACAGCGCACCAAAACCTGGTTTGAGCGTAAATTCAAGGAAGCATGTGAAATGCTCAAACATGATCCGAATCTGAATAAAAATGATGGTCTAACAATCCCAAGAATGTGGAGGACCCATCTACAACCTTCATAGCAACCACAAAGAAAAATCTCAATACAAGACCCAGTGAAGTGTGTTTTTTTCCCTTGAACATTCAATAGCAACCTGGACAAATCCAGAAGATAATCGTAATATAACTGTATAATTCCAGAAGAAGCCTAGTACATGAGGACTTTAGCAGAGTTTATTGTAGTTTTTTTTTATTTTTTATTTATTTATTTTTTTTTCCCTTGAACATTCAATAGCAACCTGGACAAATCCAGAAGATAATCGTAATATAACTGTAATTCCAGAAGAAGCCTAGTACATGAGGACTTTAGCAGAGTTTATTGTAGTTTTTTTTTCCCACTAGAGGGCAGGCTAAGAAAAAAGATTAGTTAACAACGTAGATGTAATTTACTTGTGTAGTGTGCAACAGCATGTAGCTTGTTCTTATACTTCTGAATGTATCCTTCTGAAGATGACCTCAACACAGGGGTCGAAACGTAAAGTTATTATTTTATGTGTAATCAGTAAAATAATCTTTTTAACGCGTGTATTTTGTTTCCCTAATTTAATTAATATGAATGCTGGTCACCGTGTAACCTTAAAAGAAAAACTCGAAGAGTTTCATGCCGAATATAGAAACTATATAAAGTTCGGCAATTCCAAGCATAAGCAAATACCTGGATAGTGCAGCAACTGACCCTTTAGGTAGTGCAAGCTGAGGCAACTCATAGCAAGGGTGGAGCAAGCTCCGATCATTATTCTTGATATTTACCCATAATGTGAACTTAGGTTGTGAAATTAGAATGTGAAATTTGCTGCACTATCTAGGTATTTGCTTACGCTTGGAATCGCCAAACTTGATATAGTTTCTATATTCAGCATGAAACTCTTTGTTTCTTAGCCAAATAAGAAACTCAATATGGGATGTAATATCCCATATTGTTGACAGGAAAAAGACCCAGAGGAAGATGTAGGCAAATTGATACAGTAAAAAGTGCCTTAGAAGATAGAAATATAAGATCTGATAATGTTTGAGTCTTGACAGGTAACCTATTGATTTGGAGGAAAATTGTAGATAAGAAGTTAGTAATGGTGTAAATTTTTCATGTATACTATCATGTTCTATACACCCTTTGAGATATATATCAGGAATTTGATGATGATGACAACTTTTTTGTATAATACTTGTAATTACTCTGGCCTGTACCTTATAATTTTCATAACTGACATAATTCATATGCACATGGTATTTCTTCCACATCTTTCTCTTAAGAATCTCATCATTAATAAGATTTTGTATCCATTTCACTCCTACCCTCTTTATTCTTTTAACTGTAGAGACACATTCTAATATTGCATCAATTTTAAGTATTTTTTTAAAAAATGCTTCTCATGCAATCCCAATATCTCTCCCATCTAGTTACAATACTATGGGAACAAACTTAGCATTCTCAACTATAGAATAACACATATGCCACAGTAAATAACTTGTTTATTATGTAAATATTTCAGCTTATGTATCATAAGACACCATCAATACAATTATTGAACAATAGGGATTGAATTTAAAAAAAAAACAGTAGTGCTCTATCTATACAGTTGTGTTCATGGATTAAAACTGTTGTTTGTGGATTAAAACTACTGGGCTGAAATTAAATTAAAATATAACAGATAAATTATTTAATACAACTGAGGATAACAATATCCCAAACTTTTGGAATAGGAAGACAGTCATTCTGATTAAGATTAGGTCTATGAAGTAAGGCTTCAGCACTTTCTTTATATAAACGTTCATGTTTATGTACGGATTTATGTAGTAACTTTGCTTTTTTGATTCCATGTTGTGCAAGGTTGGATTCCAAACAGTTATGAAAAAATACAAAATGAGTTAAATAAATGTAATAAAAATGACTAGATATCAATAGCAGGAGATCTTAATGCTAGAGTGTGAAATAATCCAGTCTCAGATGTCTTAGGAAAATATGGAGAAATTTGTATGAATAACAATGGCCAAGAACTATTAGACTTCTGTACTTTCGATCATTTTAAAATAACCAATACTTTTTTTTTCCAAAAAAAAAAAATATATATATATTTGGAATGGCATAGGAAATCTATAATTGATGATATCATTAATCAGACTAGCTCCACAAGTGAGGGCTGTACATTTACAGAGGAAGTGAAATTTTTTCACATCATTAGTACTTAATAGTCTCTAAAATAGAAATACTAGCAAAAAGGAGAAAGGAAGTAAATAAGAAAAAAACAAGAAACAGAACAACTATACAAAGTACACTGGTACCTCAACATATGAATTTTTTTCATATCCCATTTTGACCTCTAGATACGAACCTAGACTCGAGATACGTTTAGTTTAATCCTTTATCCAAGTGTAAGCAAACAAAGTTTGTGCCTGAAGTATCTTCAGGACTGAGGCAACTCATGGTAAAGGTGGAGTAAGCTCTCATCACTTGTCTTAGTATCTCCCATAATGCAAAGCACGTCCTTAATTCCCTTAATGCATAGCATTATACATGTCTGCAAGATGTGCTTTGCATTATGGGAGATACTAAGACAAGTGATGAGAGCTTAGTCCACCTTTATGAGTTCTTGGCACCTTGTCATATACCTTTTGCAGATCTACAAAACTTAAATGCAGATCTTTGTTATATTCCCACAATTATTCAACTATTTTTCGTAAAGTGAAAATCTGATCCTGACAGCCTTTATTTGGCCTGAATCCAACTTGTTCTTCATCAAGCTTTTCTTCCACAATTTTTCTCAACTGTTTCTCAAGTATACTTGCATAAATCTTACCAGGAACACTCAGTAAAGAAATACTTCTGTAATTCTTACATTCAGTTTTATTTCCATTTTTACATATTGGTACTATGACAGCTCTACTCCATCTGGAATCTGTCCCTCTGTCCTGGCTTTCTGAACTATGCAGTGCAGCCACTGTAAGACTTATACCTCCATACTTGAGCATTTGTGGTCAAATATGATCTACTCCTGTCTTTCTACATTTCAGACCTTTGATGGCTTTTTCTACTTCAAGTATGGATATATATTCCTGACTGCATGTCTGAGTGTTTTTTTATCACTTTGCTATCACTGCTTGTTTCATTTAGCAATTTTTCGAAGTAATTACTCTATACTTCAAGGATATCTTTTTCTCCAGTTTTCACATCACCTTTATCATTTCTAATTCCTTTTACAGCACTCTTTCCTCCATTTCCGAACTTCTTCAACAACCTCTAGAATATCTTGCCACCCCTCTTGATATTTATTTTCTATGTTCTTACCAAACTCTTCCCATGGCTTTTGTTTAGCTAGTTGTACAGTGTTTAGCTTTCTTATATTTGTCTCTGTATTCTCTAAGCACACAAGCTGACTTATTATTATTATTCAGGCCTCCAAGGAGTCAAAAGACTCATCGAGGGAGGTCCTTCCTAAGACATAAAGTCTGTCAAGACTCATCGAGGGGAGGTCTCCCCCCTGAGAAACACAAAGTCTATCATACCACTCTTTAAACTCACTGACCGTTCTCGCTCCCACCACTCCTCCATCAGGCAATGCATTCCACGGCTCAACCACCCTCCACACAAAGAAACCACTCCTTACCCTCTTGCTCACAGTTTCCTTTCGTAACTTCCAGGGATGGCCTCTTGTCATCACTCCTTCCCGCTGTTCAACCAAGCGAAAGAACTCCCCAGTGTCAACCCTGTACCCACCTCTCAACAGTTTAAAAGTCTCAATCATATCACCTCTCCTTCTTCATCATAACCTTGTACAGTCCTGAAACCATCTTTGTCATCCGTCTTTGTATCCTTTCCAAAGTTAATTTATCCCCTTCAAATCCTGGGGACCAAATCTGAGAACAATAGTCAAAGTGTGGTCTGATCAGAGACTTATACAACGGAATGATAACCCTCTTATCTCTGCAGGTCAGTGTCCTTCTCATAATAGCAGCAATCCTCTGTGTTACCTTCACACCTTTGCAATATGTCCCCTAAACTTCAGGTTTCTATCAATCATCAACCCCAGATCTCTTGTCTCCCCTACTTCCTCCAGTATAACTCCTCCCATAGAGTATGCAGCATGCCATCGATGTTTCCCAAACCTCAAGACCTTACATTTTGCTGCATTAAACTGACACCCCCATTCATTTGCCCATCTATCTAGCTTATTTAAATCCTCTTGCAGGGCTACCACATCTGCACTATTACTAATAATCCTTCCCAGCTTCGCATCATCTGCAAACAACTGAATATCCCCCTGCAATCCACTGGCTATGTCATTGATATAAAGGTTAAACAATATAGGTCCTAGTACTGGTCCCTGTGGGACCCCACTTGTAACCCTCTGCCTCCTGGAAACTGCTCCACCATACACAACTCTCTGATACCTATCAGTTAGCCAATCCTGAATCCAGTTGACCAATCTGACATCCAGACCCATGTGCTGCAACTTAAATATCAGCTTATCATGTGGCACCCTGTCAAATACCTTCGCCAATTCTAAGAAAATTGCAGTATATGCCTTTCCCTCATCTAATGTTCTTGAAACTTTATTATAAAAGGCTAGTATATTGCTAAAACAAGAGCATCCTTTCACAAATCCACGTTAATTCTCACAGATAACATTACCCTCATCTGACCAATGCTGTATACGGTCCCTCACTACTTTCTCCAAGATCTTAACAACTACTGATGACACACAGACTGGCTTATAATTAGACACCTCCAGTCTGTTACCACCCTTATGCAATGGCACTATCTTACCTTCCTTCCATTCCCTGGGCACCTTTGCCAAAGCCAGACTTTCATTGAAAAGCCACGTTAAAGGCACTGTCAATTCCCTAGCACATTCTCTCAAAACTCGTGGTGAAATACCATCCAGTCCCACAGCTTTACTGACATCCAGAGTACTCAGTATCTGAAACACACTCTCCTCCTGTACCTCCAGACCTCGAACCAGTCCTATCCCTCTAGCATTAAAACTGACTCCTCTAGGATGAAATACTCCAATAAAGTGTTCATTGAACAATTCCACTATGTCCTCTGCATCAGTCACTCTATTCCCATTTTTATCCCACAATATCATTCTTCCACAGTCATTTCTCCTCCTACTGGCCACATAGCTAAAAAATTCCCTAGGATTTTCTTTGGATCTTATGGCCAATCTCCTCTCATATTCCAGTTTCGCTTTCCTTACCACACTAGTCACTCTTCTGGCCTGTGTCTTATATTCCTCATGCATCTCTTCACCTGTCTCCTTATATCTCTTCCATAGCCTCTTTTTCGCATGCGATTCCTGTTTAATATTTTTTGTCATCCACTTTACTCCAAATTGCATCCTCTTCTTCACTCGTGGTATACAACTTACCATTGCTGATAACAAATATTCTTTCACAATTTCCCACGCACTAGTGATATCCCAGCTTTCCAAGTCCTGCCTCCATGAAACTTCCCGAAGTTGACATCTAAGACTATTATAATCACCTGCCTTATAATTCCACATAAGTTCCCATCTCTTTGATACTCCTGCATGTCTATTCATTTTCCAAGTCAACACCATATGGTCACTCTCTCCAACTGGTGGGAGAGACATCAACTCAGTTATTATCAACTCTTCTGTTGCTATAACCAAATCCAAAACTTTTGAACCTCTTGTTCCCTCTGTTACATGTTGCCTAAGACATTTGTCCCTCAAGAATTCTAGAAATTCCATTCCCCTATTGCTACATGCATCTTCCTCTCTCCAATTTATACTACTGAAGTTAAAATCTCCCATAACTATCATTCTTCTTGCACTTGCCAAACTTAGCTGTCTAAACATCTCCTGGTCCCCATCCTCTGTGCTTCTGGGTCTGTAGCAACACCCCACTAAATATCCTGTCTTGCCTACCTCTACTTCACACCATACGCTCTCAAAATCATTTGTCTCACTTCCTTCCAAATTCTCCACTCATAGAGGACATAGGTCATCACTTATCATAAGCAGTACCCTACCACCACGCTTTCCCCTCCTATCCTGACGAAAAATGCTATACCCAGCGACTTCTATACCTGTTGTTATACCCCCTTCTGTCAACCACGTCTCAGTGATCGCAATAATTTTTGGCCAGGCTGGTGCTATCTGCGCCACCAATTCCTCTCCCTTATTCCGGATACTCCTGGCATTAGTATAAAGCATATAAATGCCATTGTTTCTGTACCCAGCATTTTGCCAGGAACTTTTGATATGCTTTTTTCTTTTCCTTTATTGCCTCTTTAACTTCCTGTGTCCACCATTGTTTTCTTTTTGTTTTTTATTTCTTCATATTTCAGTTTTTGTTAAAGCAGGAATGATGTATCTAACTAATGTATGATTCTGTGTTAAAGTTAAAATAATTTATTATCTCTGCTTTTGGGATAGTTTCTGCATTTTGAAGTAGTATATAACATACTTCAGCTATTTATTATTATGGGCTACTACATGGAGTCTTTAGACTTTTGTGGAAGGCTCTAAACATCATGCTATGCACTGTCCAACATTCACACAGTACCTATCACACATTTGCTTTGAGCTCATTCACAGTCATGGCACCCAGAACAGACTCTGGCAGCCTATTTCACACATTCACTATTTTTCAAGCAGAAAATCTAGTCCTGACAACTATGCTAACTACACACCTGCTCCCTTTCTAGGGGGTTGCTCCTAGTTCTCCTTGTTAGGTTGAGAACTTTTAAGACCACCCTAACAATGAAAAAACAAATTTATAATTTCAAAATTATTTTATATTTTTCAACATAATCTCCCTTAAGACTAATACATTTATTCCAGCGATGCTCCAGCACCTTAATCCCATTCCTGTAGTGGTTCTCAGTATGATCTGCAAAATACCACTCTACAGCTGCAATCATCTCTTATTCGAAGAAAAATGCTGATCCACGAGGAAGAGTTTTAGTTTTGGGAAGAGATAGAAGTCAGAGGGAGCATTTGACAGAGTACTGCATAAGCTGATATTTAAGTTGTAGCACATGGGTTTAGATGTCAGGTTAATGAACTTTTCCAGACTGAACACCAAATCCATTCAGATGCAAACCATCCTTCCTGTACAAGTCCTTTTGTCTTTAAAATGTTTAGTAAGTACCATTCTGTGATCTTGAAAGCTTTTTCTCTGAGATGAAATTTGTCACTGCCTAGGATTTACTTAGTGCAAATCTAATTAATCTCTTTTCCTCTAAGGTTTTAAGATCTGAAACCATACTGTTCCATCAGTTGCCTCCTCAAAGGGATGCATTTTGTCTGGTATGGAAGTTGAAGGCTCCCCCATAACCACTTAGTGTGATGGCCTTCATTTGTTGGTATCTGTGTTGAAGTTGTCAACTTCTATGTTGCTGAGAGCTTGCTGGTGCATAGCCTGGGCTATGGTTATTATTATACTTTAGGGTTTTTAATTTTTAAAGAAGCTACATGTTCAGAGTATTCCTTCAGTTCTCTTATGTTTGGTTTTCATTTTTGTTTTGATCAAGAATTCCAGTCCATATTATTGATCCCTGGTTTGTTCACTATGATAAAACAAGTTTCCACTCTGTCAGCTCTCTGCTCTAAGATTCTCCTTATTTCTGTGAGGTCTAGGATGTTTCATTTCACTACTTTCTCTACCTTCAGCTCTAACAGTCTGTCTGTTATCAGTGTTCTCATAAGGTTGACAAATTTTCAAAGATTGCCTTGGTATTTTAGGCCATTTATTTTTGTTTTCTTACTTTGCATACTGAGTTTGGAGATTGTAGCATATATCCCATGACTGTCCCTCTGCCTTGGCCACACACGTGACCCTTGTTATTCCTAGCAATGATCAAGCAGATATTTCTTGGTTTCATGCTTGAGGGTTGAATCTTTTCTCTCATAATGATCCAATCTATCTTGAGTTTGTACTTAGTATACTTAAGTTCCTGCCACTGTAGCTCTCCAGGTCATCATGACACAAACTTCCTTGCCCCAATCAAATGCTTGCTGATGAGAAAGACAACAGAAATTTTTACAGATTCACGTTTAACAATTTCAATTTATTGCAAGAGCCTGCTTATGATACTTGTGACCATATGAGTATGGTGAAGTGCAGTAATCTTTGTTAAACTAATCCTAGTTTTAATTTGATGCTTAATAAAAAAAAAAAAAAAAAAAATTCACCTTCCTCCTCCCCCTCTCCCAATTCCAATTTTATTGCCAAAATGATTAATAAAATTGGATATTTAAGAATGTAAAATTTGTAGTAGTTTCATTCGGACCATGGCAAAATTAGACAAAAAAGTGATTGTCTACAGAATGTACCAAAACAAAAGTTCAGTTGTGATAATGAACTGTCCCACTGTACAAGAATGCTGCCAGACATTTACAATGATCCCCAATCATTGCCTTAATTGCTTTAAATTGGCGTAAATTGAGAGATCAACTCCAGTCATCTCAGATAAGCTTGCTGAACTGTATAGCATGGCAATTATTAAACTTAAACGGCAGTTCATATTGGAGCATTTTAGGTTGATATCTTCCTTTCTATATTTCAGGTTGTGCTTCAGTATATTGAAAGGTATTCTAGCTACATGCCTTCCAGACTAAATGCTTTTTACCACTGGTTAAATAATCCTTAAAAAAATAATTACTTCAGCCATCTAGAATATCCTTATCTTGATATCTTTGTTATCGTTGATTACCTTTAGTGGTTCTCTTCATTTCTGAACTGGCTTCCGTGATTTTGTTGAGCCACTTCTTAGCTTTCTTACATTTTTCTCTATAATACGTTGATTCATTAGTATCTCTGTAGTGCTGATAATGTGATGTTTGTTTTTCATTTGAAAAGATGTTTAAATCTAATTTTGGAAATGAACTTTTATAGTACTTTTCAGTACAAGATGGGTGGTTAACTTTTTTTTTATCCTGCAGAACGGGCAAACAAGCTAGAGGATATGCACTTAAGACTTAATACACTAGCCTCAGCACCTTAATAACTTCAGTTGTAATTTATCAAACTATACTAAGCTGATTTGACTGGTTCTTGTCTATTTTTGCAGATAACTTTTGATTACTTGAATTACATATGAGTACTTTTGTCAGATTTTAGCACTGATTCTTTAAAATTTAGTTATTTTGCTCTTTCTACCAGTAATATTTATATATTTCAGTTTGCAACTCCATAATTTTCTAAAAATGAATAGTACAATGAATAACTTTCAAGGTAAAAATGAAAAGCTAAAAAAATCAAATTTCATAGTTATGTGAATTACTTGATGGACATGTCATGTTACAAATCTCCTGTAGGTTTTTCAGGGGCCGTCAGAAGATATGTATCGACATAACGATTAAGACTGACTTTTTTATTCCATGTGTACTTTTCACAGTTTATGCAGTATCTAATGTTAGAAATAATTGTTCCTTGTCCAGAACAGAAGTCTAGTAGGTAATGATGCTTACCTTACCTATCGTTAACTTTGCCACTTTTTTCCAAACTTTTCTATAACATTTCTGTAAGTCTGTGATTAATTTTCTCCTCTACTGTTTGGGTTCCTGACAAGATTCCCATTTCTTTTTCATCATCTGATCATTATGATGACTTAATCATTTTTTACTTCAGTACAAAATACTGAAAGCTTCATTGGATGCATAAGCAAAAAGTTTTGTCCAGTTTTCTATTTTGAAATTTCTCCACACCATGTTACTTGAATGCTTTCCTTTCAAGATTTTCTCATGTTAAATATAACTACTGTTTCCTGAATTAGCTATTTAGTTTTTATCTAAAAGGACCTGGAGTTTGCTCAGTAATCTTAATTGGGTCAACAGAGTATTTCTGTAATTCCTCTGCTGGCACCACCTCTTTTTCTGTTGATATATTTCTTTTTCTATTTTACTGCTGACTATTCCTATTTTCAACAGTGTTGAAAATAGGAATAGTCAGCAGTAAATGCATACTTTGTCATACTGTTTCAAGATAGTTGTTACTCAATAAGTTACTAAGAGCTGTCAGTGAGCTGGGGGCTTAGACCCCCATTGATAACACTATTTTGTAGCATGTAAAGTCTTCTTTCAGTATCACTGAAGTAATAGATGCAAAAAATATAATATACAATGCAGGTTACTTGTAACTGATGTTACATCATAAATTGTGCATAGATTCTATTATGTGTTGACAGTTCCTGTACAACTTTTCAGATGACCTTTAACTAAGGGTGAATAAAACACAATTTTAATAGAAGGGAGATGGGGTGATGAAAGCAGGGGAATTATGTCCACATAAGGTAGACATGAAAGAGGGAAATAGTGGCAATGGTTATGAGGTAGTGTGATGTAATGTGGAAGTTGACAGTATGACATATTTAATTGGATGTTGCTATAAGCCCAGGAATGTGATGAAGAAATGTATAAACAACTTGGATTAGTGAATAAAGAAAGGGTAATTTTTATGGGTGATTTTAATGGTGGTATAGACTGGAATGAAGAGATATCATTTGGGAATAAGGAAAATGAATTTCTTGAGTTCTTGAGAGATAACTATCTTAGGTAGCATGTGAAGGAAGGCACGCAAGGATCGAGAGTTCTAAATCTGATCACGACACTGATTACAACAGAGGATGTAATTGTGAGAGAGAATTTCACACTTTCCTCTAATTGGTGAAAGTGATCACCTGGGTTATGGCTAGCCATGTGTAGACTTTTGTGAGGAAAGGATATATATGGAATTATAAGGAGACAGCTTGGAGCTATAACATGTAACGAGGAGTTGAGCAGTAAGGAAACAAATACTGCTTGGGAACTGACAAAGAAATACATAACAGCATCGATATGTGAATGTATTCTGAAGGCCAAAAGGCTGAATAAGATAGGTGTAAAATGGATGAAAGTAACTTCTTTTTCCAGCATGAAATCTGGAAAAAGAAGTTACTTTGGAGGAAGTACAAGATGAATAATTGTAATCATTAGTTACATGAATGAAGAGTATAAAGAACAAGCCAGGAGAGTGACTAAGTTAGTAAGGAAAACAAAAGTGCAGTGTGAGCAGAAATTAGCATATCAGGTAAAGAAAAACCCTGCAGTTTTTTAGATATGTGGCAAGTAGAAGGTAGAATGATCATGGTACTGATGTTAATGCATGAAAGTGGTAGAATGGTAACTGTTGCAGAAGTCATAGAGATATTCAGTGATCAATTTTTGCTCACCTGGTTTTCAGAAGGATGAAGAGATGTTGGAAAGGGTCCAAGGTGACTGACTAAGGTAGTTTCTAAGAGTATGAGGAGATTGAGAAGATGTAATTTGCAGAGTCTGGTGGACAGGAGGAAGAGTGGGGGAGGGGGATAATATGATAGAGACCTACAAGTTAGTGAGGGGTTGTTATAGGATCAATGCTGGAGAAGTTCTACAGAAAAAAGTGGGAGATCAGGGGAGAACCAGAGGTCATCCCTGGAAACTGTATAAAGAAGGTGTGAGTAGGGGAGCGAGAAGCAGGTTTTTTTCGTGCAGAGTTGTAAATGATTGGAATACCTTGCCTGAGAATGTGGTGTGTGCAAGGAGTTTGAGTGTGTTTAAGACATGGTATGATGAGCTGTGTGTGATAAAAAGACCTCCCAGATGAGTCTTTGACTCCATGAGGTCTTGGGGTAATAATAATAATAATTTATTATTATCCCATTGGATGGAATCACGAGGAACTTAAGTGTAGAGGACATAGGAGAAGATAGCTTAATTGTGAGTGAGGAGGTATTTGAGGAAATAAATAAACTTTATCAATAAGGCAATAGGATTTGGTGACATATCACCAGGCATCCTAAGGGTATGTTTCAGGGAATTGATAGTAACATTGGGCATGCCTGTTAATAAGAGTCCTGCAACAGCACAGGTTCCAAGGGAGTGGAAGGAAGATAAAATTGTTCCACTGCAAGGCTGTAGCTTCAAATTATAGGCCAATTTGTATATCTGGAGTTGCAATGAAGGTGGTAGAGAGATTGGTGAGAAGTAGGATACAGAAATGTGTTGATAACAGCAGTATTGTCATTATCAGCATGGATTTCTTAAAGAGAGATCATGTTTCACTAATTCATGTATTATAACAAGGTGACAAATACCTTGGACAGGAGAGATGAATATGCAGTGGTGTACTTGGATTTTGCAAAGTCTTTTGATAGACTGCACCAAAACTGGTCTAAAAATATTAATTGTAAAAAAGTTATGGAAGTAAAACTTCAATTTAATTTAAAACAAAATAATCACCTGAGTTTCCAAATTTATCAAGGTTATAATACGGAGTATACACATATATACAAAGAAACATGCTACATCTGAATTATTTGGTGTATCAATAGTGTTAATAGGTGACCACATTAGTGTGACTTTAGCATATGTAGATTGTACCATAGGTTTTTTTTTTTGTAGATATGTGTATACTTCATATGATGACCTTGATATGAAGGGGAAATTTTAGTTTAATATAAACTAAAGTTTTACTATAACATGATAGTTGTTTCCATATTTTTTGAAAATGAATGCTGCATAACTATGGGAAAAAAAAAAAGGATTCTCTAAGAAATACTCAGTGCTGCCTAAAGAGAGCCATCCTGTTAATCAGTGACCTTTCAGACTCACTCCAGACACCATCTCATAGACATTACTGTTCTAGCCTTATGCTTCTTTTACAGACATTTTAATGGCACTTCCCTCTGAACTCACTGACACAATTTCTTTACTTTCCCTCAAGCCCATGAACACATAAATATTTGCTGGTGCTGGTCAACATCCTTCACTTACTAAGCATATATGCAAAATACTTAGTCATGTTTGTCACCATGTATTCTAGGCAACTATTTAAGAATGCTGCTGCCAACTCCAAACGAACTTCTTGTCTTCCATCTTCTACTTCCATACTTTATAACAGTTTTCATCATGTCTCCATTTGTTCATAAAACATTAACAGGTTCCTTCTTTCTTCTTGACCATCTGCTCACACGTCATGTGATGTATGTATTAAAAAGTTCTGACTGCTTGTTAGGATCGTTATAAGAACTCTTAAATTAAAATTTTATTCCTCAATTAATACATTAACGTACATAATCACTTGATTTCATATAATGTCTGTCGCCTCTCCTCTTGCAGATTCTGCATCAGAATGGATTAACAGACCATCAACAGGTAGGTTCTAAGTTTATCTGATTTTGTCCTTATTTTTATCCCATAATTTTAATTCTTATTTAAATTCAACTATATTTCTTATGATTGTTCTCTATATTACAGATTGTGGTGGAAGTCTAGAGGATAGTGGAGGTACCGTTTGGATGTCCAATAAAAATGGACCACAGTATTTTGATTGTATCTGGTTAATTCGTCCATCTCATTTCCTTCTAAGGGGCAATTTATCTTTCTCTCTTGTTCACTTTTCCAATATGGGTAGGTAAAAGTAATTATCTTATTAACATAGGTCTATGTTATTAACAATGATTATGTAATTTATGGGGTTGGAAAAAGTTGACCTGTTAAGCTGGAAATGAAATCTCTGCTGCAAATTCTTCATAAAATATTGTAGAATGTATTTGAATAAAATTCATATATGGGTAACAATTTGTAATAACAAAAGCCTTTAGGAGAGCTTCCATAGCTCAGTTGGCATAGATGAGTCCTTTGGTTGGAAAGGCCCAGTTTGGATCCTGTCTATGACTTGAGGAAACTTTATCAGATCTTTTCAATCAAATGGTGAGTTAGCCATCCTCATACAGAGGTGGAGCTCTTGGAAATTAGGGTTTTTCATCCCTCACAACAGGAAATACAGTGAGCAGGGATACTTAAATAAATACCGGAATAAACTCATGTAAAATATTATTAAGTAGCATCTTTAATACATTTAAAAAACTAATCGAACAATAACTGACAATTCCAAAAGACACCACAAAAGTCATATAATAAACACACAAAATTAAATAAAATAGAGTTAGGAAAGATTAGCTGATTTAAAAAGTATTATCTCTCACAAAGGGGATAGACGTAAACCATTGGATCTGTTTAAGTTAGAACTTTACTTCACTCTTCTATATGTGTTTCTTTATAAAGCCATTCCATGAGGAACCGACTTTTGTGAAGAACGCTTGTTGTATTCCAATTAACTCTTATGTCTAGTGCTGATAGCACAAGTCCAGGCTGTTCTGGCTCAAGGTATTGAATATAAGACGTGTCTTTCTAGCCAAATAAAAGCAAATCTTCCTGTTTATCCAAAATAAGATTCTTAACTTTATTTAAAAAGCCAAAAAGGCTATTTTACTGGTGAAATTGTTAATAGAAAGGGGGATGGTAAATCCCTTTATGTTTTAAAAGCCGGGTACGAAACTCGGATCGAAATCCATCAACATCCATAGTTTCATGCCGAAAAACTATCGGCAGGCCCAAGTGTAAATGATCACTTGGGTAGTACCACACCAGGGCAACTCCAAGCAAAGGTGGAGCAAGCTCCCTCACTAACTTTAATATTCTCTCATAATGTAAAAGCCAGCTCCTAAGAGATGTATATATATTGTTTTTACATTATGAGAAGAGGTCACTACCCAGACCGGTTTCAACCTTTTTTCGAGTTTCGTACCCGGCTTTTAAAACATAAAGGGATTTACCATCCCCCTTTCTATTAACAATTTCGCCGGTAAAATAGCCTTTCGGCTTTTTAAATTTGTAATTTACATTAAATATAGGAGTACACCACTTTGGCAATTCGATAGTAGAGGTATGTAAGTTCATGTTCACTCAAAACCTTGATATTCCAGGTCTACCTACTCACTGATGAGACCTCAAAAAAGGTTGAAACTGGTCTGGATAGTTCTTAAGTGACCTCTTCTCATAATGTAAAAACAGTATATATACATCTCTTAGGAGCTGGCTTTTACATTATGAGAGAATATTAAAGTTAGTGAGGGAGCTTGCTCCACCTTTGCTCGGAGTTGCCCTGGTGTGGTACTACCAAAGTGATCATTTACACTTGGGCCTGCCGATAGTTTTTCAGCATGAAACTCTATGGATGTCGATGGATTTCGATCTGAGTTTCGTACCCGGCATTTAAAACATAAAGGAATTTACCATCCCCCTTTCTATTATTCTTAACTTTATTTTATTTAATTGTGTATATGTATATATATTAAAGATACCAATCAATTTTATAAACTTGGTTTTAATCCTTTTTCCCAAGTAAGCAGACTTGCCAGGTCATTGTAATCCTCATGGAATTGGTTATTACTATTTCTCTTCTGCTGCCTCCATAATGCCTTTTTCCTCTGTATCACACGCTTTATCTCTTCATTCGTCAATTTCACACCACACCTTATTTTAACCTTCTGATCCTTGGAATACATTTAGATATTGCTTCTACTAGATAGTTCTTAAGTATCTCTCAAGCTGTATTGATCTCTTTTCCAGCTAACTACTCATTCCATGCTACACCTGCAAGCTGTCTCCTGAGCTCTTCATAATTACCAGCCTTGTAGTTCTACATATGCCATTTTCTCACAAATGTCCTTACACTGCTGGCTACCACCCTGGTAATCACTTCGTCACTCTCACCAACTGAAGAATGATTTGACACCTCATTTATAATTACATCCTGTGATGAGATAATCAAATCCAACACCCTCAATCCTCGTGTGGCCTCTGTTACATACTGTTGAGATAGTTGACCCTCAAAAACTCGAGAAACTCATTTTTCTTTACTTCTAGTTGCTATCTCATCATCCCAGTCTATATTCATCATCATCACAAACCATTGGTATCAGATGCCTCCTTCACTATCTTCTTCCACCTTTCTTTGCACAGTGTCGCAGTATCTGTACACCCATTCAACACCAGTCCTTTGTCATCTATCCATTCTCTGTATGGTCTACCTTTTCTGTTTACACCGTCCATAATACCAAACATGAATGTTTTTGAATTGGATTTAAATGGTATTTATGCGAATACAGATTGATAAGAAAATAACTATTTATTAACTTAAAAGCTAATATTTCGCTGGTATTATATCCAGCATCTTCAGAGCACACAAAGTTTGTTACAAATGCGAGACTACCACAAATTGGTGTAATAGGCTAGTATAAGTAATTGCAGCATGCATCACAAGACTAAAGTCCTAATACGGTGCCATCTAAGTTTAAAAAAAAAAAAAAAAAAAAAAAAAAAAAAAAAAAAAAAAACAGTAGTCCAAAGTTTTGAAAAAAAATAAATAAAAATAATTAAAATAAATGAATATTAATTTGGTCTTAGGATGACTGTCTCCCAAATCTTTGGTAGATTTATACAGCCATACTTGTTAAGGTTTGGAGAATGTTTTAAGGCTTCTGTTGAATCTTGGAACAACCTCTCTGACTTGTTGTAGAAGCTTCTGTGCAGTACTTTTGTTTTTTCCAATTGATCCTGTGTGCTGGGGTATCCAAAGCATGGTCTGCCAGACCCGACTTGCCATAGCGAAAGAACACAAAAAAATTATTTTTTGTGTTCAATGAGGGGGATGTCCACAGTTCTTCCTGTCTGTCCGTGGTAGGCTCGATGACAAGAACAGGGCACTTCATAGACTCCTGGGTGTGATAAAGGAGTGAATCTGTCCTTAGGTGAATGGATGAGTTGCCAATTTCACATAAGGTTTAAATACGGTGCGCAGTTGGTGCGTGTTAAGCACCCTAGATATCTTTTCAGATGTGCCTTTAATGTAAGAGATGGTGATAGTTTTGTTGTAGTCTTCTGTAGTAGATAGCGGGGGGGGGGGGGGATTTCTGGGATTGAAGTGCCCTGTTCTTGTCATCAAGCCTACTACGGACAGACAGGAAGAACTGTGGACATCTGCCTCAGTGAACACAAAATATATCCGGCACTTTCGCTATAGCAAGTCTGGTCTGGCAGACCATGCTTTGGATACACAGCACACAGGATCAATTGGAAAAAAACAAAAGTACTGCACAGAAGCTTCTACAAGTCAGAGAGGTTGTTCCTGGAATCAACAGAAGCCTTAAAACATACTCCAAACCTTAACAAGTATGGCTGTATAAATCTACCAAAGATTTGGGAGACAGTCATCCTAAGACCAAATTAATATTTATTTATTTTAATTTTTTCAGAACTTTGGACTACTATTTTTCAAACCTTTCAAGGACTACTATTTGACCTACTATATTTTTTTCAAAATTTTGGACTACTGTTTTTTTCACGCTGCAATTACTTATACTATCCCCCACTGTTATGCCGAATTGGGGTTGTCTCGCATTTGTGACAAACTTTGTGTGCTCTGAAGATGCTGGATATAATACCAGAGAAATATTAGCTTTTAAGTTAATAAATAGTTATTTTCTTATCAATGTGTGTTTGCATCAATACTGTGTAAATCCAATTTAACATGTGTGACGAACACATAAGCCTATTCACGCACATGAATGTCTTTATCTTCCTGTCCTCACTCATTCTGCAGATGTGTTCAAATAATTGTGTCTTCCGTTTTATAATCTTCTGCATTAGATTCTCCTTTGGTTGTATCTTCCGATAGAGCTCTTCATTCATGAATTTCTGTACCCATCTTATTCTTAAAATCTTCCTGTAACAAGTTCTTTCAAATGCTAAAATTCTTTTTCTTGATTCCTTATTTATTACCCACATTTCAGATCCATACAGTATACCGCTAAAGATATGTTTCCAGTATTCTTAGTTTTGTTTGCAAGCTGATCACTTTGCTTTTCCAGATGTTATCCATGGCCTTCAGATTTGTTCTTCCCTTTGCAATACTGATCTTTCTTTTTTACAGTCCAAATCATGTCATTTTACTTCCTAAATATATGAATTGTTCTATATTTTCTATATCAATTCCATCCACTTTTATCTCTTGTTTCATGTTCTTCTCATCAAATACCATTGTCTTTGTTTTTCCAAGTTCATAAGTCCGAATCTTTTCCCCTCCTCATTTAACGGTTTCAATGTTTTTTGTAGTTCTCTTTCATCTTCTTCAATAATAACTATGTCATCTGCAAATCTCAGATTAATTCTCATCCCATACACTGATATTCCTTTTGCATTTTCCTTCATTTTATCCATTGCTCTTTCTAAATGTGTGATGAAAATGCTTGGCGATGTTGGGTCCTCCTGTCTAGTACCTCTGCTTGTTTTAAACCATTTCCAATTATCACCTATTCTAACTGCTGCAACTGCATTCTTATAAACATCTTTTAATATAGCTATTAGTTTCTGTCAATTCCATAGGATTCTAGCACTGCTAATGTCACTTTCTGGTCAATACCGTCAAATGCCTTCTGAAAATCAACAAAGCAAGCATATATGGTTTTTGTTTTTTCTCCTAGCTTTCTCCTGCTATTTAATCGCATTGTCAAAATCTGTTGAATTCTAGTTCTATCTTTCCTAAATCTTGCTTGCTCGTCTGCAAGGTATGCTTCCAATTGTGTTCTCAATCTTTCTGTCAATATCATTATCACCTTACCAAGATGACTTGTCATGACAATTGTTTTATAATTTTTACATTCTAGCTCATTTCCTTTCTTGTATAATGTCATTAATATCGATTTCACCCACTCCTCTGGCATTTTCCCTTCTTTCCATACCATATTACATAGTTAGTGCATTTCTGTAACCATACTTTTGCCACCATATTTAATCATTTCTCCTGTGATGTTATCATTACCAGGACTCTTGTTGTGTTTTAGCCGTTCTATTGCTTTTTCTACGTCTCCTCTTAAAATGTCCATATCATACTCATTACCTGGTGGTGATATCTGCTTTCTATTTTCTTATCTTCAGTCAGTTTCCCAACACTATCTAAATCTAGTTTTTCTTCATATAACTCACTATAGTATCTTGTCCGCCACTGTACAATTTTATCTTTATTCATCAATACTTTGCCTTTTTCATCTTTAATTGTGGTTCTGTTTTGGTTGCCACCTTCTATTAATGGTTCTAATCGTTTTGTACACCTTCCTAGTTTTATGGTCTCCATAGTGCTATTCTATATTATTGCATTGGGCTTCTAACCATTTCGTCTCATCTAATCCATTCTGACTGCTTTTTTCACCTCATTACACTTTCTTCTATATTGCTCCTCTGTTTGTTCTGATGTATTCCCTTATCTTCAACATTTTTTTTCCTGTATTAACTTCAGTGTTTCTTGTTTAATCTACTTCTTCTTGATCTTCTCTTCTTCTGATACTGTTTCTTTAACTACGTCTTCTATCGCCTTCATTACTCCTTTCACTCTTAGATTTGAATTTTTTCTTTTCAACACTTAAGTTTCTCTTCTAACTGTTCTGTACCTTCTTCCTATTTCTCCTTCACTAATTCTTGCATATCTCTTTGTTTCTGATGGAGTTTATATTTTCTTTTTAATTTCAACTTGATGTTTGCAATCACTAAACTATGATCTGAGTCTATATCTGCTCCTTGAAAAGTTCGACACTGCTGTACTGATGTTATCCATCTTTTAATCATATTGGTCATCTTCTTGGTTTTCCCATAATTTGATTGCCCCATTTTCTACAGTCCTTTTGTTGGAATCTTGTGTTACAGATCATCATCTTGTGGTCCACAGCAAATTCTGACATTTTTCACCTCATTCATTTCTTTCTTCAAAACCATATTTTTCCATGACTCTTTCCCAACCATCATTATGTATTCTGACTTTGGCATTCCAATCTCCTTCAATAATTAGTACATCTTGCTTTGGTATTGTTTCTATTGTCTCTGTTAGATCTTTGTAAAATAAGTCAATATCCTGATCTGTGCTGTCAGATGTGGGTGCATATATCTGGACTATTAATATATTAAATGTGGTTTTGTTTGAAATCTTGCTACTATGATTCATTCATTGACTGGTTTGTAGCCTAACAGTGCCTCTGTAGCTCTTCTGTTGAGAAGGAAGCCAACTCCTGCTTCGTGCTTGGTGTCATGCCCTGACCATATGACTTTGCAACCATTTATCTCTCCTGATGATGTCCATCGCATCTCTGCCAGTCATAGTATATCACACCGATATCTCTTCATTTCCTCGCAAAGTAGTTCTAGCTTTCCTGACATCCAAAGTGTCTGTACATTCCATGTTCCTACTGATAGTAGTTCTGTTAGTTTCAGTTTGTTTCCTTTTGGCATCCCACTTTTTGATCCAACCCTGATCTCTCTATTGGTACTGCAGACGTTGTTCATCTGGGCAACATCTGAGCCGGCATGTTTTGGGTGTTGATCGTATAGGCAGTCTATGTTGCCATAATTAAAATCACCCATAATGATAACCTTTTATTTGCTTGAATAATGTGATTATACATTTCATGGTCACTACCATCCACATTACTAGGTCTCTAACAACATCTAAGTATTTCTTTCTGTTCACCTCTATCTCACACCATACTGCCTCAAAACCACTACCACTATTTCCTCTTGCATCTCTACTTTGTATGGACATAACTCTTTCTCTATCATCAATAGCACTTCCCCCTTTCCTTTTTACTCTTTCTCTCCTCACTTATGTCTAATCTTACTGCATTAAGTGATGAGTAAATTAGTATAGTATTATGGGTGTTAATCTTAATGTCATTCACCTTGTCAGTTGAAGACAAGCTAGCTAGTCACATATGGAGGGTGGCAAGACTTCTCCTCCAAGAAACTTGGGTGTTTCATCCTGCAAAATTACATAATGGTAATAATGATGTCTTTTGATTGGAAAAGCCTGGATTCAAATCCCATCTATGATAACTTTTTTTTATAAAAGTTTTTCCGCAGAAGGTGAGTTGGCTAGTCTCATGGAGCTGGCATGGTTTCTTCTTTTGAAAACTCAGGTTTTTCACTCATAGAAACAAACTATTCAAAGAATGCATAATTAACAGACATATACACAGGGCCTTAGTTGCTTTGGGTGTAATACCAGACAACCTAACCTGGGGGGGGGGGGGGGTTTGAAGCATGATCAAAGCAAGCCAGACCACTATATTATAGTGGTCTGTCTTGCTTTGGTCATGCTTCAAACCTTGATAACATTGGGATTTCTTCTCATTATTTCTTCATGTAGAAAAAATTAGTTTCAAGTCTTGTATTTTCAAAATATGACAAGATTGTTTACTTGCTTGTCATTTAGTGTATACCATGCTTGCTCTTCTTTGATACCTATAAAATTCCTTTCTTTTCTTCAGAACAAAATAGTACGATAACAATTCACAGTGGACTGACTTCAAAATCGCTGCCTTTGAGGACTGTGGAATGGTCTAAGCGACAATCAAGCTTTCAGGAGATAGTTGTTCCAGCTTCAGAAGGACTTTATATTCATATGAAAGCTTGTCTTAATATCAACTCTTTCCTTGCCTTTACATATGCAGTTTTTCATTATGGAAGTAAGTTGTTTTATGCTGAAAAGAACTAAATTTTAATGCTCAAATCTAACACTTCTAGTAAATGAAGTTCTGCAGATTCACCGTATTTTGTTTATTGAAAGGAAAACAAAAACTTTCCTGAATTTAAACTTTTGTGGGGAGTGCTTAATTGAATGATTGGTATAGAAAGTGATATTTTAACCTATTTAAAAATTTTTAAAAACCAAAAATGCACTGTAAACTTGTAAGACATAACTGGAACAACAATTAGTTCCTTTTGGCTTAATAATATTAACAATGGATTAAAATCAGATAAGTAACCATTTACTGGTTACTTATCTGATTTTACTTGTTTAGTTAAGGTTTATATTGTTTCTTTTACTTATGTGCTAACAAATTCAACACATATCTAATTAACATCCTCCAGTAGAAACTACAGGTTCAATTAAGATATCTTCAGATCCTCTGTTTTTAGAGGATCTGAACATATTTTCAGTTTAGTTACCTTGTCTTATGTCTAGTCCAGTGACTGCAAACCAGAATTTGTTGTTGTTTGCGTAGATGTCCCGCTACAGGGCAAAGGCCTCTCCCATGCTCTCCTACCCTGGGCCTCTCTTGCCCATGTGACACCAATATACTTTTAGTTTTAGAATAATTAAGTTTGGTTTATGTTTCGTTTGTTGGGATCTTCCACAGACTACATTCCAATAGAGCACTTAAGATTTACAACGTTAGTCGTTTATTTGAAGATAACTTATTTTTTAATCAAAAGTGCAACCCCATCCCACATAAAATATATTTCGTGATAATGTTTGTATTTTGCATTTATCACAGTGAGCTTTTATTCTTTACTTGTTAATAGAGAAGATGCAAGCTTTGCCATGAGTAAGTTGCATGTGAAAACCAACTCAGAGAAAAATATTAGCATGCATATCTCTCTCTCTCCTAATTTGATTTGAATGGGAGGCTCTAATTTGAGATTTTCCAAGTTTGCAATTATGTTCAATTAACAGTACTATTCATTACACACAAAAGAAAATCATTGATTAATACATTCTAAGATAGATAAAATATATTTATAAACACTAAGGATATAATAAAATTGAAATGATCAATGAAATTTAGATTCATTAATAAATAGCAGGCCTGATCATATCACTCTTGTACCTTGGCTTAAACTGAATATTAACAAGGTCTACATATGAAAGATCACAAAAAACTTGTTTGTATGTATATAGGTAGCCATCTAATTGCTTGAATCCAGTCCATGGTTTTGCCCATGACATGAATATCAAAGAATATCAGCAAAACTGTGACCAAAGAATATGATCGCTCTTCTTTCTTATATAAGTAATCTGCTTTGCTATACAAAAGATTGAAACCTTTAGACCTTAAATGCTGATCTCCCTACCATGCTTCAGTGAGAGGTGGGATAGTGGATTGCCACTATTCCCATCATGTCTGAAAACTAAAATTTTATACTCAACATACCCCCCCCTCTTCTGTGACTAAATAATACATGTTTGGTCAGGAGATTTCTCTCCTCTAGGTAAGTTTAATCTCCAGTACTTCTTGGCATATGATTATGCCAAGAAGCACTGGAGATTATGGTAATGATTATGGAATACTTATATATAAATTGTATCATAAAAAGTTGTATTAGTGTTCCTTCTATGGAGTCTGAAGACTCATTGCAAGAAATCAAACACTCAGACTACTGTCACACTTTTCCTTGGATACATTGAATGTAGCCAAGGAGCACTTGCCATTCACTATGACAGTGCATCCTACTCACTCACCATGCAAGAAATCTTTCCATTTCCTACTCACATGACCTTTGTACAGTTTCCAGGGATGACCTCTCATTTTCCCATTACTTCAGAGGCGTAGCTAGGGGGGGGGGGGTTGCAGAGAGGGCAGTCTGCCACAGGCGGCACTTTGAACTTTTTTGAACTTTTGCAGTTAATTCTAAAATACAGTCTCGAGAACTCATTTCCAAATATTGTAATACTACTGCGAATTTTCCTCACAATTGCTGTAACTGTTGCTAGTTGTGAGAGGAGTTTTTCTAAATAAAATTGAAGAATTACCTACATTACTATGAAATAGACTTTTCCAATGCATCGATTTTGCTATAGAAAAGCAAGAAAAATAACATTTTAGAATGTTGAAATTAAAGTTTCACTTCAAAAATAAATATAGTGTTTTAATTTATTTCTTTATACGTCGTTTTGACTTTTTGTAGTATTGTTGGTGTGTATTGAGAGAGGCGGCAAACTCTGGGACCACCCCGGGCGACAGAATCTCTAGCTACACCACTGCATTACTCTATACAATAATTCCCCTGTATCTGTCTAATAGGTTCCTCTCACCAACTTAAGACCCAATCATATCAATTCTCTTATCTACTAAGTTCTTCCAACTACTTCCCTTAATCTCTCCTTATACTTAACCATTCCAGTCTTGAGTCTGTTATTTGCCTCTGCAATGTTTACTTAATCACCAATATGACCAGGTGACTATATCTACGTGCAGAAATCTGAATGTGACACTTTTATACAGTATAATTATCATCTTCCTCTTTGCACTTCTGAGGCCTCTTTTTGCATTATATCAGCAATTTTCTGGGTAACCTTTACAACTTTCACAATGTGTCCCATAAACTTATGTTCCCTATCCACCACTATCTTCCAGATCCCTTGCCTCTTCCACCTCCTGAAGCAAAGTTCCTTTATTATGATAAACCTCATTCCATATTTTCTGGCCAAAGTACATAAATTTACACTTGGAAAAATTGAAGTGACATCGCTGCCTTTCTTCAGCCCAAAGTCCTATCATGTTCAAATCCTCTTGCAATTTTCTCACATTGCTCTTCCTGATTTAGCAGAATTCCTAAGAAGAGATTCAGTAGCTCAGCAAACAGCTGAATCTCCTCTCAAACCTTGCGCTATATCCGACACGTGGTGGATAGATTTCACAATAGTAGCTGATAATCCTAGGATGTCATCTATAGGCAAAATGAATAATTAGAATTGAAACACTTCGATGCAGCTCGGCTTCCGCTTTGTGCGCAACTTTTGGATCGCCCTGTATAAGCTTTAGACATTCATGCTTACATTTATGATGAGCATAATTAAAACTTATGAGGAGAGGAGATTTGGTTGCGAAATATAAATAACCAGTAGTTTCGCAAATAGCTATAGGGAGGGCTTATCCAATGAATTAATAATGTTATTGATAAAGTGATTCATCTAGATGTTGCAAGAATACATGTGGATTGATGGAGTAGCTAATCATCTAGTACAGTTCATGTATTTGTTTATTTTATTTTGCTGTGTTTTTTAAGAATTTTATTTTATTCACTAATGATCAGTTTACACTTTTTTACATATATACATAGTAATATATACATAATTTTCTTCTTTATGCAGGTATATATTTTTTTAAAAAAATCACAATATCTATTTTCTTTATGCACATAAAATTATTGAATACCATTACATTATATTATTTTACAAGTTGTAAATTTTATATGTGTGTGTATATGTATGTATGTATATATATATATTTTTTTTTTTAAATAAATATTTGACTTAAACCGAGATAAAATATGAAGTTTTAATGAAAATGATACAACTAGTTTCAGCCTTTTACAGCCTTCTTCAGGTATCCTCCAAAGGTAGAACACAGTAATAAAAATTGAAGTTACAAAAAACTGAGAATTACAGGCAAAAAATGCAATATATAATTGACACAAAAACATACCAACAGATATCTGCACTGTCAATCTCATCACTTTCTACCACGAAAGCTTGGAACTATTTCTACCTTAGGGCACAGAGCACGCTCTCTTTTAAATGAACCAGATGAGCTCAAAAAAGAAATTAATCACCTATCTCTTATCTTTAAACAAAATGAATATTCTGAAAAAATGATTAAGAAATTTCTTCTGGATCCTCCTAGGCAGCGTACTATGGAAACTACTGATTTTAAAGGTAGCATCTCAATACCTTACATTAGTTCAGTCTCCAATAAATTGACTAAAGTTCTTAAAAAATACAACATCAGGACGTTTTTCACTACACTCCCTAAAGTCCGTTCTCTTATAAGCCATCCAAAGCCTATTCATCACAACCTGAAATATCCAGGTGTTTACAAGTTGTAGTGCAATTGTAATATTCCTTATTTTGGACAGACTAACAAATCTGTTGAACTTCGTATAGAGGAGCATAAGAGAGACATCTCCTATAAAAGATCACATGCATCGCCGCTATCTACTCATGTTCTTTTCTCAAACAATCCTCATAATGATCTACAAAGTCGCTCGGTTTGCTGGGATAAATCCAAAAACATTTTTCGCTGCAGTGATGAGTTTGAAAGGAAAATCGTGGAGTCCAGGGAAATCCTCCTTAATCCTGAACATTTGAACAACAATTTGAGTTACAACATCCTTGATAGCCATGCTGCAGTTGTTCCATACTGGTCATTAAATCTCGTGAACTTGCAAGCTCACATGCAACAAACAATAGCGCGTTAGATAGAACAACTTGAAAAATACAACGTTTTTGTGTCAATTATGTATTTCGTTTTTTTTCAGTAATTCTCAGTTTTTTGTAACTTCAATTTTTCTGTGTTCTACCTTTAGTGGATACCTGAAGAAGGCTGTAAAAGGCTGAAACTAGTTGTATCATTTTCATTAAAACTTCATATTTTATCTCCTTTTAAGTCATTAAATATTCTTTAAAATGTACCATTACAACCGAGTAGAAGCTCAGGAATATATATATATATATATATATATATATATAATGTGAGTGACATTGAAACACATAAAATGCATGGGAGACTGCCCATCACTGTTGTACAGTATGTTACCTTCTAGAATTTCCAGTCTACCAATTTGCTTCTGTCAATCTTTGAAATTTTTTGAAAGCATTCTCTACAACACTTACTGACTTTGTCTGACAGATCATCCATTTTGATCATTTTATGACCAATTTGCTTCTGTCAATCTTTGAAATTTTTCGAAAGCATTCTCTACAACACTTACTGACTGCCTGACAGATTATCCATTTTTATCATTTTATGAATTTTGGGCTGTATCTAAAAATTCTTTTATGATTATCTCCTTGATTTGCAGAATGGAAAGATTTCCTTTTGAGCTGAATTTTTTGTGAATAATCCACACATTTACAGGAGCTATTCCAAAAAGTAATTCCATCATAGATTTTTTTATACCACTTGGTCTTTGAGTGTGCAATAATAACATGCCATTTGGTCTGAGATGACACCTTTCTTTGTCATCATAGTTGAGCACAATATCTAGTTCTTGCAGTTTCAGCCCTTCCCTATTGTAAGCACTCTTCAGACACACAATGATCTTTGTAAATTGTTAATATAGTTAACTGATCTTTTCAGTCCATTCAATATTTTTAATGCATTTTTTGTGTTTCTTCATCATGCCTTCTGGTGGAAGTCCAACTCTATTATTCCTGATTGTTCCACAGAGAAATCTTTTAAAGAGAAAGTGCCAAACTCATAAAAATTGTCTGCAAACATAATGCATCCTTTATCCAAGAGACTAAGCACTTTCAGTGATGGATATATATGCATATAATTTCATATATGCAGAATATATTCCACATATATATGTATTCCTGAGCTTCAACTCGGTTGTTATGGTACATTTTAAAAATATACCATATTTAATGACTTTAAACCGAGATAAAATATTAAGTTTTAATGAAAATGATACAACTAGTTTCAGCCTTTTACAGCCTTCATCAGGTATCCACTAAATTCCACTTTAGAACACAATAATAAAAATTGAAGTTACAAAAAACTGAGAATTACAGGCAAAAAAGCAATACATAATTGACATAAAAAACGTATTTTTTTTATTTTTTATTTATTTTTATTTTTTTGGACAGACTTACAAATCTATTGAACTACGTATAGAGGAACATAAGAGAGAGATCTCCTATAAAAAATCACATGCATCTGCGCTATCCAGTCATGTTCTTTTCTCAAACAATCCTCATGATTATCTAGAAAGTCACTCAGTTTGCTGGGATAAATCCGAAAACATTTTTCGCTACAGTGATGAGTTTGAAAGGAAAATCGTGGAATCCAGGGAAATCCTCCTTAATCCTGAACATTTGAACAGCAATTTAAGTTGCAACATTCCTGATAGCCATGCTGCAGTTGTTCAATACTGCCGTTCACGAGAACTTACAAGTACGCATGCAACAAACAATGGCACGTTGGATAGAACAACCTAAAAAATACATTTTTTTATGTCAATTATGTATTGCATTTTTGCCTGTAATTCTCAGTTTTTTGTAACTTCAATTTTTATTATTGTGTTCTACCTTTAGTGGATACCTGATGAAGGCTGAAACTAGCTGCATCATTTTCATTAAAACTTAATATTTTATCTCGGTATAAAGTCATTAAATATATATTTTTAAAATATATATATGCATGCAGAAGTTCTTTGTATAACCAGCTGACAAAGAGTTTGTAAACTTGGATGCCATATTTAAGTTTTCTTGAGTCAATATATATTTTATTGAAAGGACAGTTTCATGCCAAGAAATCATGCTACCATTCAGTTACAATTTGTAGTAGTTTTGAATTTTATAAGAATGATCACTAGTCATTATTTACAATACTTCAGACAAATTTTTAATGTAACTTGTGCCATTATGACATTTACTATACGCACTATATTCACAAGTATATAGTAATTTTATCACTTCAGATATTTCAACCAGAAACTTACTGGTCAGCATCAGTGCATTAGCATAATCACAAGTTGAAGATACAACAAAGAATGCTAATCATGTTTACAGAGCTGAGCCACTTGCCACTAGTGGGTGGTTACAATAAAATAACATTACAATTAAGGCCCAAATTTAAAATTAAGTGATTTGAATGACAGCATTATTAAATTGTGCTTTAAATTTAAAAAAAAAAATTAAAAATCGAACTATTAATTAAAATGGGAGGGACATTATTGCTTGCCATTTATGAGTATGACTGTCCCAAATCTTGGCAATAGAGGCAGTCATTCTAATTTAAATTTGGGCAGTGTAGAAGTGCTTCAGCACTCTCTAAATAACCACTCAAACCTAAACCTGCATTGAGGTAAAAGGGGTGAGAATTGGACCATAGAAATTGTGGTCAGTGTCCACTCCATTCTGATCAAGGCCAGATTTTTCAGGTTTATTGTTGTTAATGCTGTGTTATTTCATTATCTAATTTAATTTTATTTCAAATCACTTATTTTTAAATGTGGACCTTAATTATAAAGTTATTTTACTGTAACCGCCCACTAGGTGGCATCTGGCTCAATTCTGTAAATAAGATTAACATTTTGAAAGTTTATTTTTCACTTGGTAAGACTATAATAAATTTAGTTTCATCCTTTATCCAAGTGTGAGCAAACAAAGTTTGAGCCTGAAAGTATCTTCAGGATTGAGGTAAGGTAGTACAACATCGGGCAACTTGTTGCAAAGGTGGAGCAAGCTAACATCACTCCTATCTCAGTATCTCCCATAATGCAAAACACATCTCCTTGCGGATATGTATAATGTTATGCATTAAGGGAAGGGCCACTACCCAGACTAGTTTCGACCTTATGAATAAGTAAAGCCATCTCTAAAAATTCGGACGATCCCTAGGCCACTCAGTTGTGGGCGAAAGACCGTCCATCTCGGCATTGGCTCCACTCAGTGATGGCCTTCCACCCACCACCACCGAACAGAACTGCTCAAATTCCGAAGAAAAACATTCACCAACAAAGCCCCTCACTGGGCCATGCCGGAGAACACTTTCCCCGGAGACTCAAATTGCTCCCTTAAGGCAAAAACCTTAAGAGAGCAAACTCATAATGGCCCTCGCTGGTTTTGACCTTTATTGAGGTCTCATCAGTGGGAGCCAGGCCCAAGTGGAGATACCAGGCAGAAGCATTAGCAAAGGACTCTACCTATAGGAGTTGCCAAACGGTGTGCCACCTTTTTATTAAATTATTCCGGATTTAGAGAAAGATGTTGAAAGTTTATTTTTCACTTGGTAAGACTATAATAAATTTAGTTTAATCCTTTATCCAAGTGTGAGCAAACAAAGTTTGCGCCTGAAAATATCTTCAGGACTGGTTAAGGTAGTACAACACCAGGTAACTCGTAGCAACGGTGGAACAAGCTAACATCACTCCTATCTCAGTATCTCCCATAATGCAAAACACATCTCCTTGCAGATATGTATAATGTTATGCATTAAGGGAAGGGCCACTACCCAGACTAGTTTAGACCTTTATTGAGGTCTCTTCAGTGGGAGCCTGGTATCTCCACTTGGGCCCGGCTCCCACTGAAGAGACCTCAATAAAGGTCTAAACTAGTCTGGGTAGTGGCCCTTCCCTTAATGCATAACATTATACATATCTGCAAGGAGATGTGTTTTGCATTATGGGAGATACTGAGATAGGAGTGATGTTAGCTTGTTCCACCTTTGCTACGAGTTGCCCGATGTTGTTACTACCTTACCCCAGTCCTGAAGATACTTTCAGGTGCAAACTTTGTTTGCTCACACTTGGATAAAGAATTAAACTAAATTTATTATAAGATTAACATTCTTTGTTGTAGCTTCACTTTATGTTGATATACTGATGATGACCAGTTAATTTCTGCATGAAATATTTGCAGTAATAGAATTCCTATATTCTTGTTTATATATCAAGGTAGAGATGCAAGAGGGAAATGGGGCCAGTGGTTTTGAGGCAGTATGGTGTGAGATAGAGGTGAATAGAATCAAATACTTGGTGGGATGTTGTTATAGACCTGGTAATGTGGATGGTGGTGATAGTGAAATGTATAGTCAAATAAGCCAAGCAAATAAGAAAAGGGTGATCATTATGGGTGATTTTAATTATGGCAATATAGACTGGAATGAAGAGATAGCAACTGGAAGTAAAGAAAATGAGTTTCTTGAGTTTTTGAGGGATAATTACCTCAGACAGTATGTAACAGAGGGCACAAGAGGATTAAGGGTCTTGGATTTGGTCATCTCATCGGAGGATGTAATTATCAATGAGGTATCAAATCATCCACCAATTGGTGAAAGTGACCATGAGGTGATTACTTGGGTGGTTGCCAGCAGTGCAAGGACCCCTGTGAAAAAAGGGTATATGTGGAACTACAAGGGGGGTGATTATGAAGAGCTCAGGAGACAGCTTGCAGGTGTAGCATGGAATGAGGAGTTAGCTGGAAAAGAGATCAATGCAGCTTGGGGGATTTTCAAAAAATATTTAGTGGATGCAATGTCTAAATGTATACCACGGGTGAGAAGGTTAAATAAGTTAGGTGTGAGATGGATGAATAAAGAGATTAAGCATGCAATACAGAGAAAAAGGTCATTGTGGAGGCAGCATAAGAGAAGTGGAAGTAACCAATTTCATGAGTTCTACAAAGACCAGGCAAGGAGAGTGACTTGGTTGGTGAGAGTAGCTAAAGAGAGGTATGAACAGCAGTTAGCTAATGAAGCTAAAAAGAATCCTAGGGAGTTCTTTCGATATGTAGCCAGCAAAAGAAAGAATGATTATGGAAGGATGACATTGATTGGAGGAAATGGTATAAAGACAGCTGTTGCAGAATGTGTGGTGGAGATACTTAATGAGCAGTTCATAAAGATCTTTCAATCTTGTGAATGTGACTTCATGGAGAGATTAAGAGCAGTTGATGATGGGGAGGAGAGACTGACTGTAAGTGAGGAAGAGGTGTTTGGGGAGTTGAGTAAACTAGATGTAAATAAGGCTGTGGGACTTGATAATATATCACCGCGTATTCTGATGGAATGTGCCAGAGTGTTGACACCTGCCTTGACATATTTTTTTAATACGAGTCTTGCACTTGGTCAAGTCCCTAAAGAGTGGAAGGAGGGCAAGATTTTGCCACTTCATAAAGGAGGTGATCGAACTCAAGCATCAAACTATAGGCCTATCTGTGTGTCAGGTGTTGTGGTTAAGTTGTTGGAGAAGCTTGTGAGAACTAGGATCCAGAGTTGGGTTGACAACAATGGTATAATCTTTGATGGACAGCATGGATTTGCTAAAGGGAGGTCGTGTTTTAGTAATCTACTTACTTATTACAATAAAGTGACTGCTTCCTTGGACAGAGGAGAAGGATACACAGTAATATACTTGGATTTTGCAAAAGCTTTTGATAAAGTACCTCATGATAAGTTGACAGTCAAACTAGAGCAGATGGGGTTGGATATTAGATTAGTGCATTGGATTGGAGACTGGCTATCTGATAGGTATCAACAAGTTGTGTATGGGGGTGCAATATCCAGGAAAAGGAAAGTCACTAGTGGAGTGCCTCAGGGATCTGTTTTAGGGCCATTACTATTTAACTTGTATATTAATGATATTGGCGAAGATTTGGATGGAGATATTCAGTTGTTTGCAGATGATGCAAAGTTGGGACGAACCATAAAGAGTAGTGAAGATGTTGTGGCCTTGCAAGAAGACTTGAATAAATTGAGTGATTGGGCAAGCAAATGGGGATGTGAGTTCAATGTTGCAAAATGTAAGGTTTTAAAATTTGGAAAACAAAGATGGGATGCAGAATTTATGCTTGGTGAGAATATATTGTTGGAAGTAGAGGAAATAAGAGATCTGGGAGTGATAGTGGATAAGGATCTAAAATTTAGGGGACACATCGCCAAAATTGTGAAGACAACACAAAGACTTCTGGGAATGATGAGGAGGACACTGACGTGTAGAAGTAGGGAGATTCTTGTTCCATTGTATAAGGCTTTGATTAGGCCACACATGGCCTATTGTGCCCAGATTTGGTCACCTGGTTTTCAGAAGGATGAAGAGATGTTGGAAAGGGTCCAAAGGCGACTGACTAAGGTAGTTTCTGACCTCTGGAATGTCGAGTATGAGGAAAGATTGCAAAGATGTAATTTGCAGAGTCTAGTGGAGAGAAGGAAGAGGGGAGATATGATAGAGACCTACAAGTTGGTAAGGGGTTGTTATAGGATCAATGGTGGAGAAGTTCTACAGAGAATAGTGGGAGATCAGGGGAGAACCAGAGGTCATACCTGGAAACTGTATAAAGAGGGTGTGAGTAGGGGAGTGAGAGGCAGGTTTTTTTCGTGCAGAGTTGTGAATGATTGGAATGCCTTGCCTGAGAGTGTGGTGTCTGCAAGGAGTTTGAATGTGTTTAAGACCCGGTATGATGAGATGTGTGTGAGATAAAAGGACCTCCTAGATGAGTCTTTGACTCCATGAGGTCTTGTTTAATAATAATAATATGTGAATACTTGAGCAACTGAAGAAATCTGTACCAGGACATTGTATTCTATATGTTGTGTACATTTTGTTTGTATACATTGGAATTATATATTTTCCTTTTCATCATCATCTTCAAATTCCTGACATATATCCTCAAGGGGTGTACAGGATATTATAATAGTACTACATGAAAAACTTACATCATTACTAACTTCTTTTATCAACAATTTTCCTCCAAATTAATCTGTTATCTGTCAAGACACTTTATTAGATCTTATATTTCTATCTTCTAAGGCACTTTTTACTGTATCAATCCACTTATATCTTGGTCTTCCTCAGGGTTCTGTGCCTGGCAGAGAACACCTCTTTTACTAATCTTTCCTCTCCCATTTTGTTTAGGTGACATACCACTCTAGATTAGCTCTATTAACACATTCCTGGATGCTAACAATGTCAAGTTCTTTCCTAATATCATCATTTTTAATAAGATATTGCCATTGATGCCATCTATTCACCCTCTCTAATCTTTCTCAGAACTATCTGTGGTCTCTAGTCTTTGGTCAAGTGTTTTATTTCTAACCCAGATCTCAGATCCATAAGTTAAAATTGGTTTGAACACCATCCTGTATACAGCAAATTTAGTGTTTTGACTGATTTCTCTCTTATTCCATATAAATTTATTCAGTTTACTTCCTACCAAACTGGCTTTGTTGATTCTATTGTCTATTTCCATATTGAATTTACCATCTTCATGAAAAATTGTGCCAAAGGAGTCTGAAATATTTTACTTGTTCTATAGGTTCCCCATTCAAAATATAGTTTATATTTTCAGTGTTTCTGCCTATTTTCATTGTCTTGTTATTGCTGATTATAATACCAAATTTATTACAACAGTTATTCAATTTATCAGGAAATCCTGCAGACTTGTACAGGATTTATTTAAAGGTATAACATCATCAGCATAAAGTAAAGAGCTGAGATTAACATCTCCAATTTTGATATCAGATTTAATACCGCTTTTCTTCACAGTGTGATCCATATAGAAAATTAAAGATAGAAGGGATGATATACATCCTTGTCTGACACTGGATTTAATATCAAACCATCTTCCTGTACTTCCTTCAATTTTAACCGCTGACTTACAACTCAAAGACCAAGTATTGCTTGATATAATGCCCCATTGATACCATATAACTGTGACATGTTGAATAGCTTTTCTCTTGGCACCTTGTCATATGCCTTTTGCAGGTCTACAAAACTTGCAAACAGATCTTTATATTTCCATGACTTCAACTATTTGTCGGTAAGTTAAAATCTGATTCTGACAGCCTCTATTTGACCTGAATCCAGCTGAATTCACCAAGCTTTCTTTCCACAATCCTTCTCGACTGTTTCTCAAGTATACTTGCATAATTCTTACCAGGAACATTCAATAGAGAAATACCTCTGCAATTCTCACATTTAGTTTTATTTCCCTTTTTTGAGAGCTCTACTCCAATAATCGGAATTTATCCCTCTGTCCAGGCCATCTGAACTATGCAGTGCAGCAACTGTAAGATTTTTACCTCCATATTCGAGCATTTCTGGTCGAATATCATCTATTCCTGCTACCTTTCCACATTTCAGGCCTTTGACGGCTTTTTCCACTTCAGGTATTAGATATGTATTCTTGACTGCATGCCTGTTGAGTGTTTTTCTACTGTGTTATCACTGCTTGTTTCATTTAGCAATTTTTCAAAATAATTACTCCATATGATAAATTTAGTTGAATCCTTTATTCAAGTGTGAGTAAACAAAGTTTGCACCTGAAAATGTCTTCAGGACTGGGGTAAGGTAGTACAACACCAGGAAACTCGTAGCAAAGGTGGATCAAGCTAACATCACTCCTATCTCAGTATCTCCCATAATGCAAAACACATCTCCTTGCGGATATGTATAATGTTATGTATTAAGGGAAGGGACACTACCCAGACTAGTTTTGACCTTTATTGAGTACTCCATACTTCAAGGATATCTTTCTCCAGTTTTCATTTCACCTTTATCATCTCTATTTCCTTTTACAGCACTCTTTTCTCCATTTCTAAGCTTCAACAACCTCCAGAATATCTTGCCACCATCTTGATATTTATTTTCTGTTCTTACCAAAGTCTTCCCACAACTTTTGTTTAGTAATTTTACATTTGTCTTTGTATTCTCTAAGAGACTTTTTTTTTTCTTGAATAATGTTTGTGTATTTTAATCTATAGTTTATATCTGAGTGCTGCTCAACTTCTATTTACTTTAAAACTTTCTTACATGTTCTTTTCAATATGAAATTCAATTTTATCCTGCTCAAGACTAAATAATGATCCCTTCCAATTTCAAATCCTCTGTACACTCGGGTGTCCTGAACTAGGGACTTATTTGCCACGAACCTTTGATATGTTTTCTTCTTTTCATTCACTGACTCTTTATCTTAATGTATCCATCATGGAGTTCTGATTTTTTTTATCCTTGCAGACAACCTCAACACATGCCTCTGGCTGAATCAATCAGTGTTTTCTTCAAGGCTTACCACTGAATCTCCAAAGTTTGATTGCTGTTCTCAAACTCTTTAATTTTTTTCTTGAATAATGTTTGTGTATTTTAATCTACAGTTTGTATCTGAGAGCTGCTCAACTTCTATTTGCTTTAAAACTTTCTTACATGTTCTTTTCAATATGGAATTCAATTTTATCCTGTTCAAGACTAAATAATGATTACTTCCAATTTCAAATCCTCTGTACACTCTGGTGTCCTGAACCAGGGAGAAAACATCACTATCAACAATAACATAGTCAATGAGACTTTTCTTATTCCTTGCCTCTTCTCTCCATGTGAATTTGTGCACATTTTTATGTTGGAACATTGTGTTAGTAATAACCAGTCCATGTCCTGAACAGAAATTCAACAGGTATTTGCCATTATTATTAGCTTTGCTCTTTTCTCCAAATTTTCCCAAAATATTTTTGTATGTCTGACAATCATTTCCTTCTCAGCTATTTAGATCCACAACAAGGACCAACTTATCCTTTTTCATTGTGTCAGTTGCTTTCTCTAAAGCCTCAAAATATTCCTCCACTTCTACCTTAGTAGACCCTTCTGTGGGACCATAGGCACAAATAACTCTCATTGTCCAGTTCAGTTCTCAATTCTGATATTTGCCCATATCACTCTACTTGAGACCTGCCTGCCATTCAAAAATATTAGCCTCGTATTTAGTGTTGAATACTATGGCTACTCCTTCTTTTCCTTGATTGTCATTGCCTGAATATAACATTTTGTATATATTGCTCAGAAAGATCTCACCAGTTTTTGTCTTTTTTATTTCAGTTACCCCTATTATGTCGATCTAGTACTTATCTAATTCCTCAGCTAGCTCCATTTCTTTGCCATTTAGGCTTCTTATGTTAATAGTACTGATCTTGAACTCTGATGTTGAGTTGAGGTGTATTTTAAGATTTGTTCCAGTAGCTGACTTTTCGCTGTTTGCCCTGAAAACAATGGGGGCCTTGTTTAACCGGGCGATGCCTCAGCTGGTATGAAATTCTGTCATGTTGTACCATTTTATATTTTAGTTTAAGCCAATAAGAATACAATTTGGTCAGCTAAATTGCAAATTATCAGCCCATCCTCATTCATTTAGTATCCAGGTAGATACCTAACAGGGTGCACCACGAGAAGGTGAGGATTGGACATGAGGTCAGAAGCCCTGGTCATTTCTCTGCATTCCTTTAAAGGCTATGTGGGGGTCTCCTCTCAGTTATACAGCTGTGACCCTTAAGCACCCCTTAAGGAAAATAATATTAATCCACCAACTTGCCAGTTTGGATGAAATACTCAGATCACTTTAGGATTTTTCATTGATCAAAACATAAGCAGCATTCTGTCTTTTTGGCATATAATTATCTACTCAGCCATAACCTTTTTTTTTTTTGGTTGAAAAAAACTGGGTTTGAATCCCATCTAGGATGCTAAGAACTTTTATCAGGGCTGTTCGACTGAAGGTAAGTTAGCCTGTCTCACATAGATGGAGGTAGTTTTTTTCTCCTAGAAACGTCAGTTTTTGTTTTTTTTATCCTCAGAACAGGCCAACCCAGCCATTAGATCACATGAAAATAAGATACATAATACACTGGCCTTATTGTCCTTGAGTTGCTTCAGCTGTAAGTTTAAATAAACCAAATAAGCCATGCATTTTACAGCATTAAATTGACAGTCATTATCCTTCCCACAATGCCCATTTATTTAAATCATCCTCCTGCAGGATATCTACATCATCTCTATAAACTATTGCTCTTCCTAGTTTTTCTTCATCAGCAAATAACTGAGTATCTCCCTCTTAAATCTTTCCTTATGCCATTGATATACAAATGAAAGAGTAGTACCAAACCATGAGGTTCTCTACTAGTCACCATCATTCTCCTGGATTCCACTCCACCATATACTACTCTGGTGTCTTGTCTGCTATCCCCAATCCATGCTACTAGCCTCATATCCATTCCCATTTGCTCCAGCTTTTGTAATAGTTTTCCATGTGGTATTCTGTCACATGCCTTGGCAAAGTCAAGGAGTATCATGGTGTAGCCATTACTTTTTATCCAATTCTGTTGTCACTTGATTATAAACTGTGAATAAGTTCCTAAGATAGGACCCACTCTTTACAAAGCAATGCTGCCCACTATAGAGCATTGCATCCCCATCTACTCACTGTTGTATTTTACCTTTCACCAACTTTTTCAATACTTTAACAACAACTCCTGATATATTAATTGATCTGTAGTTTTCTACCTCTGTCTTTGAGCCATCTTTATGCAATGGTTCTATCTTACCCTCTATCTGCTCCTTTATAACCCTGCCAGACCTGATAGTTAGATTGAACAACTTTGTCAAAGTTGTTCAATGATGTGCCATCCAGTCCCATCCATTGCTTTGTTCACATTCATATTTTTTAATATGCCGAACGCTTCCTGTTCATCTACCTCAACTTTGATATGTCTCTGTAACATCAGCAATTGTAAAATTTTCACCTGGATGATACACCTTCACAAAATGATCACTAAGCAACTCAACTATTTCTTTTGGCTTGATCACCTTCCTACCATTAGCATTGTTTAAGTTATTCTACCATAGTTATTTTTCTTACTTGTTATATATTGAAAAACTCTTGGGTTTACTTTGGCTCATTCAGTTATTTCTCTCTCATAATCTGATTTGGACTTTCTTATCATACTAGACACCCTTCTTACTTGCACTTTGTACTGTTCACGAGTATACTGATCACTTTTTTTTCATTATATTCTCTCCATAATGTTTTCTTTTTTTGCAGATCTTGCTTTATATCCCTACTAATCCACTTAATTCCAACTTGGTTTATCTTCCTGACCTTGGGTATGCAGTCTGACACTGCTACTCTCAAGCAATCTCTGATTACTTGCCATGCACTGCTGCTGACATTCTTTCCTTGTAGCTTCTAAAGCCATGACACTGTTCCAAGATGATTCCTCAGTCTCTCATAATCACCAGCCTTATAACTGGACATAAACCCTTTCTTGACAGAGAATTCCACGTTTAAATCATTCTGCAAGCTCTCCACGTCACCTTGATTAACTATTACTCTACCTAATTTTGCATCATCAACAAACAAGTGAATATTTTCTTTCAGGTTATTTTCTATATAATTTATGTACAAATTAAACAGCAATGGTCCCAGCACTGAACCTTGTGGCACTCCACTATTTAGCTGTTTTTGGCTTGATTCTGCCCCTCCATATACCACTTTCTTGATATCTATCCATCAACCATACTCTTATCCTCATAATCAGTGTCATATCCATTACTGTTTGTTCTAATTTGCATAACAAAGTCAAATGTCTTTCCAAAATCCAGCATAATCATTATGTAGCCATTCCCTTTATCCAACTCAGCTCTTATAAGAAGTTAGTAAATTACTAAGGCATGACTGACTCTTCACAAACCATGTCGACCTTCATACAGTGTCATATTTTTATTATAATAGCACCTGTTTTCTGCTCATCTACTGTAAACCTGCAGTTTTAAATTTCCTCATTCTGTTCTCATAACAGACCTCCAGAGTCCTGATATTACCTTAGTTGTTTATCTCTGCATCCTTTCATCTCTCCATAATAGAAACCAGTTGATCAAATTTACATGCAGTGTTTAAAGAAAAAATGGCATTGTGTTGTGATTGTCAAAAGTAATAATTTTTGGTTCCATAAATGAATTTAGGTATTCTTATCTTCAACAGCTAAAACTGTAAAATTGTTTTTATTTCACAATAACTGACATTTTATTTTCAGCAAAATGCGATTCCAGAGGAGAATTCCTGTGTACAAATGGTCGCTGTATAGATCATTCTGTGGTGTGTGATTTTTACTATCACTGTGGAGACCAATCTGATGAAGAAGCATGCACTTGTGAGTAGTTTATACTAAGTCCTTTTATTTACTAATTTGTAAAAATTACCCAATAGTCTGATCAAAAATATAAACTTGAAGGTGTGAAAAAGTTATATTTGCAGAGTTTGAAGAATAATTGTTTTCAAAGTATGTTAATTTTGAATGCATTTTCTTGTTCTTGCCATTAGAGGTAACATTTCAAATGTTATTTCTAAAGTATCACTGAAAGCTCGTGTCAGAATTGTTTGCATGAGAATAGTTTTTAATTTCTCTTAAACTGAAGTCGCATGGATCCATGTCTGAGTGTGAAAAGCATTATGCTACTGAGATACTGTTTTGCCAAATATTGCAGCACAAGTTAAGGCTGGATATGGAGGACTGTCCTAGGGATTCAATGAGAATTATGTTGAACTACAAGGCAGGTGATTATGACAAGCTTAGGAGGAAGCTTGAATCTGTACCATGGAATAAAAATCTTCAAGGGAAGGATGTTAGTAGTGCATGGGAGGAAATTAACAGGAATCTAGAGGAAACTGATATGAAATGGTATACCCAAGGTCAGGAGGGTTATCAGGTAGGAGTTAATGGACAAGTAGTATCATTAAGCATGAACTGGGAAAAAAAAGAAAAAAAGTTGTGGAGGGTATATAAGGAGAAAGGTGACCAGCAAGCTCATGAACAGTACAAGGATTAGGCAAGAAATGTGACTACGATGGTAAGAAAAGCAAAATCAGATTATGAAAAGAAACTAGCCAAGCAGACCAAAGAAAATCCCAAAGACTTCTTTCATTACATGGCAAGTAAGAAAAAGAATGACTATGGAAGGATAACTTTAATTACTACTGATAGTGACAGAAGCAGATAAAACAATTATTACTGAGTGACCACTTTGCAAAGATATGTCATCCAAGCGAAAAAGTTATATATGCGAGACAAACTGATGTAGGAACAGAGGTGGATGAAGTGTTGGTTCTTAGGATATTGCAGAATCCCAGTGTAAATATGGTCATGAGATTAGATGGGATATCGTTTTTTATGAGAATGTGTAAAAGAACTAGCAGTGCATCTGACCTGACTCTTTAAGTCTTGACTCTGGTAGAGTTTGAGGGGAGCAGAAAGAAAGGAAAATAATTCTTTTGCAGTTCTAAGACTGCAGTAGCAAATTATAGACCAATCAGTATTTCAGGAGTGGTGGTAAAAGTACTTGGAAAAGTTGGTCGGAAAGAATTCAAGAATGGGTGGATAAGAATATGATTCAGTACTTCTGAAAGGTAACATGGTTTTGTGAAGGGTGGTCGTGTCCTGGTAAATTACTATCTTTTTATAATGACAGCTGAGATGGATAAAGGAAACTGTTACACAAATTAGAACAAATTGGGATGGATATTATAGTTAGTGATTTCTGATTTTTATGGTGCAAAGACATCAAAGGTCATACTGCACCGACACAGGACTAGATGCGAGGACTAGATTTTTTGCTTGGAGAGTTGTAAGTGGAATGGTTTGCCAGTCTGTTGTGTGAGTGCTTTGCTAATGGGTTCAAGGATGATAGATTGTGTTGGATAGTTTGGGTCTCCTGCGATGAGTCTTTGGACTCGGACTCCATGGAGGTGCCCATACAATAATAGTGTGAGTTCTGTGGATTCTTTTAAATGTGGGGTTAAAAACATCTTCCAGGAGAAGAAAAACCTACTTCTTGTGCCAAAAGTCTAACTCAGAAACTGGCTAAAGAAATCCTTAAAGTTCCTTGATTCAGTAACTAGACTGGAGACTATAATAGCCTTTCTTTGGGTATCTTAGCACTATAATGCAAATGTCATTTTTACAGGACTCTGCAGATGCTTAAAATGCACGTAAATAGAATACTTCGTTTTTATGATCAGTTCTGACTGAAACATAGTTCATGATACTGAACTAAGTTTCAGTTATATGAACTATGGTGGGAGCCCATAGTATTTACCAGCAGTATGGTTCCAGTACAAAATAAGCAAAATTATCAAGTGCTAGGAAAAGGTCTTGTGAAAAACCTTTTAAGTAAGTGTTGGAAAGGTTTTTTTATTATTCTTATTCCTGACACCTCCAAGGAGTCCGAAGACTCATCGCGGGAGGACACCTACAACTGTCTCAACCACTACACCGAACCTCTACTACGAATCGTCTCCATCAACCATCTACCGCCCATTTCCACCACCACCACCAACATAACTAGTATTCTATGTCTGTAAATTGCGTGTGTTCTGAAGGGCCGATTTGTCTGTATGCAGGATGAAAAAACCCGAGTTTCTGGGAGAAAAACCCTGCTACCTCTGTATGAGATCGGCTAACTCACCTTCGATTGAAAATTATCCAGATAACGATTCCTCCCGTCGCGACGAGAATCAAACTTAGGCCTATTCCAATCGAAAGGCTCAATGTACCGTCGTTCTTCCAATTGCGCTCTTGTTCGATATCATTGTACAACTAATGATAAATACAAAACATTAGAAAAACTTGTCTTCTCTATTAATGTCACTTTGTTTTACCCAAAACATTCTACTTTACTTAATTTTAAATTTTTCTTAGTGTATGGTCTTGTCTTGTCAAATGTCACCTGCATCCATGAGGTTGACTATTACAGATCTCTACTTGAGATCCCTAATGTGCAATAGAAAGATAAGATTATTGTTATTATTACATGGCACCTACTCTACGACTCTCAGTCTCTACCACTCAATCCACCAACTACAGCGAACCACATTATCTACACCAATACCATCTACTGCTCACTACCACTGGTATTTCCACAGACAATCACAAACATCCATGCCCACAGTGGGATTCAAACCCACAGCCTTTTGACTGGAGAGTGGATACGCTAAACACTTGGCCAACCAGGCAGGCAATGATGAGGCTCTCCTTAGCGCAATTGGAAGAACGACGGTACATTGCGCCCTTCGATTGGAATGGGCCTAGTTCGATTCTCATTGCGATGGGAGGAATCTTTATCTGGACTGTTTCAATCGAAGGTGAGTTAGCCGATCTCATGTGGAGGTGGCAGGGTTTTTTCTCTCGGAAGCTCGGGTTTTTCATCCTGTATACAGACAAATCGGCCCTTCAGAACACACACAATTTACAGACAAAAATACTAGTTGTTGTGGTGGTGGAGGCAGGCAGTAGATGGTATTGATGGAGATGATTCGTAGTAGAGGTTCGGTGTAGTGGTTGAGACAGTTGTAGGTGGCCTCCTGCGATGAGTCTTCAGACTTCTTGGAGGTATCAGGAATAATAATAATAATAATTTCCTGCATCTCGCAGTTAGTATCCTATGTCTGTAGATATGTGTGTTCATGGGGCTAGTTTTTAGGGATAAAGCCAGAGTTTCCAGGAGGGGAAAACCCTCTACCTCTGAATGAGACTGACTAACTCACCATTTGATTGGAAACATCTTATAAAGGTTCTCATCACAGATGGGATTTGTTTGTGTCTTTCCAGCCAAAAACCTGTCTATACTAACTGATCTACAGGGGCACCCTCAGTGCCTGGTGTTCAGGGAAAAAAAAAAAAAAACTGCGAGGTTTCTAACACAAGTATTTTCTATTTGAACCACCATGTGATGATGTTTTGAGCATATTTGAAGCGTCAATATTCAAGTTGTAGTTCAAAGTTATCCACCAGATAGTAGTACTGTCAGACCAGATATCTGTACAGATGTGCCGTGCTGCAGTAATGACTTTGCCACAAGAAAGACCACAGTGCATGTTATGGCTCATAGAAACGAAGTCAGTGACAAGTGCCCAAAGGAATTTCAGGCAGGAGTATGGTAGGAATGCTCAGTGATGAAAGCATCCATAAGTGGCGTCAACAGTTCTTAGAAAGAAACCGGAAGTGTTTTAAAAAGACAATTACCAGGTAGGCTTACAACAAGTGCATAAAACATGGAACGAATTCAACCGTCTTTCTAGTATAGCCCAAAATGTTCAGTTTGTAGTGAGAGTTGTCATTTAAACATTCCTAAAAGCACAGTGCATGATCTTGTTCACAAGAGATGGAAATTCATGCTTATAGACTGTAGCTTGTTCACTACATCCAGCCTACTGATAGGCCACAAAGAGTTCAGTTTGTAACCACCATGTTAGACCTGATTGTTGAACATGACAATTACCTCCAGAGCATTTTTATTTTCTGTTTCATATGCATGGAGCTGTGAATTGCCATAATTGTCAAATGTGGGAGTCAGAAAATCTGCATGAACTTGTGGAATTCATCCATAACAGTCAGAAAATCAATGTCTGGTGCAGCATCATGCATGATCCATTGTTGAGCCATTTTTTTTTTTTTTCCATGAGGAGATGATTACAAGTGTGGCATACCTGGATATGCTAGGATATGCAGTCCCAATTTGATTCCAATGGATTTCTTCTTTTGGGGCTATGTAAAAGACATTACATATATAAAAAAAAATAAAAAATCCAGTCCATTGCCCACTTGTGCCATAGAATAACAGCAACTATAGAAGCGATTCCTATGGATATGCTTACCCGAGTATGTCTGAGGTGGAATTCTGTTTTGATATCTGTATTCAGGGCTGTAAATAGTATATATATTGAGTTGCACTAGCAGGTAATCAAACTTGTGACATTGTACTTTGATAATATATGCTACATATATTTCTGTTTCAAAATGTTATAAATTTCATTGAAAACCCGGAGTTCTTTTTCGGATACCCGGTATATAACTGGGAATTTAAAAAAATTCACTTTGCATGAAAGCAGTGTCTTTCCCTCTCCCATTCTTGTATAGATTTATACTCTATTTCTATTGATTGCAGTTTATGTTCTACAAATATGATAATAAATAAAATCAAACTTTGTACAACTTACTGCACAGTAGCGAAACTTACAACATAATATAGTATTGCTGTGTTTGTTTCCACAAACACAGCAATACTATGTGTTGCTGTGTTTGTGGAAACAATATCATATCCTATTGTTTAAAATAGATATATATCTTGCATTAAAGGAAAAAAAAACTAAGTAGACATGAAGTATGCATTTTCCCTATGAGCTGATATTCTGCTAAGGGACTTCAGTTATATTGTCCAGACATGCCTTGAATTTATTTGCTTTCTGGGCAATTTTATTATATTATTGTATGATAATTGCATTTGCAGAATATTGGTAATCTCAGCATGAATGCACTAAGAATACAGATAAACCAGAAACTGCTGTTGAGAGAACAGATGTGATTTTTCTTTCTCCATCTTCAGGCTTCTAATTAGCAACATTGTGGCCTTTCATAGGAAACTGAATATCATCTTCCTTCATGATATGCTACAGTATAGTATATGAATTCATAAGCTATTTGGAACAAAATTAAAATTGGAGGCTTGAAATAGATTGAAAAAATGTTGTGTTCTTTACAACATGGATCATCTAACCCCCCCCTAGGGCCCCCCCCCAAATGTACAATAGGTTTATAATCTTTTGTATTAAACATTCAGCCAACAACTGCCACACATAGATATATTTCAGTGTGCCTTTCTACAAAACCTATAGTAAGTTTTGTACTATGGGTGGGCTAAGAATATTTTTTTCTATTTTTATCATATATATATATATATATGTGTGTGTGTGTGTGTGAGATAAATGTTTATAAGGCAGAACACTGGAATAAGTTGATTTTGAATTAATATTTTTGCATAGTCTGGGAACTCCTCTTTAGAGACCAAACTTGATGAAACTTTTTCAAGCCATTTCTGGCCTCCAATAACCAGGCAATGAAACTCATCTCTCACCTAAAAACATTTGCAAACATTCATGCCCAGAGTGGGATTTGAACCTGTAGCCTGTTGGTCGGAGAATGGGTATGCTGATCACTCATGGAACCAGGCTGGTGGTAATTAAGCATTAATTATGTTATATGAATGAAAATGAAAATAAGTTTACATCTTCAATGAGTCATCATAGCTCATTCAATAATAATGATGTTCAAATTAAACATATTTGGTCATTTGAAAGGTAAGCATAAAAAACTTATTGTTTAATACTGACCATATACAAATATTTTAACATTCTTTGCCTACCAGTTTTGCTAGCAAACTGTCTAGCTTTTTCAAGGCGTTGACGAAAAAGTATAAAAAATACTATTAAATGCAAATTGAAAGGAACATTAAAAACGTTGTAAACACTCTAGTAGCTGAGGTTGCACGTACGTGTGAGAGGGACTGAGTGGACTTATTGTTCTTAATCATTATCACGCATGCGTGTTTGTTGTAAACACATAATGCGATTACTAGCTAGCTGTAGTTCAGATGGATTTAGAGAGAGGATAAGGTTTTTCCATGAACTGTTAAGAATAGTATCCTGGTTTCTGTTGAGGTTTCCATGCAGTTTACACTACTGCGGCTTCCTTGAATAAACGATGTCTATAATCATTGTCTAAATATGGCATGGAGCTATTTTGCCACTGTATCGTAAGGTTAGATGTACAGAAATGATGTGTTAAGCCGGAAGAAATACTTCTGTTGTGGTTTACATCACCAACGTGCTCTCTCTGTCTGATCTCCAAACTCCGTGAAGTTTGTCCGATGCGGGCGAGACCACAAGAGCAAGGAATGTAATATACTCCTGGATATTTGTAGAATGGCACTGTGTCTTTTGGTGATCCTAAAAAATGTTTGATGCTGGTGGTTGGTTTGAAGATCACTCTGATGTTGTGGACTTTTAGTATTCTGGCTATTTGATAAGAAATTGACTTGAAGGGAATCACTACAGTAGAAATGTGCTGGGAGTTTGGTTCTTCTTGTCTGAGGTTGTCACCATATAGATATTTTTTGATGATGTTCAGAGGGTATCCATTTTGTGATAATGTTTTGACTATTAGTGAGATTTCAGTCTGTGTATCCTCCTCTTCTAATATAAACTTATGTGCTCTATTTTTCAACATATGGATAATGCTTAGTTTGTGTGTCTTGTGATGGTTAGAAGTATAATGAAGGTATCTTCCAGTGTCTGTCGGCTTTCTGTAAATAGATAAATTGACACTATTTGATTGTCTTTTTATCAAGATGTCTAGAAAATGCAGATGGTTGTTGTTTTCAACTTCCAGAGTGAATTTTATCTTGTTATGTATGGAGTTGATTTTATTCACAAACGATTTTTGGTTTTCTAAACTATATAATGAAAATATCGTCAACATTTACTCCCAGACTATATGGGAGTAAATGTTGAATTTATTCGCATTTGAAATACATAAAATACATAAAAAGGATATACCTCTCCGTCCAATCGTTGATGGGAGATCATCCCCAACTTACCTTTTGGCTAAGCATCTTGTAAACTTATTAAATAACAAAATAAGATCAACAGAATCCTATATCAAGAATAGTCAGCATTTTGTAAATAAACTCCAAGCCATTAAGATTGAACCAACAGACATACTAGCCAGTTTGGATATTGTGTCCCTCTTCACCAATATACCAGTAGAAGAGGTAATAAACATCATTCAAGACTTCTTTCCTCTAGACATCACACAGATGTTTAAACACTGCCTTCAGTCTAATTTCTTCAAGGTTAATAACACCATATACCAACAATTAGAAGGTCTAGCAATGGGAAGTCTGCTATCACCATCTTGTGCAGGCCTTTTCATGGAAAAACTTGAGAAAGAAATTCTCTCAACAATCTCCCCTAGACCATCTATATGGTGGAGATATGTTGACGATATTTACATTATATAGCAAGATAGCTTAGAAAACCTAAAATCGTTTGTGAATAAAATCAACTCCATACATAACAAGATAATCTGGAAGTTGAAAACAACAACCATCTGCATTTTCTAGACATCTTGATAAAAAGACAATCAAATAGTGTCAATATATCTATTTACACAAAGCCGACAGACACTGGAAGATACCTTCATTATACTTCTAACCATCACAAGACACACAAACTAAGCATTATCCATATGTTGAAAAATAGAGCACATAAGTTTATATTAGAAGAGGAGGATACACAGACTGAAATCTCACTAATAGTCAAAACATTATTACAAAATGGATACCCTCTGAACATCATCAAAAAATATCTGTATGGTGACAACCCCAGACAAGAAAAACCAAACTCCCAGCACATTTCTACTGTAATGATTCCCTTCATCAAGTCGATTTCTTATCAAATAGCCAGAATACTAAAGCCCACAAACATCAGAGTGATCTTCAAACCAACCACCAGCATCAAACATTTTTGAGGATCACCAAAAGACAAGGTGCCATTCTACAAATATCCAGGAGTATATTACATTCCTTGCTCCTGTGGTCTCGCCTACATCAGACAAACTTCACAGAGTTTGGAGATCAGACAGAGAGAGCACATTGGTGATGTAAACCACAACAGAAGTATTTCTTCCGGCTTAGCACATCATTTCTGTACATCTAATGAAGTATAATGAAGGTATCTTCCAGTGTCTGTCGGCTTTCTGTAACTAACCACACGATAGAGTGGCAAAATAGCTCCATGCCATATTTAGATGATGATTATAGACATCGTTTATTCAAGGAAGCTGCAGTCATGCTAAAAACTGGTGGAAACCTCAACAGAAACCAGGGTACTATTCTTAAGTCCATGGAAAAACCTCATCCTCTCTTTAAATCCATCTGAACTACAGCTAGCTAGTAATCACATTATGCGTTTACAACAAACATGCATGCGTGATAATGATTAAGAACACTAAGTCCACTCAGTCTCTGTCACGCGAACGTGCAACCTTAGCTATTAAAGTGTTTACAACGTTTTTAATGTTCCTTTCAATTTGCATTTACTAGTATTTTTATACTTTTCCATCAACGCCTTGAAAAAGCTAAACAGTTTGCTAGCGAAACTGGTAGGTAAAAAATGTTAAAATATTTGTATATGGTCAGTATTAAACAAAAAGTTTTTTATGCTTAATAATGATGTTCTTTTGTTTCAAAGGCCTGAGCTCAAATTCTATTTAGGTTGCATGGATTCTTTATTAGGGCTTCTCAACTGAAATTGAGTTAGCAGCCAGTCTCATATGTAGGTTAGGTGGCAAGGCATCTTCTTCCTATAATCTCAGGTTTTTCATCTTGCAAGATAGACAAACCTACCATATTATACAGATATAGTTGATTATATTAAATGACTCTAAATCATTAAGGAACAATCAAATATATAATTATGCTAGAGAATCTCAAATGAGCCTCTTCTCTTGCAGTTGCATAACAGAAGACAGATGTTGCAGTTAGCATTGAATAAATATACCAATCAGGATGTAAAAAGTTGCAAAACTGCATAGCTGGAAAAACTTAATGTACTGTGTAGGGGATGCAGAGAATCACTGGGTATTTTGACCAGTATACCCCCCCCTCCCTCTTTCTTGTGGTGCATCCTTTTAAATATTCACTTGAATTCACAATGAACAAGTGGATGGCTGGATATTTGGGATTTAGCTGGCCTGGTTGGCCGAGTGGTTAGCGTATTCACACTCCAGCCAAAAGACTGCAGGTTCAAATCCTGCCGTGGGCATGGATGTTTGTGATTGTCTGTGAAAATACTAATAGTGGTGGCCAGTAGATGGCATCGATGTAGATGATGGTAGTTGTGGTTCGCTGTGGTTGGTGGAGATGGAGAGTTGTGGAATGGGTGCCCTCCCTCCAAGAGTCTTTGGACTCTTGGAGGAGTCATGTAATAATAATATTATTATATTTTGTATTGGCTTAAACTACATTTGCATTATGATTAGTATGACATTATCAAAACTTGTTATAGAATTAACCTCTATATGATATTTCAATCTCTCCACCTATTCCTGCATCTGCTATACAATATGGAAATGAATCTATATTCAGTCCATTTAAAAAAGTCAGTTGTCATACTATCACCCTGTTGCTCTCATTTCAGTAATCTCAATAATCATAATAAATAGGCGATATGTATTTCCCCCCCTCTCAATCCACAGCTAATCTCTTAGCCATCACCATGGCTTATGTCCACAAGTAGTGGACACAAGCCATGGTTTAGAGCAACTCTCATGGTCATTAGATATTTCTAGATCATTCAGTAAGGACTGGCACATTGGCCTGCTTAGGAAACTATCATTTTATGGTCTATCTTTTACTTTGACAGTTGGGTTACCAACTTCCTCTCTGCCCAGCTCCCCTGCTAAAGTCAAGGCTCTGTACTTTCACTGGTCTTTCTCCTGTAAATAAGTGACCTCAACTCTTATTGTTAATAATCATGTGATCTGTGCCATTGATGTTATCTCTAATGAAAATGTTTCATTACCAAGTATTAAGTAAATATACATGAGTAAATATGAACTTTTGACTTCATTATTTTTAGAGTCCAAGAAATGATAGACTCAAGACCAAATAAAATATATTTATTTAATTAATGAAATAATGAAACTAAAAGCTATCTACATTGTAAATAAAATTGAATTAATAACTATAAAAGTTATCTGGATCCAAGGCCTAAAATAAAACTACTTTAAAATTTCTATCTTTAATGGATAAATTCATTCCCCTCTCTCTGACTCATTCTACTAATGGTTTGCTTCACATGTACTTAATCAGTCTATCAGACCGAACATTTTGTTTACACAACAAATTCCTACAAATAAATGTTCATTAGAGACTGTTATTTATCAGGCCTTTTCTTAAAATGTAAAACTTAACTTCCACAGGAGTATGCAGTGTTTTCTTATTTAGAACATACCGTTCTGTTTATCCTCACTGTTTCACTAAGAATATAAATATTCTTATCTCAAGCAATTTAATTACAAGGAGCATAAATCACTAATTTTTAGCAGAGAGAAAGTTTCCTTTACTACTTTATAAACACTATATATAAAAGTAGAGCTTCTTCATTAAAGCCACTTTACAGTTTCAGATTTCACTAGTTCCATCACTTGTTTCTGAAAAAATTATATCACCAGCATCCTTGAGACAGAAGTCAAAATTTCCATTTTGCATTTATTCAAACATTGAAATAGAACATCTATTTAATATCTGTAATAAGATATACACACACCGGTATAAGTATACCAGTGAAACCTTATCAAAATCGACCAATAAAAGGCAAATATATAGACACTTAGGCAGCTCTTTGTCTTTTAAGTAGTCCACACTAAGGCAACTTGTGAATGCTGGGGAGTGTATTCTCGTAAGCACTAGGGTCATACTTGCCTTATGAAACTTTCATAGTTTCTACATTTGGCTTTGAAATAATGCTAGATATAATATCCACTTTGCTTACGTAATTTTACATCGCTAAACTGAAGCCTTTCGGCTCTTTATTTTAGTAATTATTTAATATCTCTTTTTATTTATTATTCGCATGTTGATAGTCCCAACGTTTTCACTCTAAGGATTCTCCTTGCTAAGATTCCCTTTTTGGAATCCTCTATTAACATATTTCAACTGTCAAGGTTTCCTAAAACAAAATTCTCTGGTCTGCATTCTTATACTTCCATTTTCTGTCTTCCTTTTCTCATTACTCCAGTACTGAACTCTCTCTCAGCTGTCAATCACCCATTAGTCTCCTTGGTGAGCACATGCACTCGTTGCACTTAGTGGCAATTGAGACATTAGTAATGGTTGTCACGTTGTTGTTGTTAGTGAAAGAGAATGTCTTTACAATGAACAACAGATATCACAGTACACTTAACAATTGTGAATTACATTAAAGAACCATTTAAATTATTACAGTTATCTGATATCTGGTAAGTATATCAATCTCAAATACTTTACATTTCATTTTAACATGCTTATCAAATTACATCGTTCATATTTGGTCTAATGTATTAAAACTAAGAACTTTTATTGTTAAAAGATCATAAGATTTAATGATTACAAATACAAAGAGCCAACAAGTTTCACTCCACTGTCTAGCATTTTCTAGGCTGTACTGGTGTGAAAACAAATACATCAAGTTGCATGAAAACATGCACTTTAGTAACTGCAAGGGCGTTACATTTGATAATTCATGTTTGATCGCGCGCATGCATTTGAATGCTTCAGTCAGAATCCAGTACATGACCACGTGTTGTGTAGTTTTTTGCATATTGTAGTTCTGTTGAGCTGAGAGAATTGAGATATTTCCATATGTCTTTAAGAATAGCACCTTGATTTCTATTTAAATTATTGCCTGTGCGTAGCACCACCGCTGCTGCTTTGAAAGTTCTGTGTCTGAAGTCATTCTCGATGTAAGGCATAGAACTGTTTTTCCAATCTATAACATGATTTGATTTTGAGAAATGATGAGCTAAACCAGATGTGATGATTCTATTGTGATTGACATCCCCCACATGTTCCTTCTGTCTTATTTCAAAATTTTTAGAAGCCTGTCCAATGTAAGAAAGGCCACACGTGCATGGAATTTCATATATTATTATTATTATTATTATTATTATTATTAAAACAAGACCTCATGGAGTCAAAGACTCATCTAGGAGGTCCTTTTATCTTATACACACATCTCATCATACCGTGTCTTAAACACATTCAAACTACTTGCAGACACCAAGCTCTCAGGCAGGGCATTCCAATCACTCACAACTCTGCACGAAAAAAACCTGCCTCTCACTCCCTTACTCACACCCTCCTTATACAGTTTCCAGGGATGACCTCTGGTTCTCCCCTGATCTCCCACTATTCTCTGTAGAACTTCTCCACCATTGATCCTATAACAACCCCTTACCAACTTGTAGGTCTCTATCATATCTCCCCTCTTCCTTCTCTCCACGAGACTCTGCAAATTACATCTTTTCAATCTTTCCTCATACTCAACATTCCAGAGGTCAGAAACTACCTTAGTCATTCGCCTTTGGACCCTTTCCAACATCTCTTCATCCTTCTGAAAACCCGGTGACCAAATCTGGGCACAATAGTCCAAGTGTGGCCTAATCAAAGCCTTATACATTGGAACAAGTATCTCCCTACTTCTACATGTCAGTGTCTTCCGCATCATTCCCAGAAGTCTTTGTGTTGTCTTCACAATTTTGGCGATGTGTCCCCTAAATTTTAGATCCTTATCCACTATCACCCCCAGATCTCTTATTTCCTCTACTTCCAACAATATATTCTCACCAAGCATAAATTCTGCATCCCATCTTTGTTTTCCAAATTTTAAAACCTTACATTTTGCAACATTGAACTCACATCCCCATTTGCTTGCCCAATCACTCAATTTATTCAAGTCTTCTTGCAAGGCCACAACATCTTCACTACTCTTTATGGTTCGTCCCAACTTTGCATCATCTGCAAACAACTGAATATCTCCATCCAAATCTTCACCAATATCATTAATATATAATTTAAATAGTAATGGCTCTAAAACAGACCCCTGAGGCACTCCACTAGTGACTTTCCTTTTCCTGAATATTGCACCCCCATACACAACTTGTTGATACCTATCAGATAGCCAGTCTCCAATCCAATGCACTAATCTAATATCCAACCCCATCTGCTCTAGTTTGACTGTCAACTTATCATGAGGTACTCTATCAAAAGCTTTTGCGAAATCCAAGTATATTACTGTGTATCCTTCTCCTCTGTCCAAGGAAGCAGTCACTTTATTGTAATAAGTAAGTAGATTACTAAAACATGACCTCCCTTTAGCAAATCCATGCTGTCCATCGAAAATTATACCATTGTTGTCAACCCAACTCTGGATCCTAGTTCTCACAAGCTCCAACAACTTAACCACAACACCTGACACACAGATAGGCCTATAGTTTGATGCTTGAGTTCGATCACCTCCTTTATGAAGTGGCACAATCTTGCCCTCCTTCCACTCTTTAGGAACTTGACCAAGTGCAAGACTCGTATTAAAAAAATATGTCAAGGCAGGTGTCAACTCTCTAGCACACTCCTTCAGAATACGTGGTGATATATTATCAAGTCCCACAGCCTTATTTACATCTAGTTTACTCAACTCCCCAAACACCTCTTGCTCACTTACAGTCAGTCTCTCCCCCCCCATCATCAACTGCTCTTAATCTCTCCATGAAGTCACATTCACAAGATTGAAAGATCTTTATGAATTGCTCATTAAGTATTTCCACAATACATTCTGCAACAGCTGTCTTTATACCATTTCCTCCAATCAATGTCATCCTTCCATAATCATTCTTTCTTTTGCTGGCTACATATCGAAAGAACTCCCTAGGATTCTTTTTGGCTTCATTAGCTAACTGCTGTTCATACCAAGTCACCCTCCTTGCCTGGTCTTTGTAGACCTCATGAAATTGGTTACTTCCACTTCTCTTATGCTGTCTCCACAATGCCTTTTTTTTCTGTATTGCATGTTTAATCTCTTTATTCATCCATCTCACACCTACCTTATTTAACCTTCTCACCCATGGTATACATTTAGACATTGCATCTGCTAAATAGTTTTTGAAAATCCCCCAAGCTGCATTGATCTCTTTTCCAGCTAACTCCTCATTCCATGCTACATCTGCAAGCTGTCTCCTGAGCTCTTCATAATCACCCCCCTTGTAGTTCCACATATACCCTTTTTTCACAGGGGTCCTTGCACTGCTGGCAACCACCCAGGTAATCACCTCATGGTCACTTTCACCAATTGGTGGATGATTTGACATCTCATTTATAATTACATCCTCCGATGAGATGACCAAATCCAAGACCCTTAATCCTCGTGTGCCCTCTGTTACATAATGTCTGAGGTAGTTATCCCTCAAAAACTCAAGAAACTCATTTTCTTTACTTCCAGTCGCTATCTCTTCATTCCAGTCTATATTGCCATAATTAAAATCACCCATAATGATCACCCTTTTCTTATTTGCTTGGCTTATTTGACTATACATTTCACTATCACCACCATCCACATTACCAGGTCTATAACAACATCCCACCAAGTATTTGATTCTATTCACCTCTATCTCTCACCATACTGCCTCAAAACCACTGGCCCTATTTCCCTCTTGCATCTCTACCTTGTATGGACATAACTCTTTCTCTATCATCAATAGCACTCCCCCTCCCTTTTTATCCCTTCTATCCTCACGAAACACATCATACCTTTCCATCTCTATTCCTGTCAGGATGTCGTCCTCATCTAACCATGTCTCACTTATTCCGACAATCTCTGGGTGCACAGACGCAATTAGTGCAACCATTTCATCCGCTTTGTTTCTTATGCTTCTAGCATTGGTATACAAACACAACAACTCATTTCTGGATCTACAGCTAGTTCCACTAATACCATTCACTCGATGTGCTCTCTCCATGCTGAACTGGGGCCATTTCTCTTTCTGCTTCTTCATTTTAGAACCCTTTGCAACAACATCCGTTTCCTCTTGATCCCTGGTCATCCCATTACTTTCCTGCCTACACATGCTCTCACCTCCTCTTGGAGCATCCACCTTTCTCATGCTGTGTATCCCTGTCCACCCTGGGCCTCCCCGTTTCCCTGCTCCTCTTGCACACCCATTCTCTCATTTTCTATACTCATACCACTCACCTCTCCATTGTTTTCTACTTCTTCAATCTCTCCTGTCTTACTCTCCTGCTCTTCCACATCACTCCCCTCTCGATCTGATTCATTTTCTCTATTCACTTCTCTACCTTCTAGCAGCAGTCTCTCCAAGCGACTCACACCATAACCACTCAAATGCTGTCCATCGCTCCCATACAGCTCACTTCATCCCTCAAACTCATTCCACACATTAACAAACTGTACTCCCGTCTCCTCACACATTTCAGCCAGAATACCATTCATAATCCTTGCTCTCCGCCTCATTTCACCACAATCATACCTAGGCAACACACTGACCACCCTTCCTGTCACACTATTCTCTTTTATCTTTCCAAGCAGTCTCTTGACATTCATTTTGACATGCTCTTTGTTCTCTCTCAAATCATTTGTACCAATTAATACAATTAACTCTTTTGCTCGCTCCCGCCTCATATCCAATGCCTCAATCACTCTACTTATATACTCTAGGAAATTTGAAGAAAGGTACCTCATCTTTTGGGTGATCTTAAGACTTATCTGATCATGGTAGTTGGTTTAAAAACTACTCTGATGTTATGAGCTTTTAACATTCCTGCCAATTTTGTGGATACTGAATTAATATATGGAATGACAGCTGTGGACACATATTGAGACTCCGTTCTATGTTATTGGAGGTTGTCTTTAAAAAGCAATTTGTTTAAAATGTTAAAAGGGTATCCATTCAGAGATAGTGTTAGCTATTTGTGACAGTTCTCTCTGTACATCTACTTATTTTGAAATAGACCTTAAGGCTCTATTACGGAGCAATGGTTAGATGAATAAGGCAGATATCTATCTACCTGTGTCTGTGGGTTTCTTGTAAATGGACAGTTGGACATTGTTATCTTCTCTCCTCACCAGTATGTCAAGAAAGGGTAGTTCTTTGTTCTTCTCCAGTAACCCACAAGATGGTAATATGATAATACTTGTGGATAATATGATAACCCACTAGAGCAGGGAATCTGGTAAACATCTGGATAGCTGAGATGTGGGAGCTTGTCCTTTGAAGACGTGAGGAATGTGGAGATTTCTCTGACGGGACGAAAGGCCACACAAATTTTGCTAATGCCTTGCACATAGGCAGGGCCGGCAGAAGCGGGCATGCGGTGCATATAGGTGCCACCGCCAGGGAACAGTTCATAAATTCATTTTTAAGAAACAAAATTTTTATCATAAAAATAAAAAATTTTTAGAATGATCAATATTAAAATAAGGCCAGATACACCGAATAAATATTTTAAAAAATTGTATATTGCTGCCTCTTTGATTAGCTGGTTGTTTACAATTTTGCAGCGAGAGCAGGCTAAATGCTTGCCTGCAGATGTTATGTCTACTGCAGTCTATCTAAAGTGAAACGGTGAACGGTTTTTATGCACAGAAATGAATTTTCGTACAAAACGTTTGTTGCTAGTTAACCAGTCATATGGTACACATCTCAGTAGGCTACTGACAGTAGCGCAGTGTGGACTATTATTTCGTCTCTGTGTCGTATTGTGTAATAATTTCTTGTGGGTATAAAATAGAAATGGAATCAAAAATTTAAAAAAAGTTATCTGGTGCACAAAATCGTAAGCGTAATGCTGCGAAAGAAACATATTAAGAAACAAACTGGGGCCTCAATAAATTTGTTAAAATATTAAAATATTCTGATGCAGATTGTAACCAACTCGATACATCAGAAATCAGTTGAAGAACCATGCACATCATTCAGTTTGCATGAAAGTACTATTGAACAATATAACAAGATGCATGATTTAAGTGAAAAACAGTTAGGTGAAGATTTAGTTGTAGTTGACAATGAAACTAACACATTCTTAGTCTCTGTAAATTTAGAAGATCCAGGTGAATGGGAAATATTGATGAAAAATTACGAGTTGTAATTTTTTTACGGGGGCCTCAATAAATTTGTTAAAATATTAAAATATTCTGATGCAGATTGTAACCAACTCGATACATCAGAAATCAGTTGAAGAACCATGCACATCATTCAGTTTGCATGAAAGTACTATTGAACAATATAACAAGATGCATGATTTAAGTGAAAAACAGTTAGGTGAAGATTTAGTTGTAGTTGACAATGAAACTAACACATTCTTAGTCTCTGTAAATTTAGAAGATCCAGGTGAATGGGAAATATTGATGAAAAATTACGAGTTGTTTTAATTGAAATGGGACCTGTTCAAAAGAAAATATAATATATCCCAGAGATACATATGGTCGTAAATTTGGCAGCACGTATTATAATAGAAAAATGAAAAACGGGGAGCTCGTGCCAAGAACATTGTTCATTTATTCCGAAACTTTAAATTCTGCTTTTGTTGCAAACTTTTCACACCTACTGAATCAAGTTGTCTTGTAGAAGGTTATAACGATTGGAGAAATGCAAGTACAACTTTGCATAGACATGAGACTAGTTTAACTCGCATGAAAAATTTCTTAAAATGGAAGGAACTTGATAAAAATTTAAAAAAACAAAACTACTATTGATTGCCAGACTCAATGCATGTATGAAGTGGAAAAGAAACATTGGATGAGTGTTTTAGAACTCTTGATTGATATTATAAAATTTCTTGGTAGCCAAAATTTATCTTTTTGCGGATCATTGATAAATTATAATGAAAGGAATAATGGCAATTTTTTAAAATTAGCCGACTGTTTGCTATGTTTGATCCCGTTATGGAAAATCATGTTGAAAGGGTTCTACAAAGAAACAATGGAGTATTTGAGTAAAGATAGTCGAAATGAAATACTGGAAACTTTAAGTAATGCAATCAGGGATATAATTTTATTATCAATTCGAAAATCTAAATATTATTCCATAATTTGAGACTGAAGAACACCTGATGCAAGTAAAACAGAACAAACGACCATTATTATTCGCTTTGCTTCCTGTGACAATGGAATTGTCAAGATCAGGGAAAACTTTTTTACTTTTTGCAGGTGCAACAATAATGGAACGTTCCTATTGAAGACATGCAAGGTCAAAGGTATGACAATGGGGCAAATATGAAAGGGAAAAAATATGGTTCCAAAATTTGCTTTTGAACAAAAATCCTCTAGCTTTTTACGTGCCATGTGCTGCTCATACTCTAAATTTAATCATTAATGATGCAGCCGAAGTAAATGCAGATACAATTATTCAAGAAATATACAATTTCTTTTCATTCTCTTACAAACATTGGGCAATCCTTTTAAAATTCGTAAAAAAATTAACATTGAAAACCATCAGAAACGTGGTGGGAAAGTAAAATTAATGCAATCCGCACTCTATGATATCATTTACGATGCACTTTTTGAAATTTTAAATAATGAAAATTTTAATAACGACTCAGCATGAAGCACAAACATTATGTGCTAAAATAAAGGATTACAAATTTATTTGCTCTCTTATAACTTGGCATGATTTACTTAACAGAATAAACCCTGTGAGTAAAATGCTTTAAGACAAAAATATGAACATTACACTTGCTTTAGAATCTATCGAAAACTTAAAAATATTCTTACAAGAGTATCGATCAGATACAAATTTTAAAGAAGTTCTAAAAACGGCAAAAGAACTGAGTGAAGAGGTGGATGGATAACAAGAATTTAAAACTGGTACGGATGTTCCAGTTATAAATTCTTTTGAGTGAATGTATTGTATAAACTTCTAGACATTGCAATGTGTTAGTTAATAGAACGTTTTGAACAACTAAAAACATATGATAATTTCTATTTATTGTATAGATTACTACAAATTAATAACGATGATTTACAAAAAAAATTGTGATGTTTTAGAGATTCTCTTGAAGGACGGCGACAATAAAGACGTAAATGCAATAGAACTATATGACGAATTATGTGCTTTCCGGGATATTTTTCAGAAGGATAATTTAAATATTCAAAACATTTTCGATATTCTTAATTTTATTGTGTCCAATAATTTATCTTTCCATAACTTTTCAATTGCTTTAAGAATACTATTAACTTTGCCTGTTAGTGTAGCGAGTGGTGAACGTTCCTTTTGTAAGTTTAAATTGATTAAAACCTACTTAAGAACAAGTATGTCACAAAAAAGGCTTGTTAGTTTGGCGTTAATAGCTATTTAAAATGATATATGTGCAGAATTAGACGTTAAGACCATTATTTCTAATTTTGTGAATATGAAATCAAAAACTCTAAAATTTTAATTTAAAAAATTTTAAGTATATTTATGTAATTTAATTTATTTTTTGTTATTCTGTAAAGATTTTATTTTTTGAATACTTATATTAAATGTTTTAATTATTTCTGAATTCTTTTCTTATTTTCTCATCTATCTTGAGTTTCTTTTATTTTCCTAAAAGATAGTTCCACTTATAGAAATTTTTTGATAATTTTTATAAGTTACTAAGAATTTAGTAACTTGTAAAATGCAAGAATTTTTTTTTAACTTTAGTTCAAATCAATTTTAACTTTAATTAAAATTCGTTTTAATTTTGTTAGCGATTCGGTCCGTGAGAAGGCTTTAATCCCTGTATCATTATATTCAACGATTAAAGTGAAGTGGCTTTATCAAAATTTGCTTTAACTTTTGAGAATTTTTTGAATATTCGGGTTTTTACTGATTATCCTGCCTAGTCAACACCCCCGGTTTTTTAAATTAAGGGAACCAACGTGTGGCTGTTCTGTCAAATTTATTTAAGAAATTTCAAATAATTAAAATTTTTATTGTCGTAAAAGAATCAGACATGCCCGGATCGTTACAGGAGTGCTTAGATAGAAACTGCATGTGGGCGGCAAAGACCCTAGCACCGGTTCTGCATATAGGGGATAGGTATATGCGTAGGTTCTTTTGTATTAGAAGAGGATGCTGAAGCACGACTACTTGGAGCTCTTTTTATGAAGGAATTCTTATAACCATTGGATATGAAGGAGGAATTAATATTATGTAATTTCTTTTGTAATTGTTCTTCTGAAGAACAAAAGGGGTGAGCTCTATGAACCAGTGTTTTTATAATACCTGCCTTTTGACTGGGATGGTGATGTGATTCAGCATGGATGTACTGGCCTGTACGAGTCTCCTTCCTATGGACTGTTAATTGTAGGTTGCCAACTGCTTATTTACTTCTAGGGTGAATTGGATCCTTGGATGAAGTGCATTTATTATTGAGAGAAACTGTTTTAATTCTTCCAAAGTGCCCTTCCATATGGCAAAAATGTCGTCTACATATCTGAACTAAAGTTTAGGTCTGGGTGTAATGTTGTCAAAGATACGTTGTTTGAAGTGTTCCATCACATGAAGTAGTTGGCAATAGCAGGTGATATTGGATTACCCATTCCTGTTCCTTTGATTTGTTGGTATAACTGGTTTTTGAAGGAAAAATAATCAGACTTTATTACAAATTCAAATAACTGGAGTAGTGATCAGTGTGTCCTGCTAACAAATAGCAAATGTTTTGTTTTGTCAAAAGGTCATAATTTTGCTGTTGCTCCGAATGAGGTACCCATAATAGATTTTTTCCATAACATAGACAAGTATTCGAACCTTACCCCAAAAAAACAGCTAACATAAAAGATTTGAGTGTGGAAAAATTCTTTTTAATGCCAAGCCTCCTCGGCCGAACCTATCGTATGCTGAACAAAAAGCACTGAAATCGCTGAAAAATAACAAGAAGCTAATTATTACGAAAGCTGACAAAGGAAAGGCTGTAGTAATTCAAGACAGAAGAGAATACGAGAAAAAAATGTCACTGTTACTCCACGACTATTCGACTTATAGGCCCCTCACCTCAGATCCTACCAGTAGTCAAATAAAAAGACTTACTGCTCATATAGTAAAAATATCGATATGGGATGAAGATAAAAAGAAAATACTAAAGACCTCCTTCGGGCACCTACAGATTATATGGTCTTCCAAAAGTACATAAGCCAGGAATTCCATTAAGATCTGTTGTAGACTGTATAGGTTGTCCCACTTACAAAATATCAAAATTTCTGTCAAATTTACTCACTTCTTCAACTAGAAGAACTGCTACGTATATAAAATTAAAAAAAAAAAAATTCTGTGGATTTCAGAAATAAAATTTCCGATCTGCATCTAGACGATTCGGAGATTATGATCAGTCTAGATCATGTTTCGCTATTTACGAATGTTCTGTTGGTGGACAGCATTGAATTACTGCACCAAGAATTTTCCAGATATAGTTCAATTATTTGAATTTGTAATAAAGTCTGGTTATTTTTCCTTCAAAAACCTAATCAAAGGAACAGCAATGGGTAACCTAATATCTCCTGCTATTGCCAACTACTTCATGGAGCACTTCGAACAACGTATCTTTGACAACATTACACCCAGACCTAAACTTTGGTTCAGATATGTGGACGACATTTTTGCCATATGGAAGGGCACTTTGGAAGAATTCAAACAGTTTCTTTCAAAAATAAATGCACTTCATCCAAGGATCCAGTTCATCCTAGAAGTAAGTAAGCAGTTAGCCTTCCTAGACCTCTTAATTCTTCGCCAACCAGATGGCAACCTACAATTCACAATCTATAGGAAGGAGATTCATACAGGCCAGTACATCCATGCTGAATCACACCACCATCCCAGTCAAAAGGCAGGTACTATAAAAACACTGGTTCATAGAGCCCACTCCTTTTGTTCTTCAGAAGAACTATTACAAAAGAAATTACATAATATTAATTCCTCCTTCATATCCAATGGTTATAAGAATTCCTTCATAAAAAGAGCTCTAAGTAGTCGTGCTTCAGCATCCTCTTCTAATACAAAAGAACCTACGCGTATACCTATCCCCTATGTGCAAGGCATTAGCGAACACATAGCTAAAGTGTTAAAACCACTAAATATTTGTGTGGCCTTTTGTCGTGTCAGAAAAATCTCCACATTCCTCACATCTCCAAAGGACAAGCTCCCACATCTCAGCTATCCAGATGTCTACCAGATTCCCTTTTGGGTTATCATATTTTGGACAAACAGGAATATCTGCTCTGATCTGGTTAGAAGAACACAAGTCGTATATCCAGTACCTTGAACCTCAACAGTCTGGACTTGCAGAGCATGCCATCAACACTAGACATTGCGTTCAGTGGAACAAGACAAACATCATTCACAAAAGTCGGTTCCTAATGGAACAGCTTTACAAAGAAACATGAAACATTACTTCACTCCCCTAACCTAAACAGATCCAATGGTCTACGTCTTTCCCCCCTTGTGGGAAATAGGAAAGATTTGCTGATTTATAGAGTGCTATCTCCCACAAGAGGGAAAGACGTAGCCCATCGAATCTGTTTAGGTTAGGGAAGTGTGTGTGTGTGTGTGTGTGTGTGTGTGTGTGTGTGTGTGTGTTATTGTTCATCTTTACTTGGTAGAAAATATTATAAAAAATTAGTTTGAATGACTATATACCGAGAATGAAAAAACAACAAGGTTCAATATTAAGATACAACTAGTTTTGTTGAATGATTCAACTTCTTCAGGTATCACAGGCAAAGAATTATACAAAAAAAATGACAGAGACATGATAAAATTACATCAACAGATCTAGTATAAAAGACAAATAGTACATTTTAAAAACGTGTTTCTTTGTAAAGCCGTTCCATTAGGAACAGACTTTTGTGAATGACTTTTGTCTTTCATTTTCAAAATTAATAATTCTTCCCATCCACTTTCATCTGCATAAGAAAATGTACTTGCTAAAGTTCTCAATTCTGTTATCGCTCCTGCCTCCATACCTAAAGAATTATTCTTAACCAATATAGAAAAAGATGCATCCTTGTTACCAAACCAAGAAGCTAACCTTCTTCATATGGAAGCTATATTCACCAATAAATCATGCAAGACCGCCTTCAGACAATATTTCTCATTCTGAAAGATCAGCCATTAAAAACTTGAGAAATAATACTGACATCATTATTCTCCCTGTAGACAAAGGGAATGCCACTGTCATTTTAGAAAATCTGATTACCATAACAAAATTTTGGAATTACTAAACGGTGACACTTACTCTGAATTAAATAGTGGCCTACAATAGAACTGCATAATAGGACCAACAATTTACTGAAAACCACCTCAGAGTTACCAAGAAACATCTGTCTTTCCCTCAGGTCGCTTCATCCAATAATCCCATGATTATATGAACTCCCTAAGATCCATAAATTAAACTACGTGTGTAGAGGCTCAAGTGCTGTGAGGACATCATGTTGGAGGCTTAATGGATTTTTTACAACACTCAAAAAGAATTAAAATAGAATTTAATACTTCCTATATTTCGTCCTAGTCACTAGGACATCTATGGGGATTACAAAAACAATTAATGTAACATATACACAAATAACAAACAATACTAAGCCCAACCACGTGGGTGACACTAAAGTCCTATCTAGGTAGAGTGCCCTCTAAGGGCAGTAGTAGGTGGCCTGGAATGTAAGGTGGGAACTCTGGTGACGAGTGTTTCCCAAATCTTCGGAAGCTTAATGCAACCGTATTTATTGAGATTTGGTTGGTTTTTGAGAGCTGCTGCTGCTTCTAAGAAAAGTCTCTCTTTCTTGAATTTGCTGTGGTGGAGCATGGTGGTTTTCTTCCATGATACCCTGTGGGTGGTGTCCAAAACATGGTCAGCCAAGCCTGAATGGCCATAGTGGTGTTTGAAGATGTAAGACTTGTGTTCCTCTAGACGGATGGATGCTGATCTGCCTGTCTGTCCAAAGTACGCCAGCTTACAGGAACAGGGTACTTTGTAAACTCCAGGCAGAGAGAGAGAGGAGGGAGCTGATCTTTCGTAGAACGGATAAGGGTAGCAAGTTTGCGGTGGAGCTTATATGCTGTGTGTAGGTTGTACTGTTTTAGTATCTTGGCTATTTTTTCGGATGTGCTACGGAATGTAGGGTATGGTGATGGCATTTTTAAAATCTTGTTGACGAGAAGGACGGGGAATGGGGGAGGAGTTGATTATTTTTTTGATATTGTGATCGCTGTAGCCATTGGAGAGGAAAGTGCTGTGTATGTGGTTAAGCTCAGTAGTGAGAGCGGTTCCACTAGAACAAAGATTGTGGGCTCTCTTGGTAAGAGTTTTAATAATGCCATATTGTTGAGAGGGGCGGTGGTGGGAGAATTTGTGAATGTATCTGCCTGTGTGTGTGGGTTTTCTGTATACGGTGAAAGTAAGTGTATCATTAGGCAGGCGTGTGACTAAGGTGTCTAGGAAGGGTAAACAATTGTTCTTTTCCTTTTCCATGGTGAACTGGATTCTTGGATGTAGATTATTGAGATGACTGAGGAAGGAGTCTAACGTGTCTGGACCATGAGGCCAAATAGAGAACACATCATCTACATATCTTAGCCAGATAGAAGGTTTGAGTGGGGCTGAGTCTATGGCTCGTTTTTCGAAATCTTCCATATAGAAATTGGCAAGGGGAGGTGAGAGGGGGGGAACCCATGTGGAACTCGCTACTGAACTTAACCACATACACAGCACTTTCCTCTCCAATGGCTACAGCGATCACAGTATCAAAAAAATAATCAACTCCTCCCCCATTCCCCGTCCTTCTCGTCAGCAAGATTTTAAAAATGCCATCACCATACCCTACATCCGTGGCACATCCGAAAAAATAGCCAAGATACTAAAACAGTACAACCTACACACAGCATATAAGCCCCACCGCAAACTTGCTACCCTTATCCGTTCTACGAAAGATCAGCTCCCTCCTCTCTCTCTCTGCCTGGAGTTTACAAAGTACCCTGTTCCTGTAAGCTGGCGTACTTTGGACAGACAGGCAGATCAGCATCCATCCGTCTAGAGGAACACAAGTCTTACATCTTCAAACACAACTATGGCCATTCAGGTTTGGCTGACCATGTTTTGGACACCACCCACAGGGTATCATGGAAGAAAACCACCATGCTCCACCACAGCAAATTCAAGAAAGAGAGACTTTTCTTAGAAGCAGCAGCAGCAGCTCTCAAAAACCAACCAAATCTCAATAAATACGGTTGCATTAAGCTTCCGAAGATTTGGGAAACACTCATCACCAGAGTTCCCACCTTACATTCCAGGCCACCTACTACTGCCTTTAGAGGGCACTCTACCTAGATAGGACTTTAGTGTCACCCACGTGGTTGGGCTTAGTATTGTTTGTTATTTGTGTATATGTTAGATTAATTGTTTTTGTAATCCCCGTAGATGTCCTAGTGACTAGGACGAAATATAGGAAGTATTAAATTTTATTTTAATTCTTTTTGAGTGTTGTAAAAAAATCCATTAAGCCTCCAACATGAACATAAATTAAACTCTCTGCTCAGACCAATCGTTGAAGGCATACACTCCCCTACTTACAACCTATCTAAATACCTCGCATCCTTTTTAAAAAGCCTATCTGGAACTTCCTCATCTCATATAAAAAATTCGGCTGATTTTGTGTCAAAAATCAAAGGCATCAAACTTAACAAATCAGATTTAATGGCAAGTTTTGATATAGTTTCTCTCTTCACGAATGTACCTACTCAAGAAGTCCTCCCTCTTCTCCAGAACAAACTATCCAAGAAATTCTTTTCTCTCACTGTGTAAATTCAGGATACTTCAAATTCGAAAAAAAGATCTACAAACAAAACTCAGGATTGGCTATGGGCAGTCCGCTCTCTCCGATTCTTGCCGATATATTTCTTAAGGATTTTGAAGAAAAACCAAATTAATTCCTCTACTCTTAAACCAAAAATTTGGTATCGTTATATAGATGATATATTTCTAATCTGGGAACACGGTATCAACAACCTCAATTTGTTTCTAGAAAAATCTAAAGTTTCATGAAAATATCAATTTTACCTTCGAACTGGAATCCAACGACTGTCTCTCCTTTCTGGACTTAAAACTTACGAGATGCACTGAAAATATCAAAATCGACTCGCACAGACAGATACCTTCATGCCTCTTCCCATCACTACCCTCCGCAAAAATTTGGTATTATTTCAACCCTGGCACATCCAGCCAGATCTTTACTTACAGATGAAACAAATTGAAAATGAACTTCATTTACTTTAAAAGACTTTTGTCAACAATGGTTTCTCTCTTAAACAGACTGATAATTTTTTTTCTTTCCATCACTACTGCTATTGAAGATTCTTCTCCCCCAAGAGCTTTATTTCATTGCCATACATCAGCTCTCTCTCCCCAAAACTAGCAAAAATTCTTAAGAAATTCGACATTAGAACTTAGAACATTAGTATTTCACTTTAGGTTTACTTAGTATGGAGTGAAGTTTTGGAAACGTAGTTTCCAAAACTTCACTCCATACTAAGTAAACCTAAAGTGAAACATCTCCCTACTCACTATCCAGGAGTCTACAAGATTTTATGTGAATGTGGAAAACCATATTACAGCCAGACAGCTAAATCCATCTTTTTGCATATGGAAGAACACCAGAGAGACATTTCCTACAATAGGACCAGAGCCAGTGCTCTCTAGCCACATTCTCTTCTCTATTAACTCGGATGTAGGCCACCAACACCTTTTAGACTGGCCAAAAACTTCTAATATCCATGTGTGTGTTATGATTAACTTAAAATAAAGATCATTGAATCTAAAGAAATTTCACTAGATTCATCCCATATTAACAACAGCCTTAGCTTCAATCTCTCTGATGCACACATGGCCTCTGTTCAGTATTGGCACACTTGTGCCAGCTCATGCACGTAGTCAACTTTAATTTGGAACTCAAGCTCGCATTCCTGTTTTTAAAATGTACTATTGTCTTTTATACTAGATCTGTTGATGTAATTTTATCATGTCTCTGTCATTTTTTGTATAATTCTTTTCTGTGATACCTGAAGAAGTTGAATCATTCAACGAAACTAGTTGTATCTTAATATTATACCTTGTTGTTTTTTCATTCTCAGTATTTAGTCATTCAAACTAATTTTATATTTATGTAGAAAGTTTTTTTACCTTGGGTATAATATACGTTAAAGATACCAAGCTATTTTAAACCTGGTTTTAATCCATTTCCCAAGTAAGCAAACAGACAAGTAAGTCAAGTTTGCACCTGCAAGTAGTGCAAGTCTGGGTGACCCACACTTAGTGCAAGTGTTAGGCAACTCGTGGTAAAGGTGGAATAAGCTCTGATAACTATTCTTAGTATTTACCCTTAATGCAAAGCATATCTCCTTGAGGAAATGTATGATGTTATGTATTAAAGGCAAGGGTCCACTACCCAGACCGGTTTCGACCTTTATTGAGGTCTCATCAGTGGGAGCCAGGCTTAGAAATACCAAGGTTTAAGTAATACAGACCTTATAAATATTTTACGAAAACAAGTTACCATAAGGTGCTTTGACCTTATTAAATAAAAATCTCAGGACGAGAAATAGATGTAGAAAGTTTTTTACCTTGGGTATAATATATGTTAAAGATACCAAGCTATTTAAATTATAAAACTGGTTTTAATCCATTTCCCCAAGTAAGCAAACAGACAAGTAAGCCTAGCTCCCACTGAAGAGACCTCAATAAAGGTTGAAACCGGTCTGGGTAGTGGCCCCTTGCCTTTAATACATAGCATCATACATCTCCTCAAGGAGATGTGCTTTGCATTAAGGGTAAATACTAAGAATAGTGATCGGATCTTATTCCACCTTTACCACGAGTTGCCTAAGACTTGCACTATGTGCTGGTCACCCAGACTTGCACTACTTGCAGGTGCAAACTTGACTTACTTGTTTGTTTGCTTACTTAGGAAATGGATTAAAACCAGATTTAAAATAGCTTAGTATCTTTAACGGATATTATACCCAAGGTAAAAAACTTTCTACATCTATCTCTCATTCCTGAGATTTTTATCTAATAAGGTCAAAGCACCTTATGGTAACTTGTTTTGGTAAAATACTTATAAGCTCTATATTACTTAAACCTTGGTATTTCTAAGCCTGGCTCCCACTGATGAGACCTCAATAAAGGTTGAAACCGGTCTGGGTAGGGGCCCCTTGCCTTTAATACATAGCATCATACATCTCCTCAAGAATTTATTCTTATTATACTAAGAATTATAAATATTAAGAATTTAATCAGAGCTTATTCCACCTTTACCACAAGTTGCCTAAGACTTGTACTATGTGCGGGTCACCCAGACTTGCACTACTTGCAGGCACAAACTTGACTCACTTGTCTGTTTGCTTACTTGGGAAATGGAATAAAACCAGGTTTAAAATAGCTTGGTATCTTTAACATATATAAGAAGAAAAAAAAATTTTTTTTAAATAAATTTAGGAAATTTATCCTTAGGTACTTAGGTGGCTCTTTGTGAATATAACAGTTATTGTTTAATTAGCCTTTGCACCTGTACTAATGATGCCCGTGATACTCGGGCGAAAATTCTACGAATAAAGAATATTTTACGTGAGTTAATTCCGTTATTATAATAGTAAGTAAAAGAGAATAAGATAAGAAAATTAAATCGAAGAATATTACAGTTGGCACAGATCGACATGTCTCTCCCACCAGTTGGAGAGAGTGACCATATGGTGTTTACATAGAAAATGAATAGACATGCAGGAGTATCAAAGAGACGGGAACTTATGTGGAATTATAAGGCAGGTGATTATAATAGTCTTAGACGTCAACTTCGGGAAGTTTCATGGAGGGAGGAATTGGACGGCCGGGATATCACCAGTGCATGGGAAATTGTGAAAGAATATTTGTTATCAGCAATGGTAAGTTGTATACCACGAGTGAAGAAGAGGGCGCAATTTGGAGTAAAGTGGATGACAAACAACATTAAACAGGAACTGCATGCGAAAAAGAGGCTATGGAAGAGATATAAGGAGACAGGTGAAGAGAGGATGGGTGAAGAATATAAGACACAGGCCAGAAGAGCGACTCGTGTGGTAAGGAAAGCGAAACTGGAATATGAGAGGAGATTGGCCCTAAGATCCAAAGAAAATCCTAGGGAATTTTTTAGCTATGTGGCCAGTAGGAGGAGAAATGACTGTGGAAGAATGATATTGTGGGATAAAAATGGGAATAGAGTGACTGATGTAGAGGACATAGTGGAATTGTTCAATGAACACTTTATTGGAGTATTTCATCCTAGAGGAGTCAGTTTTAATGCTAGAGGGATAGGACTGGTACGAGGTCTGGAGGTACAGGAGGAGAGTGTGTTTCAGATACTGAGTACTCTGGATGTCAATAAAGCTGTGGGACTGGATGGTATTTCGCCACGAGTTTTGAGAGAATGTGCTAGCGAATTGACAGTACCTTTAACGTGGCTTTTCAATGAAAGTCTGGCTTTGGCAAAGGTGCCCAGGGAATGGAAGGAAGGTAAGATAGTGCCATTGCATAAGGGTGGTAACAGACTGGAAGTGTCTAATTATAGGCCAGTCTGTGTGTCATCAGTAGTTAAGATCTTGGAGAAAGTAGTGAGGGACCGTGTACAGCATTGGGCAGATGAGGGTAATGTTATCTGTGAGAATCAACATGGATTTGTGAAAGGACGCTCTTGTTTTAGCAATATGCTAGCCTTTTATAATAAAGTTACAAGAGCATTAGATGAGGGAAAGGCATATACTGCAATTTTCTTAGACTTGGCGAAGGCATTTGACAGGGTGCCACATGATAAGCTGATATTTAAGTTGCAGCACATGGGTCTGGATGTCAGATTGGTCAACTGGATTCAGGATTGGCTGTCTGATAGGTATCAGAGAGTTGTGTATGGTGGAGCAGTTTCCAGGAGGCAGAGGGTTACAAGTGGGGTCCCACAGGGCTCAGTACTAGGACCTATATTGTTTAACCTTTATATCAATGACATAGCCAGTGGATTGCAGGGGGATATTCAGTTGTTTGCGGATGATGCGAAGCTGAGAAGGATTATTAGTAATAGCGCAGATGTGGTAGCCCTGCAAGAGGATTTAAATAAGCTAGATAGATGGGCAAATGAATGGGGGTGTCAGTTTAATGCAGCAAAATGTAAGGTCTTGAGGTTTGGGAAACATCGATGGGATGCTGCATACTCTATGGGAGGAGTTATACTGGAGGAAGTAGGGGAGACAAGAGATCTGGGGTTGATGATTGATAGAAACCTGAAGTTTAGGGGACATATTGCAAAGGTGGTGAAGGTAACACAGAGGATTGCTGCTATTATGAGAAGGACACTGACCTGCAGAGATAAGAGGGTTATCATTCCGTTGTATAAGTCTCTGATCAGACCACACTTGGACTATTGTTCTCAGATTTGGTCCCCAGGATTTGAAGGGGATAAATTAACTGTGGAAAGGATACAAAGACGGATGACAAAGATGGTTTCAGGACTGTACAAGGATAGTTATGAGGATCGGCTGAGAGAATGTGGACTGCAGAGTTTGGCGGATAGAAGGAGAGGTGATATGATTGAGACTTTTAAACTGTTGAGAGGTGGTTACAGGGTTGACACTGGGGAGTTCTTTCGCTTGGTTGATCAGCGGGAAGGAGTGATGACAAGAGGCCATCCCTGGAAGTTACGAAAGGAAACTGTGAGCAAGAGGGTAAGGAGTGGTTTCTTTGTGTGGAGGGTGGTTGAGCCGTGGAATGCATTGCCTGATGGAGTGGTGGGAGCGAGAACGGTCAGTGACTTTAAAGAGTGGTATGATAAACTTTGTGTTTCTCAGAGGGGGACCTCCCCTCGATGAGTCTTGACAGACTTTATGTCTTAGGAAGGACCTCCCTCGATGAGTCTTTTGACTCCTTGGAGGCCTGAATAATAATAATAATAATAATATGTCTACTCACGGTATTTCCTTACTGAAACTTATTTGTCACATTTCAAGACATGAAAATGACAACCTGGAAAAACTCATCATCCAGGGCAAAGTGGAAGAAAAAGAGGATGCCCAAGACTAAGATGGTTGGGCCAGACTAAAAAGGTCACTGAATTTACTTTGGAGTTGGCCACTGCTGCAAACAAAAAGAAATGGAGAGACATTGTGGCTAGGGTCACAAGTTCTCAGACATGAGGAGACCAAGCAAGAAGATGCACTTTCAAAAGGGATGTACTTTGCATAATGGGATACTATGGTAATTGCTGTGTAGTCATTAGCCTGTATGTGAAGATACTTCATGTAGAAACTGTTTTGCTTATACTTAGATAAAGGATTAAACCAAGAATATAATTTCTTGGCATCTTTAATTTTTAAACTTTGTTGTTAGTTTTAATGTTACCTGTGGTTATTAATATAATATTCTGAATAACTTCATTGCCAAAGGAATTTCTTATGGATGTTGTTAGACTAATGAATTGATCATCTATTTGGGCTACTTCACGTGATAGGTAAAGGTACTGCCATGTTTGTTTTTCTGATGTAGTCTCAAGGAGATAATTCTTAGTAACCATGATTTATTCCTTACTTATTTCATTCTACAGCATCATTTGATATTCACTGTTGAGAAAGAAAATGTCTTTAGTTCCTTGGTGTTTTCTATGCAAACCAGTTAGTAACTTTTCTTTCATGGATCATCTTAATTTTAGTACACTACAGACCATTATACTTGTAAGGATTTTCATTTCGTTGTACTTAGTATTGTAAAGGTACAGATCAACAAAGAAGCTGCGTATCTCTTTTTGAATCCTTTTCAGATTGTAAACATACATTCAGTTAACTAGCCAAATACTGAAATTGCTACATCTTTGTCAGTAATAGTTATAAAAATATTATTATAACAACTTGCAGGTAATTTTCTTTTTCTAAAACAGGCTCTGTTCTCTACATCCACATTACTTCAGAATATATGATTACATTCCTAAAGAACACTGCAACCTTCAGGCTAGTCAAAATGACTTTCTTTATTAACTGGCATAGTATGCTATACTTGGCTCATAGCTTTATTGCTACTTTGTACAAGGATCTTTACAAAAATTTGTATTGTACTAAACAAAGCAACTATTTTCAGGAAAAGTCTGTAAACATAGGATAAAGATATGCAATTTGTCTGCACAATGCTTCCTAATAACTGCTTCAGTTTGCTTTTGATAGTTTTTTTGTTGTACGTTTTTTTTTATAACAAAAATTTTATCTATTTTTCTCCAATTATTTTATAACACAAAGAAATAATTAGATATAACAGATAAATCTATACATAAAAAGTAAATTTAGGCAAATGATCATATATTTCATTCATAACCTTATTTCTACAAGCAAATTGAGTTGAGTTTCCTCAGGAATGCTTCTGTAAATCAATATCTGTGTAACTCTGAAATATTCCTAACCTCTTTTATTTTTTTAAATTTTAATAAAAACGAATTACAATTCTTTATAGCAATGGAACCGGTTTTTTTTTTTTTTTTTTTTGTAGATAGGACACCAAGTGCTGTTCCTACAAAAGTTGTTGCATCCAATTCTGAAACCTATGTTAGAACTAGAGAAATGAGCACTACTCTGATCATCATAATAGGAATCGTTGTTTTAGGTATCTTTACTGTCACTATTAGTATGATTGTAATGAGGATATGTCGACATTGGGGAAGATCTACATTAGACAGAGAACCACTGAGGACAATTAGTGGAAATATTGGTAAGTGATGTATTTTCTTTCTGAAAATTTTACCAACTGTAGACTACTAGTAAACGACTTCAGTTTAGCTTTCATAATTTATTATTATGAATCAGTCAATACTTGAGTAATTCCTCTCATTTTCCTGACTATTTCTGTGTGATTTATTCTATGTATAAGTGAAATTTTGTATTGGATATCATGGTACCCTACACACATCCCTTCAGCATAAATGACAAACTGATTGCAGTTTTCACTTAAACTGTTCAGACTATTTATTCATTTTTCAGTCTGTTTAAGAACAATATTGTCCAGTTTTCATTCTTGATCAGCTTTGGTTTAAGATTTAGTAGCAAAATAAATGTATTGATGATCACTGTGATTTGACTGGGCTTGGTATTTTATGATAGCTTCTGGAATATATACAAGACCTTGATACCACCTTACTTGGAATGTTGTACAGAAATCTATCTCCTGGTTTAGTGATAAAGTGGGGAGCGTGTTAAAGATGATATTCGAATTTGTAGACTGCAAACAGGAGAAAGGGGGATAATGTGATTGAGACTTACAGCTTTTGTAAGGTTTATACAGGATGTTATTAGAAGAAATTTTTCTTTTTATGGAGATTAGGGAGAGGATGAAAGGGCATCCATGGAAATTCAAAATGAATGCAGTCAAGAAAGCTACATTAGCTAGATTTTTCTCTTTAGAGCGATGCATATTTTGAATGGTTTGATTTTGGAGATGGTAAGTACACGTAGTGTGAATGAATTGAAGAAAAGGTTATACCACTAGTGCATGTGAGCCCCTGATTCCCTGGAGATCTCTCTCTTAATAATAATTTTATATATACCTTGATACCACCTTACTTGGACTGTTGTACAGAAATCTATCTCCCGGTTTAGTGATAAAGTGGGGAGAGTGTTAAAGATGGTATCAGGATTGTGGAATATAAGTTATGAAAACCGAATTTGTAGACTGCAAACGGGGTAATGTGATTGAGACTTACAGCTTTTGTAAGGTTCATACAGAATCGAGTGGTTAGCGTATCCACTCTCCAGCCAAAAGGCTGCGGGCTCGAATCCCGCCGTGGGCATGGATGTTTGTGATTGTCTGTGAAAATAGTAGTGGTAGTCATCAGCAGTAGATGGCGTTGGTGTAGTTGTGGTCAGTTGGTGGAGAGAGAGCTGTAGAGCAGGTGCCCTCCCTCGATGAGTCTTTGGACTCCCTGGAGGTGTATAATAATAATATACAGGGTGTTCGGGATAAATTTGACATATTTATAATTAATTATATTTTTCCGTAAGTTACATGTATTAACACACACTTCTCTTCATTTAAAAGTTTGGACCCTTCTTCATTCATATACAAGATGTCAGAAAGGATGGATAGCTGGAACCCACCTGAATCATGGAAGAGAATAACTTGTATCATGATGATTCGTGCCCGCCATCAAAATAAGGATATTACGACTGCTGCCCAATGCTCCCTGAATACAGTAAAAACAATCAGGCATGAACTAGAGACTTGCAATGGTGACTACGAGGATGTAGCAAGAAGAAAGATCCCTAGCAGACGATCTGATTGCGTTCGTACAGCAGAATTCCTCGCAAATCTGCAGGAACAGGTGTTGAAGAACCCTGGCATTGGAATTCGGGCTTTGTTCGTGGAGTTGCTAACTGTAGTCAAGCCCTGGATAACAAGGGTAGCCAATGGTAGGCCGTATGTATGGCAGCAGGATTCGGCCCCTTGCCACACCTCTGGGAAAAGTCAAAAATGGTTGTCTGAAAATTTCTACGACTTCACCAGTCCAAATGTTTGGCCTCCAAACTCCCCAGACCTTAACCCCATGGATTATTTTGTATGGGGCGCAGTTGAAAAAGACACCAATCGCACTTCCAGTAATACAAAAGCCCAGTTAATGGATAAAATTAAAACAGTTTTTGCGGCCCTTCCCAGGGAGACTGTAGCATCAGCTTGTTCGAGGTTCCGAAGCAGAATTGAAGCTGTGATCGATGCTAATGGTGGTTATTTTGAGTAAATCTTGTTGATAGTATTGTAATTAACTCTGCCTGTAATGTTTTTTTGTCAATTCATTAAATTTAATAGATACAAAGAAGATTTTCTCTTTCCTTACGAAACTGTCAAATTTATCCCGAACACCCTGTATATATATATATATTATGTAAAATGTTGATATTAAAGAAACTTCCATACTGTTAGCAATACTGTTTGAATAAGAGCTTATGCTAATAGAAAAAGATGCTATTTTGATCCTATCAAAGAGGTCTTCTTTCCTAGCTGCTATTACTAGGATTATTGGTCACTGATAATAAATGGCTGAGATACGTGTGGATAGGCTTATGTGTTCGTCAGACATGTTTGTAATGACAGCTATGGGTTCGCCCCTTTCTCCTCCCTTAGCCAATTTCTACATAGAGCATCTAAAAAATTAGCTATCAACACAGCCACTCTCAAACCTAGTCTCTGGCTATGCTATGTTGATGATGTGTTTGCTATTTGGCCACATGGCCCAGACACATTGAATACATTTTTAGTGCATCTAAATAGCCAGCACCCTAAAATCCACTTTACAATGGAACTAGAAGCCAATGACTGCCTACCCTTCCTGGATACACTGATCACACATCTTCCAGAAGGTTCCTTATCATTTTCGGTTTATAGAAAACCCACACATACAGGGAGATACTTACACAAACAATCATACCATCACCCTTCTCAACAATATGGTATCTTAAAAACACTAACCCATAGAGCTAGAGCAATCTGTTCCAATGACATTGCTCTCACTGCTGAACTTTCTCACCTACGACACACCTTCTTAACCAACGGTTATAATCCCCATAAAATAGATAACATACTAAATGCTACCCAGAAATTCCCTCTATCTACCACAGAAGACTACAACAAAACTATCACTATCCCATACATTAAAGGCACATCTGAAAAGATATCTAGGGTGTTCAACAAACACCAACTACGCACAGTATTTAAACCTTATATAAAATTAGCAACTGTCATCTGTTCACCTAAGGACAAATGCACTCCTTTATCATCACATCCAGGAGTCTATGAAGTGCCCTGTTCTTGCCATCAAGCCTACTACAGACAGACAGGAAGAACTGTGGACATCCGCCTCAGTGAAGACAAAAAATATATCCGACACTTTCGCTATAGCAAGTCGGGTCTGGCAGACCATGCTTTGGATACCCCTGCACACAGGATCAATTGGAAAGAAACAAAAGTAATGCACAGAAGCTTCTACGAGTCAGAGAGGTTGTTCCTGGAATCAACAGAAGCCTTAAAACATACTCCAAACCTTAACAAGTATGGCTGTATAAATCTACCAAAGATTTGGGAGACAGTCATCTTAAGACCAAATTAACATTTATTACTTATATTTTATTTCATTTTTCAAACTTTCTAAGACTATCATTTGGACTGCTATTTCAAAACTTCGAATTTTTTTTTTTTTTTTCAACCTAGATGGCGCCATATTAAGACGTCAGTCTTGTGTTGCATGCTGCAATTACTTTTACTAGCCCCACTGTTACACCGGATTATGGTTGTTTTGCATTTGTAACAAACTGTGTTGTGTGCTCTGAAGATGGTGGATATAATACCAGCAAAATATTAGCTTTTAAGTTAATAAATAGTTATTTTCTTAATCATCTGTGTTCATATCAAACTCTGAAATCTATTACAAACAAAAAATGGCTGAGATAACCTTTTTTTCACAGTTATTACAGCTTAGTACTGCCATTCTTTGTGAAGAATTCATTCCTTGAAAAATCTACTCTGTGTATGACCTTAATTTTCTTAAAGACCCTGTTTGGGGGAGATGGCATGTTGCTCTACAAAACCAGACTGGTCAGGTTCATGAAATGAACCTGACCAGTCTGGCTTTGAAGAGTGAAACGTTCATGAAATAAACCTTCATGACACAGAGACATATCTTGTAGATTTACCAAAATATGAAAAACCACTAGAGAAAAGGACATGGCAAAAAGTCTAATGGAAGAAGTTTATCTTTGAGTAAAGAAAGAAAAGTAGAAACTTTCTGAACAGGATAAAATGCTGCTTGAGTATTAAGTGGTGTGATAACTTTAGAGATGCTTTCAGATACACTTTTGACATATGAATTACTTCAGTGGCAGCTTGTAGCTTGAAATCATGGGGGTGCTGCAACTTTCAAAATATACATACACACTGTAAGTACAGTGTATATGTGTTTGGATAAAATATCAAAATTATGGTAAAAATTTTTTAAAAAAAATAAACATGAAAAAATATTGTTTATTATCGATAAAATTATACAGTTTGGTATAATTCAAAATTACTTAAAAATAAAAGATATTCTTCTTGTTTTGTTTCATGAAAAATTGTTTATTATCGATAAAATTATACAGTTTAGTATAATTCAAAGTTACTTAAAAATTCTGAGGTCATAATTGTCAATAACCCCAATAATTTTCTAAAATAAAAACTATAACAAATGTTATGTCTTTAATTGTAATGTCCAAATATTTAAAGAGACGGAATAAACATGATAAGCACTATGAACACTAGTACTAGCGCAAACTGCATATAAACAACAGTGGAACTGCGCAACAGACAGTGCCGCATTATGCTAATAGCTCTCATCTCACTATGACATGCACATGCTTGTGCGCATAGCAATATGTCACTGTGGTAAACAGTGTTGCTAGTGTCCTTCACCCTCCTAACTGCTACAAGATGGATTTTTATTATTTTTTATTCAAAATAAGAGAATTGTATGGGATTGTTAATGATGAAATTAAATATTACAAGCAAATATAAATAAATTAATAAATATATTTATATATCGAGAAAAATTGGGAATGCTACAGTTCCGAAATGCCTATGCACGAGCCGCCTGATTGATTTGTTCTTGAGTAGAACACATTCTGTAACTGATTGCTGTGTTGATGGATTCATGAAACCATGCAAAAGATTATACTTGTACTGGTTGGAATTCTATTCTTGATGTAATAATAAGGCTTTAGTGAAAACTAAGCATGAGCACAATAGATTAGGATTTTAATAGCCAATATTTTGACTAGGATGGTGGTAGGACTGAGCAAGGATGCAATATTCTGTGTATGCTTTCCCTAAAGGTGGAAAATTTAAAGATTTCCATTTGGTTGATGAATAAGAGATGTAAACACAGTAGACTTCCATTTCTAATGTGAACTGTATTCCAGAATGGATTGCATTAATCTCAGTAATAAAATTTTTAGCTCTGATCAAGAACCAGTCCAAATGTTGAATATGTCATTAACATATTTATACCAGACAGTAGGTTTGGGAAGAAAGAACACTGCACAGAAGATGCTGTTCATAATGTTTCATAATATTTGAACAAGAAGTCCCATCTCCCATTCTTTGCAAGAAATGGGGAGATGGAACTTCCCACAGCAACTCCTTCTGTTTGTTAGCATAACTTAATCTGAGCAACAAAAATATCCTGAATGTATGACAGTGAGAGGGTGGTCATTTTGCAAGGAAAATCCGAAGTTAATCTGGGTATACTATTTTTAGGAATGATAGGAGAGGAGGAGGAATACTACTGTTATTATTATTACGGGCAGCTCCAAGGAGTCCTTAGACTCAGAGGGAGGCCCAACATCATGTCAAGAACAACTATTCAACATTCACACAGTATCTATCATGCTTCACCTTGAACTCATGTACAGTCATGGCACCCACAACAGACTCTGGCAGCTTATTCCACTCATTTACCACTCACCAAGTAAAAACCTAGCTCTAACACCCTTGCTAACCACACTCTTATCAAGCTTCCATGGATGGCCCCCTAGTCCTCCCACTACCAGTCCTATTCTCAAAAATATCTTTTGAATTAATCTTATAGAAACCTTTCAGTAATTTGAATGTCTCAATCATATCACCCCTTTTCCACCTATCAACCAATTTCTGCAGCTCACAAATCTTCAACCTGTTCTCATAAGGTTCATTCCATAGTCCTGCTATTACCTTGGTCACTCGTCTCTGGATCTTCTCCACCTCCTCATCGAGAAGAAACCCTGGCACCCATATTTGGGCACAGTAGTCTAGATGGGCTCTTATCAAAGCTCAATGACTCAAGTCCAGTTATGTGAATTGTAGAATTGTAGACACAAGAAAACAATGTCCCATGTAGCGGTGAGCTTGAGTCTATTTGGTGTGAAGTGGAGGTTAACAGGATGAAATATATGATTGGTGTTGCTACAGACCTGGTGACTCAGTTGCAGGTGGCAAAGAAATACATTGGCAATTTAGCCTTATGGGTACCAAACGAGTGATCATTATGGGTGACTTTAATTTTCCAAACATTGATTGGATAGAAGAGAAATCTCATAAGAAAGAAGAGGAATTTATTGACTTGTTGAGAGAACTTTCTCAAGCAGCCTGTGAAAGAAGAAACTCAAGGTCAGAGTGTTGGATTTGTTCATAGCATCAGAAGGGCTCTGTTAAGAATATGGCTATTTTACCACCAATTGACAATGGTGATCATGCTGTGCTTTCTTGGGAAGTAACTAATTGCATTGCTGCTCCATTTAAAACAGGTTACATGCTGAAATACAAAACTGGAAATCATAATCATCTTAGGAGAATACTATCTTTGGTCCCATGGTATCAGTTAATGAATGGAAAAAATGTCAGCAATGCATGGAGCTCTTTTGAAAAAAAAAAAGTGCTTAAATGAGCAGTATCTCAATGTATCCCTAGTGTTTGAAGAATAAATAGGTTAGGAGTGAAATGGATATGCAACCTTTTTAAACAAGAGATCCACTAGAAGAAGATGATGTGGAAAGAATATCATGAGAATAAGAGTGAGGAGTTATGAAATATATAAAACTCAGGCCTGAAAAGTAATGAGTATGGTGCAAAAAAAGCTAATTTGGAGTATGAAAAGAAATTGGCCATGCAAGCTAGAGGTAATACAAAAGAATTTTATCGTTATGCCGTGAGCAAAAGAAGGAATGAATCTGAAAGAATAACTTTATTGAATGCAGAGGGTACTCGAGTGTTGGAAGCTAATGAGATTATTCAGTTAATGAGTGCTCACTTTGCTAAGATATATCAACCAGTGTATGTAACATGGTGCACAGTGCTACTACTACATTGGATGAAGATTTAGAGGTTCATGAAAATGAGATTGAAGAGCTGTTGCATAACCTGGATAAGAATTTGTCTATAAGGACAGATGAAATATCGACCTGTTTGCTAAAGGAATGTTCAGCCGAATTAGCTAGGCTTTTCACATGTTTGTATAATTGTATAACTTGAGTTTCAGTTCAGGAATGATACCACAGGAATGGAAGGAAAGCACGTTAGTTGCATTGTACAAGGGCTATGCAAAACGGATGTCTTACTACCGACCTATCGGTATCTCTGGTGTTGGTAGCAAAGATTTTAGAGAAGAAGTTGGTAAGAACCTACATGCAGAAATGGGTAGACAAACATGCTACACTCTGCAAGGAGCAGCATGGGTTTATTAAAGGAAGGTCATGTTTCAGCAATTTGCTCATATTTTATTAGAATGTTACGGCCAAGTTGGATAAAGGGAATGTATACAATATGATAATGTTGGAGTTTTCTAAGGCATTTGATTGGATACCATAAGAAAGCTGTTGCATAAACTGAGAATATGTGATTGGAATATAAACTCTTCGCTTGGATCAGGGGGGTTGGTTGACAGACAGTTATCAAAAAAGTGGTATACAGTGGGTGTGAATCTGCCAGATTTAAGGTGACCAGTGGTGTACCTCAGGGTTTAGTCCTTGGGCCATTATTGTTCAATCTGTATATTAATGACATCAGGCAGGGTCTAACATCAGAATTGCAATTGTTTGCCAATGATGCGAAGATAGCAGGGCAATCAGGGATGCTACTGATATTCAGCACTTACAAAATGATTTGAATAGGCTGGAAATTTGGGCAAACAAAAATTGCTGTTAGCTTAATGCTAGTAAGGATAAGGAAGTCATTTTGCCTCTTTATAAGGCTTTGATAAGACCACACCTTGATTATTGTGCTCAGATTTGGTCTCCCAGGTTCCGAGGATAAAAGAAGCTGTGGAAAGGGCGCAAAAAAGAAGAGTTACAAAGATTATATCTGGATTATGGGATTTAGATCATGAGGACAGACTGAGAGTATGTGAATTGTAGACTGGTTAACTGGAGAAAGAGGGGTGATATGATAGAAGTCTATGAACTTTTGAATGGGTGTTATAGGATATCATCTGAAATTTTTCATTATATGAAAGGTGGGAAGAGAACATGGGGCATCCATGGAAGATGTTCTTGGACCACTGTTGTTTAATTTGTTCATTAACGATATAGAGAAGGATCTAAGAGGAACGATTCATTTGTTCGCTGATAATGCAAAGTTGGGTAGGGCAATAGTGAGTGCAGAAGATGTCAAAAATCTTGCAGGATGATTTGGATAGATTGGAGTTGTGGGCTAAGGAGAATGGATGTCAATTTAATGTGACAAAATGTAAGGTTATGCATTTTGGGGTGTAAAGATTAGCAGCAGTATACCACATTGGTGGAACTGTACTCCAGGAGATTGATGAGGCCAGGGACTTGGGAGTATTGGTGGATAGGGAGATGAAGTTTAGGGAACACATTGCAAAAGTGGCTAAATCAGCTCATCAAATCACTTGGCTGCTGAAAAATACTTTGACGAGCAGAGAAAAGCAAGTTATTGTTCCTCTGTACCGAGCCTTGATAAGACCTCATCTTGACTACTGTGCCCAGATTTGGTCACCTAGGTTTCTTTTTGATGGGGAGGAGGTGGAGAGGATCAGAGGCAAGTGACCAAGATAATAGCAGGTCTATGGAATGAGCCTTATGAGAACAGGTTGAAGATTTGTGGGTTGCAGAAATTGGTTGATAGGCAGAAAAGAGGAGATATGATTGAGACATTCAAATTGCTGAAGGGTTTCTATGGGATCAATTCAGAGGTTATTTTTGAGATCAGGAGTGGTGGTGGTGGTGGGTGAACTAGGGGGCATCTATGGAAGCTGGGCAAGAGTGTGGTTAGCAAGGGTGTTAGAGCTGGGTTCTTTACTTTTAGAGTGGTAAATGAGTGGAATAAGCTACCAGAGTCTGTTGTGGGTGCTATGACAGTGAATGAGTTCAAGGCAAGGTATGATAGATACTGTGAGAATGTCGAATAGTTGTGTGGACATGATGTTTAGGGCCTCCCTCGATGAGTCTAAGGACTCGCTGGAGTCACCCGTAATAATAAGATAAATTTGTTCACAGTCAAGAAAGGGGTATGAGCTTGGTTTTTCTTCCAGAGAGCAGTGAATGAGTGGAATAGTTTGCCTTTAGGGGTAGTGAATGCATCTAGTGTGTGTGAATGAATTTAATGGAAGGTATGACAGCTGGTTTGGGTGATTTATAGCCTCCCTCGGCGAGTCCTTGACTCTCTGTAGGTCTCGGATAATAATATCCTTTAGCTTCTCCTTCTTGTGCCTTTTTTCCAATTCTATTTGGGGTTGGGCTTTTTACATGCTGTGACCATACGCACGCGATCCCAACTGACTTGCCCCAGAGCCTGACGTTTGTGGGGGGGGGGGATTTTTGTCTTTAGAAAGTGTTCACGGGGCTGGTTTGCTTGTTCTGAGGGACAAGAAACCAGAGTTTCTGGAAGAAAAAAACTCTCCACCTCCCTATGAGACCGGCCAACTCACCTTTAGTTGAAAGAGATCAGATAAAGGTTCCCCACATCACAGACAGAAATCAAACCCAGGTCTTTTCAACCAAAGGGTTTCATCTATATTGACTGAGCTACGGAGGCTTTTCTGTAATATCCTTTAGCTATGTTGGTATATAGGGAAACTATATCCAAACTGATCGTGTCTGACAGGCTTAGGTGAAATAGATCTTGCTTTTAAAATCCTAAATTCTAAATAGCCCATAATTAATGTGGCACATAAAATAAATTTTGGTATAGAACCAAGAGCAAACCTTGCATACTATTTCCTAAATCAAGCAAATTTAACTAAATGAAATATGCTAAAAAGTTTAAAATGAATTTATCAACAGTTGAACTCCTGGTATCTAAGATTCTGCAAGATCATTAGAGTGGTGTTGTGTGCAGATAGAGAATTATGAAGCATTGATGATGGTTATGTAGAGTAAAGTAGAATTCTTTCCCTCAGCGAGTCCTTGCAGGTGCATATAATATTTTCAACATTTCAGGTATAACTGGTTTATATTAATACTTCAAACCTTCTAGAATTTTAGCATCACATAGTGTCTATTCATAAAATAAAAGATTGATCCTCCATTATGAACACAGTGCTTTCTTGCTAAAATAAAAGAAATCTAAGGTTTCCCACAAAGCAATACTGTACGTGGCAATGCACTTGTAGAAATTATATTATAATTATTAATATCTGACCTCCATGGAGTCAGAGACTTGTCGTTGGAGGTACTATTGCACACAATGCTCATCCAACCGTACATTAAACTGATTCAATTTATCTACATTCACAACACACTCAGGCAATGCGTTCCACTCTCCATGCAAAGAACCTTCTCCTCACTCCTCTGCTCACACCCTCCTTATACAGTTTCCAGTGATTAGCTTCATGTTCTACCCCATCCTCAGATTCTATGAAAAATCTCTTCCATGTGAACCTGATAACAAACCCTGACTAGCTTATGTCACAATCTTCTCCCCCCCCTTCCTCCTATTCATGAGGCTTTGCAACTTACATTCTCTTAATCTGTCCTCATACCTCACATTACATTCAAGCCCTTATACAGTGGCATCATAACCTCTCTAATTCTACATGTCATGGTCCTCTGCATCATTGCCATTATACAATGTGACATCTTCACAACTTGTGCAATGTGGCCCCTGAATTTCAGGTCTTTGTCCTCCACCACCACTCTAGATCTCTCATCTCCTCTACTTCCTTTAAAGTTTCCCCACCAAGTGTATACTTTGCATCACGTTGCTTACCAAATCTCAAAACCTTTATACTTTGCAACATTTAACTGACAGTTCAATTTACCTGCCCATTCATGTAATCTATTCAAATTTTCTTGTAAGGCCATAACATCCACTTGACTCTGCTTTGCTTTCCCCAGTTTGACATCATCTGCAAACAGCTGCATATCACTAGTTAAACCCATCCCAATATCATTAACATACAAATTGAACAACAATGGTCCCAAAACTGATCCCTGCGGTACACAACTAGGGACCTTCCTCTTTCAAGATAATGCACTGCCACAATACAACTTTGATACCTATCTGACAGCCAGTCACTGATCCAACTCAGACGTCTATTATCTAATACCTCTGTTTCAATTTATTTACTAGGTTATCGTGCAGCAGTCCAGGGCTGGATTAAGACCCATAGAGGCCCTAAGCACTTAAAAGATTTTGGTGCCCCATATACAGGGTGTTCGGGATAAATTTGACATATTTATAATTAATTATATTTTTCCGTAAGTTACATGTATTAACACACACTTCTCTTCATTTAAAAATTTGGACCCTTCTTCATTCATATACAAGATGTCAGAAAGGATGGATAGCTGGAACCCACCTGAATCATGGAAGAGAATAACTTGTATCATGATGATTCGTGCCCGCCATCAAAATAAGGATATTACGACTGCTGCCCAATGCTCCCTGAATACAGTAAAAACAATCAGGCATGAACTAGAGACTTGCAATGGTGACTACGAGGATGTAGCAAGAAGAAAGATCCCTAGCAGACGATCTGATTGCGTTCGTACAGCAGAATTCCTCGCAAATCTGCAGGAACAGGTGTTGAAGAACCCTGGCATTGGAATTCGGGCTTTGTTCGTGGAGTTGCTAACTGTAGTCAAGCCCTGGATAACAAGAGTAGCCAATGGTAGGCCGTATGTATGGCGGCAGGATTCGGCCCCTTGCCACACCTCTGGGAAAAGTCAAAAATGGTTGTCTGAAAATTTCTACGACTTCACCAGTCCAAATGTTTGGCCTCCAAACTCCCCAGACCTTAACCCCATGGATTATTTTGTATGGGGCGCAGTTGAAAAAGACACCAATCGCACTTCCAGTAATACAAAAGCCCAGTTAATGGATAAAATTAAAACAGTTTTTGCGGCCCTTCCCAGGGAGACTGTAGCATCAGCTTGTTCGAGGTTCCGAAGCAGAATTGAAGCTGTGATCGATGCTAATGGTGGTTATTTTGAGTAAATCTTGTTGATAGTATTGTAATTAACTCTGCCTGTAATGTTTTTTTGTCAATTCATTAAATTTAATAGATACAAAGAAGATTTTCTTTTTCCTTACGAAACTGTCAAATTTATCCCGAACACCCTGTATATGTAATTCAAAATATAAACAATAATAAATGTAAAATAAATTTTTATTTTTCAAAATGAAACAAAACTTATAGTAAGATGGAAAATAATGTTTATTTTTGTGTACTTCAACTTTATTTAGATTTGAAAAGTTTTCTCCTACTTTTTTTAATAGCAAAGTCTTTGATCAGATCCTCAAAATTAATCTTACATAACACATCTGCTTCTATACTCAGTAGAGATAAGGCATTCAACCTGCCTTGTTGCATAGTTGTTCTGATGGGATTTTTAATACACTTCAACTGAGAAAATGAACGCTCAGCTGAGCAATTTGTGACCATTAATGTTAAAAATATACGAAAGGCAATTCTACATTTGGGAAGGCACACTCAATGTTGTTTTCTACAATTATTTTATAAAGTTCAGCATGACTGAATCTTGTTTTTAAATTTTTTTTTTTTTTTTTTTGTTGCACTGAACTTATGGTGCACATATGAGTGAAACTACTGAAGCTCAGCTGAGAAATTAGTGTTTGAGTCCTCTGGGTAAGCATCAATCAACTTTTGACAACACTGAGAGTACCTTTAAATTTCAGTAGATGATGAAGTCACTAAAGTAGCATTATGTGGCACATCACTTAGAAAAGAAAATTTTTTCTGAGATTTCTTTGCATATCTCTCCTCTTCTCATCTCAGTTTCAAGTTTGTCAACAATTGTGTAAAAGGTGGTGATACGAAATTTATCTCTAGCATTCAGATATACTTCTGGAGCATCTCCGTCATTGGGTACCTTCTTTCTGATACGTTTGCGAGTTTGAGCTGCCTTGTAATCAACATCTGGTAGCACTTCCTTTGTAGCTGCTTCATATCTTTCAAATTCATTTCGTGAAGTGCACAATTGGTCAGCTAATGATCCATACAGATCTGCACATGTTTTTAAGTTGACATCCTCATTCTGTAGAACTTGGCTTACTCTATGAAAATTTTGCAAAATCTCATCCCAAAAATTCAACATAAAAACGAATTCTAGCTCTTGCATCTTATTTGCAATATTATCTGCTTCTCTTCTAGTGTCTCCCTTTTGTGATTGGTCTTTGGCTATACAGTTTAACGCTTCTGAAATTTGAAGGAAAGATTTCAAAATTGCTGCTGTTGCCATAGCATGTGCTTCCCATTTGGTATCAGAGAGGGATTTTAAGACATTTTCATTTTCAATACAACCTTTAAGAATTGTCCACCTGCTGGTTGAGGCTGAAAAAAAGGTATAGAACAACCTCACTGTAGAGAAGAAATTAACTGCCTCTTGACAGCAGTCAACAGCACTTTGGCCTACCGAATTTGGTGAATGAGCTGCACAGGGCACATATATAGCAAACTTGTTTGTTTCTAAAATTTTTTGCTGCATCTCCTCATAACGCCCAGACATGTTAGCAGCGTTGTCATAAGACTGACCCCTACATTTTGAAAAGTTTAACTGACAAACTTAACGTAAGTACTGCAACACCTGATTTGCCATTTCCTCACCGGTATTTCTTTTCATTTCCAGAAAGGTTAAAAAGCGTTCAATAGGCTGTCCATCTTTTAAGTACCTAAGTACAACACTTAACTGGTCGATATGTGACAGATCTGGTGTTGAATCAACTGACAAACTAAAATAACCAGAAGATTTTACTTCATCAACAATAAGCACGTGGATCTTTTGAGCCATCAGTTGAATGAGTTCCTCACAGGTGGCTTTGGACAGATAAGGATTTCCTTTGCCACAATTTCCATATTTCGCAACGTGACCTGCTAAAAATCAAACTGACTTATGAGCTCAAGCAGCCCTAAAAAGTTCCCATCTTGCAATGATCCAAATCTTTCTTCTGTTCCTCGAAAAGCCAAGCCATGTTCAGTTAACGTATGAATAACGGCTATGACAAGCCTCAGGACATGTTCCCAGTAATCACACTCTACTTGAATTTGTTTTTTCAACGTGTTTGTCCCAACCCTACACCTTGTCTGCAAGTTAAGTATGTTAGCATAGAGTCTCGGTGAATAGTGCTTTTTTTCATGTTGATCAATTACAATAGTATTTTGCCAGTCACTGAACCCTTTTCTTGTAACAAAGTGTGAGAAATTTTTAGGAGCAAACAGTTTGCAAACAAAACAATAAACTGATCCCGTTGATGGTGAATACAATAACCACTCTCTCTTGTATTCCTCACCATTGGCTTTTGTCCCAACAAAAAGTTTCTGTGAACAGTATCTTGCTGGTTTGCCACTACTGAAATGTCGATAAGACTTGTCAAATGGCCCATTGTGGTGTTGGCAGTCACTGGGTCCACAAGCAGTCCAATAAGCCACATCATCAGCAGAGAAATCAAGCCACAACCCTGGATCTTTTGTTATATTTACTTCATCTTTTGCAGACTGAATCATTTCATCACAATGGCCTACTAAACTTTCATTTTCAGCAATTATTTCAACTTCAGAATGTTTTGTAAAGCAACTTGTATCAACATTTGCAGTAGAGATATCTAGAGAATTTACAAAGTGAGGTCAGTAGTGAGACATGTGCTGGATGAACCTGCTTGTGACACCTTGATAATTCTAACATCATATTTTGATTTTGAAGTGATCAAAGTGGTATTTGTGTCCACTTCTGATGACAGAGATTGGCTCTGATCAGGAATTGATATATATAATGTTGTGGAACTTGTGAAGAAATCAGTCAGCTTTGCAGTCTTGGAATCTAATTCCAAAGTCTCCTCTTGTTTCTTTTTTGATAGTTTTCACTTTTGTGCACCACTTAACTGAACACGTTTCATCTTGGTTCTTGGGATCTGTTAAATACAGAAATAAAAAGATTATTTTGTTGAATATTTGGTAGCAATCAACACAGTTACACACCACAGGCAAAATCATACGAACAATTTAATTTTCGGCTTAGAGCTGAATCCTGTGCTTCATCATCGTCATCAAATTCCTGCCATGTACCCACAAGGGGTGTACAGGATATGATAGTACTACATGACAAAATTATATCATTACTAACTTCCTATCTACAATTTTCCTCCAAATCAGTCTGTTACTTGTCAAGACTCCAACATTATCAGATCTTATATTTCTATCGTCTAAGGCACATTGTACCGTATCAATCCACCTATATCTTGGTCTTCCTCTGGGTCGTTTTGCTGCCAACCTGGCAGAGAACACTTGTTTTGCTAATCTTTCCTCGCCCATTCTGTTTAGGTGACCATACCACCTGAGATTAGCTCTGCTAACGCATTCCTGGATGCTGACAATGTCAAGTTCTTTCCTAATATCCTAGTTTTTAATTTGATATTACCATTGATGCCATCTGTTCATGCCTATAATCTTTCTCAGGACTCTCATATCTGTGGTCTCTAGTCTTTGGTCAAGTGTTTTACTTCTGACCCAGCTCTCAGATCCATAAGTTAAAACTGGTTTGAACACTGTCTTGTATACAGCTAATTTAGTGTTCCGGCTAATTTCTCTCTTATTCAATATGAATTTATTCAATTGACTTTCTACCATACCAGCTTTGTTGAGTCTGTTGTCTATTTCAATATTTAATTTACCATCTTCAGTAAATATCAAGCCTAAGTAGCTGAAATGTTTTACTTGTTCCACAGGTTCTCCATTCACAACACAGTTGACATTTTCAATGATTCTGCCTATTTTCATTGTCTTTGTCTTTTTCTTGCTGACCTTCATACCATATCTATTACAACAACTATTCAATTTAGTCAGAGAATCTTGCAGACTTGTAGCGGATTTATTTAGAAGTATAACATCATCCGCATAAAGCAGAGAGCTGACATTAACATCTCCAATTTTGATATCATGTTTAATACCACTTTCCTTCATAATGTGATCCATATAGATAATGAATAACAGAGAGGATAACGTACATCCTTGTCTCACACCAGATTTAACATTAAGCCATCTTCCTGTACTTCCTTCAATTCTAACTGCTGACTTACAACTCAAATAAAGACTAAATATTGCTTGATATAATGCCCCATTGACACCATATAACTGCAGCGTATTGAATATCTTCTCTCTTGGCACCTTATCATATGCCTTTTCCAAATCGACAAAACTTAAATACAGATCTTTGTTATATTCCCATGCTTTCTCGACTATTTGTCGTAAAGTGAAGATATGATCCTGACAGCCTCTGTTTGGCCTGAATCCAGCTTGTTCTTCACCAAGCTTTTCTTCCACAATTCTTCTCAACCGTTTCTCAAGTATACTTGCATAGATTTTGCCAGGAACACTCATTAGGGAAATACCTCTGTAATTCTCGCATTTAGTTTTATTTCCCTTTTTATATATGGGTACTATGAGAGCTCTACTCCAATCATCGGGAATTCGTCCCTCTGTCCAGGCTTTCTGAACTATGCAGTGCATAATTGTAAGACTCTTATACCACCATACTTCAGCATTTCTGGTCGAATATCATCTACTCTAGCTGCCTTTCCACATTTCAAGCCTTTGATGGCTTTTTCTATTTCAAGTATGGATATGTATTCCTGACTGCATGCCTGGTCAGTGTTTTTTACCACTGTGCTGTCATCACTGCATGTTTCATTTAGCAGTTTTTCAAAGTAATTACTCCATACTTCAAGGATATCTTTTTCTCCTGTTTTCATGTCACCTTTATCATCTCTAACTCCTTTTATAACACTCTTTCCTCCATTCCTAAGCTTCTTCAACAACCTCCAGAATATTTTGCCACCTTCTTGATATTTATTTTCTATATTCTTGCCAAAGTCCTCTCATGACTTTTGTTTAGCTAGTTTTACACAGTGTTTAGCATTCTTGCATTTGTCGCTGTATTCTTTAAGAGCACAAGCTGACTTATTTGCCAGGAACTTTTGATATGCTTTCTTCTTTTCCTTCACTGCCTCTTTAACTTCCTGTGTCCACCATGGAGTTCTGATTTTTCTATCCTTGCAGGCACTTTACCACATGCCTCTCTGGCTGAATCAATCAGTGTTTTCTTCAAGGCTTGCCACTGAATCTCCAAGGTTTGGTCGCTGTTCTCAAACTCTCATTTTTTCTTCAATAATCTTTGTGCATTTTAGGCTACAGTTCACATCTGAGAGCTGCTCAACTTTTATTCGCTTTAAAACTTTCTTTCATGTTATTCTTTTCAATATGAAATTAAATTTTATCCTGCTCAAGACTAAATAGTGATCACTTCCAATTTCAAACCCTCTGTACATTCTGGTGTCCTGCACCAGGGAGAAAACATCACTATCAACAATAACATAGTCAATGAGACTTTTCTTATTCCTAGCCTCTTCTCTCCATGTGAATTTGTGCACATTTTTATGTTGGAACATGGTGTTAGTAATGACCAGTCCATGTCCTGAGCAGAAATCCAACAGATATTTGCCATTATTATTAGCTTTGCTCTTTTCTCCAAATTTTCCCAAAATATTTGTGTATGTCTTACAATCATTTCCTACTCTGCTATTTAGATCCCCAAAAAGGACCATATTTTCCTTTTTCATTGTGTCAGTTGCTTTTTCTAAAGCCTCAAAAAATTCCTCCTCTTCTACCTTAGTAAAACCTTCTGTGGGACCATAGGCACAAATAAGTCTCATTGTCCAGTTCCCCATCCTCATATTTGCCCACATTACTCTACTTGAGACTGACTGCCATTCAAGAAGATTAGCCTCGTATTTTGTGTTGAATACTATGGCTACTCCTTCTTTTCCTTGATTGTCATTGCCTGAATATAACATTTTGTATTTATTGCTCAGAAAGATCTCACCAGTTTTGGTCTATTTTGTTTCAGTCACCCCTATTACGTCGATCTGGTACTTATCTAATTCCTCAGCTAGCTCCATTTCTTTGACATTCAGGCTTCTTACGTTGATAGTACCAATCTTTAACTCTGGTGATGTTGAGTTGGGGTTTGCTTTCAGATTTGTTTCAGTAGCTGACTTATCGCTGTTTGCCCTGGTTCCCTGGCGAAAACAACGGGGACCTTGTTTAACCGGGCAATGCCCCAGCCGGCATGAAATTTTGTCATGTTGTACCATCATTTTTTATTTTGGTTTAACCAATAAGAATACAATTTGGTCGGCTAAATCCCAAATTGCCAGCCCATCCTCGTTCGTTCAGTATCAAAGTAGATACCCAACAGGGTGCACCACGAGAAGGTGAGGATTGGACATTAGGTCAGAAGTTCTGGTCGGTTCTCCGCATTCCTTTAAAGGCTATGTGGAGGTCTCCTCTCAGTTATACAGCTTTGACCCTTAAGCACCCCGAATCTTGTGCTTTCATGCTTTAATTAACTCTTATTTTATTGGAGTCACCCTTCTGCTACAGCTAGGTCTTTTACCGGCGGTACGTTTCTGAGACAACCACAGGATTTGTTTTATATTTGCTTCTGGAGCCTTTTATAAGACATAATTTATTAAAACAAGACCTAAAACAGACAGGAAAATAAAAAATGAAATGGTTACGTTAGTTATAAAAAATTACCTCATTTGACACAATGGTAGTGCCAGAAAGCATTGTGAGCAATAATACAATGTAAACGAACCGTTGTGCACATGGTTAGTTTCATTAGTCCTTCTACGCATCATTATTCATTGAAACAAATTAGATAACTGGGAGAAAAGATAAAAACAATGAAAAACTAATTAAAAGTTAATTTAAATTAAATTCATCATCTAACTAAAGCAGAAATTCTGTAGTGTCCCCCTTTCCATGATGCCCTATGCACATGCTTATTTTGCTTAATGGTTAATCCAGCCCTGCAGCAGTCTATCAGAAGCTTGTAGAAAATCCAAGTACACCACTGTATGTGTATCTTCCCTGTCCAAGGTGTTTGCCACCTTGTTATAGTACATAAGTAAGTTAGTAAAACATGATCTCCTTTTAACAAACTCATGCTGACAACCACAGGGAATACTGTTGTTATCCACCTATTTCTGTATCCTAGTTCTTGCCAATTTCTCTCTAGTATTATCTTCACAATTCCAGATATACAGATTGGTTTATAATTTGAAGCTACAGCCTTATCACTACATTTATGCAGTGGAACAATTTTACCTTCCTTCCTTCCACTCCTTTTGAACCTGTGCTGTTGTAAGATTTATTAAACAAGCATGATAATGCTACTTCCAGTTCCCTGGAACATTCCCCTTAAGATGTGGTGACATGTCATATAATTGTATTGCCTTATTAACATAAAGTTTATTTTCTAAAATACCTCCTGCTCACTCGCAATTAAGCCATCCTCTCCTATGTCTTCTACAGTTAAGTTGATCAGGATGAAACACCCTTATAAATTGATCGCTGAATACCTCAACAATGTCTTCTGCAGCACTTGCCATTCTACCACTTTCATCCATTAATATCATCTTACCATGATCATTCTTCCTTCTACTTGCCACATATCTAAAAAAAAAAAAAAAAAAAAAAAAAAAAATAATAATAATAGGGTTTTTCTTCACCTGATTTACCAATTTCTGCTCATACTACACTTTTTTATACTCTTCATGTAACTGATTATTACCATTATTCATCTTGTACTTCCTCCAAAATACTTTATTTTTCCAGATTTCATGCTTAAGCTCCACATTCATCCATTTTACACCTATCTTATTCAGCCTTTTGGCTTTCAGAATACATTCACACATTGATGCTGTTATTCATTTCTTTGTCAGTTCTCATGCTGCATTTATTTCCTTACTGCTCAACTCCTTGTTCCATGTTATAGCTCCAAGCTATTTTCAAAGCTTGTCATAATCACCAGCCTTACTTCACATATATATCCTTTCCTCACAAAAGTCTGCATATGGATAGCTACAACCCAGGTGGTCACGTTCACCAACTGGAGGAAGGTGTGAAACCCCTCTCACAAATGTATGATAGACCATTTACTTCATTTTCAAGCAAAGTTTTTATCCAAGTTTCATGACCATCTTCACGTCAATTTAAGTTTTTTGTGATTACAAGCAAATAGAATAGAATATATTTCATAATGGAGGAAACATTTCAGTGCAAGATGAAGCTCTTAACTCAGAACTACCATTAGTTCAATAGTAATAAAGTCAAGAGTAATTATGTAGCTAAAACTGTGCAAGGTATTTAACATGAATACTTCTCATAACTGAGATAGTTTAAGACAGTCATTTGTATTCATTTAGTGTAGATTTGCAAAACTTTATTAGAAAATGGCTTTTATGAAGGGGGTTCATCAAAACAAAACTGAAGTCCACGAATGGAAGAACTGCATGCTTGGCAGTACCTTAATTTGTAATCAGATAGTTGCTCACCTCCTGTTTGAAATATAACAGACTACACAAACAAGGCACTTGGTAAACTCTTGCATCAATAATTGATCTTAAGAAGAAGAATGTAAGAACCTAGTTAACTTTTCTGATAAACTTGAAATGTACAAAACAGAAATCCTAAAAATGTCTTATTGAGAAGCCTTCGAACGAAGATCGTACTTATTATCTTTTTTTGTAAGTTGAGATTGCAACCATTTAGAGAAGTGTATTTAATAAGTTGAAGTTCTTATCAGACCAATGGACCTGGTATTCTCTCTCTTTCTCATTCCAGGTCTTCTTAAATCGGTCCACAGTTGCTGTCTTGTTCTCCTAAAGACAGACTTGAACCACTTTCCTATGAAAGAATCTACCAAGAAGCTTTGTTTGCATGAGCTGTCATATTTATGACAAACTGAACAAACAAGGGATAAATGCTAAATGTCTTGTAGTCATTCAGCATTTATGGGCTAATGATTTATGTATAATATCAGACTTTTCATGCTAATATCTGTTATTCCTAACTTTACCCAATAATCTGACAATTGAGAACCTGTCTAATCTCATTATCCTTTCAGGGATTTAGGTCCAGTAGCCTGTTCCAGTCTCATTCCATCTTTTTCTTGGTTGTCCTTAACCGTTAGGTCCTCCAACTGGGTGGTATCAGAGTTTCTTTTTGGATAATCTTGAACTGTCTATTCTTTCAATATGTTCAATCCACTTCTTTCAGTATTAGTATACTTTGTCAATACAAAGTCCTTTTTTAAGTTCTTTACATACTTCTGTATTTGTTTTTTTTTATCCAGAGTATATCCTGCTGTCCTTTATAGGAATTTCACTTCTCTAGTTTCTGTTCTTTTTTTTTTTTCTGCCATTTTTATGGTCCATAATTCACTTCCATACAGTAGAGAATGTCTTGCTAAAACTTTATAAACTCTTATTCTCATGTACTTTGAACTTGGTTAGGTTTGAAAATATTATTGATCATCCCTGCAATTTAGGAAGTTTGAAATTTTGATATCAGTTCAGATTCTTTTGTATATAATACAGCACATCCAATGTATTTGAATCAGTTTATTTGTTCTAAAATTTTATTTTGTCATGATTTTACTTCTTACTAGAGATGATCCTTTAAAAACCATGATTTTTTGTTTTGTCTGTTGATATTTGCATTCCAAATTCTTTAAGTATTATGTTTGCAGTGGCATCACATATCCATTTAGGTTGAGCGTGCTGTTGTGTTTATGCAAGTAACCCATGCTACCAAATTCACGTCACTTTGACCATATGATCATTTTTATTGATGCATGAAAGTTTTAAGAGTGCATAGTTGATACAGTGCAATTGATTGTAGATTAACTTTGAATACTTTATCAGTTAATATAATTTTAAATATGGAAAGCATAAAGGTCAAATGAACGATAGTTATGCTTCAAGTGTGCCGTATATGTGAGAAGCACAAGGGGTTTATGCTTCATGGTGATCTCAGATTATCATTGGCAAATACTAGAGTGAGACACGTATAATTTGAATTTTCATAAGATTTTTAAATACAGCCATATAATACACACAGAATAATAATAAATTTAGTTTAATCCTTTATCCAAGTGTGGCAAACAAAGTTTGCACCTGAAAATATCTTCAGGACTGGGTAAGGTAGTACAACACCAGGCAACTCGTAGCAAAAGTGGACCCAGCTAACATCACTCCTATCTCAGTATTTCCCATAATGCAAAACACATCTCCTTGCTATAATGTTATACCGAGGTATAATCCTTGGTATAATGTATAATGTTATGTATTAAGGAAAGGGCCACTACCCAGACTAGTTTCGACCTTTATTGAGGTCTCTTCAGTGGGAGCCAGGCCCAGAAGTGGAGATACCAGGCAGAAGCAATGGCGAGGTCATCTTTACCTATGGGAGTTGCCAAAAAGTGTGCCATTATTTTATTAAATTACTCTGGATTTAGAGAAAGATGTTGAAAGTTTATTTTTCACTTGGTTAGACTATAATAAATTTAGTTTAATCCTTTATCCAAGTGTGAGCAAACAAAGTTTGTGCCTGAAAATATCTTCAGAACTGGAGTAAGGTAGTACAACACCAGGCAACTCGTAGCAAAGGTGGACCTAGCTAAAGATTACCCTACCTAGGTAAAGATGACCTCGCCATTGCTTCTGCCTGCTATCTCCACTTCTGGGAATGGCTCTCACTGAAGAGACCTCAATAAAAGTCGAAACTAGTCTGGGTAGTGGCCCTTCCCTTAATGCATAATATTATACATATCCGCAAGGAGATGTGTTTTGCATTATGGGAGATACTGAGATAGGAGTGATGTTAGCTAGGTCCACCTTTGCTATGAGTTGCCTGGTGTTGTACTACCTTACCCCAGTCCTGAAGATATTTTCAGGCACAAACTTTGTTTGCTCACACTTCGATAAAGGATTAAGCGAAATTTATTATAGTCTAACCAAGTGAAAAATAAACTTTCAACATCTTTCAATACACACAGAAATCAGAAAAAGTAATCACTTGGGAAATTATTTTTCCGGATTAAACCAAACTAAACACAAATAGTAAATCTCTTATTTACTATTTGTGACCGCACACCCAGGCTATTAACACATGAATGTGATGCAATGGTTACACGTCAGTGTCCTCTATATTTAGCATTGGTGTATTGTGTTTAATTTTAGGAGTCGCATGAAGCCAGTTGGGGGGGGGGGGGGGTCTTTAACAGGAATAAATGCAAAAATATAATATCAGTGATATTGCTATTCTGTGGGTATGCCCAGAATATACAGCCATGTATATTCTATGGTTTAATCTCTGGAGTTTATCTTCATTGTTTGCTATGATTATCTGGTCATCTGCAAACAAAAAGGTATTAAGTATAGTTCCATGATCCAGTTTAAATGCTGGTTTTATATTTTCTTACATTTCTTTACTATTTCTTCTATATAGATCTTAAATAAGAGTGGTGACTTTTGGCATCCTTGATGGACTACTCTGTTTATTGATTTCAATTCTGCAACTGTTTCTTTGATTCTTACAGCTATTTCATTGTTTTGATATATGTAAGTTATTGCTGCAGGCAGCTGATTTTATCAGTTTCTTGAGTATGGTCCACAGTTTGTTCCTTAGACTGTCAAAGCATTATAGATTACCAGAAAGCGTGTGTGTGTGTGTGTGTGTGTGTGTGTTTCTATATTGAATTCACAATGCTTCTTCATTAAGATTTTTAATGTAAAAGTTGGGGTCAGTACACAATCGTCCTTTACGGAAACCATTTTCTCTTTCAGAAAGTTTATCTGCTACATTTAAGTTTTGAAGTTAATATTTGTGAATATAACTTACAACCAACATTTAGGAGATTTATTCCTCTGTAGTCTTCAGAGTTGTATTTATCACCTTTTTTTAAATATTGGGATGATAATTGCCTTATTCCAACTTTCTCAAATTTTTCCTTGCTCCCAGCTGTTAAATAATTTTAAGTCATTTGATGAATAGGATACCTGCATATTTAATAAGTTCTATATTTATTCCAACTTATGCAGGGGATTTTCCTGATTTACTTTGCTGTGTTGCTTGTTGGATTTCTTGTAATGTTATTTCTTCCAATGTATAGTTAGCAGTTGGCATTATATTGGTTTTAGTTTCATTATTATCTTTAAATAAGTTTTGGAATCAGTCCAGCCAGGTTTTATGTTTGATTATTTCAAGTTTTACTTTTTATTTTACCTCTTTATTCATATTTCATAGAATTTTTTTGTATGTATAGAATTATCGGGCTGGTAAGAAAGACAAGCTTAGGAGTTTGATTGGTTCAGTGCCATGGCATGTAAAACTGCAAGGACTGGATGTTGATAGTGCATGGGAGGTGGTTAAGAAGTGTTTGCAGGATGTAATGGCTGGCTGTATACCTAGAGTCCAAATAATAAATCAAGTAGGGGTTAAATGGAAGAATAACACCATTAAGCTTGAGCTGCAAAAAAATAAACAACTGTGGAGGGAATTTAAGGAGAAAGGTGACCGGCAGGCACATGAATGGTATAAAGCGCAGGCCAGAAGGGTAAAGAGAGTGGTAAGAAAAGCAAAAGCGGATTATGAAAGAACATTAGCCATGCAGGCTAAAGAGAATCCCAAACAGTTTTTTCGATATATTGCAAGTAAAAGAAAAAACGTATATGGCAGAATGATTTTAAAGAGTGCCGATGGTAGGGAGGTAACCAAATCAGTTGATATAGTGGAATTACTAAGCGAGCACTTTGCAAGAGTATATCATCCAGGTGGTGACATTGCAGGAATGAAAGAACTAACAGCTTATACGGGAATTGTGGTGAATGAAGTGGAAGTGAATAGTCTATTACAAAACCTCAATGTCAATACATTCTGTGGGATTGGATAGCATACCAGCTCATGTCGTATGTGAAGCGGCTAAAGAATTGTCAGTGCCCTTGACTATTTTGTTTTATTTGAGTCTTGGGTCTGGGCTAGTCCCAAGGGGATGGAAAGAGGGGAAAATAGTTCCACTACATAAAGGAGACTCCAAGACTGCTGTTGTAAATTACTGACCGATCAGCATAGCATATCAGGAGTCTTTGTCAAGGTCTTGGAGAAAATAGTCAAGAGGAAAATACAGGATTGGATAGATGAAAATGGGATACTGTATGGGGAGCAGCATGGTTTTGTGAAGGGTAGATCATGCCTCAGTAACTTACTCATGTTTTATAACACAGTGACGGCTGAACTGGATAAGGGTAATGGGTTTACAGTGATTCTACTGGATCTTGCTAAGGCTTTTGACAGGATACTGCATGGAATTCTAATCAGTCAACTGCAGCATATGGGGATGGATATAGGGTTGGTGAGATGGATAGGAGGGTGGTTGATGGAGAGATATCAGAGAGTGGTTTATTCAGGAGCAGAGTCCAAAAGACTGCCTGTGACTAGTGGTGTGCCGCAGGGTTCTGTTCTTGGACCACTACTGTTCAATTTGTTCATTAACGATATAGGAAAGGATCTGAGAGGAAGTGTTCATTTGTTTGCTGATGATGCAAAGTTGGGTAGAGCAATAGTGAGCAGGATGTCAAAATTTTGCAGGATGATTTGGATAATTTGGAGGACTGGGCTAAGAAGAATGGATGTCAATTTAACGTGGCAAAATGTAAAGTTATGCATTTTGGGGTGAAAAGATTAGCAGCAGTATATCACATCGGTGCAACTGTACTCCAGGAGATGGAGGCCAGGGATTTGGGAGTGTTGGTGGATAGGGAGTTGAAGTTTAGGGGACATATCACAAAAGTGGCTAAATCAGCTCATCAAATCACTTGGTTGCTGAAAAGTACTTTAACAAGCAGAGACAAACAGGTTATTGTTCCTCTGTGTTGAGCCTTAATAAGACCCATCTAGGCTACTGTGCCCAGATATGGGGGGACCAGGGTTTCTTCTCGATGAGGAGGAGGTGGAGAAGATCCAGAGACGAGTGACAAAGGTAATAGCAGGACTATGGAATGAACCTTACGAGAACAGGTTGAAGATTTGAGGGTTGCAGAAATAGGTTGATAGGTGGAAAAGGGGTGATATGATTGAGACATTCAAATTACTGAAGGGCTTCTATAAGATTAATTCAGAAGATATTTTTGAGAATAGGACTGGTAGTGGGAGGACTAGGGGGCCATCCATGGAAGCCTGGTAAGAGCGTGGCTAGCAAGGGTGTTAGAGCTAGGTTTTTACTTGGTGAGTGGTAAATGAATGGAATAAGCTGCCAGAGTCTATTGTGGGTGCCATGACTGTAAATGAGTTCAAGGCAAAGTATGATAGATACTGTGTGAATGTTGAATAGTTGTTCTTGACATGATGTTAGGGCCTCCCTCGATGAGTCTATGGACTCCTTGGAATTGCCCATAATAATAGTATTTGGTCTCTTCACTGTAAGTTTTCATTCCAATTTTCTGTGAAGTAATCTCATGTTTCTCTATTCTTTTTCCAGCATGCTTTTTTTTGCTATTGCTCTTTTATGTTTATGATTATTTCTGCTTCTAGTGATTTTTTTGTTTATCCATTGTTTATATGCTTCTTTCTTGTCTTTGATTATTGCTTGAATGTTCTCATACCAGGTTCTTATTCCCCTTCTCCTCTTCCATTTACTTTGGTTCAAGGCATTATGTTGTTGTATTTATTAATGTTTTTTCTTTTTAATTATTCCATTCTATCTTGTAATTTTCTTTTAGTTGCTTTAGTTCATTTATCCTTGCAAATAAAAGTAGTAACTACTTTGATTTTTCAGGATTTCTCTTTGCATTGATTTGGTTAATTTTCAACCATCTTGGAGATATTCTTAATTTTCTTTGTAACAAATAATGATCAGATTTTATTTCTGCACTGCTAAATACCTGGCATCTAGTATCATTAGCTGCTTTGCCATTAGTTATTATTTGATTTATTATACTTTTTAGGTTTCTTGTTTCCCAAGTGAATTTATGGCAATCCTTATGATCGAAAATAGTATTAATAATTTTAAGTTATTGTACATGACAAAATCTCTAAGTCTGTATCCATTTCTATTGCATGTACAGTAGTTTCACCATTTGTTCCTATATTTACCAAGTGGAATGTTCCCTACTGTGGCATTGAAATCTACCGTTATTTGAACATCAATATGCCACATAACATCAAAGTTCAAAAATCTAAATAATTTTACTGATTAACTGAACATTAAACCTTTTCTCTCCATCTTAATATCTGATTATTCCAATCAGCTCTCTCTCCACCAGATTCTAGCATTGCAGAGTCTTATAGTATAGGTAATATACAACCTTTTGTCTACTTGATCCTGTAAATGAGTCTCTTACAAGTTTTTGTATATCGGTCCTATAAGAGAGAGTTTGCAAAGCCTTAGTTCTAAGTGTTTAGGGATAAGAACATACTTATCCCTAAACACTTAAAAAAAAAAGATTTTATTGGTGTGTGTGTGTTTATTTTTTTTTAAAAGCTGCAGATGGCAATCTATGGAGAAGAACCATAAGGAAACAGTTTCTTCTCACAGGGAACTATACCAAAGAATTGAGACAGAGAAAATAAAAATAAAAAAAGCTGTTTTGGCATGTTTGAAATTTAATAGTTTATGGATATTGACCAGCTACCACTCATGTTGTTATATTTAGAGGATAGCAGAGGGATTGTGATTCAGTTCATTTGAATAATATCCATAAGAAAATACCTACAGAAAAGACCATCTGTATAATAGAACAGTCAGTAAAATGAAATTTTAAAAAAAATATTCAAGTTAGTGTTAGTCGAATTTTGATCCCTTTAAAATCAAGGATTTTTAATGGTTTAATGTCCCATCCCAAACGTGGAACAGTAAGTTTGGAAACTCATAGGATGTGATTTATATAAAGAAGAGGCAGCGGAAACTGCAAGGAGATCCATCTGACCTAGTGATTTGGGTGTCATCAAAATGTAAGTTGATGTTGAAAGAAACTGGATGCTTTGAATTCACTGAAATGGACTAGGTTGCCTTTCCCTATTGAAGATATTGAGGAATGGACTGTATGTGCTGCAGAAAACATTTCTGGCACTCCCCCATTAGCAAGGAAGTTTGAAACAAAAAAAAAAAAATTACAAAAGATAGCAGAAAAACTAAGATGTGCTTAAGTCCTCTGTCATACCCAGTTTTAAATGCCCTAGAAATGTCGATTACTTGTAGTTCTAGCCTATTCTTCGATGAGTAATATAGACAGAATATATCCTGTAGATAGTGAAATAATTTGTACAGGTGATTGAGTAACTGAGTGTTTCCAAAGTAGTGAATATACTGTGATTTAAAAGATCAAAGCAAATCTAATGGGACATTAGTTCAACAAATTATTTCCTTTTTTTTTTATAACTGAATATTATTTTCCTGACCTCCATGGAGTCAAGACATCGTGGGATGTCAGCACTAGTCACAAAGTGTCATATCACTCCTTAAACTCATCCACTGTTTGCACTTTCACCACCCTCTCAGGCAATGCATTCCATGCTCCTGTCTTCTTTTGCAACGTCTAGGGATGGCCTCTTGTCCTTGCTCCTTTCCCTTGTTCTACCATATGAAAAATATCCTCAGTGTTAATAAAGTAATAACCCTTCAACAGCTTAAATGTATGTATCATATCTTTCCTTTGCCCCTTCTATCCACCAAACTCTGCAGTCTGCATGCCCTCAGTCTATCCTAATAATAAACATTGTACAGTCCTGATATCATTTGTTATCCATCTCTGCACCCTCTCCAATGTTAATTCATCCCTTTCAAATCGCAGTGATCAGATCTGAGCACAGAAATCCAGGTGTGGTCTTACAAAAGCTCTATACAATGAGACTAGCACACTTATCTCTTGTGGTCAATGTTCTCCTCAACATAGCCTGCATTTCTGATGTCTTCACAACCTTTGCAGTATGTCCTTGGAACTTCAATTCTCTATCCATGATCCCTTGCTTCCTCCACTTCTAATATAACTCCAAGTGAATATGAATTCTCGTGGAAAGGCTTAGACGTTGGTTATGCATTTTTTACTAAATAATTTAAGGAAATTACAACGTCAACTAGGATATACATTAAAATAAATTTTAATATACTTCAATATTTCGGCAACGTCACGTTTGCCATTTTCAAGAAACTTAACAAGACACGTGCATGCAGGCACAACAAACAGTAAGCGAGGAAGATGCAGGAAGCTATTATTTCTCCTAAAGTCCTGATGGTGGCCCCTAGTGGGCAATGTTGGTATTCTTGGGCGATTGGGCTGAAGGTCTTCTGATGTAGGTTTCCCAAATTTGAGGCAGTCTCATGCAGCCAAATTTGTTGGGGTTTGGATTGTTTCTTAGGGCTGAAGCTGATTCCATGAAAAGCCTTTCATATTTGTATTTACTATGGTGTATTATTGTGGCTTTCTTCCGCCGTATTCTCTGTTTGGATTGTTTTTTAGGGCTGAAGCTGATTCCATGAAAAGCCTTTCATATTTGTATTTACTACGGTGTATTATCGTGGCTTTTTGGCTGCATGAGACCTCAAATTTGGGAAGCCTACATCAGAAGACCTTCAGCCCAATCACCTAAGAATATCAACATTGCCTGCTAGGGGGCACCATCAGGACTTTAGGAGAAATAATAGCTTCCTGCTTCTTCCTCACTTACTGTTTGTTGTGCCTGTGTGTATGTGTCGTGTTCTTAAGTTTCTTGAAAATGGCAAACGTGACGTTGCCGAAATATTGAAGTATATTAAAATTTATTTTAATGTATATCCTAGTTGACGTTGTAATTTCCTTAAATTATTTAGTAAAAAAGTGAATATGAAGCATTCCATCTGTGGAGCTCAAATTTTAAAACCTTATATTTAGTTGCATTAAACTGACATCCCCAGCGCTTATTCAAATCCTCTTGAAGAGCCAAAATATTAGCATTATTACTAATAACCTTCCCAAGCTTCACATCATCTGCAGACAACTGAACATCTCCTTGTAGTCCTGTGACAATATTATTGACATAAAGATTTGAACAGTAATGGTTGCAGGCAGCACCGCTGCTGGTATGTAAGACATCCCGTTTTTTATGCCTCTTGATAAAAATGTACAAAAAGTTTTTATACAAATATAAATGTTAAAATAGATTTATTAAAATGAAAAAATCTTGTATATTTTTTTTTACTTGCCATTCTTCAAAATTGGATTATATTCACAAATACTGCAAAAGCAGAGAGAGAGAGAGCTCCAATCATGATCTATGCATGTACATCATGAAATCCTTCACACAGCCATTGAAGATGTTATTGTGAACATTCCAGTATTTCAATAATCAAACATCATGTTCAGATAACTACAAAGTTTTAACTTAGAGAACTAATAGAAAGACGGAAGGGTGTTGATTTGTATTCTGCATAGAAGACTCAGCTCAACTCGTACTTGTTAGGCTGAGCTTCCAGGTCTGCAACAATATGTTCACTAAAAGATGTCAGTTGCACTGATAGTTTCAGATTGCACAATACATAGTTTCTCTGAATTGATAGTTTCAGAAGAAGTGAAATCTGACATAAGCAAACACATGTGGATGGTGTTTGGAATGGAAAATTAATTTTTAAAACTTAAAAATTCATTTAAGTTTTAAAAGCCCTCAGTACAAGGATGGAACACTCTAATAAGTCGATCATGAAATAGCTCAACTATGTCATCTGGTTTGTTCACCCGATTCCCATCTCCACCCAGCAAGGTAATCCATCCACTATTATTTTTCCTCCTACTTGCCATATAGCGAAAATCTTTGAGATTGCATTGCAAGTCTTCTCTCATATTCTAATTTTTCTTTCCTTACAATACTAGTCACTTTCCTAACCTGAGCCTTATATTCCTTATGCAAGTATTCTCTACCTCTCTTTATATGCCTTCCATGATCTCTTTTTTCTTCTGCAATTCTACTTTTATTCCTTTTGTCATCCATTTGACTCCAAAATGATTATCTTCTTCACTCTAGGTATATGATCTGTTATTGTTGGAGTAACTTACAAAATATAAAGTAAACAAACAGAATCGGAATGTATAGAAGTAACAAAGAATGGTTTTGGAGTGAAGCTACTATAATCAGTAATGGGAAAAATTGGTATTACTGTTTGGAATTACAGCTAAAGCAACCAAGACTACAAAGCCAGTTCACTCTGGCTGGTTTTCCTGTTTTGAGTTGAATAACTTGAAGGCATATCCCTGTCACCTGGAACCAAGATCCAGTTTGCTAGTGCATGATTTTTTTTTTTTCCTTCTAGGAGTAAATATGATTAACTGATTTGTCAGATGAGTGCCAAATATTCAGCTAACTGTTCTTGCTTGTATGTGTGCTAAAATATTTAATCTTACTTATTTGTGCCAGCCTGGTTTGCTGAGTGGTTAGCATAACCGCTCTCCAGCCAAAAGGTTGAGGGTTCGAATTCCACCATAGACATGGATGTTTGTGATTTTTCACCTTCATATATTCATTCATACAACTATATATATGCTCTTTTAAGATGGAGTGGGTCACCATGGGAGAAGTAGACCAACCCTCCCTCAATGGGAAAGCCTTTACCTAACAATGGGGAATATACAAGCAGAATCACAATTATTTGTATCTTCAAGCCAGTCCACTTCTTCTTAGGTGGCATCTTCGTATTGAAGGGTCGCAATTATGGTTTTCGACATCGCTCTATTTTCTGCCATTCTTTTAATGTCACCATATAATTTAGTTTTCACCCATTCTAGAATATTGTCTATCCATGTTCTCCTTCCCTTTGTTCTTGTTTCCTCTATCTTTCCTTCTAAAATTACTTTACTCAGTTCTCCAGCTGACCCTCTCATATGTCCAACCATTCTCATCTTCTTGTTCATGTTGTCTCTGACTAGTTAGCTCTTTGTATTCATCATTTGTAGTACCTCTACATTTGTTATTTTTTCTCCATGAGATCTTGAGGGCTCTTCTATAGCACCACAACTCGAATGCTTGTATTCTTCTCATTGTTCATTTATCTAATATCTGGTTTTCACATCCGTAATTTAAGACTGACCACATGTATGTTTTGATTATTCTTAGTTTTGTTTTGCTGTCAATATTGTTTCTGAGGATGTATCCATTATTCCAGAAAGCTGCTTTTGTCTTTTGGATTCTAGTTTGTATTTCCTTTTCTCAGTCTTTGTGAATATACATTTGAAGTAATTGTATGTTTCCACTTGTTGTATGTTATGACCTAACACTTCTAGTTTGCACTTTATTATATTTCCTTTATTTATTATCATGTATTTGGTCTTTTTAAGGTTTAATTCTTCCATACTCTCCATGTTCGATTATCTTGGTTAGCATTTCTTCTAATCCTGTATTTGAATCAGTTATGAACACCATATCATCAGCATATCTTATATTATTTATGTATTTTCCATTAATCTTGATTACTATTTTCATTTCCTCTGTTCTTCATTAGATGTTCACTATAGATGTTAAATAGTATTGGGGAGATTATGCATCCCTATCTTACTCCTCTTTGAATGTGGACATTAAAAGAGGAGTAAGACGGTTGTACCTTCACAACTGTCTCCATCTTTCAAGATGGAGTGGGTCACCATGGGAGAAGTCAACCCAATCCCTCCCTTAAAGGGAGAGGCCTTTACTCAAACAGTGGGGAATATACAAGCAGAATCGAAATTATTTGTACAATCAAGTTAGTTCACGTGGAAGGTTAATTGAGAATGATTTTATTGTATTCCTTACAAAAGGGTTGCACTTGGTTATGCAAGAGGCAAAAATTTGCTTCTTTCATGGCCTTTAAATACATTTTATTTTATTTACTGAAAATAGTTTACTGATAATTGATTTTCTTTTTAGATGTTGGAGAAAACATTGATAATACATCCGGACAAGTTTCGTTCCTTAATCACATTGAATGTGACCTTCCTCCAAGTTATGATGATGCTGTTAAGTACTGTGAATATCTGCCTCCATCTTATGAAAGTGTTATACAAGGAAATGATAACTTTTGTTTTGTGCATGATGAACCATTAGTGGTTCCTAGGAGTGATCCACTTTCCAGGCGAGAAATCTCTCGTGATATTGTAATTAGTCACCCACTGTCTTCATCTCAAATTGCAACAATTACTGTGACTGCTTCTCATTTGGAGTCGGATTCAAGAGAAACGAGCATATTCACTATTACCTCTTCTGAATCTGATTCATTAAGTCCTCAGTCATCACGGTTTTCTGTAGTTGCAGATAAGGAGAACATAGCATAGTATAGGATTTGTTTTATTATAACAACTGACATGTTATACCTCTCACTAAGCAATCAAATTACTAAAATTTTACTTCTAATTAAAAAGTATAAACCACCAACTAGTCTCCATTCTGCAAACATTGTACATTATCACTGAGTAGTAATAGCTTTCTTGAAGACTCCCCCCCCTTTATACTTACCTTCATGATCTCATTCCAATAATAAAAAATAAAAAAAGTATATACGTTATTTATAAATGAGGATGAAAATTATCTAGGTTCTTATACTTGGCTGGCTTAGTATTTGATGAAATTAGACATCCTGAGCTACTCAGGATGTAATTTTAAATCGTGTTTTCATTATAAAGTATATGTTTACATCCATCTAAAGAGTAAAAAATCTTACTATTTCCATTGTAAATAGCATCATAATATTCGTAATTTATTCTTAAATATTTGGTGTGTGCATTTTCGGAGTTATCTAGTCGCTGTGTTTTAAGGGAATTGAAAACCTTAATTTGAATTTAATGCTTTCTTAATTTCTTGCTTTTCTTGCCATGTTTCAGTGTGGCAGTTTTGTATATTTTGGTCCTAGTTAATGTTTTAATTGTGCGTGCATGTTTGTATATACATTTGCGAAGCTTTATATTTTTGCTAGTTTACCTAAGTTTTGTGATCTCTTTCAAAAAATATATTAAATTGAATAATTCATTGTACCTCTACTAAGTACAGTTTAAAGTAAACTTTGTATATTTTTAATTATTAATGTGACTAGTCATGAACTATAAACTAATGGTGTTTCTTTTGTGTTAATTTTTATAATTTGTCAATTTTCTGAAATTATGGTAGGAGCCACAATTTTGGGTGAATCAGATAGTGTCAATATAGGGGAGAAAAAAATTTAAATATTTTAATGTGTAGCCCAAAATGTAATTACTTTCCTCACCCCTCTAGTTTTCTTGGTGTCTGCTGCTAGTGTATATTCATAGAATAGCAGATTCTTAAATTTTGATGTAGTTTTCATGGCTTTAAAAGAAAAAAAAGCAACATTTTGGTGGCATGTGTTTTATACAAGTTTCGATTGTATATTTTTCTCCATGGAATTTTCTACCACACAACTAAATACTGTATGTCATATCACACATGAGAAATCAAGTGCCTTTTACCAAAATTTTGAGAGGCATGTTGCTTATAAATTTTATTTTACATAATTATTGTAATGATAATTCATATTTCACATGCCTTTAGCCATGTTTTGAAATTCCAACAAAATTACTAATGCCAGTTTATATAGTTGTAAGTTAATGGAAATTTCATTTAAAATATTTTTATATATTTACCTGATATTTAAATCTCACAGGTTTTAATTAATTATATAATGTGTAGCATTTAAGTACTTGCATTAGGTTAATGCAATATTGAAAGTTGAATGCCAGCTCTCAATCTGCCTTTTTAAACTTGAAGTGCAATTTAAATCTTGAGTTCAAATATGAGCTCTTGTCTATCACACGTAAATGCAGAAATATTTTATTATTCCATGTTGTTTTGGTCTAGTCAAATTTTTATAAAGCTTTAATATTATATAGTTGCTTATTATACTTCTTTAAGGTTGCTGTAGAAATGTGATGGTTATTGGATTGAACTTGTGCCTTCTGTGTGTTCATTGCAAGTTAGATATGGTAAAACCTATTAAATCAAAATTTCATATCAGTAATAGTAGTAATTCATAATATGTTAACAACAATCTTTATAATGGATGATATGTTGATTGATTGGTAGTTTTGAATACTTTGGGGTCCACATTAAATATTTTGTATATTCTGCTTGAGCCAGAAAATATCAGAATAAATTATTTTATTATATTTTTATACAAAATAGTGAAATTCCTGATATCTAAATTTTAATTTCTGCCCACTCTAAAACTTTTGGAATGAAGCTTGATAGTTGCTTAAAAATTATTATTATTACCCCAAGACCTCATGGAGTCAAAGACTCATCTGGGAGGGCCTTTTATCACACACACATCTCATTATGCCATGTATTAAACACACTCAAACTCCTTGCAGACACCACACTCTCAGGCAAGGCATTCCAATCATTGACAACTCTGTACGAAAAAAACCTGCCTCTCACTCCCTTACTCACACCCTCTTTATACAGTTTCCAGGGATGACCTCTGGTTCTCCCCTGGTCTCCCACTATTCTCTGTAGAACTTCTCCACCATTGATCTTATAACAACCCCTTACCAACTTGTAGGTCTCTATCATATCTCCCCTCCTCCTCCTCTCCACCAGACTCTGCAAATTACATCTTCTCAATCTTTCCTCATACTCAGCATTCCAGAGATCAGAAACTACCTTAGTCAGTCGGTCGCCTTTGGACCCTTTCCAACATCTCTTCATCCTTCTGAAAACCTGGTGACGTGTTAAACGGTGAAATGTTAAACAGATTCCATTTTATAATGGAAATGATCTTAGGGGGTATTTTAAATTTGTATTTATAATTCAAAATAATTTGGTAAGAAGTAATTTAGGTGATAAAACTTTATTTGCTTTATTTCAGATGTTTTTATCCTTACATTACTTAATGAATATATGAAATTTTCATATTTTAAATTCAAGTGAAGGAGTTAACTGCTGAGTAACTTTTTTAATTTTTTTATGCAACTCCCACCCATGAAAAGTTCTAAACCTATAGTATATTAGTACTATAGGTGAACCAAGTGGCTTTATTTATTTTTATTTTTTTACAGAAATGCAGTTAGAAATTGCTAACTGAACTCTTATTTAATGCTAATTCATTAAAAATAAAGGGAATATGGTTTTAGAATGTGAATTTAATGAACCTTCCACTATAAAGTAAAAAATATTGAGGTATAACCTTCTTAATTACCACGTCATAAGGAATATAACTTAAGTATTATTCGATATAATACCTATAGGTATAATTCGGTGTAGGCTATTTACAGGAATTTATCATGACCTGGCTCATTTTTAGTAAACAAAGTGAAAATTTTAAGAGTGCTAATTAAGCATCTTACAAAAATTTTAATGTGGAAATGCATCACAAATGAATCAATTCTAGCTGACCAAGTCAGCTAAAATTGATTTATTTGTGATGCATTATATAACTTACTACTTACTTAGTCAAATCAAATTTTTTGGGGGGAATTGTTTTGAATTCCAAATAAAGATACATTGAATGTTAATTATTACTGCTGAGAAAATTTTTCTTTGATTTTTATATATCAAAAATAAATTTTAAATATCAAAAATATCTATGCAGATGTTTTTGATATTTAAGAATTCTTCATCTCTTAGACAAAATGAGAAAATAAAAATAAATAAATTGATAATTAAAAATATTAATGTAAATGATCATTTGAATAATTAAATGCTCAAAAAATCTAATTTGGGTTTCAAGCTTGATCAGGGATCACATTCAACCAGTCTGGAACTTCTCATTTTGTCTTCTAAAATAACCTCAATATCATGACAGCTAAAATTTTGATGTTTCATTTAATTTTTTTTTAAATTTATATTTTAACTTATATTTATAAAATGAATAATAATTGAAATTCAGTCATTACTTATTTTTCATATTTTTCAGCTATTCCGATAATTCATAATATCATTTAAGTATAAAAAGTTTTTCATTTAATATTTGAAATTCTTGATAAAATTTATTGTATTGAAACTTGTATTAGAAATCTGATCCCAGATATTTAATTGCTATTGCCATATAATTTGTTACTGTTCTGTGAATAAGATTCACAGGACAGTAACTTTGCTTTTGTCTACTTCTTCCCTTCTATATAGCTGTATAGACTTAAATTTGACACTGATCTATAGTTAATTTTGAAGCGTTGATGTTAAATTGTTACTGAATTGGCTTGTTTATAAATGTTGGGTAGATTTTTAGGTTCTTTGATAAACTTAGCATTTTTTTCTTTTTTTGAATTCTGTGGTAATAAAAATTGAATAATTTAAATAAACTGGAATATGAGATTTTTTTTTATGGTTACTTCATTAATGAGATTGGTTTTATCTTCATCTAAAATTGTGAAAAATGACACTACTATTCCCTTCTCTGCTTCCCCCTCTCAACTTCATAAAATTGGTCTGAAAAGTCCTTTTTGCATGGCAAGTTATTGTATAAGCTCATGAAATTGTATTTTAATACAAATCAGTAGTAACAAAACAACAATACAAACTGATATATTACAAATTCTTTTAACCAGTCATTTAAAATGTTAGGGTTTAATTTATTTTAGAATATTGAAATATAATAATATATAGAAGTGATTAATGCCAGTACAAAGGAAAGTTTTTCAGCCCAAATGAGAAACAGTTGAACAATATACTTAAACCTAGTTTATGGGTGAAGAGATTAACAATTAGCATTTGAAGAATTCCTATAATTTTACTATTCTCGCATACTATCAAAATCTACATGTACAATACGCATGATGTTTGTTTCTGAACAGGTGGACACAAGAACATCAAATTTGTTCTTGTATTTGTTCTTTCTTATATGCAACTTTATCTATTTAACTTTACTTCAGGATGTGATACAATTTAGTTTTGAATAGGATAAAAATGAATATAATATTGAAAAGAAAGTTTTAAAAATGATCAATGTGAATTAGCTTTCAGACACAAACTACATTCAGATAGACAGATATTATTCAAGAAAAATGGAGTTTGTCAGTGGCAGACTCTAAGGAAAACTTTGATTTAACTAGTGAGACATGTGGTTCAAGTTGTAAGCATACAAAAAAAAAATCAGAACTCTGCGGTGGCCTCTGAGTTAGAAGTAGTAATATAACATGTTGTTTCAGGTAATTATCTTTTAGCAACTGTATAAATTCAGTTGCTAAATTCCACTTCTATCTTGCCATGCCCCCTTCCTCCCTCTAATCTAAGTAGTCTCCATAGTAGAACTCTCCCATAATAATTGTTTGGCCTGCACTCATTGTGCTAATCTGCCAATACATGGTATCTACATCTTCCTGTGAACCCCCTGTCTATAACAGCAAACAACAATATATTGTGTATTTATTGACCACTATTTCACACCTGACAGCCTGAAGTGAACCATCTCCCCCAGACCTAAGATCCTTTTTAATTTCTAATTTTGTTGGTTATGATTCTTTGGCTATCATCAGCAATATCCTGCTTCCTGTCCTACTCCCTCTAATCCTCTCAATGAAAATATAATATCCTTTACATTTTATCCCTGTAACTAATATCATTTACTATCCAGGTCTCACTGATGCATATAATTTTTGGCCGAGTCAAGCTGATCAGTGCCACAAACTCCTCTCCCTTATTATTGATACTTTTAGCATTCAGTTGCAGACATTTCAATATCCTATTGGACCCACACTTACCATTGTGTAATGCCATTGCCAACCCTTTCAAATAAAACTTTTGTAATCACATTTAGTATTGCATAATGATTTTTGTGTGTGGCACACACACTTGCTCATTTATCTCAGGGGCAGCCAGACGTGCTTGATTGTATCCCCCCCCATCCAATATGGTAGTGGTAATAGGGACAAATGATTTGACTGAGAACAAGGAAAGCATAAGATTGGATATCGGGAGGTTGTTGAGAAGGATAAAAGATAATGTGATAGGAAAGGTAATGTGTTGCCGAGATATGATAGTGATGAGATGAGGTGGAGAGCAAAGATTATGAATGTGTGAGGAGAAATGAGTGCAGTTTGTTAATGTGGGGAATGAGTTTGAAGGACAGAGACTGCTGGAAGATAGAGAAATGAGTACAGAGAATGAATCTGATCAGGTAAGAAACAATGTGTAAGAGTGGGAGAGTAAGAAAGGAGAGATTGAAGTGGTGGTTATGAATGAAGCAGGTAGCATGAGTATAGAGAATGAGAACAAGTGTGCAAGATAAATAGGGAGATTCAGGGTGAACAGGGAACACATTGTGAGAAAGGTTGATGCTTCAACAGGATGTGAATGCATGTGTAGACAAAAAGGGAAGGGGATGACCTGGGATCAAGGGAAAACAGTTGGATTTGAAGAAGGTTCTAGGAGGAATGAGAAAAAGAAATGGCTTGGGGAAAGTATGAAGTCACATCTAATAAGTGGTATCAGTGAAACTTGTTATAGATCCAGGAATGAACTTTTATGTTTGTATATAAATGCTAGAAGTATAGGAAACAAGGAAATGAAATTGTTGCATTGATTGAGTTTGTTCACCCAAAAATTGTAATAAGTGAGACATAGTTGGATGAGAATGACATTCTGACAGGAATAGAGATGGAAGGGTAGGATGTATTTTGTGAAGATAGAAAGGATAAAAAGGGAGGTGGATGCTATTGAGTCCATACAAGACTCAATAGGTAGAGATGCAAGAGAGAAATAATGGAAGTGGTTTTGAGGCAGTATGGTATGAGATAGAGGTGAATAGAATGAAATACTTACTTGGATATTGCTATAGACCGGATAATTGTTGATAGTAGTGACTGTGAAATGTATAATCAAATTAGCTAAGCAAATAAGAAAAGGTGATCATTATGGACGATTTTAATTACGCCATTATAGACTGGAATAATGAAATAGAAAATGGAAGTAAAAAAAATGAGTTTTTCCGAATTTTTGTGGGACAACTACCACCGGCAGCATGTTAACAGTGGGCACACGAAGATTGAAGATCTCGTATTTGATCATCTCATCAAAGGATGTTATTGTAAACGGGATGTCAAATAACCCTCCAGTTGCTGAGAATGACCATGAAGTGATTACCTTGGGGTTGCCAGCAGTGTGAGGAAAGAGTATACATATGTATGTGGAATGACAAGGCTGGTGATTATGAGAAGCTTAGGAGACTGCTTACAGGTGTAGCATGGAATGAAGAGTTGGCTGGAAAGGAGATCAATGCTGCTTGGGTGATATTCAAGAACTGTATAGTAGAAGCAATGTTTAAATGTATTCTAAGGGGTCCAAAGGTTAAATAAGGTAGAGGTTGAAATGGATGAAGAGATTAAGCATGTGATACATGCTTAATCTAGGTAATGGAGACAACAGAAGTAGTAATAATCAGTTCCATGAGGATTACAAAGAATGGGCAATGAGGTTGACTTGGTAAGGGAAGCAAAAGTGAAGAATGAGCAGTAGTGGGCTAATGAACCCAAAAAAGAATCCTAGGAAGTGCTTTCAATATGTAGCCAGCAAAAAAATTAAAAATAATTATGAAAGGGTGATGATGATTGGAGAAAATGGTATAAGAACAATTGCTGTGGAGGATATGTTGAGATATTTAATGAGCAATTCATAAAAGTTGGGGCGCTTAAAGGTCAAAGCTGTATAACTGACAGGAGACCTCCACATAGCCTTTAAAGGAATGCGGAGAACCGACCAGGGTTTCTGACATTATGTCCAATCCTCACCTCCTTGTGGTGCACCCTGTTGGGTATCTACCTGGATACTGAACGAACGAGGATGGGCTGGCAATTTGGGATTTAGCTGACCAAATTGCATTCCTATTGGCTTAAACCAATATACAAAATGATGGTACAACATGACAAAATTTCATGCTGGCTGAATCGTCACCCGGTTAAACAAGGCCCCCTCCTGTTGTTTTTGCCAGGGAACCAGGGAGAACAGCGAAAAGTCAGCTACTGGAACAAATCTGAAAGCACATCCTAACTTAGTATCACCAGAGTTAAAGATCGGTACTATCCACATAAGAAGCCTGAATGACAAAGAAATGGAGCTAGCTGAGGAATTAGATAAGTACCAGAGCGACATAACAGGGGCGACCGAAACAAAAAAGACAAAAACTGGTGATCTTTCTGAGCAATAAATACAAAATGTTATATTCAGGAAATGACAATCAAGGAAAAGGAGTAGCCATAGTATTCAACACAAAATATGAGGGTAATCTTGAATGGCAGGCAGTCTCAAGTAGAGTGATGTGGGAAAATATTAGAATGGGGAATTGGACAATGAGACTTATTTGTGCCTATGGTCCCACAGAAGGTTCTACTAAGGTAGAAGTGGAGGAATTTTTTGATGCTTTAGAGAAAGCAACTGACACAATGAAAAAGGAAACGTTGGTCCTTGTTGGGGATCTAAATAGCAGAGTAGGAAATGATTGTCAGACATACAAAAATATTATTATTATTCCTGATACCTCCATGGAGTTCGAAGACTCATCGCAGGAGGACACCTACAACTGTCTCAACCACTACACCGAACATCCACTACGAATGGACGCAATCTAGCGTGCACCACCACTACTACAACTAGTATTTTTTTGTCTGTAAATTGCGTGTGTTCTGAAGAGCCGATTTGTCTGTATGCGGAATAAAAACCAGAGTTTCCAGGAGTAAAACCCTGTTACCTCTGTATGAGATCGGCTAACTCACCTTCAATTGAAATTGTTCAGATAAACATTCCTCCCGTCGCGACCAGAATCGAACTTAGGCCTATTCCAATCGAAGGGCGCAATGTACGTTCTTCCAATTGCGCTACGGAGGCGCTTATATTGGGAAAATTTGGAGAAAAGAGCAAAGCTAATAATAATGGCAGATATCTGTTGGATTTCTGCTCAGGACATGGATTGGTTATTACTAAACCATGTTCCAACATAAAAATATGCACAAATTCACATGGAGAGAAAAGGCAAGATATAAGAAAAGTCTCATTGACTATGTTATTGTTGATAGTGGTGTTTTCTCCCTGTTGCAGGACACCAGAGTGTACAGAAGATTTGAAATTGGAAGTGATCACTATTTAGTCTTGAGCAAGATAAAATTGAATTTCATATTAAAAAGAATAACATGTAAGAAAGTTTTAAAGCGAATAAAAGTTGAGGAGCTCTCAGATGTGAACTGTAGACAAAAATACACAAAGATTATTGAAGAAAAAATGAAAGAGTTTGAGAACAGGAATCAAACCTTGCAGATTCAGTGGCAAGCCTTGAATAAAACCCTGATTGATTCAGCCAGAGAGGCATGTGGTGAGGTTTTGTGCAAGGATAGAAAAATCAGAACTCCATGGTGGATACAGGAAGTTGAAGAGGCAGTGAAGGAAAAGAAGAAAGCATATAAAAAGTTCCTGGCAAATAAGTCAGCTTGTGCTCTTAGAGAATACAGAGACAAATGTAAGAAAGCTAAACACTGTAAAACTATTAAACAAAAGTCATGGGAGGACTTTGGCAAGAACATAGAAAATAAATATCGAGAAGGTGGTAAGATATTCTGGAGGTAATTGAAGAAGCTTAGAAATGCAGGAAAGAGTGCTGTAAAAGGAGTTAGAGATGATAAAAACAGGAGAAAAAGATATCCTTGGAGTATGGAGTAATTACTTCGAAAAATTGCTAAATGAAACAAGCAGTGATAGCACAGTGATAAAAAATAAAAAAAAAAAACACTGACCAGGCATGCAGTCAGGAATACATATCCATACTTGAAGTAGAAAAAGCCATCAAAGGCTTGAAATGTGGAAAGGCAGCAGGAGTAGATGATATTCGACCAGAAATGCTGAAGTATGGAGGTATAAAAGTCTTACAGTGGCTACACTGCATAGTTCAGAAAGCCTGGACAGAGGAACGAATTCCTGATGATTGGAGTAAAGCTCTCATAGTACCCATATATAAAAAGGGAAATAAAACTGAATACGAGAATTACAGAAGTGTTTCCTACTGAGTGTTCTTGGCAAGATTTATGCCAATATACTTGAAAAACGGGTGAGAAGAATTGTTGAAGAAAGGCTTGGCGAAGAACAAGCTGGATTCAGGCCAAATAGAGGCTGTCAGGATCACAGCTTCACTTTATGACAAATAGTTGAGAAAACATGGGAATATAACAAAGATATATATTTAAGTTTTGATGATCTGGAAAAGACATATGACAAGGTGCCAAGAGAGAAGCTATTCAATACGCTACAGTTATATGGTGTCAATATGGCATTATATCAAGCAACACTCTTAGTCTTTATTTGAGTTGTAAGTCAGCAGTTAGAATTGAAGGAAGTACAGGAAGATGGTTTAATGTTAAATCTGGCATGAGACAATAATCTACATTATCCCCTCTGTTATTCATTATCTATATGGATTGCATTATGAAGGAAAGTGGTATTAAACATGATATCAGAATTGGAGATGTTAATGTCAGCTCTTTGCTTTATGTGCACAATGTTATACTTCTAAATAAATCCACTACAAGTTTGCAAGATTCCCTGACTAAATTGATTAACTCTTGTAATAGATATGGCAAGAAGGTCAGCACTACAAAGACAATGAAAATAGGTAGAGTCGTTGAAAATGTCAACTGTGTTGTGAACGGAGAACCTGTGGAACATGTAAAACATTTCAGCTACTTAACCACGATTTTTAGTGAAGATGGTAAATTAAATATGGAAATAGACAGCAGAATCATTAAAGCTGGTATGGTAGGAAGTCAATCGAATAAATTCATATGGAATGAGAGAGAAATTAATCGGAACCCTAAATTAGCTGTATACAAGACCGTGTTCAAACCAGTTTTAACTTATGGATCTAAGAGCTGGGTTAGAAGTAAAACACTTGACCAAAGACTAGAGACCGCAGATATAGGTCCTGAGAAAGATACAGATAGCATCAGTGGCAATATCATATTAAAAACGAGTTTATTAGGAAAGATCTAGACATTGTCAGCATCCAGGAATGCGTTAGCAGAGTTAATCTCAGGTGGTATGGTCACTTAAACAGAATGGGCGAGGAAAGATTAGCAAAACAAGTGTTCTCTGCCAGGTTGGCAGGAAAACGACCCGGAGGAAGACCAAGATATAGGTGGATTGATACGGTACAAAGTGCCTTAGACCAGTGCTTCCCAAACTTCTGGATGTCATTGCCCCCTTTGGAAAAATTAAAATATTTCACGCCCCCCCCCCTCGAAAAAAATCGTAATAGAGACATTATTATAATATTTATTGTATTTATATTCAATACTAATTTATAAAAAACATATGCAGCGAATATCTCAAAAATCAAATGCAAATATTACATTTTTAGCATCTTACAGGTGTACACATTTGACATGGCACATTATCTCAGATTTTTATATAGATAGATATATTGTTATTGTATATTTGCATATTGTACACAAGCACATGAAACGTAAGACGATTAGTAATAAAGAAAGAATTAAAAACATAAAAGAAGTTTAATAACAATTTAATGTGATGGATGTGTTTCAATACTGCTACACAAATAGTCAATATCAGGTGAAATATTTGAAACGTCTATTCTTAGATTTCTTTCCAATTCTTCCATTAATAAGCAGGACCTATGTTTATTTTTAATTACCAATGAAAATGCTGTTTCACAAAAGTATGTAGATGCTAAAGGAATTAACATATTTAAGGCCTCGTTTTCCAATGAAGGACATTCTTTTTGTTATCGAATCCAAAATTCGGATAAATCATTGTTAAGAAATTCTGATTCGAAGGTTGAATCTGCTCTCATATCAATTAGTTCTTCTTGGGATGACCATAGAAGATTGCTAAATTGTAGAGAAGGAGCAAATGGTGTTCTTATCCAATCATATTCTTTATCTTCATTCAAATTGGGAAAATATTTTTCGAAAAAAAAACATAGAATTTGTGAGGTGGTTAATTATTATCCTTTTATTTTCTGTTGATAGTAAAATATTATTTTGTTTAACATATTCATGAAGAGAAGTAAACATTTCCATTTTATTATCCTTAAAACTTTTTAACCACGCAAAAAGTTTGCTTTGAAATGCTTGCAAAGTTTAGTGTTTTTCAGTGGCGCACCCAAACCTCAAGGGCTCACTTTAGTGAGTATGGGCATGGCAAACCCGAGGTACCAGATGCTGGACCATGCCTTACTTCATGTAATAAATATCTGTTATATTATTCTGTAGACTGGTCCCTCGTCTTCTTTCTTTGCTTATTTCTCCTTCCCCTTGATGCTATTAAAGTATTCGAGGGATAGGGGGTGAGTCTTTCCTATCTTGCTGTCATTTCGTCTTATGCAGCCACCGAAGGAGGCAAGCTAGCCTCAATAGGTGCCGGTCCCAAGCCCGGATAAATGCGAGGGTTGATGTCAGGAAGGGCATCCGGTCGGAAAACTTCAATGCCAGCTCAAACTATGATATGAGGGCTAGGGCGTACCCCTTAAGCGACGCGCAGCCACATCGCCCTACAGCTGCGAGAAGTGGACGAGGGCTACCGCATCAAGGGCGAGTGCGGTTAAAGAAGCGAGCCCAGCAGGTGGAGAGGATGTTGCGAGTGGGAACACTGAATGTTGGAAGCATGACTGAAGGGGAAGAGAGGTGGCAGACATGAAGAGGAAGTTGGACATTTTGTGTGTGCAGGAGACAAGGTGGAAAGGGGGAAAAGCAAAGGAACTGGGAGATGGATATAAATTGTTCTACTCTGGAGCGAATAATGAGGGAAGAAATGGTGTAGGAATTGTGGTGTGGGGCAGAATGAAGGGTGAAATACTGGAAGTGGGTAGAAGGAATGACAGAATCATTCGAATGAAATTGGGTCTTGGAGAAGAGCGGATGGTCGTATTATGTGTATATGCCTTGCAACTTGGTTGTACAGCAGAGGAGAAAGATGAGTTCTGGAACGTGTTAGATGAAGAAATGAGGGAATTGGAAGAAAATGATATGGTGATTATCGGAGGAGACTTGAACGGACACATAGAAAGACAGAATAGAGACTGTGAAACGGTGCATGGTGGCCACGGTGTGGGAATGATGAACCAGGAAGGAGAGAGGGTTGTTGACTTTGCAGTAGCGTTTGATCTGGCAATTGTGAACTCGTTTTTCTACAAGAGGGAAGAACATTTGATAACATTTAAGAGTGGTAACAACAGTTCACAAATTGACTACATTTTGACTAGAAGAAAACATCTTAAGGTTGTGACAAATTGTAAAGTAATTCCAACAGATCAAGTAGCACAACAACACCAACTGCTGTGTGCAGACTTTAAAATAAGATCGAAGATAAAAACCGCTGGATGCCATGGAATGAAGACAATTAAGTGGTTTCACTTAAAAGAGGAGAGTGTGAGGAATCGTTTTAGGGAGAGGGTGTTAGAGAGGATTTCGGATGGACTGGAAAGTGTACAAGATTGGTGGAAACATAATTCAAAAGTAATCCTGAGCTGTGTAATCGAGGTGCTTGGTGAAACATCTGGAAAGATTAGAGAGCAGGAGGAGGGTTGGCGGTGGAATAATAATAATGTACAAGTGGCAGTGACAGCTAAGAAAAAGGCAAAGCAGGAGTGATATGAGTTTTGAGTGGAAGAGGACAGAGAGGCGCACAGAAAGAGAAAGCAAGAAGCCAAGAGAGTTGTGGCACAGGCCATAGCATAGCAAGATCTGTATGATTAATTTGAAAAAAGGAAGGACAGAGAAAAATTTACCAACTAGCGAAATGTAGAAATAAAGCAGCAAAGGACATCTTACATGTGAGGCAGATCAAAGACGCTGAAGGAGGAGTATTATGGAGGGATGTGGACATGAGAAACAGATGGAAAATATACTTTGAGGGCTTTTGAATGAGGAAAATGCAAGGACTCACAGAGGAGATGGGCAGCCTTCGGAGGGGATGGTGCAGAACATCAGTAGAGTGGAAGTGACGGAGGCCATGAAGAGGATGAGGAATGGAAAATCGGTAGGCCCCGACAGAATTCCAGTGGAGGCATGGAAGGCACTGGGGGAAGAGGGAATTGCCCTGCTGTGGGATCTGTTCATGAAAGTTTGCCAACAGGAAGATATACCCGAGGAATGGAGGGAGAGTACTCTTGTCCCCATCTACAAGGGTAAAGGGGATGCACAAGACTGTAAAAATTACAGAGGAATAAAGTTGATGTCCCACATAATGAAAATCCTAGAAAGGATTTTTGATGGTAGATTGAGGAAGGAGGTGGAGATTGCAAAGGAACAATTTGGCTTCATGCCTGGGAGATCAACAATAGATGCTATCTTTGGGTTACGGCAGATGATGGAAAAGTATCGAGAGAAACAAAGGGAGCTACATCTGGCATTTATTGATCTGGAGAAAGCATACGATAGAGTGCCAAGGCAAGAAGTCTGGAGGTGTCTGAGGGAGAAGAAGGTGCCGGAGAAATATGTCAGGTTGTTGCAGGAAATATACAGAAATGTGAAGACAAGTGTTCGGACCTGTCTGGGACAGACAGAAAGTTTTCAAGTAACAGGTAGCTTGCATCAAGGGTCAGCATTAAGTTCGTTTCTGTTTAATATTGTGATGGAGGTGGTAACAGAGGAGGTGAGAGAAGGACAATGTTGTATGCAGATGACATCTTGCTGTGTGCAGATTCAAGAGAAGAAGCGGGAACTAAACTGGAAAGATGGAGAAAAGTACTGGAAGAGGTATGAGACTGAGCAGAAGTAAGATAGAGTATATGTGTTGCACAGTGGGCGGCGGACAGGAGACAGATCTGGAGCTGGAAGGAAATGTCATCAGGAAGGTGAGAGACTTTAGATACTTAGGTTCAACAGTGGAAGAAGACGGAGGAGCTGAGAAGGAAGTGGGATGCAGGATACAAGCAGGTTGGAGGAACTGGAGGGAGATGGCTGGAGTGTTATGCGATAAGAGGGTGCTGATCAATCTGAAAGGCAAAATCTATAGGATAGTAGTGAGGCCAGCTATGACATATGCTATAGAAACTGTGGCCCTGAGGAAAAATAACATCAGCAGGATGGAAGTAGAAGAGATGAGAATGCTTAGGCGGATGTGCAGTGTGACCAGAAAGGATCGTCTGAGAAATGACTGTCAGGGGAACAGTGAAAGTTACGAACTTAGGAGCGAAAATACAGGAGGCAAGGTTGAGATGGTTTGGTCATGTGATGAGGAGGTAGGACGAATATGTGGGAAGATGGGTCATGCAGATGGATGTCCAAGGAAGGCGGAAACGTGGGCGGCCAAAGAAGAGATGGAGGGAGCTGGTAGAAGAGGACTTGAGGATGAAGAATTTGGATGTGGTGACAGCCCAAGACAGGAAGGTGTGGAGGAGACTTTATCAACAGTGACCCCACTTAAGTGGGAGAAGCTGCAGAAGAAGAAGAAGTGCACCCAGGGAGGGGACCAAGGGACCCAGTCCCCTCCAAAAGAAAAAGGAAAAAACACTAGAAAATTTTCCAAAAATCTTTTCCTAATTAAAATTAATTTTTTTTTAATTTATGTTGCGTCGTGTCTTCTATTTCTATACTACTTATGAATTAGCGATCATCGCAGATGCTCAGTCATAGGTCGTATGATATGCGTAGTGTGTATTCTCAAATCGTCTGCACAACTCGTCCCCCCCCAGATTAAATCCTCAGTGCTCGGCCCCTCTCTAAGATTAAATCCTGAGTGCGCTACTGGTGCTTTTTCCTTGCAGAGAAAGATTCAATTCATTAACTTTTTAGAAAAAATCCGACAGGTAAGAAATGAAACACAACCAATTTTGATCACAAAAATGAGATGCTAATATGGGATTCTTATCAAGAAGAAAAATTCGTAGTTCATCTTTCAATATTAAAACTCGTTTCAGAACTTTTCCGCGGGACAACCACCTTACTTCTGTGTGATATAAAAGAGTGTCGTAATGGGAATCCATCTCTTGGCATAAAATACGAAACAGTCTTGTATTAGTAGCATTACTTTTTATATAATTAACTACTGTAGAAACTTCTGATAACACTTTACTCAGCGATTCTTCCATTTGTCGAAATACTACGTTTTCTCTGTGGATAAGGCAATGAACATGTCTTGCATTCGGATAAACTTTTTTTACTTCTGCTACAAAACCTGAAATTCTCTCCGTCATGGCTGCAGCACCATCAGTGCAAATTCCGATGCATTTTTGCCAATCATATACAGCATAGTTTCTGTGTGAGGGGACATGTGATTCATTAATTAGTGCCGTTTTTATCTTAGTTGTCTCTAATTGCACTATTTATTGAGAAATATATTAGCAGGCTGCTCATACCTTTTCACTGACATAATAAAAATACTTGTTTTTCTTGCCTCTGTGACTGTTGGGGAGGGCGTGTTATTTACTGCTGCAAGCGAGTTAATATCGGCCCACGTGAACTTGTTTAAGCTCTTTTTCATGTGTGAAGTATATGCGAAACTTTTATTGGTAACGGAAAACTAGCTCGGATGACAGTGATAATATAAAACGAGTTTTGATATGAATATAAAGTCAATATCAATAGTCCCTGATTGCGTGATGAAAGGGACGGGAAGATTTGGAGCTTCCCTGGAAAGAATTCAAAGTAAATACAAATAACCACTGCTTTGAAATGAAACTTATATGAATAAGCATATATTTACTAATATTCATTAAGCACCGAAATACGCAGGAAGCAAAGTTTGTGAACCAACACCAATGTGTGAATTTTTCCATTAAAATATAAAAAAATAATAAAAAAAATAAATACATAAAAGTTAAATATGTTTTTCCTCAACAAAACCTATGGCCCACAGTTTGGGAAGCGCTGCTTTAGATGATAGAAATATGAGATCTGATAATGTTGGAGTCTTGACAAGTAACAGACTGATTTGGAGGAAAATTGTAGATAGGAAGTTAGTAATGATGTAAATTTTTCATGTAGTACTATCATATCCTGTACACCCTTGAGGGTACATGTCAGGAATTTGATGATGATTCATAAAGATCTTTCATTCTTGTGAATGTGGCATCATGGAGAGTTTGAGAGCAGTGGATGATGAGGGGGAGAGACTGTAAGTGAGCAAGGATGTATGGGGAACTGAGCAAACTTGATGTTAATAAGGCTGTGGGACTTGATGTATCACCACATATTTTGAAGGAATGTGCCAGGGAACTGACATCTGCCTTGATATTGTATAATGTGAGTCTTAGATCGGATCAAGTTCCAAAGGAGTGGAAGGAAGGCAAGATTTGTGCTGTTTAAGGGAGGTGTCAGGCATCAAATTATGCCAATCTGTGTGTCAGTTGTTGTGGTTGAAGTATTGGAGAGGCTGGTGAGAACAGGATCCAGAATTGGGTTGATAATAGTGGTATTATCTTTAATGAACAGCATGGATTTGCTAAAGGGAGATCATGTTTTCGTAAACTACTTACGAGGCTGATATGAAAAGTACTCGGCCTCGACCATAGATGGCAACACTAGCGGCAAGATTTTTTTTCCTAAGTTGGTACATCTGTCATAAGCATCCATGTGAAATTGCAAATCATTCTATCAAGTAGTTTGTTTTATACAGCTGTCTGAAGAAAAGTGTTGTCTGTGTGTCCCTTGAAATGGATAAAATTGAGTATCGTGCGGTTATAAAGTTCTTTGTAAAAGAAGGTTTAATGCCAAAAGAAATTCATTTGAAGTTAATAAAAGTTTATGGGCACTCTTCTCCTTCGTTTTCGACAACTAAAAAAATGGGCTGCCGAGTTTAAATGCGGTCGTACCAGCCTCGAAGTTATCCACGTGAAGGACATCCAAAAAGTGTAACACCACCAGAAATCAATCAAGTGCACGATATGTTATTGGATGACCGGCGAGTCAAATTGCGTGAAACTGCTGTAACTATAGGCATTTCAAAAGAACGTGTAGGATATATTTTGCATGAAGAATTGCAAATGAAAAAGCTTTGCACAAGATGGGTGCCATGCTTGCTCACACCAAATCAAAATGCACTTACATGAAAATCTCTGAACACTTGCTTGGAGCGTTTTAACAAAAATAAAACTCATTTTGTGCATTGATTTATTACTATGGATGAGACTTAGCTTCACCATTACACACCAAAATCCAAACAGCAGTCAAAACAATGGATAGAAGCCAGTTATTCAGTGCCAAAGAGGACAGTCGGTTCCATCAGCTGGAAAAGTCATGGCATGTTTTGGGATGCCAAAGGGAAAATTAAGGCATCTGCATTATGAATTGTTGGTACATTCACCCTCTTCCCCAGATTTGGCTCCCTCTGACTTCTTTTCCCATAACTAAAACTCTTTCTTGCTGGTCAGCGTTTTTCTTCGAATCAAGAGGTGATTGCAGCTGTAGAGGGGTATTTTGCAGATCTTACTGAGAACCACTACAGGAACGGGATAATGGCGCTGGAGCATCGCTGGAACAAATGTATTAGTCTTAAGGGAGATTATGTTGAAAAATAAAAATAATTTTGAAATTATGAATTCATTTTTTCATTGTTAGGCTGAGAACTTTTCAGACTACCCTCGTGTTACAATAAAGTGACTACTTCATTGGACAAAGGAAATGGATACACAGTAGTATACTTAGATTTTGCAATGGCTTTTGATAGATTGTTGCATAAGTTCATGGTCAAACTAGAGTGGATGGGGTTGGATATTAGAGTAGTGCATTGTATTTGGAGATTGGCTATCTGATAGGTATCAGCAAGTTGTGTAAGGGGAAAGCAATATCCTGGAAGAGGAATGTCACTAGCAGTGTGCCTGAGAGGGCTCTTTTAGGGCCATTGCTGTTTAAACTGTATGTTAAAGATATTGGAGAAGATTTGGATGGGGATATTCAGTTTGCAGATGACGCAAAGTTGAGAAGTACAACAAATCTTGTGGCCTTACAAGAAGACTTAAATAGATTGAGTAAACCGGCATGGAAGTGGGAATACCAGTTCAATGTTGCAAAATGTAAGGTTTTAAAATTTGGGAAACAAAGATAGGATGTAGAATTTATACTTGTTGGGGATATATTGTTGGAGGTGGAGGAAATAAGAGATTTGGGGTTGATGGTAGATAAGGATCTAAAATTTAGAGGACACATTGCCAATGTTGTGAGGACAATACAGCGAATTCTGGGAATGTTTCAGAGATCGCTAACTTGTAGAAGTAAGGAGATACTTCTTCCGTTGTGTAAGGTTTTGATTAGGTTACGCATGGATGACTGTGCACAGATTTGGTCACCTGGTTTTCAAAAGGACAGAGATGTTGGAAATGGTTCAGAGGCAACCAATGTAGTGTCTGATCCCTAGAATGTTGCATGTGAAGAAAAGTTGAGAAGATGCAATTTACCAGTCTATGGATAGCAGTAAGAGGGATGATATCATAGATGTAAGGGGGTTGTTATAGGACAGTGGTGTTCAACCTCTTTTACTACGCAAGCTACTTTTCTATAAAAAGTTATTCGGCGATCTACTCTCTTATATAGAATACGTTCCTCCAACCTGATATCTGATTACGCACAAATAAACAACTAAAAAAAAATTTACAACTAAAAACTTTATTTGTGTATTTAAAAATTTATTTATCACTTTTAATTATTTTAATACAACAACAAAAAAAAAATATATATATATATATTGGAATAAAATATTTATTTCTGTATTTTGGAAAACCAAAGTTAGAAAAAACAACAGATTGATTACAAACTCGCAAGTTACAGGAAATGCTGGTTGATTAAAAAAAAAAAAAAGTTAATGTGAAATTTGGCATTGTTTGGACCTCGCATAGTCAAATCCATATGAAGAAGTGGCCAATCGCAGACAATCATCCAAATGATCATTTGTAATTTGGTTTCTTAATTGATTTTTTATGACGGTCATATTTGAAAAAGCGGATTCTGACAAGTATGTCGATCCGAAATACAACAGAATTTTTCGCGCAATATCAGTTAATATTCGGAATTTTTCATGTGCATACTTCCAAATTACTTCATTGTTTATTGATTTTAAATGTAAACTATTCTGAATGTTTATTATCTCAAGTTCTACTTCAGCTTGGTTTATATCAAACAGCCCACTAATTTTATTTGAAATTTCTGTGATGTTCAATTTTTCTTGAAATGGATTATTGATAAAAGATACAATCATTTCAGTTTGATTAAAATCTTTAAATCTTGAATTTATTTCTTCCTCAATTAATTCTATTTCAAGAATAAATTCTTTTAAATCATAGCGAAGCATTTCTTGATTTTGTTCAAAAAAATTTTAATAAATATGGGAGATGTCTAAATTCGCGGTCATTTTTATTTTTCTTTAATGAAAGTAAGTATTTGAAAAGTTTTTTTACCTTGGGTATAATATATGTTAAAGATACCAAATAACTTTATAACCTTGGTTTCAATCCTTTTTCCCAAGTAAGCAAACAGACAAGTCAAGTTTGCAAATGAACGTGGTTCAAGATTTATGGTGGTGGTGCAACACCAAGGCAACTCGTGGTAAAGATGGATTAAGTTCTGATCACTTCCGGTCTGGGTAGCAACCCCCACCCATAATGTATAACATCATACATCTCCTAGGCGATGTGTTTTGCATTTATGGGAAATAGTAAGGAAAGTGATCAGAACTTAATAAGCTGTGTATGACAAAGGGACCTCCTAGATGAGTCTCACTTCAAAGGGTCTTAGGATAATAATACTAATATCACTAGGTTTTGTGGTTTTGCACTTCCGAACTTAACACTTTCTCCAAACATTAACTCCAAAATGTATCATGCACTTATAAATCCTTTCAACCATCATGTTCACTTCATACATCTATAAACTGCATGCTCCTACATAATCTTCTCATTGACTCATTAGCAATCATAGACATTATTCTCCACTCTGTCCTATCATATCAAGGCAGCAGATTTACAATCTTTACCTCCTTATGCATCATTCTCACTTTTTTCAACAACTCTGTCGTATCCTCTAATTGCATATTTCTCCCCCTTCATATCATTTGTTGCTGCCAAAACTTCCACTCTTTCACTTCCTTCCGAAAACTAACAACTTCATTAACATCCTGAATCTTTGCACCTGAGAAACATGCTTTTCAGCACTTTCTCATAAGAAATATACTAATTTCATTAAGTATACCTCTTGCCATTGAATCTTCATACAATACCTTCTCCTTATTTCCTTATTGCACTTTCATACTTTTCCCGTTCACTATTTCTTTCATTCTCCTGCCTGCTGTATCACAGAATGATGGTTTCTCCAGTCACTCTAGCTTCTGTTTTGTCCTGTGAAGCACAGAGTGGCATCCTTCACAGGACAAAACAGGGGCTAAAGCAACTGGACATATAAACACCAAATGGGTTATCAGATCATCAGAACTAGGAGGCAAATGCACCACAACTGTTTACATTTGTTGCAATAAGGTTGCTCGAAAGCATTCGACAATGCTTAAAAAAAAAATTTAAGATGAAAAAAGATTTGACTATAGTGAAGTATGTTTACAAAACTATTAGATTTGCCTTGTTTGAAAGATATGCTCAAACGTTACAAGCAAGGAAGTATTAATCCATGGAATATTGAATAAGAATTCAACACAAATTCATCACAAATTGAATAAGAATTCAGCAATAGGGACTGATGGAATATCAGCACGTATGCTAAGAGTGTTCAGCTGAACTGGCCATTCCTTTGACCAGGCTGTTTAATATGAGTCTTAGAACAGGGAAGATTCTGCAGGAATGGATGGTAATTCCATTGCACAAGTGAAGATTTTGTAAAAATTGGTTAGGGCTCGCATTCAGAAATGGGTTGACAGTGAATCTCTACTTTTCAAAGAACAACATGGGTTTACTAAGTGAAGATCATGTTTTAGCAACTTGCTCACATTCTATAACAATGTTACCATTGAACTAGACAAGGGGAATGGATGCACCATGATACGTTTGGATTTTGCTAAGGCTTTTGACAGAATACAGTGTGGTAGACTGTTGCATAAATTGGAGAAAATTGGTTTGGGTTATAAAATATTAGCATGGATAAGAGGATGACTGACAGATATCAAAAAGTGGTATTAAGGGGAATCTGAGTTTGCAAGGTTTAAGGTAACAAGTGGTGTACTAAAAGGATCAGTGTTATTCAGTCTGTACATTAATGATATTGGGAAGGATTTAACAAGCGACATACAGCTATTTGCTGATGATGCAAAGATAGGTAGGGTAATCAGGAATGCTACTGAATGCAGTACTTGCAGAATAATTTGAATAGGCTGGGATTGTGGGCAAGGGAAAATGGGTGTCAGTTCAATGTGAGTAAATGTAAAGTCATTCACTTTGGTACGATTTAGATATCTAATGTATTATATTGGTGGAATTAGGCTAGAAGAAACTGATGAGGCTAGGGATCTTGGAGTGTTAATAGATAGCAAGTTGAAATTTAGGGCCCATGTGGCAAAGATTGCAAATACAACTCAAAAGATAATTGCAATGCTGAAACGAATGTTCACATGTAAAGATAAATTTAAGTGAGGTCTGGATAAGACCTCACTTGAACTATTGTGCACAGGTCTGGTCTCTTGGTTTCTGTTGTGATTCTGATATATTGGAGAGTGTAAAAAATGATGTCAGGATTGTGGAATACTGATTATGAAGACAGATCGAGAATTTGTAGACTGCAGACACTAGCAAACAGGAGAAAGAGGGATGATATGATTGAGACTTACAAACTTCTGAAAGGGTCATGCAGGATTTCAATTGATGGAATTTTCATTTTATGGAGGGTGGGGACAGAATGAAGGGCATCGTTGGAAGCTGAGAATGAAGTGTATGAGGGTTAGATTTTTCTCGAGGGTGGTGCATGATTGGAATGGATTGCTTTTGGATGTTGTGAGTGCAAGCAGTGTGAATGAGTTCAAGAATAAGTATGATAGCTGGTGTGTGTAGTAGGTAGCCTCCCTCGATGAGTCTCTGACTCCCTAGAGGTCTCGCTTAATAATAATAAGAAGAAAAATCCACGTAAAGATGACAAAGAAGGCAATCACTTATAATGGATGAGATAAGAAAAATGAAAAAAAGAACTAAATTATTTAATTTTGATTCAAAGAAGAATCACTCTCTGATTACTTTAAATTATCTAAATAATATATTTCTTCAGCATAAGGAGTTTTTCAGAGAAGATGCTTTATGCTAAAGAAACTCGCATTATAGTCTTGAATTGCTGTTATGGACTACTCCATGGGGTCCTTAGACTAATCGAGGGAGACCCAACAACATGCCAAGCACTATTCAACATTTGTGCAGTGTCTAGCATATATAGTTTGCTTTGAACTCATTCACAGCCAAGGCACCCACAAAAGACTGGTAGCCTATTGAATTAGATCCAATAAAAATATTACTCTCTACAAGCAATATTACAACATAATAGTAATCTATAAATGTACACAATAACAGAACTTATAACACGTGATTATCCTGTTATAATTCTGGAAAATTATGAAAAAGGATGGATCCTTTTACATAGTTACACTGTAGTTACAGTAGCAATTACAAAACAATTTTCTTGCAAAGAACTTACTCCTCTGCTCACACCCTTTTTATGTATAGTTTCCAGCGATGGCCTCTTGTTATATCCCCTCTCTCACTCTATGAAAAATCTCTTCCATGTCAACCTGATAACAACTCATGACTAGCTTATGTCTCATTCATATCTCCCCTTCTTCCTCCTATACACAAGACTTACATTCTCTCATCTATCCTCGTACTCGACATTCCAAAGACTACTGTGATAACCTTTATGAATATTCTCTAGACCCTTTCCAACATATCCTCGTCACCATGAAAACCTGGCAACCAGATCTGTCTACAATAATCCATGAGGCCTGATCAAGACCTTATACCAGGCATGGGCAACCTTTCCTAATTCGGGAGCCAAATTATCATTCTGTTTCCGAGTCAAGGGCCGGATCAAATTATTAAATAAAATAAATTAATATTAAATGAATTAAAACAAGTTGCTACTTCATATTTAATTTATTTATAATATAATGCTTTGGTATAAAGCACTACATAAATTTTATAATATAATGAACGATATAACAATTTAATGTGAAGATTGGCCTTGTACTTCAACTACGAGACTATCAATATTGACGTTAATTATAGGATAATCGGATATATAATAATCGGATTATAGGATATAGGAACTTAAAGATAATCGCATAGAATTTTCGAGGTTTTCGTCCGTTCCTCGAAAAAAACTGTTCGCACATATAATGTGCTGCCGAAAAGACAAATGACTTTTCTTGAAAAGGCGCGTCAATTTGTATCTTTTTCTTCCACGAAATAATCCGTCAAAGCAATGTTTTCGCTTTGACGGATTAACGAAATAACGTGACAGAAAACTTACAGATGGAAGCTCAATAAGTTCCATCTGTAAGTTTTCTGTCACGTTATTTACATCAGCATCCATCGGACGAGCAAATATAGCGAATGTGGAGTCTTTGTTTTTGAAGTCAGCAAACCTTGTATCAAATTGCTCTATTAGTTCCTTCAGTTCATCTCCATAACAATTATAAGGGATATTTTTATGAGTTGCGAGAGTAGGAAAATGATAACAATTTTTAGCTTTTATCTGACTTTCCAACAATCTTAGTTTATTACACAAAGCTTTGACATGTCCATGCAGTTCATGAACCAATTGTCCTTGTTTTTGCAATTTAAGATTCAGTTCGTTTAGGTATCCGGTGACATCTACAAGGAATGCTAAATCACGCATCCACTCATCATCTTTTACTTGGTTAATTGTATTTCCTTTTATGTCCATAAAATCTGCAATGTCTTGTCTCAGATCATAAAATCGTTTTAACATTTTACCTTTACTCAACCACCTCACTTCACAATAAGACATATCTTCATAATCCGAAAATGGGTCTACCAAATACTCCTTAAATTGGCGGTGATTAAGTGCACGTCACTTAATAAAGTTAATACTGGCTACTACAACTTCCATAACATTTGTGAATTTATTCGATTTTGCACACAGATTTTGTTGGTGGATAGTGCAGTGAAAATTTGTTAAATTTTTTGGATGGATCTGTAGTTCTATTGCTCTTTCATGAACTGTTCCAATAAATCCCTTCTGTGAACCAACCATTGCAGGGGCTCCATCAGTGCATATGCCTGATAGTGAACTCTATTTAAGCCCAAATTTCTCGGAGACTGTGTTGACTATTTCAAATATATCTTCACCGGTAGTTGTTCCTTTTAACGGCCAAAGCGCCAATACTTCTGTGATGTTGAAATCCGCATCAACTCCTCGAATAAATATTGCTAGTTGTGCTGTATCGGAGGCATCGGTGCTGTCATCCAAAGCAATTGAAAATGCTTCCAATCTAGCAATCTTCTCTTTTAACCTTTTTTGATATCATCAGCCATAATTTCTATCCGTCGGACAACAGTACGTCTCGACAAACGAATATTCTCGAAGTCTTTTTTCTTTTCAGGACATATTATACTTGCAACATTCTTTGATAAATTCTCCTTCACCAAATGACTTAGAATGCTTAGCGATTTTTTCGCTTACCACAAAGCTGGCTTTGACAATGCTGTGGTGCTGCATTCTTTGCTTGTTGAACATTTGCTGCTGGGTATCCAAGTTCCTCTTCAACTTCTGTATTTCATCTTTTCGTAGTTTTCCATCAATTTTTGGGTGATCCGCATGTCTCGAAGTAAAGTGTCTCTTCAAGTTGTATTCTTTGTTGACCTTATAAATTGATCACTGAATACCTCAACGAAGTCTTTGGGAGCAGTTAACATTCTACCATTTTTCATCCATTAACATCATCTTACCATGATCATTCTTCCTTCTACTTGCCACATATCTAAAAAAAACTTGAGAGTTTTTCTTTGCCTGATTTGCCAATTTCTGCTCATACTGCACTTTTGTTTTCCTTCCTGAGTCACTCTCGTGGCTTGTTCTTTATTCTGTCATGAAACTGAGTAATAATTAAGTAGATTACTAAAATGTGACTTCCTTTTAGCAAATCATACTATCAATTAAAGATTATACCACTAGTGTAAACTCAGTTCTGAATCTTGGTTCTCACTAGCCTCTAACAATAACTGCTACACCTGACACATAAATTGGCCTATAATTCCATAGTTGAATTTAATGATAAATGAAATGCTACAATCTTGCCTTCATTCTACTCCTTGTAAATTAATGCTAGAAAAACAATTCTATTTCTCATAAAAATGTCCTAATTTCCACTTATTCTTGATAATACCTAGATCTCCAAATATAAATAAGATTTCTGTTCTTAGGCTGGCTTGCACCTCTGACCTTTCCTGGTACAAAACACCTAAGGCATGGCTTAATCAACCTAAAAAAAAAACAGAAAAACTTGTATAATTGTTGAACAAAGAATAAATATGAATCCACTCATTCTTGAACTTGGGTGCACTATTCCAACTGTGTAAACAGTTGGAGTAGTGAACCCAAAGCTCCCCCAAGAATGCTCGATGTATCCACAGCAGGAAAATCTGACTAACTGATGACTTCTCTTACGGATCACTCTTTCATAGACATTCTCTTCTACAGATATTTTCATTGATAATGTTCTGTTGAACTTGCCATCATTATTTCCCCACTTCTTTACAGAATTGTAATATAAGTAGCTGCTGGTCAGTTTCCATTATTTTTCAGTTTCAAATTACCAAACCTATTTGTTTTCCTTCGTTTATTCTACCCCATCTACTCTTATTCTTTGGAACAGTTTCCTTGCTATCTTCCCGAAAGACTACAATCTTCAACAAACACGTCAGATTCATTTTTTACGGAAGATGATATACTAACAGGAATAGAAGTAGCAGGGCACCACATTTTTCGACAGATAAAAGAAAGACTTTGACACTGGATTTCAAGTGGCGTGCCTTCTTTAGCCAAAGTGAGTTGTGTGTTTTCCCATGGAACTCAATCTTGGACTCAGAATCATAGCCACACACTCAAGATTCATTTCCTGTTATGTTTTGGAAAGTTTGGATCTGAAGTCACATGATTATGCAATTCCAACAAATTCACCAATATTCATTTTCATGATGAATGATGAATTTCATGATGAATTTCCCCTTTTTGCAACAATGATGCAAAATACATGTTCACACAAGATGGTTGAGTGAACAGTGTACTCACTCTTCAACCAACAGATTGCAGGTTTGATGTGGACATGGATGTTTGTTATTGTCTTTAGGTGGAAGATAAATTCCATCACCGAATGTGAGACCACTGCTCTACTTATTAAAGGCCTGAAATGGCTTGAAAAGTTCCATGTTTCGTCTCTAGAGCAAGGTTTCTGGACTATGTAAAAATTAAATTAACAAAAAAATCCTTAGCCTGCCCGCAACTTTGATCAACTTGAAACACACTTGAGACAGACTGATATGAAATCATGTGATTCCTCTGCTTTGCTTTCCCTCTGATCTGATAGATCAAGCACTGCTGCCCCTACATTCACTGTACTTTTTGATCATGCCTCATAATCCTTAAGCATGCATGAACAAACAAAATTATACACATGAAGTGTCTTCATGACTAGGCTACTTGAATATGGATACTGTTTGACTTTACACCAAACTGCCTAAAATGTGTCTATTTACAAGCATCCTAGCTGTTGAAGACATTTCGCATGCTAGCTTTCGTTTGCTCATATTGAGGTTAAGATTAAAACAATATATTTCTTTGCCATTATAATTTCTGGGACTCCATATAATAATATAAAATGACGGAAGGAAACAGCATTAACCCCAAACATTAATATTAAAGTATATTCTCATTTTACTATATTTTAATAACGATTCATTACTGCCTGAACCTGCAGTATTAGACAGCAAGATGCATATTGCCCAAATAGTACTTTTTTAAGCATATGGGAGCAGTAGTGCACCCACTAAGGGGAGCCAAGGGATCCTTCCCCCCCCTAAAGAAAAAGGAAAAACACTAGAAAATTTTCCAAAAATCTTTTCCTAATTAAAATTCATTTTTTTAAAATTTATGTTGCGTCGTGTCTTCTATTTCTATACTACTTATGAATTAGCGATCATTCAAATGCTCAGTCATAGGTCGTATGCGATGCGTAGTGTGTATTCTCAAATAGTCTACTCAATTCGCCCCCTCCCCCAAGATTAAAACCTGAGTGCCCCACTGTATGGAAGAAATATAAAAAAAACTTTATATTATTAAAAGAGACCTCCATGGAGTCAGGGACTCAGAGAGAGGCCAAATTCTACACGCACTAGCTATCATACCTGTTCTTAAATTCATTCATATTGCTTGTCCACACACAGAGGCGTAGCTGGGGGGGGGGCGGTCCTCCCCGGGCGGCACTTTGAACCTTTTTGAACTTTCGCAGTTAATTCTAAAATACAGTCTCGAGAAATCATTTCCAAATATTGTAATACTACTGCGAATTTTCCTCACAATTGCTGTAAGTGTTGCTAGTTGTGAGAGGGGTTTTTCTAAATAAAACTGATTAAGAATTACCTACATTACTATGAAATAGACTTCGCGAATGTCATCGACGATTTTGCTAACAGAAAGGCAAGAAAAACAGCATTTTAAAATGTTGAAATTAAAGTTTTACTTCAAAAATAAACATTGTGTTTAATTTATTTTCCTTTTATAGAGCTTTTGCCGCCCGGGGCGGTCCCTGACTTTTTGTAGTATTTTTGGATGTGTATTGAGAGGGGCGGCAAAAGCTCTAGCTACGCCACTGTCCACACAACATCCAATGGCAATCCATTAAATCTAAATTTCGTGTTCCACACGTTGCTTCAACTACATGCAGCATAAGGTTGTTATCCCTAATTAGCTCAAGGAATTCTATCTCCTTACGTTATTTCCTGTTTCCAGTCAATTCTTCCCATTTTTTCTCATTAGTTTTCTTTTTTTTTATTGTTATAAATAAGAGATTCTGTGAGAGCTCTATTCCAGTAATCTGCAATTCGATTTTCTGCCTAGGCCTGAATTATGCAGTGCAGCCACTGTAAAACCTTTCTACTTCCATATTTCTAGTTACATATCAACTATTCCAGCTACCTCTGCATTTGAGGTCTCTAGTGGTCTCATCTTATGGATATGTCTGATTTTATTCCTTTTGAATGTTTGCAGCCATTGTTCTGTCACTGCTTGTTTCATTCCCATACTGCAGATAGAAGAATGACGGGTCATTGCACCCAACTAGAAAAGATTTCAGTTCAATTCTTGTCATGACGAGAGTAATCTTTATATGGGCTTTTTTCAATTAAAGGTGAATTAGCCTATTCAGTCTTCCTGTTTTAAGAAGATTTTGAAAGCCCATATGACACTGTGAATACATGGATTAACAGACAGAAATGTTATTACTGAGAAGTAGATGGCTTAGTGTGTAGATGTATGTGTGCGCGCGCGCGCGCGAGTTGAATAGTGTGGCGTCCTCGGCGATGAGTCCATGGACTCCTTGAGGTGTCACGTTAACAATAACTTTAACTTTTCGAATTATTCCAGACATCCAGAATATCTTTATACTCGGTTATGAAGACGTTCTGGATGCCTGGAATGTCTGTGATTCCTTTTGAAATAGGAGATATTCGTCAATTAATAAATCGAGATGCTTCATCCTCCAATTAAGAGCATAACGTCATTTACATGCAATTAAGTATTTTAATAATACTTAATGATAAAAATGCGACTAATGGTATTATTAATATTGTTACCTCACTAAGCATTATTAATATCTAAGTTTAATTATAACTACTGGAGACTTAGACAATTTAAATTGTAATTAAATTTTTCTTGTAATTATTTATACTTCATCTGCATTACGGATTATGTTTTGTTGAGTAATTAATTTCGAAAATCGATCAGTATTCTTTTTATGTTACGTATTATGGCAAATTATCGATTAAACATTGGTAACAGGCCTCATTTTTTTAAATCTATAATTTTTTTAAGTATATAATTAAACTTAGGGAAAAGACAAAATCCGAAACGCAATTTAAGACAAATGTTTACCGTGATTCCTGTGTCCCTGATAGAAAGGACACGAATTGCAGGCAACATATTAATTATCTACAATTGAAAAAAACAGTTCATATAATCACCATCCACTGCTTAAATGTGAAGTACGTGCGATTCGTGTGTATATTTATTTAAATTTTGAAAAGTTATTTTTGAAATAAGTTCCAAAGTTAATTAATAATCAATTTAGTCTTTTTATGTGTTTTTTTTTTTAAATCGCGAATCAATTACAGCATGCCGTATTACTTATTTCATCTCTAAGATGGCGCATGAATTGGTGAGAATTTTCAATTTCTTAGTTTCATTTCCTTGTGCACTGATTCGCACGCAAATCGATGTACGAACATATTGCAAGTGGGTGCTGCCATCTCGTAGGGTGAATTGCTTCTTTTGTTGCTAAATAATAACATGCGAGTACTGCATGTAACCACAGCTTTAGAGCGATATGATGTTTGCATGTCATTATATTCGCATCTAGTCTGTGTTATATACTAGAAATGATACATTCGAATATTATTGTAACATAATATGTAATTTAAAATTTACAGGATGTTACCTTGTTTTAAACATTTTGACATAGTAGAATGTACGGGGAAGCCTCGTGACATGTTTGGTTTTCATGCGATTTAATGGAACGAAAGAGTACTGTCGAAAACCAAAACATTGATTTGATAACAAAACTTTATACAAAAACAAGCATCTAAAAATACAATTTCAACAGCACGCATGCGCGCGCGCAATACAACTTCAAATACGTTTACACAGATGATTTACCATGTTGCGCTGTTCGAAGAAGAAAAAAAAATGTACTTTCCTTCTGCAACTTCAACGAGCATTTTATTTTTAGAGGGAGGAAGGAGAATTCGTAGGATATCGGGTGATTTCTTTTTTTATGTGCCTTTTTAAATTTTTCTTCTCTCTTCGCATTTGCTTTCAGTTATCAATGAAGAGACCGATGCTAAATGCATCACACTATTGATCTAAAGTAGCGCGGTGGAGAAATCACCCCCCCCCCACCACCACCACCACACACACTTCAAGTAGTATGTTGAGGTACCTCCAGATATAGACATGACTGAGGAAGATAAATGATTATTTTGTTTTGTTTTTAGTAGAGTACTTTTTTTTATTTGAATTTTAAATTTTAAATCTGTAGTTACAAATTGTTTAAACAAACAAGAGAACTGATTTCAATAAATGGTTGTTGAAATCAATTCTCATGGGAGACGACGTGTTTAAATATAGAAGTATATTTAGGTATCCTTAATCATGATTGCCGAGTGGTTAGCGTATCCACTCTCCAGCCAAGAGGCTGTGGGTTCGAATCCTGCGTGCTTGTGGTTGTCTTCCACCTTCATACAATCATTCACCCAAGTATAGATACACTCTCCCAATATGGACTGAGTCACCATGGAAGAGGCTTGCAGTGGGTAAAAAAATAGCCTGTTCATCGTCATCAATCGTGATTGCCGTTTGCGATTAGTATTCTCTATTAATAAATAAAGTAAGCAAAGCATTTTCTTCAACAGTTCTTTCTAATAACAATGTTAATTTAAAAGCTAATCCTGCCAAAGCAAAGTTGTAATATTTTTCTTATCTTTCATCTTAGCCTTCCGAAACAGTCACGGTCAGTTTAATGTTATGACTTCTTTTATAATTTATCCTATAAAAATGCTGTAGAAAGAATTTAAATCTCCATATACGGTCTTTGAGATCGCGTCTGTCATTGCTTGAATATTACGTGCGATTCGTGTATATTTAAATTTCACAGTAGTACTTCAGTTAACCAGTTTGGGAGAGATCCATTCGCAATTCCTTTATTGTACTTGATCATTTAAATAGCCTTGTATATATATAATGAGAAAGAAAAAGCTGACAATGTGTATAATTATTGATGGAGACAAACATTAACAGTATTTTATCATTCCAAGCAAACAGGATATAACTAACAGATCACATAAACCGGCAGGTTAAAATGGCGAAAATACGTACTGGCAAAATATGCTGAATTGTCTGCAAACAGTCGTTTGCTTTTTCTACCCCCCCCTCCCCAATCCTTATTTGCATTACAACTTTCATGACAGGTGTATTATTCGATTGAAAATTTTAAATATCTGAAAGGAAAATGCAGTAAATAGTTGGCGAGAGCAATCGATTTGTTGCTGTCATTATAAAGGCGATTTAAAAAAAATAAGCCTTTCCTTTTCCAGTTCACTGATTGGGCTAACAAAGTACTTATACGAAATAAAATCCAGCAGACTTAATTCCGAATGACATCACCATGTTATCCTTTAAGCATGCGCGAATTCTTTTAAAATGAGGATTTAATAAATGCCCTTCGAAATTGTCACATGACATCTCTGAAAACTACATTGTTTCTGTAAAAAATTTTCCCTTCCGATTCATTTATTTCAGTAAAGAAACAACACTGAAGAAAAAAAAAGAAAAAAAAGAAAAGAAAAACTTCGAAATTAAAGCAAATTTATCAAAGAGATTTCGACATTAAATATGTTCCAAGCCATGTTTTTAACAACTTGTACATTGAAGATTTTCTGCCTTGTGGATTTTATCTTTCAAAAATAGGAAGTCGGTGGTAATTAAGTTATTTTGCAACCAGCAAAATGTATCCGATTAATTTACCTCTTTTGCTTTCCCCCCACCCCCTTTCTCGTTAGTTTCGGCTTTCTTACCCCGCTGCTTATCTCCGTTGCTATGGTTACATCCTTCCTTCCCTCCCCCATCTCTGGTAATTAGCCCGCACGCACTAATTTGCTCCCTGAAATTAAATAGCTTCATTTGGATGTTAGTTTCTTTCAATTATGACTTCTTCGGGAGCGTGCGATCGCACAGCACACTTAATGAGTTTTGTACATTTTTCCTGATAGCCCTTTCCGACAGCCCTGATGTTTTTGTGGCAATTTATTCGACAATTAAGTAACGGAAATGATGGAGTTCGCTTCAAATCATCCTTTCGCTTGAAATCATCCCGTCTCTTCCCCAACCAATCCCCCCTCCCCCCTCAACCTCCCCCTGGAAGTAGCGTTTAAATTGCATTCTGCATATTAAGTTAAAGTTTCCTGTTTTCCACGCCTTTGCACAATACTGAGGTCTACATGGTTAAGGAAGTGATGTGTACAAGCAACCTCTCCCCTCCCACACATACTTTTCCTCCCTCTATGAACAGTTTTCCGTTAAACAGCGAACGAATGTCATCTCATTCCGTTTGAACAGATTCCTTCCTCTATTTACCACCAGTCATCCTCTTTGTCGTTTGTCATTTATTTCCTCTCTGGTCGCCGGGATGACAATTCGGTTGTAAAACCACCACTGTTGTTCGTAATGAGTGTTACTCTTTCGTCAACATGGTTTGTCATTTGTGTTCGTTTTTTTTTTTTTTTTAATCTCAATATTGCATTCATTAAGTACTGCGCATCTTTGGCGAGGAATAAGAGTATAACAATAAAAAGCTTTGGATATAGAACACACGATTGAATTAAGTTGGAAAAAATGTTTATAGTAAACACTAATTGTAGGAAATTATGCATCTAGTAAGGCCGTATGTATGTGTGTGTGTGTGTTCATGACCTTTTGCGGTCATGCCGCAAACTGGTATCGTTCATTTTCTGTTGTTAGAAGGGTGAAAAATTGTTTAAACTATTTGCATCAGGACAAAATGTCAAATTTATCACTATCGTTTATTGATAAATGTTTTTTTTTTAATAAATATATATTGATTATTTTTATTTGTCTTTATTCCTTTTGTAAGGGGTCCCAGAGCACTGTAACGCCTCGGTCCCCCATCCCCCCACTCTGGAAAATGTAAGTACGGTCCTGCGTACACCCTCAACTGAAAGCGCAGGAGGAGCAAATACGAAGAGTAAAATTGAACCGTCAAAAAAATAAACACTTATTAAAAGTAATTGTTCTTGAGTACAATTGAGAGGAGGTTGCGAACGAGATAAAAAAAAATCTAATTTAACAACCCACGTTGTAATTGGTATACTTCTTTATGTGGCTCTCACCCACGATAGTTTTTTTTTTTTTTTTTGTAAGTCTATACATTAGTAGTGGATGAACTAAGGATTTTTTATCTATTTTTTAGTGGATGAACTAAGCATTTTTTATCTATTTTTTTAAAATATTTTTTGTAGTTAAGTCTGGAAACCAAACAGGGAACTTTTTCAAGCCACTTCACGCTTTAGTAAGTAGGGGGGTGTTGTATCACGCCGTGTGTTGTTGTATCACCAAATTCGTCTCTCATATAAATTTAGAGACAAATTATTACTTGACCCTTTCACTACATAAGTGATCACAACGCAATAAGTGAATATTTGGATTATTTACTTCCTTATTCGTTAATGTTCAATAACCAAGAACGAATCACCGATTGTCACCCTTAATGAGTACTCGCGATGTTGGTCTTTTACCATTCAAAATTGCGACGATTTTCTGTTGTTTTTTCTGACTGAGATGTTTACCTTTTTTTTTTTATGTATTTGGTACGCTAGAACGTAACGAAAAAGTAAATCAAGCTTTTCATTTCCGTCAGGTTTGTGGATGCCCGATTTTAAATCTATGAGTAAGCAACTCATAGATTTAAAATAGATTTGTTAAGGGGATAAAAATCCCTTATTGTTTTTCAGCCAGTAAGCGAAACTAAGATCGAAACCTACGACATAGTTTCGCTTACTGGCTGAAAAACAATAAGGGATTTTTATCCCCTTATCAACCTCGCCAGAAAAAAATAGCCGTTTGGCTTTTCATCTTAGTTAAAATAGATTTGTTCGGAGATGGCGGTTAAACTGGCAGGGGGGGGGAGAATTTTGCTGCCGTAAAAAGCTTTCATTGCATCTTCAAACTGGTTTAATGTAATATAGTATAGGCGCGATCTTCAAGTCAATTGTGGAAAGAAAGTAATCGGTTTATTTTATTTATTTTTTTAACATCCTGTTACTTCCTCAGTGCCTGGTAAAGGCTCTCTCCCATTGCGGGCGGGATTGGTCTACTTCTCCCATGGTGACCCACTCCATCTTGCGAGAATGTATTCCTACTTGTCTGGATGAATGTATGAAAGTGAAAGACAATCACACCCGCGGCCTCTTGGCTGGAGAGCGGTTACGCTAACCACTTGGTCAACCAGGCCGGCCCTTTTATTGTAATTTATTTACAGGAAAAAAAGATTTAAAAAAAGAAATAAATCCTCGGATGCCTTTCCATTCCAAAAGGGAGTTTTTTAAGGGTGGGGGGGGGGGCTTTTACCTCACCATCGAGGTAGAATGCATTCCAAATAAGAAATGTTTCTTAATCTGTGTTTCTGCAGTCGGTATGGCTGAGTTGAGATATTATAAACACTAGTTCTTTCGGGATGAAAATCCTACTTGCGTATACCGAAGACAAACAAAATCTGGAATCAGGGGGGGGGGGGGCTATAGTGCCTTTTTTTTTTTTTTAATTATGTTGCTCTCACCCGCGAAAGGCTATTTGCAAACCTGAAGTACATTTTGCACCGTGGGTCGGCTAAGAATATTTGTTTTCTATTTTTATCTATATATATATATATATATATATATATATATATATATATAATAAATCTCACGTAGTTTTATATGTTAAATATTTACTTTCACAATTCATTCTAAATCAACTTTTGATTTATCGTTTTTCTTAGAACTTCCAAGTCGCAGACATCTTTTGATTTGAAATAGTTCACTAAGAAGTCGGATATTAAGGAGTAATGTTTTAAATTTGCTTGGGGAAGTTGCAAATAGATTAGTCAGCTGTGATAAAACTCCAATGAATATTACAAAGTATGGAAGCTAGGAATAAATACAGCAAACTCTGTTTTTCCATAAATTTGTAAATGTTCAAATTTTACAATATCTTGACTATCATAACACGAATACACCGATTTTTCAAAAAAAAAAATCTTTTCTTCATAAGTGTCTAACAAAAACGTATAAGAAGACCTGACCGAAAATACAAGGATAAAAAAAATAATAATAAATAAAACCCAAGAAGGAGAGTAGATGAATGCACGTGAAGAAAACAGCAAGACAATTGACAGGACTACAGCCCAGAATGCAAAAGGAAATGAATAGACTACAGATAAAGGAGTAACTTGAAAATTGAAAGAAAGAACGAAATATAGGTCCAAATGGAGAAAAGAGGGAACGAAAAAAGAGAGAGATAAAAGTACACCTTCGAAATAGGAAGTGGAATATGACATGTGACAAGAAAATATAACCAAAACGCACGAAAGAAAAAGTAGCGTCTCTTATTTGACTGTCGGCAGCTCCTTACAAATTGCCCCTGCTTCCTTCTGAGTACGAGGCACTTCCATTAGATGGATGGATCACTAGGCATCCGTCAAAGTCGACAGGCGGACGCCAGAGACACAGAAGTCGATGACTCCCAGAAACTACACACACTCCGGAACACCTTGCAAGAAAAGATCGATTCAGGTAACTCGAGTAATAAAAATACAGCAAAAAAAAAGAATTGATTTAATAAAAATAAAAATAAAACATAAACATAAAAACAACGATTTCGTGGAGAATAATGTGGAATTGGAAGGGGTGCTCCTTTTTCCTGGTGATCGCACTTCAATTCCCTTAGCCATTATATTATTTTACCACCAAGACCATCGAGTTAAGGAAATCATGTTTCTTTATTTGATCTCTCTCTCTCTCACATATTCACTCATTTAATGAACATATTTAGGAAACCTGAGACGAGAAATTGCCTCCCAGAATCTACCATCATAACAGATAACCTAACATTACTTAGGATATCATGCGGTTAAGAAGTTCAATCGAATTATTTCGGTTTTGTGACCACATTTTTATTAAAAAAAGACTGTTTTTTTAGTACTTGTTTAGTTTTAAAAAACAGTCTTTTTTTAATAAAAATGTGGTCACAAAACCGAAATAATTAGATTGAATTACTTAGGATTGTTTTTACCTAGGCTGCTATAGAAAAAAAGCTAAAATCATACGACTAATCCCAAGAATTTTTTTTTTTTCACTTTAGGACCAGTAGTGGTCCTAAAGTGAAAACAAAGCGACTTTCATTTTTCATGACATTCGCACTCAGTGGTATATAGATATTCTAAAAGTTGAAAGGGAGAGGAGTCAACACAATAAGATTTACTGTATAATGGTATGATAGAGGAGGATGCCCCATGGTGATAATCATGAACCCTAGACAGGCATAAAAAGGGGATTTGGGAGAAAAAAGTAAAAAAAAAAAAAATAGCACTTCTCACACTAGTAAGGATGATGTGCGGATGACTCAGCCATCCTTTAGTCTCAGTTTCATGGTAACCTTCCCTTAGTCCCTCTCTTTTTTCTCCATAATTACTGCATATCCTGACTGGATCTTTTTTCGAATTGGCTGAACACTCGATAAACTATGTACACCAATAAATGACTACCATCTATGGTTTCAGCTACCTTCTTTCAGATTTATAGAAATGTTAAGAATCAAATTCCGAAATTGCAATTTTCCTCAAACTTTAGGTAAAATTCTTTAGTATAATAATAATAATGATGCACATTTTATAATCAAATTTTATTTCCTAAAGGGAATAGGCGAGACCGTTTAGCCATAAGTTTTGAAAGCTGGAGGACAGCCAATCTCCAACTTTAGCTATCACTGATAGCTGACGCAAGGGTATCAGTTATTTTAATTGGTCCAGGGAGGAGTGTATGGAAGGCAACTGTCGCCATATCGCAGTCCTTAATACTATACATATATATATATATTATGGTCTGAAATATAGTGCGAGTTCTATGGTCGATTTTCTTGAGTAGTGGGATGATGATAATAATAAAAGTTTTCTGGAAGGGGAACCCTACTTGCCAATTCCAGAGATCATCACTTAGAAACCTGTTGAATAAAGGCTTAGAAAAATATACTCAAATCGGTGACTAGAATCGAACTGAAAACGATTGAGTGCTATGGCACCATTTCCGCAGGCAATGTTTGCTTTATATAATTGACTTGCGGAACAGCAGCTATATAACCCTGTACTTGAGTGATCAAATAAATGCTATAATAATTATTATTATTACTGTAACAAACGTTTTCAAGTTTTAGAGGACTGAGATCTCCAAATTCTTAGGATAACATTCAATGGTTCTATACGAACATAAGTATTTCGGAAAAATCACATTATACCTTCATGTGTAATGTAGGTAGGATTGTGCCTTTTCAGTTACATAGTATCAGCTAGTTTTTATTAGTCTGCAAAACCAGTACATGATGCAAACACATATTCTAGGAGACAAATGTTTAATGAGTTTATTAAAAGTGCAATAATAAAACCGTTAATTACTTAATAAAATGCTTTTTATTAAACTAAAATATCATTTATGTAATAATGATATAGTTAATTAAAATGCATAATTTCTAATTATTTATTATTGTTGTTTAACAGATACAACAAATATAATGCTATAAACAAAAAAAAAATACATTACGAAATGATATGATAAATAGATGAATAAATCTTTTTTTTTTATTTATGAATATGAAATAATTTTAAGTTAAGCTTTAGCAGTAGATGAAACTACGATTTACGAGACCTCTGGTTAAGAAATCCGGTACTTCATAAATATTATTTTGCATTTATATAACAATGTAACGTTTATTTTGATGTTAAAAACTTTTTCAGTAACGTTAAATTACATTTTGTGTAAAAAAATAATCAACAACTGGATATTTCTAAATTCTGGGAATAGCAAAATTAGAATGCTTGCACGTCACGTGTGCAACTAAACGCAGACGCCTACTATGTTTTCAATCAAGGTGAGTTAGCTGCTTTTATATCGAGGTTGTCATGTTTTCCCTTACCAAAAGGTGAAGTTTTTTATTCCACTTAACGTATAAAGCGGTCAAAGAGTAGTCTCGATTAATAGATATAACACTTATTATACGTGTTGTAAACAACACCAGCCTTTTCTAAAACTGCTTAAATGCTACTTTTACTTTACACAGCATTACATTATAATAAGAGTTAAGCCTATTTTACATAGGTTTTTGTTGTAAAATAACTAAATCTACATTCTCTCCGTTTTAAATAAGAAACTAATAGGTAGACACAGATTTCACGTGTGGTCATTCGCTTCATCTCATCTTAAGAACCAGTCCCCCCCCCCACCCTCCTTACCCCAACACACACACACACACACATATCCTCTGCACAACTCAGCAGGCCAATAACGCAGTCATTGGTGTAAAACAAATAACCAGCCGTTAATGCTCTGATTAGCAAATCCTAGCCCATAATAGTCCCCTCGCTTCCCTAGCGATGAGCGGAAGGAGGCAGCGGAGCTGTTTACCGTCAGAGACAAAAGAACTGTGGGCTTATTCTTACGTGTAATGGCGTAATTAGGAGTTCGCGAATTATTTAAATTTGTATTCGGAGCAAATTAAATTCGAATAACCTATTAATTATCTATTGTGGGCTAGAAATTAGTTCCATCGCTGTAATTATAGAGATAAGTCGCATTTCATTAGGAAAGTTTTCAGCATATTCTCATTTCTTTGAACTGCCACTAATTAAAATACCTCAAGTCATACGCTACTCGGGCCTTTATGATTCGTGAGGTGAACCGTACAGGGGATGGCGTTGGGGGGGGGGGGGGGGGATTGGAGTGAAGAGTGCACGAGGAAAGTAAAGACAGTTATTTCCGTGACTAATGAACGTGGCTTGTGACATTTTCTGAGAGGAGCAAGGTCTTCAATCAGTCCATAATTAAATATGTCATTACCAAGCAAAAATGCCAGATTGTCGTTGCGCTGAATGTCTCTTCTGTCCTTTTTTTTTTTTAATTTTATTATTATTCTCTCTATCCGGAAATCTTTTCTCTTGGGGGAAGGGACTCAACCGAAACTTTTATTATTCACTAAATGACTTTAGATTTTAATTATATTTTCTCTGTTAATTGCATTTTCCCGCAACAATAGAACACTTTGCTGAAGACCACAGCTACCACCCATCTGGTACTCCATAGAATAGGCACGGAGCTCACTCAATATGTACTCAATGCACTCAATTACTCTCTCACACGCTAAATCATTGTTTCTTCTGTATTCCAAGCGCCAATACTATCTTTTCACAATTTTATTCGATCCATACCCAATTGTTCTCCTGAACACAAATACAGATGGATTCGATGCGTGTTGGTCATATTCTATTATGTTTCTCACCGTTTAAATGAATTGAACTTTATTCGTATCAAACAACCAAATAATTATAACTTTATTCATATAAATATTACCGAAATGATTATGTTCGCATTTAAAGCATTTTTTTTAAAAAAATTCCTTATATTTTTAATTCAAAAATTAAAAATGTGCAAAATGATTTGTGAATTTAAAAAAAAAAAGTTATTGTATGTATGTATGCTTCTCATTCAGTGCATAGTTCATTGTATGAGTCAGTTATGCTTTTAAAAATAGAAAAAAAGTTTTATTATTTCACAATGAAGTTTTTTCTTTCCATTCACCCTTTTGTAACATGGCTCAATGTATTCTTAGATTCGATGGAGTTTATCGCTTATTACAAACAGAATTTAAATACCCCGAGGTATTTTATTGTTTTTAGTGTCACTATCACGGCACTTTTGTCAATTTAGTACACGGTTGTTCCTAAATATTGCGGAGTGAGCTGTCTTTCCTAGGGGGATATATTTGTACTCCGTGTTTTGCCAGGGAGATTTCTTTTTCCCTGATTCCCTTCCTCTGGTACAATGGCTTTATATTTCTCTTTGGTGTAATCGTTATTACACCAAAGTTGCTGTTTTTGTACTGTTACTAATTAGCTGGAGAACGCGAACATGTTCCATACTTCTGGTTACCACAGTGGCAACCAGAGATATGCGTTAATATTTGGATTTATGGTAAATGCTACATTTTAAAATTAATTAGAAACTCTAACTAAATATCGTATATATATATATATATATAAATATTTTTTTATTTGGCATTTGAGTATGAAGAAAGCTTGTGCAAAGATCGTCAGAAAATTCCATTGAATTGCATTTAAAAAAAAAAAATAGCACAAAAAATTATATATCACAGACCCAGAGCAATCTTCACGTTACTCTGAGTTGCTTCTTTCCTCGTTCTTTATATTCTCAAAATTAAGGAATTACCTCAAGGAATCAGACTTTCAGTAATGCATGAAAAATAATGCAGTCTTTTAAACATTTGGAGACAGAAAACGAATCCCATAGTTTTGAAACATGCAACATTTTGCAAAAGGTGTATTACTTCTATTGGTGACCACCTCGACCGAAGATACTTTTTTAACTTAGAGATATTTATCAGGACACTGTTATTAAACTACTTGTAAAGAAAAGCGTGCATTTATGGTTCTGTTTTACAATTAATAGCTATATATCGTTGTAACAAATTTAATAATTGGTATTTGCTTCTAAGCGCATCTGATATGTTTCTTATATTATAATTGAATTAGCTCTTGAGTATGTAAATTTTAAACAAATCCCAAGAATGGTCTCTTTCCGTGGTCTCTCCTTCCTCATATCCATGCGCGATCAGTATAGTATATAAAATGTAGCTGTATTGTCTAGGTTTTTTTTTATTACAAATAAAAAATGAAATTTATATGGTTAGAATAAATTAAATGAACATATTTCTCTTCCATTTATTTGTTCTTTCTATCTTTATTCTCTGATAAGCATATTTTTAAGCACATACAGTATTTTAGCCCATCGGTTACGTTACCTCTCCCTTCATTTTTTGTTTTCCTCAAATTTTGACGCAGCTTGGGAACTAGAGTAACATTACCTGTTCGTCTGCAGTTTACGGTTAAGTGGGCTTGTATTCAATGTGTTGTGGCAATAACTGAGGAGTTAATCGGAGCTCTAATCTAAAAGTAAGCACATTTTGTTATCTGAAATAGAATTCAATCATTTCTGAATCTAAACATGTGAATGTTTATTATTTTTTATGTTATAATAATAGCTAATTACTAATATAATACTAATAGCTGCTTACGCCAATTGGACTCAGTTGCATTTGTATTGTAGGTGTAGGCTTAACGGAAATAAACGCATTTAAGAAGTATTGAGGAATTACTTTTACAGTTCAAAGCGTAATCTAAATGAATAAGACGAGTTTCCACCAGGCCCTCCCCTAACATAGTAAAATCATAATAGCGTTTGCCGTACCCGGGGAAAGAGAACAAATGGAGGTCCACACACTATGTTTAAATATTCAAAAGTTATAAATCAAGCTAACAAACTGTTAAATTAGATTTTTTCCCCCTCCTGCCTTGACAAATATACTTTGATAACGACAAAAATTGAAAAATATGTGTAAAGCTATGATTTTTTGACTGAAAATCAGCAAAATATCAAAGATGACTGAATTGAATTATTATTGTGCGTCTGGGTGTTCCGTTGGTCAGCTGGTGGGGTTGGATGAATAATGAAGACAATTTCACATTTTTATTGACTTTATATAAGCAAAATCGTTAATGATGTGTTAAATTCTTGTAATCAAGATTTTCACATAATTTGTCTATCTATTAAAATGGAAAAGGCAAAGTATAAATTATAATTAATGAGTCTCGAGTGACAGAAGCACCCATCTGTTCTCATCGCGCAGCTGCCGCACGGCACTCGCGACCCAAGTAGCTGGCAGAATTAGTGCATCAGTCGTTCTGGATTACGTGCGAAATAAGATTATATTCGTTTTGTTGTGTATGTCGTTTAAGTTATTTTTCTGTGACTTAATTCTTAAATTGTCATTTTTTTTTACCTCGCATTTTAATATCTTTCGTGTTTGTGATACGCAACCCCCCCCCCTCTACCTATTGCCCGTGTCTAAGGGTAGCACTGAATACTACTACCATGTGTATACCCTGTGCCACTTGGTATACTATACTAAGTGGCACAGTGTTTGTGAAAATCTGTGTCGTAATGATTTTTGATAGACTGGCGTGAGAATCAAATCAGTTATGAAAATGATCACGTGGCCTTTGGCTTTCTAGGGCAAGGGTCCCCATTTATTTAACCCTACGTTTCTCTACGGAATAGACTAGAGCTTTTTTTTTCTTTTTTTTTTTTTTTTGTGGGAGAGGAAAAAAAAAATTAACCTTCTAGTAAGCATTATTGGTGTAGAGTTAAATAACCATGAAAACGGCGTTCCATTTTTTCCAGTACCTTGTCAGCACCATCTTATGGTGGAGTATAGATGTCGCCACTAGAAAGGAATGACAACACACGCGTTTATTGAAACAATAGACGCAGTTAAAAGAGTTTTCTGTAGGCAGATGTGTGTGTCCCTAGAAACAAAGTGGTTTTCTGCTTTGCTTCTGAAGAAATGACAAAGCCAAGCGACAGAAGATGATGAATGATGATGTATCGGGGATGGACACGACATCAGGGAATTGCACTACCGAAGTCCGCTATCGTAAAGTGCCTTTAACCAATAGCTTTCTATCCCATTGCAGCACGCATGATATCAGCAAAGCCACTTACCTATCGATACACTAAACAGATCGGACATCCATCCAGCACTCTACTCTCTGGTTCCAATGCCTAAAACATGACATATTTTCTAGCCAGGGCGTATTTACATTGACTCGTGTGTGTTTCTTTTTTGTCATACTCTCCCTTGCTGTGAAAACCGATTGGACTCGGCTTTTCATTCTTTACACACAAAAAAAAAAAAAAAAAAAAAAAAAAACAGCCAAAAATTTCGATGCGCTTCTATCGTGCGGTATAAATTAACTGTACATAAACATGATATCATTTTGATCGCTGTAACTCGAAATGAATAGTAAGAGTTTTCCGGGTAGCAGCGGCTAAGGAGTGGTTGGGATAAATTTTATAACGGGTTTGAAATATTTTCAGTGGCTCCCTTTTAAATTGGACTGCAATGGTTTAAAAAAATAAAGTTCCAGGCACGAATTCTTGATTTTTTTTTTTCCCGCTCGAAAATTGAAATGAAAAACAATTTTTTACGAACTTTAGGACAGTTAGTGATAAAACCACATCTTACGGTTGACATTTGATATTATAATATGATAAAGAACGCTTTTTGAAGACTATATTTCGTTTAGGAAGCACACCTTTTTTGTTTTACGTATAGGTTGGTGATCATACATGCATAATTTTGTGTGTTACTTGACGTGTTTGGTACATGCATCTAAACTTCTTTCATTTATTACTTTATTAGGGGTTAATATCCATACTTTTTTTTTTTTTTTTTTTTGTAAATCACGACATTCATGATTATTTGGCATGCTCGGTCAAGTAGGCGGAGCGGAGAAGCTGCGCAGCGTATTTCTCTTAAGAATACATCTCTAATACACTAATAAGGAAAAATCAGTATCATTGTATGTAGCTCAGATTTCCAAGCCGTGAGAATTCCCAAGAGCATTATATAGCAAAACTAAGAGTGACATTTTCCTTTTCCTAGAAAACAAATGTTTTCAGTTAAATATTACACATGAACTAGAACACTGCGTAAGTGATCTACGCGCAGTTAATTTTAATGGAAATTGCGGAAATTTGCAAGGTCACCTAAACGCTGTTATAAAGTATTTGCTGTTTTTTTTTTTGTTGTTGTTTGTTTCCCCCCCCCCGCTTCTCTTGACAAAATTCGTGTTCAATTGAAACGTGTTTCAACTCAATAAGAGGTGTTTGTATAGCGTAATGTTAACTTTCATGACGCTGTTTGCAAAAGGAAGATTCGATAGGTTTAATTTTAGCCACCGATTGTAAAGAACATTTTTCTTTTTTTATAGCAACTTCAAGGTCGATGTTTGGTGCAAACGTCATCTTGCCTTTAACATCTGTCTCTGTATCAGATACTCTGGTTGGGTTCGAATCCTGTTTAGGGGCGCTAAAACCTTTATAATGACTTTTCGATTGAAAGTCAATCAGCGAGTCTCATATGGAGAAAACCGAACAGAAAAACACAATTAGCAGGTATAGTACTTTAGCCTGCCTTAGTTGCTTTGGCCGCGTGATTCCAAACAGGCTCCTGTCTTGGCATGCTGCAGAAAGTCACGAACTGCGATAATGATGAAACTGGCTGTTTACTGATTTAGAAAAAAAAAACTGTGAGATTGGGAAAAAAAAAAAAAAGCATCGGATAATTTTTCATCGGGAATTTTTTGTCCCTTTGAACAGTGCTGTTGGTAGAACGATGCATATATTTCCGTTGGAAAGACCTAAGCTCGAAATATGCAGAGAATCTCTTTAAGGATTATTCATTTGAAAGTGAAACTAGTCTCATCGTAGCAGTTTATTTCCTCCCAGTAACTTAGGTTTCGGAAACCAGAGCGGCTGGAGAACGCATGCACAGTTAAGATAAAACGCAATCGCCCTAAATGTCTGAATTCTTCAACTTCCAGTGTTATGTTCAAGAATTGCTCTGGTAAAAGAATCAGTCCCATAGGTATGTTTAGCATATAGAGCGAATCATTAATCACTTGATTTTGTGTTTAGTAAAGAGTAAAATACGGATACATTAAATCATGAAGAATTTATTTTAAAATTGAAAAAAGCATGTGCTGTATTTTTTTTTTCTCCCAAGAAATATCAAGATAGCTGGATTATGTGTGAACGTATTTGCATTGTTATTCATTCTTTCGGGTTTTATCGGAATAATTATAATCTGTTTGACGTAAATCCCTATTAAATACTGCCTTGTAATTTTCATGAGGCATATTGCTATTTTCTAATTCAGTAGTTTCAGATTTCAACAACCTTATGATTTCAGTTTTTTTTTTTAATTTAAATATATCACTTACTCTGAAGTCTGTTGTATCCATATAGAAGAGCAGTTGTTTTTCTACTTTGTAATCGTGGTAGTTAAGTGTCTAATTCATAAAAGGATGTGCTAAATATTTCCCTCAAACCAAGCAACTACTTTAACCTTGGTGCGATTAACGTATTCACATTAAAAAAAAAAAAAAAAACTCCCTATGATAAAAAATGCTGATTGCCCCTTTCGCACTTTGAAGTCATAACTGCACTTCCCTCCCTCCATTCTGTGAGGAAGATCTGAATCAGTGCTGCTCCCTGAGTTAGGAGGGGCAAAATATACCTACCAATGCATGCCATAGATTCAGAAGTGAGATCTGAAGATGGAATGATTTTAGACATCTGTTTGTTCGTGGAAGAGGGAAAGAAAAAAAAAAAAATCACGATTCGAGCCGGTGAGCTCAGAGCTGAATGAAACCCGGGGGAGTTAGGACTATCTTCTTCTCCTGAGTTTCACTCATAACCCTGTAACCATTTACACTTTCCATTATCGCCTCTTGAAAGTTATTTATTGCACTAGCAATGCCAGGTTACGGCACAGTTTTTTCTCTCCCTTTTCTCACCAGACAGCGCTACCATCTGGATTCTTACTCCGTTGCCGCTTAACGATTTTTGTCCGTGACAAACGATGATCACAAACTGCGAATAAATGCGTCTCAGACTAGGCAACGTTTAGCTATTCTAGCCTGCAAGACAAACACTGGAAACTGTAAGCCACCATAGACAAGATGTGGCATTCAGGCAGCGTCCGTTTCAGTCTGAAGTCAATATTTACAACAAAGGACTGTTATTTGTAAGGCGATCTTGCCTTGCGCGGGGGTATCCGATCGTTGGGAACGACTTCTTCTTTCATCTATCAAATGCAATCTATTTGAAATGTAACAAATTACATTTTCCCATTCTAATACACTTTCTGCAAGATTGATGGTCCAGGAAGGAAGGGGAAATGGTATTCGACAATAATAGCCTCCAGTAAAATTGAGAGATAATTACATTGGCTCGAGCATCGGATTACCACAGCTTTCGCTACCCTTAAGTGGGAACTTGCTGTGCATGTATGTGTTGGGAGCTGTCCGGGGAACTGAGTTAACCCCGACGAACTGCGCTTCTAGTGTTCCGTTGACTGCTTCAAATTATGTTCTTATTACCATACGAAACATTATTAAGGGTTCCCAGTGCACTGCTATTTGTGACTCTGTTTATTTCTTATCGAATAAATAAGAATACAGACATTTAATCGCTGATGCGTTTCTGGTTCGAAAGCGCCTTTTGTAGAAGTTAAAGTTACCAATCACCGCTCGGGAGTCAAATTACTATCTAAAGGTTCAGAGTTCAAATTAGAATCTACTGATTGAAGCCTTTTATTTGCAACGAAATTGCAGTTCGATTGAGAGGAAGTGGATGGGAAAACCCGTAAGAAACTAAAAATATGTAAATAAAAACGATTGATAAAATAAGAAGCAGTGAATGGACAGCAAAAACGGAATTTGTAAATAGTCATACAAATGTCGAAAGAGTGAATGGTGTCACAAGAATAAAGATAGAGAGGGAATACGCAAATAAGTCAGAAGAAATGAGGAATATACAAGTCGCACCTTCCATTTATTTTTTAGGCCTAAGTACTTCACTTTCATAAATCTGATTTCTGCCAAGTTTAACCGTTCACATCCTACCTCTGTTGAATGCGTTCTCCGATTTGTATGTTTTTGCCGATCAAAACTCTCCACATTTTCTTGGAAACCTCATTACTTCAGTTAATTTACTTGCAGTTTAAAAAAAAAAACACTTATTTTTTGCATCCTAAATAGGATTCGAACCTAGATCTTTCATCCAAATGGCATATACTGTTCCGACTGCGCCATTGAGATGTACAAATCTATAAAAGTATAGCTAAGTATGGTTCGATTGGTCGAATTGAGGACAGTCTCCGAAAGCAGACGTTTGCACCAAAACAGAAATTCCCTCTTTGGCCGACTTGGCGGCAATTAGCATTTGATTAGACGACTGATGGGTTTATCTCAATGGATACGGGTCACCACGTAGCCAAAACCAAGCAACAATGGGGGGGGGGGTCATTTTTGTGTTTATATCAAACAAACAATAACTGAAACAACACTATCGTGACAGTATCGTGAAAATATTTAAATAATTGCTCTTGTCTAAACGCTTTTCTTTTCACTAGATAATCGTATTTCTTCAATATTAAAATTCCTATTTCCTTTACCCTCCCCCGTCCCCAACTAAAGCAAATATGACATCGCCCGCACATTACATTTAGAAACCCATTAAACGTCTCCAAACCATATTACAACCATTTGTCTAATTTAATTCTACTTAATCGGCACTGTTTGTCAAAATCGCAGCCATACATCATTCGCTATGGCAGAGGAACATTTGGGCTACATTTAGGATGTTTTAAATTACATACTTCTCCCCCAGACAATAATAAGTTATAAAATTATAAAGATAGTTCATTTGTAACAGACAGGAGAAAGAAAAAAAGCTTTTCGTCATGTATTTATATGCAAAAAGTTTTTCATGCGTGCATGATCCCGAGATGAAATAGAGATGGCAAAATAACTGTAATCTAACTGATCACCATCGTGATTAATTTTTTCGACCTCGCAAGAAATCTTGTAATTGATTCGCCTAAGCGGCAAAGTGTCCTTTTTTTATATTGTTATTTCAATAAGCGCATGCGTGAACGTCCAGACTCGTGTTTAAAGCTAGTCATTAGCCTAACTCGTGACAACAATGAAAAATGCTCCGCGTCTCCCGATATGCAATCTCGTGCATTGGAAAGAAAATAAATATCCTTGTAGAAATGGTTATTTCTGCTATATAATTTAAGGTTTCGGGTGTAAACAAATATTTTAACAGATGAAATTTCCATATTTGCTTCTACTACTATGCCAGACCCATAACTTTAGTGGTTTTTATCGTGTTTTTCGTAGGGAGGGGGAAAAGAAGAAGAGAAAAAAATAATAATGAAAAATAGTTTGCCTGTCACATTACAGCATGATTATGAATTACGTAAAAGTGGGGATGTTTCACATGCATTGATTTTTTTTTCTTCTTCTTTGAGGCTTGTTAAAATTGCATTCCATTTTCGTTAATATGCATATTTACTTACCACGTCTAAAAGTATGACGTGATTGTTTATGAAAGCAACCCTTGTTGTTTCTGTCGAATTAGTAAATAAACGACCTTTCTCTACGCTGGTGACTACACTTTTTTTTTTCTCCTCTTCCTCGACCGCTAGGTTTTGTGGGACTTTAAGCGAATCTTCAAAGGAGTTTAAAAGGAAGGGAGTTATAATAAATAAAAATTGGAGGGACTTTTTTTTTTTTCTAGCTTAATTTTTGTCTTTTCTGCATCAAAGCTGTGTAGCCATGAATTTTTAAAAATTCACACTGTTGTAGTTGGTATTATTTAGAAAATTCTATATGATCGTGTCAGTAAAAAGGCTAAATAAGAAACATTGTCATATTCAGGAAAAGCAGTTGGCGGATTAGCTCTAACAGTATTTTTAAACATTATTTACCTTACAGGAAATTATATAAGGAACTGCTGTGGTTCATTCAGTAACGCCGATGCCTTTGCTGAAAGAGCCTGGTTCCAACCCCCATCTAGGACGCGAGGAATCCTTACAATGATATTTAAATGGCAAGTTTTTTCCTTCCTCCAGGAAACAGGTTTTTCCATCCTGCAAAAGAGAAGACCAACCAGAGAATACTCGCATTGACAACACGAAGAGACTGTGGATGGATTAATGGTCTTAACGTAGCTATAATTAGGTTTCTTTGAAGTCAGATTACTTGGCTATAGTAGGTCATTGAGCTTGACAAATTGACGAGGAAGATGAGATGATAATAAAGGTTCCGTTACCCCTGCAATTAGTATCTGTTACTTCGGATCGCCGACTTTCGTAGTCGAGTGGACAATTTTTTCACTTTCCACTTCAAGCCTTGGATTTTGAATTCTTTAGAGGATATGAATGGTTGTCTTTAGGGAGTCGATAATTTTCATCGCCTGGAAATCTATAGAGCGGGGTTCCGGATTCTCTAACTTCTTAATCTCCTCGTGATACTAAATATAGGTTTATAACCCTTTGTGGGTAGGATTATCATTAAAAAGCAACACAGATATATATTATGTCTCCAGTGTAGTCAGTCCTCATCAATCAACCTTCTCATTATCATATTAACCATTACTGGACTGATGATTGACCGACTCTCCAAATGTGAGGAATCTCACTGTTATGGATATTTGAGTCTAGTGGCAAATAAATTTGATCGCCTAATATAAGATAACTACCATGTTTATTTAAGATCTGAAGTGAGCTGAAAAAGTTCCGTGCTTGGTTTCTAGAGGGGGGAAAAATAGATTATGTAATTCTTAGCTGATTCACAGTATACTAAATGTGCTAAAGGTTTCCGACTTTTTTAGGTGGGATTCACATAAAGAAACCAAAAGAAAGCATTTGTATATTTTCTAAATCGTGACTTGCTTTAATCTCGAGCAGTGCCGGCCGGTGAAATTTTAAGTGGGGGTGCTTAATATAAAAAAAAATTTTTTTTAAATCTTTTTTTCCTAATCAGTAACCAATTAATAAATTTACATAATCCTATACACACTCAACAGGCATCCCACCCTTCCCAACATGCCTTGTTGTTCCGCGTCAGTCATGCTTTGACTACCTTAAAAAAAAATGCATTAAAAAATTGCTTTATTAAAAATATTTCACCCTCACCACGAACACACACCAATAATAAAAGTTTCGTATCTCACGGAAATGACGCGCGCAAGCATACAATTTATCTGAAGCGACACTGCTCAAACGAGCAATGTCGGATTCACTTGTTACGTGCAATGACAAGCGCAAACGAATATCGGCGACTCGAGCTGCAATTGGCCGAACGTGATAATTCCGACACTGCGTTAGATCGCAGTGCATTTGTTGCGTAATCTAAAGCGTTAATCGAACAATTCCAATTATTAACTATTCAATCACTGTCGAAACGTAAGCTGTAACCTTTAACATGTTGTATTGCATTTATATAATGTCGTAAGCATTGTTATTATATATAAACATAAACAAAATTTAATTTTTTCCTGAAAAAGAGAGCCAAAAGGCTTCACTTCGGCAATGCAAAATTATTCAAATTAAGTGGATATTGAATCCAACATTATTTCATAGCCGAATAGAGAAACTACAAGAGTTTCTCTTGTGTGAAGCCTTTTGGCTCTCTTTTTCAGTAATTTTTGGTGCCTTTTGTAATGTTTTTTTTTTTTTTTTAGCAACTCGTATCGTAAAGTAAAAGTTCTGCATCACTTCATCCTGAGTATTCTTGGTTTAGCTCCCACTGACGAGACCTCAAAAAAGGTCGAAACCGGTTCGGGCCTGGCTCTGAGAGAGACTGCTGGGGGATAGGTTTTTGCCTGTGTCTGAGTGGGGCCACCGCCGAGATTATGGCTCTGCTTGGTGTTGGAGTGAGCCTGCCACTGGGTAGAGCCAATGCTGTGAGAAGTTCTTCTCGGTGACAGGGTGAGCCTGTCACTGAGTGGAACAACGCTGAGTTGGGCGATCTTTTGGGATCGTCTTATTTTTAGAGCCCGATTCACCTATACAAAGGTCGAAACCAGTCTGGGTAGTGACCTCCCCCCCCCCCCATAATGTATAACACATCTCCTAGGAGATGTATTTTATATTATGGGAAAATACTAAGGACAGTGATCAGAGCTTGCCCCACCTTTACTACGAGTTGCCCTGTCATGAAAGGTTCGCGTACGCTTGTATCCGCCGAAACTTTTATAGTCTCTATATTCGGCATGAAACTCTTGTAGTTTCTATATTTCGGCTATGAAATAATATTGGATTCAATATCCACTTAATTTTTTCCTTGGGGGTGCTGCAGTGTCACAGTGCTTATGCACAAGCTGCCACTGATCTCGAGAGTGAAAGTACAGTATATTCTAAATAAATGTTTTAATCCGTGGGACCAGAATAATATTTTATTTCTGAGGAATCTCCAAATTGAGAGATGTAAATGTATTGAAGAGATACTGAGGATGTTACAAGCATCCCTTTTATTTCCTTAACAGTTCAGGAGAATTATATTTTCTATTAATAATATCCATTTGCAAAAAAAATGCATATATTCCTCAACACAAGATTTATATATCTTCATTCTTTCTCCAGAATAAAACCCCTAGATATGCTCATGTAGTCGCAATCCCCATTTACTGCGCTGAAAGTATAATTTATGAAAATATGTCATAAATTCAGGCTAAGATGAATTCCGTCAAGTTTCTCGTAAGAGATTTTATCTTTTAGTTATTACAATTCGTCTTCAACTTGTAATGTTCATTTCGCAAATATTTAGTGAGATATAAACGTGAAAACGGCTAGTGATTATGTAAAATCATCATGAAATATTACATAGAGTTCGAAGGAATTACAACCTTGCAAACGAAATTCGAACAAAACTTGGAAAAATATTTGAAAGGCTTTATACATATACACGTGATCGATGGTTTGGTTCCTATCGCCATTACGGTATAAAGACTGAGAAATGAAAGAAAATTCAAACTAATCACCATTTTGTAATGAGGTTCCTGTAAGTGGAATATTTATGATTCAGAAACTATTAAATATTCCGAACGGAAAATATCAAAAGCTCGCAGTCCGTAATTATATTCTTATTTTCATAAGAGAAGATTATAGTTGTTCTGCGAATGTCGTTAGGTAGCGGCAGAAAATACGAAATTACCCACTGCTGCGATTCATCTGTGTTTAATTAGATAATTAAGAGCGAACTGTGAAACATTCCAAAGGGCTTACTTGAAGTATCTGTTGTTTTCACACGGAACAAACAATTAAAACAACTGCTGCACTTCTGAATGCTTCTAGCTCCATGAATTTTGTAACAATGCACCCACTTCGTTTCATACGCATGCCACGGCTCGCGCCAGCAGACTAATTGGTTCGCGTGACTGCTCGAGAAAGATTCTACAGACAGATGAATTCGACAATGAAAACATTGCAGATGCTCGATTGACCATTTAAATGATATTAATGCTTAAATAAAGAACCCGCTTCATTCGCTTTAAGAATTTGTTGTCAATGTATGAATGAATAAATATATAACACTCCATCCTGTTTCGTAATCGCCTTCTGCCTCAGTGATCGTCATTCTTCAAGTACTAAACGAAAATTCGAATTCTTAAAGTTATCAACAAAAGTTTTTAAATGATGATGGATTTTTTTTTCTTCTTAAAACTGTCCATTTGAGAAATAACGCGTAATTTGGTATTCATCAATGTAAGGATTGTTAAGAGTTCTTAATGTGTAATAATTCATCGGTTTGTGAAATGTTTCTCATGTGATTTCGTGCGTGATCAGTTAAGCTGAGAAAATTTGTTTGTAATCAGGTGACAGTAAGTTCGGTGATTTTCATTAATGCCAATAGCAGGAGCTTTGTAGATTTCTTTATCGGTTAGAACGAGATTAAAACTTTGTTCGTTTGGCATTAGCTCGTTTCTGTCATTAGTTGCAGAAGACAAAATATTATCGTTTGCGCATTGGTAGTATCTAATCTTTATTTGAATTCATTTTTCAAATTAAGACTATTTAAATAGAAAAGAATATTTCTTCATTTTGAAAAAAAAGAGTTTATTATTTGAAATTGCTTATATTGTTTTATAAATGTCCACGAAGGAAAACTCTAATTGTTGAAAATATCTTCTTTTTTTTTTTTTCGTGGTCTAAACGAACTAGTGGGTACAGCATGAAATATTTTAAGAATTTAATCTGGTAATGTGTGAATAATAGTTCATGAAGTATGAAGCTTCGGATTTGCATGGAGGTAATAATATTTTGTTCATTGTGTCTGACTTAGGTTGATCCTAAATGTTGTTAGCTTTTTTTTTTTTTTTTGCTCTCATTCGTATTTTCTTTCACATTAAGAATTGGAAAGTTAATTCAGTAGATAAACAATCGATAGTAATAAGTAATTCTTTTGATATAAACCAAAAGGCTAGGTTTTGATCATTTATAAATCTCCATATGAACGATGCCAGGTAGATCGTGTTCCTATGGAAACACGCTAAAACAGAGGCTAAAAAAAAACCTGACTTGACGGATTAAGTCCAAAATATAACATGAAATGTATTCTACTTTAAATAATGGAAACTCGGAGAGAGAGAGAGAAAGAAGAGAGAGAGAGATTTAAATAAAAATAAACAGTGGATTGGATACGGAAGACATAATACTACATCTACACAATATTAGATTACAACTGTCCAAGTTAAACTGGCCATATTTCAGGGCAAAAATCCACCATTTAGTCTACAAATAACTACTGCTACTAAATAACGAAGGGAAAGAGATGGAATGCTTCGAGGCCTTTTGAATATTTCATCACAGAGGCAGGAGAGGAGGTAATGGGTTTCCTGAAGGAAAACGTCATTGACTGTCATAAAGCTCCGTAAGCTCCATTTGGGAAATTGAAAGAAGGGGATCTAGTACACTTCCAATACTTGCATTTCAATGGCAAGAATAAACCCTGCTGATATTAATCTTGGCAAAACCGCTGGATATTTGTAGCTTTATAGTTTCTCTATATTCTTCACGTGGCTGTTTTCCCTTATAAAAGTTTGACGTATCTTCAAGTTGAGACTCTACTGGTTTCGTACGATGTTAAAACCCTACAACGAATGTTGGCGGAAAGCCATAAAGTAGAACACCCACCAAACTAACCTGCTTCACCCCCCCTTGCCTCTACCCAACCCCTTTTTCTTGCTCGTAATGTTATTTTATGTCTCATTGCGTTGGATGCCATGTACACGGAGCTTTTCGTTTGTAGAGTAAAGAGGGAGTCACTTTTTTATTGCTTTGTGCGTTCTGGGATGAAATCAAACATGGCCGAATATTTTACTTCAACCCCTTAATGTGGACAAGCGTGGTTTATGTTTGAGGCATCTTCAAAATCAACTTTGTTGCTGTCCTCCTCTCTCTCTCCTCCCCCCATCCACCCCCCCCCTTACGCGCGCGCTTGTGTGTATTGTTACTGATTAAAATGTGTTGCTGATTCGGTTTATCCTCGGCTGAGCTTTCGATTTGTATTTAACAGTACTTGTCAGCTCTCTTGGTGACCTTACGGCTGTTAGAAGAGGATTGCAACCATGCGTTAGCCCTGGAAGTTTCCGTACTTCATTCGGTAGAATTCCCCCGTTAGGGGTATGCCGCAACGGTTTGTATTGTTGAGAATAAGTGCGATTGCGGCTTTTCAGGACCTACCCAGAATTAATACCCCCCCTCACTCTTCAGTAATAGGGCGGGTTCAGTTCTTTAGCGCACAAGCCAATGCCGATTCTGGTGCATACGGTTGTATCTTAAATGGAATTTCTATGTTTGGTTTTGAGGAATTAAGTCAAATGTTTTAATAAACATCGTATTGGATTCAGAGTTACTTACGAACATTTTTTTTTTAAATCTGTATACGATTTAGGAGATTGAATATCGGTTACTTAAATAAGGGTATTCCGATACCTGTAATATAAAATTTGATAATCAGTACATTTCAGTACCAAGTGAAATTTTTAAAATGTTATATCCGCCTTTCATCTTTTGAATAAAACGACCCCCAACCAGATCTCTAATTCATTTGAATTATGGACATATATGAGCAGGGGCGCTCGTGCATAGGCACTGCGGAACTGCAGCACCTCCAATTTTTCTCGATATATAAATATTTATTCATCATCATCATACGTATCAAGGATTTAGGCCTAGTATGGCCTGTTCCGGCCTTAGAAGTCATCGTTTAAGAGGACGTCCTGGTTTTCTTTTTCCTAATGGCTTGTACTCTAAGGCTTGTTTTGGTAATCTTTCTGTTTTCATTCTTTGAACGTGTTCCATCCATTTATGTTTATATTTTTTTAATTTTTTCAATTACTGGTTCTTGATTTAATTCTTTCATAATATCTTCGTTTCTTTTGTGATCAAATAGGGTATACTTTGCAGTTTTTCTCATAAACTTCATTTCTGCTGTTGTTAATCTTTGTTTGTATTTTTGTTTTATTGTCCAGATTTCGATTCCATACATTAAGACCGGTAGGGCTAATGTATGTATACTTTGAGCCTGGTTTGTTTTTGAACTAGGTTTGGTTTAAATATAGAGTTAATTACTCCTGTTATTTTTAAATATTTTGCAATTTTTATGTTTATATCTTTTTCATTTTCATAAGTGATCATGCATCCTAGGTAGTTAAATGAATTCACCTGTTCTAAGATCTTGTTATCTAATACTATTTTAGTTCTTGCTGGATCTCGTCCTTTAAAGGCCATAGTTTTTGATTTTCCATTTGATATTATCATACCATAATCTTTGGATATCTCATTTAGATTTAAAATAGCTTTCTGTAAGTTATCTTCAGAATTTGTGATTATTATTTGGTCGTCTGCAAAGAGGAGAGTGTTTAAGTTAACTGTAGGTGAAAGTTTAATTCCTTGATGTAAATTTTTACTCCACTTTATTATTATTTCATTTAAGTAGATATTAAAAAGAGTTGCTGAGAGGGTACATCCCTGTCGGACCCCTTGGTTTATCTCTCTTGTATATGATAGCTCATGATTTAATCTTATTTGTATTTGATTATTTTCATATATACTTGTGACAGCTTTTAGGATATTATTTGGTATTTGTCTTTCTTTTAATATGTTAAATAATGTTTCTTTTAACTTTGTCAAATGCTTTTTCAAAGTCAATAAATGCAATATGTGTTTCTAAATTATATTCTCTTCTTTTCTCTATTATTAATTTTAGGCAGAAGGCTGGGTCTATACATGATCGTCCTTTTCTAAATCCATTTTGTACCTCTAAAATAAAGTTTTCAGAATATTTCATTAGTTTGTTATTTAAGATTCTGCTGTATATTTTGTAACATGAATTTGGTATACTGATACCTCTATAGTTTTTAGGGTCATCTCTATTACCTTTCTTAAAGATAGGAATCACAATTGCTTTTTTCCATTCTATTGGAGGGATACCAGTTGAGTAAATTTTATTTAAAAATAATAAGAGTCTTCCTTTAAATCTTGTTCCTGCGTATTTATATAGTTCTGAACCTAGCGTATCTTCTCCAGGTGATTTTCCGTTTCTTGTTTCTTTCAGGCTGATTTCTAATTCTTCTTCAGTTATTTCCTTTTCATTTTCGTTAATTGTTTGCCAGTTGTCTTTTTTAAAATATTTGTCTGTCCACAATTCTGTGTAGTAATTTAGAAATTCTTCTAATTTCAATTCAGTGTTTAATTTTATGTTTTCATTGGTATCTGCATTTAGGTGTTTTCAAAATCTTATATACATTGGCTCTTATTTTATATAAATCATGTTCTAAATTAGAAACAAATTTATTCCATGATTCTCTGTCTTTTTCTGACTTCTCTTTTAGCTATGGCTCTTATTCTTTTATATTCTATTTCATCTTCTAATCTTTTACTGCTTAACCATTTGTGATAGGCTTCTTTTTTCTTTTTGATTGTATCATTCCAGATCTTCAGTTTTTTTCTTTTATTGAATTTTTTGGTCTTTCCTAAGCTTTCATTTGCTGCTGCATATAGTATCGTTTTTATATTAAGCCATTCTATTTCTATTTCTTCATTTTGTTTCATTTTATCTAGATACTGGTTAATTCTTTGTTCATATAGCCATTGTACATTTATGTCATTCAATAGTCTAGTTTTATAAACAAATGTTTCAATTTTTCTTTCTGTTCTTGTTACTTGTAGCCATTTAGGTGGTAATCTTAATTTTATTTTAACAAGGAAGTGGTCACTGCTTATTTCATATCCTCTGTGAACTCTAACATCTAGTGAAAATTTTGATGTCTTTTCATTTAATATGAAGTAATCTAATATTCATTTCCATCCTCTTGCTGCCCAAGTATATTTATGTATGTCTTTATGTTTATAGAAGGAATTCATTATTTTTAGGTTATTATAAACTACAAAGTTAATAAATTTTTTACCATTTCTGTTTAGAGTGTGTTCTCCATGTATTGCTATATTATTATTAATTTTCGTGTTTCCAATTCTTGCATTTAAGTCTCCTGCTAAAATTACGTAATCATTTTTATTTATTTTATTATATATGTTTTGTAGCTGATTATAAAAATCAATATTATCCTGTTCTCTTCCTTCTTCTGGGTCATATAAACCAATTATTGTTAAATAGCCTCTATCTATTTTTATTCTAGCTTCTATTATATTTTTAATGAATATTGTTAAGTAGTTATGTATCTAATTATCGGCCTCTCTCGCATTCAAAGCGCCAGTACGTGCCGTTGCAGGTTCTTACGCATTTATTCGTTTACTAACAAGCGAGAGCGGTGAGCGCACCACTTTGAATAATAGGCTATATCTTCGGGAATTTTTCGAATTTCTTGATAAAAAGTTAGGAACAGATTTTTAAAAGTACATACTTTCAGAAAATAATATTAAAAAATCGATTTTTTTGATCCTCTAAATAGTACTGCCTCCTAAAAACTTACAAATTAGCAAAAAGAAAATGCAATAGAGGAAAAACCTGACGTGATAGAGAAAAATGGGTTTGATATTTGAAATCAGCGCACCCAAATTAGTAAAAAACAAGTCTCATATAAAAGTCAGCAAAAATTGTGTTGGACTGCGTTATTTTTCTTCCAAAATGAAGTCACACATGTGTCAAGTTTCTTCAGAATTCAGACAGTTCATAACAGAGTTACGTCAGTATAAAGGTGTATTCCTCTCGAAGAACTCTTCATTGAATTTTATAGATCAAATATAAACCTTCGTCGATATTTAAGAAAAAATTCTTAAACCTTTTGAGTTATTTTGAAGAGTGAATGAAAACAATACTCATCTGGTGGCAAATTCATTTCGTGCATAAAAAAACTATCAACATCTTTATGAATTACTTTCAGTATACAATACAAGTAGACGTTAGCAGAACGATGTCCTTTAAGTACAGCTCGTATTTCATCATATTTTATTCATTTCAGTTATTATGAAACAAATCATAATAAAATAAAGTTTATAATAAACTGTGGAAGGGTTTCTTCTTTTTTTTTCTTATATAGCAAAATTTCTCATTGCACTGAATACAATGTTACTGTTGTATGCTCCAGAAGATGACCTTAACATAAAGGTCGAAACGTCGAATGTAGATTTTAGTTATATTAAACTAAAGTTTTTATTCAAAAACGGTAGTTGTCTCCATAATTTTCAAAAATGCACAATGTTACTGTATTCAAAGAAAATTTTAACGAAGTGATAAGTTTAAAAGAGCCTCCCTAGCTTATTCGGTTTCGACGATGTCCTACGGTTTAAAAGATCTCAGTCCGAATCCCGTCTATTACTTGAAGAATTTGCATCAGGGGAGGTAAGTTAACCCGTCTCTTACGGTTGAGACAGGTTTCCATTCCCCCCCATCGCAATTTAGGCACACCGGCTAGGAGAACATTCTTAATTCGTATACAAAAAAAAAAAAAAAAAAAAAAAGTACACTAATAGGCATAAGACTAACCGCATTATTCAAAGATGTTTGGAAGAACGTGGCCTTTAGCGCCACATATTGCGTAATAACTATCCTGTTGCTAAATACGCAACATAGTGTGGGGAAGGGGGGGGGTCGAGATTTTTCTTTGTGCGTAATGAGTACCAAGTTATGGCATAACTACGATAAATCTTAGTTATGCCATAGCAATCCTGAAAATAATTTATGGGAATTTGTTTTTCCTTACTGCAGTTCCTTGAGTTGAGGCAACAAACGGCGAATTTTCTCTTTGTTAAAAATCTAGTACTAACCTTAGTTCACATATAGTACTAATGTACTATGTGTGAACTAAGGGCTACATCCTTACGTGACTGCACGTGAAATAAAAATATACATTTTTAAAGAAATAAGTGATCACGGGTTTGGTTTACAACACGCTGTTATTGGAAGGAATACATTTTTGAAATTTGACAATCTCGCAATAACAATTGCATCCTCTCATTGGAACCTTTGTGATTCGAGATCTTGCAGGGATCAATTCAGTTTTTTTATGGAGAAAGTACCAGTAGTAGCTTAGCATTTATATGATACTCCATGCTCGAGCACCTAGATTGTGGTAGCGTGGGCCTCACCAAGCTACTTTGTTACACCAAACTTTTAGTAGATGCCAGTTTTAGAAATATCCACTAAATTTAGTGTTACAGAATGAATGTATTGCTGAGCTATATTGCGATTCTTACAATATGTAAGTAGACTTACATACTGTAAGAATCGCAACAAACACTTTTTTAAAATGAAATTTTAAAGCCTAGTAGAAAAGATGGGTACGCATTTTTTTTTCAAGAATCTGAAGCTTCCACTTGAATAAAACAACTGCACACATGTTAAAAAAAAGCAGTTATAATTGCTTTAATTTTAACTGTTAGCACGGAAGTATTTTAATTTTAACCGATGGAAATGCTGCTCGCATGGTTTACGGGGATGCATCCGAAACCACTCAAAAATGTTTAGTGCTGTCCAGCGATTGGAGTAAACGCGTTTCTTTCATACACTGCAATTCTTTTTCTGCCTTAGCCTCTGTAACAGGTATTTTCATGGGCAGCGTACTGTTGAACTGCCCACTATGCCTCCGCTTTCTTTTAAGCGGTAAGAACACACAAGCTGCTGGTCAAGATTTATTTGCTGTTCGGTTTAATCAATGGGAGCCAACTTCTCTTTCATCTACTACTGCTGTTTGGAACAGTCTCCGTCGCACTGTCTTCCCTTAAGACCGAAGGTGCATTAACCGGTCTCATACGGAAGTGGAATTATTTTCCCTCCTGGAATCTCGAGTTTTTCATCCCACAGAACAGAAAAACACGCAATTAACACACATAATACGCTGTCCTCATAGAGCCTTAGGTGCTTCGACTGTAATTCTAACACCAACAAAAAGTTCTAAAGACTGTTCAAAAAATAATCAGCAGATATCTATTTTACTATAAAACTCATATTCATACACGGAAGTCGATGTGCTATAGGTTTTTGTTGGGTAAGACTGATTTGAAAAGAAAAAAATGCCGTTTTGGTTGGCCAAGTAGATAGCGTCTTCATTCTCCACCCACAGGTCGTGGGTTCGAATGAAGACCTTATCTACTGGGCCAACCAGGACGTCATTTTTTTTTTTTCACTTTTTAATCAATTTTCACGTAATGTTTATTGGTTGTCTTCAGATGGTAGATGTTTCATTGCCCGCTGTGAGACCTGAAGTAGCTTGAAAAAGTTCCATATTTGGTCTTTAGATCAGCGTTCCTAGATTATATACCTCCCTTCCCCCCAAGTTCATCCATACTATCGGTTTCTAATATTTTTTGAGCGTGAATCCATGTAATATACATAGATAACTGTAACTACAATAAAAATAAGTTTTTCAATTTTAATATATATAAAAATCAGCCTACACACGATAGGTTTTACGGCTTATAATATTTAGTGCTACATGGACAGAGGTTACACACAGAGAGAGAGAGAGAGAGAAAATCTTGGACAGCTGGAGATCCTAGGAAATGTGGTAGATGGAATGAAAGAGAAATGAGTTCAGTGAGTGTGAACTCTAATGAATGTTGATGAGCAACCTCATCGAGAGAGGCTGTACATCACCCAAACCAGCTGTCATACCTTTTCTTTAAATTCATTCACATTATATGCACTCACTACTTCAACAGGCAAACTGTTTCACTTGCTGCCCTGTAAGAGAAAAATCTAGCTCTTATCCATTTCTTGACTGTCAACGAACTTAACTTCCATAGATGCCCCGTATTCTCTCTCCCCCACCTTCCGTATAACGAAAAATTTCATCAGACACTATCCTATAATACCCATTCAGAAGTTTATAGACTTCGATCATATCATCCCTCTTTCCCCTGTTAACCACAGTCTGTAATCCACATACTTGCAATCTGTCCTCATAATCTAAATCCCATAATCCGGATATAATCTTCGTAACTGTCTTCGCACCTTCTTTATCCCTTTGAAACTCAGGAAACTAAATCTGCAGACAATAATCTAGGTGTTTGGTCTTTTTAAGGCCTTATAAAGAGGCAAAATGACTTATCTTTACATGTCAGACTTCGCTTCAACATCGCAATTATTCTCTGAGTTGTATATTTGTAACTTTTGCTATGTGACCTATTGAGCTTCAAATTCCTATCCACCAATACGCCAAGATCCCTTGCCTCCTCAGTTCTTCTTTTTGTAGCATAACCCCGCTGATATAATATGTCGTTGGAAATCTCATCTTGACAAAATCATTACACTTACTAGCATTAAACTGATAGCAATTTTCATTTCACCAAATTTCCAGCCATTCAAATCATTCTGTAAGTGCTGAATATCAGTAGCATCCCTGATTGCCCTGCATCTTCGCATCATCGGCAAACAATTGCACATCTGATGTTAGACCTTGTCTGATGTCATTAATGCATAGATTGGACAATAATGGCCCAAGGACTGAACCCTTGAAGTACACCACTGGTCACCTTAAATCTGGCAGATTCACACCCACTTCTATATCACTTTTTGATATGTCTGTCAACCATCTCCTGATCCAAGTCAAGAGTTCATATTCCAATTCCATATTCTCCAGTTTATGCAACAGCGTTTCGTGTAGTATCCTATCAAATGCCTTAGAAAAATCCAATGTCATCATAGTGCAGGGGTGTTCAACCCGTCGAGCGCGGAGCGATTTTTGGTCAATCTCTTGTGTATTCCTCCTTACTTACAAATTTAATTAAAACTGAAAACATAAATTTAAAACTGATCCCATCATTACTATAACAAGCAACTCCTTTTGATATGATCAAATATCATATAACTCCTTTAAAGGTTGCGTGATGTAGTTAGACTATACTCTTGTCTTGAGGGCACGACACAGTTTATTAGCAAACCAGTGGTTAAACTTGTTTCACGACACAACCTATCTCATGAAAACCTTTCATTTTTAATAAAAATATATAATATAGCATGATCGAATGAAAAACACATCAAGTGAGCTGAAATGATTCTCTCTTCTTAATTTTTCAATGTATTTAATATAGGGAAGACAGATTTCATAGCTCGCCTGTTGAGTTTTTTTCGATCATACTGTATTTTTATATATAATAAAATATACAGAATAAAAATATATAATATATTTATTTCGAAGATTAATGTCATTGTTATAATTAATAGAAAGGAAAGAAAGAAATATATAATAATAGAATTTTAATGAGATATTTAAAAGCTGTGTTCATCCCATCTTTTCAACATTTGGTGGAATAGTAGATAAAGACACTCGCATTTCGTCATCAAGCATTCTTAAGCTTCCTCGTTTCATTGTCTTCAAGTTTGCCATCTTTGAAAAGGATATTTCACACGTGTGTAGTGGAAAACTGCAAAAGAATTTTTTTTTCTTTATTACTTACGTTTGGATGCATTTTTGAAACACGAATCCAACAGTTGTCTAAATCGCCCTCTTCATACATCATTAACAGACTTCGATCATTTTTTTATTTCAGCTAATTCTTCTTCAATAAGTGACAAGTTAATCGTTGCAGTTGAAAAAAATGGATTTCTCATCCAATCTTAGTCTTGTATTTCAATATTTGGGAAGTAGTGATGAATTTTCTCTCCGAGCATTGTTGAATGGTCAACAAATGGCGAGCTGATATCACATTTTAGTTCACAGGCTGCAGTTTTGGGAAATATTTTAACAATTTCACAAATTTTAACAAATAATCTTGATTTAAGAGGTCTACTTTTAATGTAATTGACCATTTGAACAACTTTGTCCATAACTTTTTTTTTTTTTAAATTCATTACCAGTGGTTTTCGCGACTAGTGCTTCGCGATGTAAAAAGCAATGAGTAATTATAATATTTTCATTCTCTTTCTTTGCTAAAGCTGGGAAACCTTTTTGTTGAACCAACCATTGAAGGAGCGCCATCTGTGCATATTCCTACACAATTTAACCATAGCAAATTATTTTCCTTCATGAAGCAATCTACTGTTTTAAATATATCTTCGCCTCTAGTTTTCATTGGAAGTTCTAGACAACACAAGAATTCCTCAATAATTCTGTTAGCATGAATGAAACGTATAAAAAGGGGTAATTGCATTAACCCACTGACATCTGTTGATTCACCTAACTGCAATGTAAAAATCATATTATCGTCTTGAAAATTATCTTTTATTTGCAGCTTAATGTCAGCAGACATGTCTTGAATACGTCTTCCAATCGTGTAATCTGCCAAAGGGATTTTATTAACTTCTATCTCAAATTCGGGCCCAAACATTGTTCGAACAATAGCACAGAAAGATTCCTTTTAATGGTTTCGGCAATTGTGTGTGTCAAGTATCAAAAAACATCTAATTTTTTTTTAGGTGCAAGAATGAGTAAACATCTATTAGATTCGTCTCTTTCTACTCGAAACTTAATTCTGGAATCTAGCCGGAAAAAGGGGGTGCCGCAAAACGTTTCGAAATTATCACAGTGACAGGATGGTATTTATTTAGAATGTACACTAGAAGGTTACTATAATTCTGGTTTCGAGTCGTTCATATTATACAAAAAACTATACAAAATAATTACGTCCACAATACATTCTCCAAAAACGACTCGGTTTAACGGTTGTTTTATGATAGTGACGATGACTTCATAATTAGTTCTTTTTGTAATAACAATCTTGTCCCCAAAAGGTTAGGAGCGTGTATTATATTAGTAATCAGAGTTGGGCATTTTTTTTTATGGCACATCGTGTTTCCATTAAGTCCGAAGATAAATCACCTACCATCTAAAGATATGGGACTCCTAGATAAATTCGAAAATTTCCATTTGAATTCATTTCCATCGCTTATTTGTCGATAAAGAATACCTTGCATGCTGCAGATACGATATACATTTTAATTTATATATCAGCCTCAAATCATCCCTTAATTTGATACTCCTAATTACTAGGGTTATTAGTCCGCTATACTTCTGCTTGCTATTGGTGGAAAAAAAAAAAGTTAATAAAGCAAGCTTGCAAGCTCTGAAGTTACAACTGAATGAATGAAGTAATCGAAATCCTAATAAAACTAGAAATAAACGTAGAGTTAGATTACTCCGTTTGAAGGGCGGGGGTAAATGCAATGTTTTTATGTATTTCCACTTTATTTCTGCATTATCAATGGTAAATTTGCTTGGACGTCCTCAGCCTTAAATAAATTAAAATTATACACGACTAAATGCATGTCTTGCCATTTGAATGCGTTTCCCCTTCGTTTTTAATATTCCGTAAAGCCTTCCGTTCTCTTAAAGTAAACCCAAGCAGTCATCACGGATGAGCGAGTGTAAAAATAAAATTCCATTCGCACGTTTATCAGAGTACAACAGGAGGGCATCGACCACAGTAGCACGACCGTAATTCATTACGATAGCTAAACAAGCGACTGCAAATAGAAACGCAGCTGTTCGTTTAAAATTTTATTACATGTTTTAAAGTAACTTTCTCAGACGATGTAGTGGTTGCCTTAACTTGTGCAGCCTGTTTTATTTTTCGGTTTCCGAATTGTTGAAAATATGAGTTAAAAAAGATATACAGCGTTTCTCATTGGGTAGCGAGGAGAATCAGTTTCATGCCTTTTTTATTTCTTCCCATCGTCTTCACGACGATTTCAGTATGATCAGTAAGGATCACACACGTTTTGGATTTAGACTTTGGTTAATATCATAAACCCTTTCTTTTTATAACATTGCCTGGAATGCAGCCCCACAAGCCTTTCGTGTAGAGCTGGCACATCTATACAGCAACAAATAGCCAATTCTGCTACAGAAGTTTAAATTTCTCCCATTGTGCATACAGACGTGTGCAGTATTCAGATAGAGAAATTTCGAGGAAGGAGTGAGATACCGCACGAGTTGACCAGTAAACCCCATGAAGTGACAGAAAGCGAGCTCTGGTCCGTTCATGGGACCAGAGCTCGCTTTTCCATGTTACCACTCACTAGGAATCCTTTTGCTTTGGTTGAGGCAGATGAGTGTTAAATATCCGTTATAGATAAATTTTGTCGACTACAATTAACTTTGTACACAGGTGTAGTATTTCTTAGTTCATCGTATTACTTTGTTTCAGGTATAGTTCAGACATCCTTCGAAGAAGTAAAACAATTAAGGTTGCCGCATCCTTGTTGTAACAACAGATCGCTCTTCCACATAACTGGAAGCACTGTAATTGCAATGGCAGATAAAAAAATCTCCTTATTGTTATGCTAGGAACAGAGAAAAGCTTCATTTAAAGGAGACGTTAATAAAAGGATATTTTACAGTTTGCTGCTTAAGAAGAAAGGAGGGGGGGGTTCTTGCATAAGAAAATGAAATAAGTCGGTGGAATGGACAGCTGAAACTTCCATCGGAATAGTTTATTTCGTTTTCAGTTTTTTTTTTTAATCTTCTTTTGTTATACAATAATTTTCTATTTCTATGCAATAAATTATATATGAATCGTCGATCAGTCTCTTTCCTTAAATCTTCATTGTTTTTAACATATTTGAGTCATTAAACTGCGATTGTTTTAATTTTTATTAGCGGCGTACTTGAAATGCAATCGTTTAGATCAGTGTTTCTGAAAGTGTGGTACGCGCACCCCCCGGGGGGGGGATATGTGGCAATTTTCGGCTATGCATCATTAACGCATGGAATCATTATTTAGAAAAATAAATTAATTTATACGTATATATTTCTTAATAAATTATATACATTTCGGCGCCAAACCCCCCGTTTTCCGGACTGGTAGGCCGGTTCTCCGTGAATTCTGATGACTCGAATTTTGAAGACTCGACACTCAGGGTGTTGAATCTTCAAAAGGGGATCTACCCCTGGCGCCTACAGTGCCCAACCTCCGAGTTCCGGACTGGTAGGCTGGTTCTCCTTGAAATTCTGATGACTCGAATTTTGAAAACTCGAAAGGGGTTCCCCCCCCCCCCCGAATTCCGGACTGATAGGCCGGTTCTCCTTGAATTCTGATGATGACTCGAATTTTGAAGATTCGACCTCAGGGTAGCCCCTAAGTGCTGAGTCTTCGAAAGGGGGGCTCTCCCTCCTGAATTACAGACTGGTAGGCCGGTTCTCCTTGAATTCTGATGACTAGAATTTTGAAGACTCGACACTCAGGGTAGCCCCTGAGTTTCAAAACGTTTCAAATAACTTGACAAAAAACGTGACACAAAAACGTTACAAAAAAAGGCTTGTTTTATATTATAGAGTAGATATATTGAGGGGAATATATATTGTATAAATTCTCCTACTCAAATTGCGAGTCACTGTCGCCCCTACGTGAACGTCGGGGCGATAGTAATTCGCTCCCTGCGTTAAATAACACGCCCTCCACAACAGCCTATACTGCAAACCACGAAAAACAATTAGTTTTATTATGTCCCTGAATAAGGTACAAAGACATTTGCAGTCTGTGTAATATATTTCTCAACAAATAGTGCAATTAGAAACAACTGGGATAAAAACAGCACTAACTAATGAATCGCATGTCCCGTCCCACAGAAACGGCTGTATAGATTCAAGTAAAACCGTATGTTGCATTGGCAACATACTGTTTTGTTTGACACCACCCCGTCGTGAACGTGTCAAAACTAAGAAATATATACCGATACTGAACTTGTTTCAGATATTATGGAATTCGTTGAAGTAAATTAGTATTTAAAATCAATTTATGGAAATAAGAGCCAACTAAATTGTCCGCTTGCTTTTGTCTTTGGGTGGCGCGATCTTTTGTTAATACCGCACCAATCACTGGCCTACCATTGTTGTCTGTTTCATGCTCGGCTTTCGCTTCTCATTAGTTATTTGTGAAGGATTGTTCATTACGCATCTCAAGTCTTATAAATTACTGGTAATTTTTGCTTGAAATAATGGGAAAGAAGATGACGCTATTTGGGTAGATGACTTTGACGATGCATACAAGGAAACAGCTCTCGAGGCCGGAAGTAATGATGGCGAATAGGAGCTTCTTGATAAGTCATACCCATTTTCAGTTTTTTCTGAGAACTTTATTTTCCGAAAATCCTCGCATATATCTTGCACCACGATTTTTTTTCTTTAAATTTGAGGGGGGGGGATGCAAATACGAGTTTTACTCGAGTAAATACAGTAATTTTTTTTAGCTTTCAAATGCATAACTATGGATCATTGGTTAAAGACTGGATTTATAAAATGAACAAAAGAGAGCAATATAGCAGATACGAATAGCTGTAAGCAACAAGAAAACGTTGATATTGTTTCCCTCTCATAGATGATTAATTATTTAAATTAAGTAAAACTTTATAGTATCTTTATAAATTTTGTTCTGTGAAAAATAAATCATATCTTTTTCTTTACATGTACATTCTAAATTCAAATAAAATAGATATTTACAATGAAATATACTTTTTATTTATTTATTATTATTATTTTGATAAGGGGGTACTTGGTAATAATGAAAATTTAAGAAGGGGTACACGTTTATCTGAAGTTTGAGAAACACTGTTTTAGATGATTATACTCGTACATTTCTTTATAATCCCCTGATACCAGAAAAATTCTTCAGAGAATCAACTCGTGGCCAGATCGCGTGTGGCTGTGTAATCAATAGTGTTCCAATTACAAATTTAATTTAACAAGAAAAAACGATTTTTTCTCAGCAGTAATAATAAATTGATATTCTGTTGATGTAAAGTAGGTATCCTGTAATCAGCTATCTTCTAGTATTAGCATTTTCGTTACATCATTATCAGGGGCACGCCAAAGATATTTTCCGCTCGGGTGCAAACTTTTATCGGCCGCCCCTAATACTGCATTGTATATTAGCTACATAAAATGCCGCCCTATCAATGTTGTCGCTCGGGTGCGGTGCACCCCTTCCACCCTCGGGTTGGCGCAGCCCTAATTATTATAACTGAATAATGAATTAGTAGTAATTCCATCTTGACTCATAGACTCAGTAATCATCTGCGAAATTTTATTACTGTCTCAGCTGGTTGAGACAGGAAACGATTTGTGAATGCTGATTTAATACATATACCGTACTATATAATAAATATAAGGATTGAAGTACATTTCAAGAAATTTTAGTTATTTTTTGTTAAAGTTTCATTTCAGGATGTTGACAAAATTAGAATTATTAATTGTTGCTACATGGCTGTATTCACTCCTCTCCGGCACATTACAAGCATTTTGGTGTTTTAAAAAGTTTTAAAGTAATATTTCACGAAAAGAGAAAGATGAATTTTATCACAGTCTAACATCATGAAAAAAAATTGATTAAAAAATGTTTTGTGAACCCAGAAGTCGAGCTTTTCTTTCTGCAGAACGACAGCTGAAATCTTTATCAGCCAGCTGATGTAAGTGATTGTAAATTCTTTTGAATCTGGAATGGAAAACTGTTATTAGGGAATGGCAGTGAGATTAAAAATGTTCCATTTTCTATTTCTTCAGTTGCTTGGAGGAACTTTTATTTGCGGGAAAGAAAAAGAAATGCTAGAAGAAAGAATAAAGATAAAATTAGGAGCATAAAATCATAAAAACGAAATATTATGTGATGCTTATAAAAGGGTATGGAGAAAAAAAAATATTGCTGTAATGAACATCTGTTGTGATGTGGAGAAAAAAGCGTTGAAAACTACGCCCATGATGAATGTTCAAGGTCGATTCTCCTAAGTGTACAGACTTTTCATACTACGAAGATGAACAAAAGTAACGTGCTTTCTCTGCATTTCTAATTCATTAAGCTAGTGAAGATGTTATTTGTAAATATTTCCTTAAATACATTTCGATTTCTTAATTGTTTTCTGTTTTAAATATAGGAGGGGTGGTTTTAGATTTTTTGACGACTGGATTTAGTGTTCGGTAGGCTCTGCAAAATAAATTTTTCGATTTTTTTTCTCAAATATTTAATTTATATAAAAATTTCTTTCTCTATTCTGTTCTATCCCACTCTATTTTTTTCTCTAAAGAGCGCAGAAGGATGTATTAAAAATAGTAATAATGTTAATAAATGGCTAACTATGCACTGACCTTCTAATAAAAAAACTTCTTTTTTTTTTTTAAATACTGGTCAACTCCAAATTATCCTCTGTAAGATATCCAAAACGTCAGTTTGGATAAATGTTGCGGAAACTCATCTCATCATTTCTAAATTTCACATAAATTATTATTATTGTGTGGGTGTCTAAGGTAATGATTTTTCACAAACTGAGAAAACAACACATTTCGTATGTTTTACTGTCGCTTTTTCCCACTGCGATATAAAAAGTGCCTAGACTATTTACTCAAACTCTCGATAACATAATACTTAGACAAAAATAAACACACAAACAAGCGATGTTTTCCAAACAGAAAACAGCACAGATTGACCCGTTTTAGATGTTCCGAACACGTATAAAAATTCCTTTATTTACTTTTCTTTGTGTCTAGCATGTTCTGTCGCAAACACGCCTGTTCACCTCTGCAATACAGGGTGTTCGGGATAAATTTGACAGTTTCGTAAGGAAAAAGAAAATCTTCTTTGTATCTATTAAATTTAATGAATTGACAAAAAAACATTACAGGCAGAGTTAATTACAATACTATCAACAAGATTTACTCAAAATAACCACCATTAGCATCGATCACAGCTTCAATTCTGCTTCGGAACCTCGAACAAGCTGATGCTACAGTCTCCCTGGGAAGGGCCGCAAAAACTGTTTTAATTTTATCCATTAACTGGGCTTTTGTATTACTGGAAGTGCGATTGGTGTCTTTTTCAACTGCGCCCCATACAAAATAATCCATGGGGTTAAGGTCTGGGGAGTTTGGAGGCCAAACATTTGGACTGGTGAAGTCGTAGAAATTTTCAGACAACCATTTTTGACTTTTCCCAGAGGTGTGGCAAGGGGCCGAATCCTGCTGCCATACATACGGCCTACCATTGGCTACCCTTGTTATCCAGGGCTTGACTACAGTTAGCAACTCCACGAACAAAGCCCGAATTCCAATGCCAGGGTTCTTCAACACCTGTTCCTGCAGATTTGCGAGGAATTCTGCTGTACGAACGCAATCAGATCGTCTGCTAGGGATCTTTCTTCTTGCTACATCCTCGTAGTCACCATTGCAAGTCTCTAGTTCATGCCTGATTGTTTTTACTGTATTCAGGGAGCATTGGGCAGCAGTCGTAATATCCTTATTTTGATGGCGGGCACGAATCATCATGATACAAGTTATTCTCTTCCATGATCAGGTGGGTTCCAGCTATCCATCCTTTCTGACATCTTGTATATGAATGAAGAAGGGTCCAAACTTTTAAATGAAGAGAAGTGTGTGTTAATACATGTAACTTACGGAAAAATATAATTAATTATAAATATGTCAAATTTATCCCGAACACCCTGTATATTATCCCTAAATTTTTCACGACAAAATATATAAATCAATATTCTTCTTATAATGCAACTCGATTTTGTAAAGAATCTACGCGAAAGTTATGAACATTTTTTTCATACTCGAATTACTGAAACACAGCTAAACATTTTGTTATAAACCACAGTTGGTTGGCCTGTAATTTTCTAACTCCAAGTATCCTTGTGTAGCTTTGGCATTCACTTTGAATAGACGTCTGGGAGTCTCTGCCTTCTCTCCCCTCCACTTGCTGTGTCGCCACATAAAATGACTAACTCCAACGTGATAATGGTCGCGGATTTTCAACCTCCCTTCGCTTCAGGTCAGGTTAACAGATAGCAATCCATCCTAATCAACAAAGGCAGCCACACTATAAAATTCATTAATGTGAGGGGGGGGGGGGAACGTGTGCTTCTAAAACTAATTACATTATTCGAAATTTCATTAATCTGTATATTCTGAAGAAGAAATGAGTACGCGTATGTAACCATGTTTTGTATTAAATATGCGAAATACCTAAGTTTGTCGCATAATAGCAGTTATTTAAAACCAAACCTTTAATCGATGCACTGGCCTTCTTACGTAATTATGCTAGTGTGACATTTGGAAAATTAAAACTGTACAAAAAATAAATAAAATAAAAAAAATTATTGCATTTCGATATTAAACACAAATTTTGTTCTGGAGCGAGCGTGTCATCCTCAAACAAATTTCCTTTCGTACAGCTTAGCAACAATTTGAGAACTTCCAATGTCTGTGATTAATTTTAAAAAATAGTAAAGTTCATTCTTCTTATACTACACCATCGGTTTCCAACCGGTGGTACGCGTACCCCTGGGGTACGTGGTGGGCCGTTCAGGGATACACGAAAAATAATCAGTAATGGCGGAAAAACAAGTAAACAAAATGCAAAATGTTAGTTATGGAACAAAAGTGTGAGTATTTAAAAACAGCTATTTCAAAAACAAGGGGTAAAATTTATAGAAATGGGTTTAAAAGGGGTACACAAGTGGAAAAAGGTTCGGAACCACTACACCGTTATTATTTTGCTGATATTATTGAGAAGTTTTGGTTTTAAAAATTACAATTTGCTATGTTTTTAATTAAATTCTCTAAATAAATTCTGAAGAAAACTAATCTGCTACTTTTCATTTTGTGAATAGCTGAAGTCCTTGAAAGTCATTTCGTTTTATTCTGGTTTAAGCTTGTTCGATAAAGCCAGAATTGCGCACGAAAATGAATTCTTAGATTTTTTTTTTTTCCCCACATTTGGCGTTCGTAGACGCCGTACGGTCACTCCCGTCCCTCGCCGGGTTTTCAGAGTGAAGTCTTCTGCTAGAAAAAGTGGTAAGGTGTAGATTCCCTTTCCACACAGACTTAGTAGGACAATCACAAACATCCATGGCGGGATTCGAACCCGCGGCCTCTTGGCTGGAGAGCGGACACGCTAGCTACTCGGCGCCAACCAAACTGGCTGGCTGCGTGTAAACTATGTGGGATGATCGGATAATTATCAGTGGGCTTGAACGTCCGCGCGGTTAGCCTAGTGGCTGTGCGCTTCGCAACCCTATGACTGGGGAAGGAGTATCCCAGGTTCGATTCCCGAATTTGAGGATCTTCCTCAGCCATAGCCAAGTTAGCCGGTCTTGGGCGCGGGCAGTAGGGTTTTTCCGCCAGTTTATCTGGCGTTTTTCATCCTGCAAGAAGGCAAACCGGCCCCGTGAACACACACACACGGACCCACAGTCATAAATACTTAACCCCCCTATGAGAGGGCTCAACTCGCTCCAATAGGGACGGGGGAGGAAACTCCATACGAATAAATAAATAAAATAAGTGGACTGAACGTAATTCTTTGATAAAAAAAAAATCTAATTTTTAAAATAATGTAATAAAATCCTTAAAACTTACTACAAATGGTATTAATACTATACAGTAATCGATGATTATGTTTTTTAATTGTGATTGTATCTGTCCTTCGATTGAAAATGTCGACAGAAAGCGAACATATCCATACATTACGGCAAAGTTTGTTCACGTGATAAAACTTCATAGTTAACGATAAGTTAACCACGAATAGAAAGGCCATTCGATATTTGGCGGTGGTAGATACCAAAAATATGTAACCGGGACGGACAGACAAACAGATGCTTTATATGAGGTACATCAAAGGGAAGTTCATTTTAGAGTGCGTGTGACATTCGGAGAAGTGATCGTTACAAGCGATTGATTGGCTGGCTGCGTGTAAACCATTTGGAATGGTCAGATAATTATCAGTGGACTGAACGTAAACCCAACATGCTCTGTCCATTCTAGAAAATATAACTGAATTATGATCCTTGGAGTTAGTTGGAACTACTGAAGCAATGGTAGCTGTGGGGTCAGTATGTTAATTTCGTGTTTTTCGGGCACATGTGCCTGTTTGTACGGGATGAAGAAACTGTGCTATCTCTGTATAAGAGAACCTTCATTTAAAAGCCGTTATAAAATACTCCTTACGTCCTAGACGGGATTCGAACTCGGATCTTTTCTAACCGCAGGGCAAATTCGATGACGTCATTACATTCATAATCTCCAACTATCCAATGATGATTCTTAATGCCACATGCTTTAAATGTTCTTAATCATTGCCACATAGTAGCTGCTGTATGTGACGAGTTTGAAGAGTAAATTATCCTCAGAATGTCAGATATTATGGACTTTTCTACAGTGTGTTCCTCCCAAGTTGCACCTAGATGTTCCACAGCTGCTATCCTCAATATATCATCGCTATTCTATCCCTCTGACTTTCAACCTTTATCATTCTAATTGGACAATCAATTTCTCCCTGATTGTACTCTAAATTAAAAAAAAAAAAAAACTCAAAAATTTTATTCGGGTTTTCTCTCAAATTTGGGGCGATGCACTCTAAAAAATTCTTGAAGCTATCGAAAGGTCATTTAATCAATGATCCTTTTCTCACAGACTCACTTCAACTACTGTTCCACGGATTGTCTGATTTTTCCGGCTTGTATTTTTTTTTTACAGGTATTTCAATGGGCACGGTCTCATTCAACTGGCATCCATTTATAACTTTCCGCTGAGTCTATAATAATACGAGCAACAGCTGTCCAAGAACTTTCCCCTAATCTGCTTCTTTTCCTCTTTCATTTCATCTGTTTTCACAAAATGACTTCCAAGGACTTCATCTTCAGATATTCAAAATGAATATTAGCAGATTATTTTTCTATTAACGGCATTCAGGGTTCCATTTTCCATCACAAACAGAATCTCAGAAATAGCTCTACACTATAAGGCGCTTCCTCTGACACACTTCACGGTATATATAGTCTTTACAAAACATTCCGAGGATACGCCAGACCACGTGTGACCATCAGATCCGCAAATTGTGTTACGCGGCTCATTGCTCTACTTCTGCTAGTGCCTCACTATCTACATCCACTGTTTTCTTTTTTGTACGATCATAGACTGTGTGGAGATAGTAGAGACAGCTCAGACAGTTACACAGCAGTCATGAATGAATGAAATCATTGTATAAAGCGGTTTTTGTTTTAGGTGCCTTTCACAATGCACCGCTTATTCTGTTATTTATCCGTCCCCACGTAAGCGTATAATAATTTCCACTCTGATTGGATAGACTGTATTAAATTTGGCAGTTGTTCTATTTATGTATGTATATATATGCACAAGCTTTATCGACTCAAGGAGCTATACTAGTTCATCAGGAGAAAGATTTTACAAACATTTATGCGGGTTGCGATAAACAAGCAGTATCATTTATCAGCTGTGCTATCCAAGTAGTCCAGTCATCTCAATTTTAGTTTCGATCGAACCACTAAACGATACAATAATGCAAAATGACAAAACAAAATATCTACAGAATAATTACTATTACACTTATAATGATTACTATTACACTTATAATGATTACTATTACACTTATAATGATTACTATTACAATATGCATCTTTTTATGATGGTCTCGGATCTCCACACACGTCCAGCTATGTTTGCAAACTCTCTTCAGTTTCAATTCTACTTTACTGTGTGTCGCGTGCGATTTTTGTTACTGTCGTTTCAGTTGATTGATAATAAATAGGCTATGGTTGTTGTTAACAAGATGTGTCTTCTTGTTAACAGTTTCCTTCTTCCATTGTGATTGCTGTTTTTCCAGTCGCTGCTTTTTGTTGTATATCTGCACTTCAGTCTGAAGAGATATCTGCAATGTAGTATTGCGCCATAGTATTCGTATAAATGAGTTGAGGTCGTTTCCATAAATTTTTCCTGCATAATTCAGAGCCAAACTAACTTTGAGTCGGATCTGTCTTGTTACAGAAATATGTTCGGCACGCTAGACAATATTGATTGCCACCGAAGTACGTAATGAACCCCCAAATGCTGATATTAATTTTTGTTTTGGAAGAGATATAATGTTCCATATTTTAATTGATGATAAATCAATTAAAATTGATTTATTATCATTTAAACAAATAAAGGTTTGCACTTTTTTTTTTTTTTGGTCGAATCCTTGTTTAATGTTCTTCTAGTGTACACTTTTTTTGTACACAAGGAGAGAGAGAACACTAATGAGAGTCACTTACAGTAGCGAACAAATTAAGCCGAATTTTCGTCCGAGTATTAGTTTTAGTTCACTATTTTGGTTGAGTGCTGCGTGTTTTAACTGTGTTGTGCGTTTTTAATAGTGTAGACAAGCTGACATGCGTAGTGTGTTATTTATTTTGTGCAGTTACCACGACTCAAATTGCCTATGAGTGTGGTGTTAGTTCGAGTACTATTAATGCGATTTTAAAGAGGTTTAGGAAGATATGTACCTTTTTTTTGCTGACAGAAAAGGAAAATGTGGGCGAAAAAGGAAAACTACACTTACTCAAAAGACTTCTCCAGCCCACTTTCAACAAGCTCCTAACCCCAGCTTAAAAAGATGCTCTGGGGTTTTATACGTGAAGGTCCACAATCACTTGTGCCTGTTGACGGTATGATGAAAAGTGACCAATACAAAAAAAAAACATTGGAGAAAAGATTGGTCCCACAGACCCAGAAAGACTAAGAACTCGTCTTACAACAGTATCTCGTTCCATGTCACACTTCAAAAAAAAAAATGAGTTCCTCAAAAATCACAACATCCAATTGTTTCAGTAGCCAGGTAACTCTCCTGACATTAACCAAATTTGTCGGCCATAGTGTAATAGAGACTTAAAAATTAAATTAGGATACAAAGGATAACTTAATACAATCCATTATATTAAAAATCCATTAAAAGTATAGTTTTGAGATTCAGAAATAAGAAAAATGTGTTCCATGTTGGATGAGTCCATGCCTAAGCGAATTAATGAACTTATTAGGAACAGAGCAGCAATATAAATTATTAGGTAAAGTTGGAGTTTAATTTTTGTACTTATTTTCTTGAGAAATTAAAATTTTTCTTTAAAATGGGATTCATTTGTTTGCTACTGTAGTGCCGAGAGCCTTCCAGGTATGCAATTAAGTGGACGCCAAAGCTAGGCAAAATACACGTTGCTTAAATTATTGCCATGCTATACATATAAATTGATACTCAAGGTTCAGTAAATGTTACCGAATATTTATCCTCCTCGGATAAATATTCGGTAACATTAGGATTTAATTGTAGTATTAGGTTAATACATAAGTTTCGGTATTATGGCTTATTTCTTAAACCATCATGACCAGTGAAGAATTTATTCAGCTTATTTCTTAAACCATCATGAAGAATTTATTCAAAAAATAATAAATAAATAACCAAACAAAGCAGTGAGATTCGTTCGCTTCTTCATTGACTAAAAATAATTCCTATTAGAATAAAATACACGAATGCGGTCAAGGCGTCCATATATTCCGCCTTTCATTAGTTAGTAAAAAGCAGTGGCGGCTCGTGACTTAAAATCGTGGGGTGCTGCAACTCTCGAAATATACCTACACACTGTAAGTACAGTGTATACGTGTTTGGGTAAAATATCAAAATTAGGGTAAAAATTAAAAAAAAATTAAACATGAAAAAATATTGTTTATTAATGATAAAATTATTATACAGTTTAGTATGATTCAAAATTACTTAAAAATTAATATAACAAATATTATGGCTTTAAATTGTACTTAATAAAATTAGTTTCATTGATTCATCATAAGGGAAGCTCTTCGCTTCGTTTTACAGCTACAGTGACATGCGGATTGGAAGGGATTCACTTTACTTCCCAGGGGATTTCGATGTTCCTTATTTACGTTCTCATCTGTAACTAAAATAACAAGCGTGTTGAGTGATGGCGCTTCCCCGCTTTCTGGTCAAAGGTTCAATTAGATCTAATATAAAGTGTGGCTCCGAATATCTTGTCATCCACACCGTCTAAAAATGCCCCAAAAAAGGTGTCTTTTTTTAAATTACTCTTTTAAAATAAATTAAAAAATTTATATTAGTCGGATCTAATTTAACCTTTGGTTGGAAAGCAGGGTAGGTCCATCACCCAGTAAGCAATTTTTGATTGCTTTTTAAATTAGGAGCATCTATATTAATACTAGCTCAACTTTTTTTCTAATAAGATTAGAAATATGATGTAATTTATATGGTAATTAGAATTTTTTTTAATCTTAATGTGTTCTGAAATATCAGCAAATAAATACACTAGTTTTTAATTCCCCATTTTGCAATTTGATGGTGTTTATGTATTTATTTATTTTTATTTATTTTCAGTTAACATCTTCGGATTACTTTTAACGATTTCGTTAATTTTGAAGAGTCGATACTGCAAAGGTAGGAAACGACATCATTATATTATTATTATTCTCATTAAATAACACAATAATGTCTTCCTTTCAGTACCTAATTTAAAGCAACTGTAGCTAAAAAAAAATAATAATAATAATTCTTTATTGTAGGGAGCTCCATAACGAAACAAATTAATGGTTCATTTCTATAAATTAAACCTAAGGAGAGATTTAATTAAACTTAAATATAGGTTTAGACTACACCAGTGTTTCCCAACGTGGGGCGTACACAGGGGGAACAATTTGAATATTTTGGTGGGAAATTAGAAAATGACTTTGCATTCGTCACCTCATCACCGATATACTCAAAAATCTCACCATTGTCGGCGATAAATTGTCAATGTTGCAACCCTGACTTTCCGGTAAAAAAAACTGACATCATTAGTACAGCAGTCAACATAAATACAGTATCAAGAAGAACTCTCAGAAAAGCAAAATGATGAGTCTGTTAGAAGTTTATTCAACATAAAAGGAACAATGGCACTGCTTTGGGTGACGAGACAGAAACGAAATACCGAAATTCAATCAGTTTTGCCAAAAAAAAAAAAAAAAAAACTGTTGCCCTTCCCGTCGTCATATTTAGTTGAATGTGGCTTTAGTGCTGTAAATGACTTGCTACTGAAAAAAAGAAATCATCTGGATATCACAAACCATGGGGAATTTGAGATTGAAAATGACTAAATTAGTACCTCAAATAAAAACTCTTTGCAGCAGACATCAAGCTCAGGGATCGCATTAACTCGGATTTTATTTTCTCGAGTTCAGTTCGATTTATGTTTTATAATATACAAAGTTTAATATAAAATTTATATTCATCGAAGAAAGTCAAATTAAAAACAGTTTTACCTTTTTTATTTAAAGTACATAAAGTACATGTAAACTATGGATTGCGCTGCGGTCGAAACATGCTGGTAATACCCAAGGCTAACAAAGAAATTTTTCATAAATCCTTCGAGTACATAGCGACAAGCAGTTATAATAAACTTCCGAATGAAATGAAATTAAATCTATAACCTCAGAATATGCATTCAGAAAATGATTGAGAGACTACCTCATGGGATTAAACAACGTTGACAATTACTTTATAGTATAAGAGATCATTATAACTCATATATCATAACCAATTAAGGTATTGATTTACAAATTGGTTCATTCAATTAGGTATTAATATATTAACATGTACATCATTATAACTAGTAAGGTAGCCGTCATGGATGCGGTCTCTGGACTGAGAGTCCAGGACCGCATCAGTCCTGTTTTGAGCTAATTACTTTTCTAGTAACCAATATGGCTACGGCCCTTGGTTACACATAAATACATAAACTAACTTACATTATTCTAAAACCAGTAACTTATCATAAACTATGAAACCATTCGAAATCTATTATACTCTACTTGCATATATGAGAGAACTTTTTTATTAACTATAATAAAATAATAGCCAAAATAAGTGTTTAGTACCAACAGAATATGATAGTAATACTTGAATTTTATTCTATAATATTATATTGTACATTGAATTGTATTGTGAAGTAGTGTACATTGAATTATGCAAGTTGAATAGTATAATATGTATATCTTGTATACGTGATGTGAATAATAATAAACTGTTAATAATAAAATATATTTTTCAGAACTTGGCTGACTATTATGCTAGGGGTGGGGCATCAAAATCTTTGAAGCGTTGAGGTGGGGCATGATCCAAAAAACGTAGGGAAACACTGGACTACACCAAGTTTTTGGATTAATTTATTACTATAGCAACTAAAGTGTCGTATATGAAATGTGTAATTTCCCAAATTTGTCTTCAATACTCCACTTCAATGTGTGTTTGGTGTAAGCCTGCAGTTTTGCTTAATTTACTTAATGAAGTATCAGCATGTGAAACAGAACTTTGACTAAAATTAATTTGCTATGAATTTTTAAGTCTCGAGTTTTTGATCGTTATCCAGATGGTTGTTTAAATACTTGCTAATAGCAAGTAGAATGTTTTAAAGACAGTTGTTGCTTTCAGCAGAAACCAACAATTGGAATATACGTTTAATAAAAAATAAGAATATATATTTAGTAAACAACAAAGAAAAACACTTCTTTAAAGTTTGAGCTGTTTGAAACTCAGTAAACATAGGAAGTATGTGGGCATATTTCGCTTCACTTGGTCAGCTTAAAAGCCACATAAGTTTTCCTAAAATCGATCCCCAAAATAGAACTTATTCAAGATAAAAAGAACAAGAAGATATAAAGAAACCATAGTTCTATATCATAAAAACACGTTCTGAAGTAGAATTCCCCGTTTTAAAAATTGATGGGAATTGAGTTCCTATTTGTTTTGTATTTTTGAACGGAGGAGACAGTCTTAAAATCCAGAAAAAATAGCTTGAACATTTAGCATTCTATAACTTCATCAGTGACTTTCAAGCTTGTTTGCATATTTTTGGTATCCTCCGTTAATGAGATACTGATTAAAACTTGATTAAGGTTTTTTATTTTCAGATGTTTCTCTTTTAGTTTTACTGCCCTAAAGTGGAATTTGGTTATACTATGCTGTATAGACTCAAGCAAAACCATATGCTGCACCGGAAACACAGTATCTAATTAAAAACTATTGTCAAATTTTTCAATTACATGAAATAAGTGTTTGTTTTATTACATTTGAAATTCTCGATGTCATTATGGCAGATCACAAAAGTTAACTTCAAATAAAATTCTACCAAGAATTGAAATATGCCATATAATGAGTGTGTGAGTTCGTCTGCCTGCCCAAACGCAAACAATCAGCAATAAAATTCAACCAAGGGTTGAAACTTTGCGTGAGTTGAGTCCACCGGTAATGAGAAGTTACCGGTCAGAACGATAAGCAACACCCCGTCGTGAATGTGTTAAAACTAAGAAATATATAGTGAATGTTGTTATGACGGTTTCAGGTGTTATGGAATTCGGTTGAAGAGAATTAGCATTTCAACTCAACAATTGTCGGTTGCCTTTGTCTTCGGGTCGCGCGATCTTTTGTTAATACCGCACCAATCATATGCACGTCTTCATAGCTGCTGCTCCGGTGTAAAACAAAATTTAAGTTGTACGTATTGTAACAATAAAAAAAAAAGTTGAATAATTTATAAGCGTATAAAAGGATATCACCTATAAATCGTTGACGCGCCAGGCAAAATTCGCGGACGTGCCACCTCTGGCACGCCTGCGATAGGTTCGCCATCTAGGGATTAGGGGATTAACAGTTAGCGTTAAGAGGCTAGTAAACCGTCGAGAGCGACAACGTCATTAACGTGAAAATAAAAGCATGTGTGATGCAAATATTATTAGCACTAGTAAAGATGATATCAGCAATGACACTAGTTAGTAATAAGTTTTTGTTGAATTGAGGGACGTTAACTTGACAGTTAATTGGTTCAACGATTTGAAATTTTGAAAACGTAAACTTCTAAAATATGACAAGAAAGAGGTGCGCCTATTTTACATGCAGTAACACATGATTCATTTTATAGAAAGAGGAGCCTGCAAAATTCTCAGTTTGGCAAATGAACTCGTTTTAACGAGTTCCAGCGCAAAAACAAACTCGCATTTGCATCAGCGAACTCAAATTGCCAAGTGATAGAATTACGGGAAACCGAAACATTTTTATTACGAGTTGTCTGTGTATTTCATCATTGAATATTCTTCCTATGCTTATGAGAGCTTTTCTTTTGTCCGTACCGTATTTTTTAGTTCATCTGTTATCGAGCGTGTGTGAACATCCTTTTTTATAGTACCTCTTTTGTGATATTACGATTTGCTGTCTGCATATTTAATCATTTTGATAAATTCCTCATATATTTTCCTTCGAATTTTTTATGACTACCTGTACAGCTCATGTCAGTGCTATTAGGTAAGAATAAATTCGACAGTATGGAATGATGATCTGTTATTTTGCTAAACTAGATTGCAGAGGATACCTCATAGGCCATTCTGTTTCTTATGAATATGTGATTAATACAACTTACTGAGTTGTTCGCTTCTCTCGTATTGCCATAGATGTAAGCAAGAAATCCATGTGTAGATAGTGTATTTTTATATTCTTCAGTTTTGCTATTATTCTTGTAGATCCAAATTTATATCCCCCACTAGTATGACATTATTTAGCTCTGATAGAAAGAAATCAACTGGGCCATTGTGTGCACGGTATATAGCAAATATAAGTTTATTTATTGCTGTGTCGTAAATCATTACAGTTTCAGCATTTTGAATTAATCCTCCCGAACGATTATAGCCGCGACACCGTAATACGTGTTATAATTAGCGAGAGAATAACGACCAACTTCAAGTTGTTTGATCCATATTTCACTCAAGACTTGTAAATCTATATATATGATTCGATTTCTGTGAAAAGTAACATTAAATTATCAAAATTTGACCTTATCGATTAATATTTACATGATATATGTTAACATTATTGGATGAATTTCAAGTAGTATTAAAAATCATTTTTACGGAGGTTAGATTATAGTTCTTTCTCATGAATAATTTATCATCTCTTACCCATAATACTTGACCGCACCACTTGCTCTCTTTTGTTTTGCTTCATAAAGGAGTTGCTTATTGAGTTTGGTTTTAACTGTTCATCAAATTGTTGAGCTGTAATCTTGTGCTTTCTTGCCTCCGTCATCCTTTTATTTTTAGTTTTACATGCTCGTTTTCTGTTGTAATTGGATAACAACAGAAAAGGATCAGGATTAGCTAGCCTTCCGTATAATACAAGCCAGTATTTTGGTAAAAAAAACAGACGTATATTGATCATAACTGTTTCATAAGAAAACTTAAAGAAGCCTCAGAAATGTTCCGCATCCCCACACAGTGTAACCGAAACGGTTTCATCTTACACCAAGTTTGGTCTGCATTTATCAGAAATCCAATAATCGGAGAGCTGGAACATGACCGTTTTATGCCACAAAGTGTCAGCAGAAACTATCCTTGTTCGGACGCTTGCACGTGGAAGTTGAAAAAAATTTGTTATGCGTAATTATTCTTATTTTATATACAAGATTTGTACCTTATCCTTAATGATGCAAGACGGACGACCTACGAAACTTGTCGTATTGTATTGTTTAGTTTAATAAAATCCAATTATCGTTAAAAAAAAAAAAAAAAACACTGGTCTCCATAGAAATATTAGAAGTAATTATATTTATTGCTGATTATATTATTTAATTATATTAATTATTTATACCTTAAGTAATTATATTATACCTTTTACAAAAAAAAAAAAACTAATTATAAAGAGTCCCCCTCCCAGCTAAATGTTACAAAATTTTATCCAATTTTAAATTTCTTGCTTCAGGGTTCGATTGGGTCGGCCCTGGAGAAAAGCAAAACTTCGTAATCAGCGAGAAAGCCCACAATGTGAGAGGGAAGGTCCATGAGCTTAGTAAGAGACTGGAAGTTATTAGATCAGTAAGGCTATTTCTAATGGCGGTCACTTCGAAAAAAACAATAATAATAATACAAATAAATAAATTGTTCCTGCTTTTCATTTTCAAAATTTAGGACGAAATACAAAGGTGGGATTTAAAATTCCAAAAGTATATCCTTCTTGGAAGAAAATATAACAGAAAAAGTAAATGGTAAACGGAGTGAATGTGATTTTCACAAGAAAGAAAGCGAATAAAAACGTTCCAAAAATTTTTATTTGGACGTTTACTAGAAACATGGATATGTAGGCCAGAAGTTATAAATGCTACTAAGACCATACGTAGAGTTCTGAAAGAGTAATTTATAATTGCAAGAATTCTGTACAGCAAAATGTTTGAAACACGGATTTTAAATTCACCCACCCTGCTGAGGAATCGAATGACATAGAAAGGGAATTTGGAATACCAGTTGGGAATTCGACCATCTGTTCATCTTTCCCGGTCGATTACCAGTTCTTGTAAGCACTTAATGGATGCTATATACATCACACAAATAAGTAAACGAGGGATATGAGAAACGCAGACTGAAGATTGTTTTGCTGAAGTTAGTACTTGGACGATAATATTGACGAATGAGAAAGACGAAAAGAACAGAAATGTTCAGTTATCTGTGCTGATATCCCTAAAAGAAATGAAACGTTGACAGAGGAAATCAAGAACAGAAATTGAAGGAATGCCATCAGAAATCTGAATTCTGTATTGCACTCTTGAAGGACAGAAAGTCAGATATTTGGTTACAGCCGTGGTCTGTAACTAAATATTTACAAAACATGCTAGTATATTATTATTATTATTGAGCTTGGTAAAAATATTCATTGGAATAGCTGGAACAAAAAAACTATTTACATTTTACAAAATGCCTATGAAAGAAGAAAAACCCATAAATATCAAAAGGCAAATATTATAAAGTTGAGATAAATATTTTTCTTCTGTAGAAAGATCGCATTAGGAACGACAGTATATCAGAACAAGGACGAGTGTAGTATAATAATAAACGAAATCGAATAAAGGAAGTGCCGTAGTAGAAGTTAGCGAAATGCTATGGGAGGGAGCACAAAAACATTTTTTGCATAAATATCTGAAGTAATTTTGTTTCCATTGCTATATTTGTGTGTTTTACATCTTCGCACTTCGCGAAAGAAAACATAACAAGATGACATGAGAACTTATGTTTAAGTTTTGAAACGATTTCAGCGACATCTCTTCTTTATTCCAAGTTACAGTAAACACCATTTTGAAATAAGTTTGGGATTAAACATTTTTCATTGACCATAATATAAGGATAAATTTTCTGGCCTGGTTAGCGTGTCCACTCCCAAACTAAGAGCCTGCGGGTTCGAATCCTGACATGGATGTTTATGGTTGTCTAGGTAAGAGACGAATTTCATCGCCCGGCGTTATTTTTTGTTCATCTGCACGGATACGATCGTAGTTTTTGAGAGAACCATGGAACTGTATTGCGTTGTGTTGTAAAATAATTATCAAAACTTACCAAGCCTGTAATTTATTGGTAGTGCGGGATGCATTGTTTTTCGTTCTTCGGCTAGTATTTCAGTTCAGGACTAGTTGAAACATTTTCCACTTATAATTCTGTTTTAATTAGTATACCATTTCGAAATGATAACAGTAATAAAACAGTTATCAGCCCAAAACAGCTCTAAGTTCAATTTTGTGATAATGATGAGCACTGCACAAGAATGCGATTATAAAATACACCTTTTTTTTTACGATCTTTTTCCATACTTGCCAGTTTGGAGTCTTCACATACGCACGTTATAGATCGCAGGGGAAACTTCAGAAAAATTAATTTTCATTATAGTTTTTCTTGAAGATTCTAAACTTTTTCACTATAGAAACTAAAACTTTATCGTCTTCGTTGCACTTTTTTCCCCCTAATTCGATCAATTTTTCTGATTTCATTTTTGCATTTTTCCGCATTTACTTTATTTGATGCTTAACTAATGGCATCTGCGTAATAACTACAGTGAAACAATGCACGAAATGTCTGTATTTCGCTATTATTATTCTTAACGCACGATACATGTCATAATTCTGAGGACGATGGTGACTGTTTCAGTTTTCCTGTGTTTACACAGCAGATAATCAAACACTAAATGCTAAATTTCAAGTTAAATGGTATTTAAATCTTGTCAGTATCACGAGTAATTACATTGCGAGACCTGAAAATATGAAATTTCCACTTGGATTTGATAGCGCGTTCGGTAGTCGGAAACGCTTGTACAAACGCTAATTAATATATTGGTTGAGATTTTTATTAGATGGTTATCACAAGTACCCTTATGCGCTTGAATTTTGGCTTGAAATTTGTTTATATTATGTTAATTTGGAAATCCAGACAATCACATTTGTGGCTTCATACGTGAGAGATGTTAATGTTCAGAAAGCCTGATAGAGGTCGCACATAGGTAACTCTAGTTGGAACTCCAGTTTCCCCGAAATCTGGAGTTGACTACGTTTAGCTTTTCGGTAAATTGTCGTTCGGTGAATTCACAACATACGCCGCATGAACACTGGATTTTATAGACCCCCTGATGTTTTAAAGAGTAGATGAGGTAGTTAGGAGAATCTAAAAAAAAAAAAATAATAAGATCTTGCGTAGTGGGATGAAAGCTATTTTTATGTCATGTAGTCAAAGTATTTCACAATTTATTTTCCTGTTTTTTTTTCCTGTTATGTATGTTGGATATGATAAAGTATTATTGCACTTCACATTCTTGCTTGTGATTGTCTGGAGGAGGTTGTGAGATCTTGTTAATCATCTTGTACTTATATCCATTTTGAGACAGAGTGTGGGGAAGTATTTAAGTTCTTGATTGCTAGAGATGTCTCTTAGTGTTTTAATTGTTCCTATTTTTTACGCGTGTGATAATGAGATTGGGGCAGGTAGGTACTTCCAGTGTGGGTAGGCTTTCTGTATGTCGAATAAGATTTTGTTTTCTTCGGAGAATGTCCAGTTCCTATTAATTATATATTGGGTTTTATCCTTTATCCAAGTGTAAGCAAACAAAGTTTGCGCCTGAAGCACTTTCAGGACTGGGGAAACTCGTGGTAAAGTGGTATAAGTTGCACGTCCGCTGGGTGATGTGCTTTGCATTATGGAAGATACTAAGGCAAGTGATGAGAACTTGGGCAACTCGTGGTAAAGTTAGTATAAGTTCTCATCACTTGCCTTAGTATCTTCCATAATGCAAAGCACATCACCCAGCGGACGTGCAACTTATACCACTTTACCACGAGTTTCCCCAGTCCTGAAAGTGCTTCAGGCGCAAACTTTGTTTGCTTACACTTGGATAAAGGATAAAACCCAATATATAATTAACAGCATAGCCAACTGAAAAAACTTCCATGATATTCGTATTGTTTTTCAAAGTCACAGTGAAATGCAGTGGCGCACCCAGAGGGGGAGGCCAAGTGGCCCGGCACCCCAAAGAAAAGGAAAAAACACTAGAAAATTTTCCAAAAATCTTTTCCTAATTAAAATTCTTTTTTTTTTTTTTCATTTATGTTGTGTCGTGTCTTCTATTTCTATACATCTTATGAATTAGAGATCAATACAGATGCTCAGTCATAGGTCGTATGCGATGCGTAGTGTGTATTCGCAAATCGTCTACTCAACTCGGTCCTCCCCTCCTCCAAGGTTAAATCCTGAGCGCTCGGCCCTTTCCAAGATTAAATCCTGAGTGCGCCACTGGTTGAAATGTATGCGTGGATAGTGTGAATTCTTTTGTTTCGTTGAACCTGGCTAGATGAGGAATATACCATCCACATGATAAGTAAGATCCTGTTTTTATTTATAGGATTAAACTGGAAAACGTGTTTTCCACGTTTGACAGGGCTTAGAAGTCCATACTGTAGTGTACTTTAACCATGCACAATAAAATATTTTTCAACATTTTTAAGTCTTAAGAAGCTATTCAGCTATTAATCAAATTAATTATTGCATTAAGTCTTTCTATTTCCATACAAATGCGGTTCGAATTTGCTCTACAATTTCAATCATGTAAGAATAATTTTAGCAGTGTAATTCACAAGGGTGGTTTGGATTTTGCATACCTTTCGGTTTTTTTTTTTTTTTCCCTGACTGACAGAATTATTGAATTCGTCAGCTAATCTTTTCTCTTCGTTTTGTGTATTCTCATTAATAACTTTAAGTTAAAGGGTTTGCACGCATAACTTTGCCTATTAATTTATTTACTAACTTTCATTATTGCTTTGCTTTGTTTTTATTATTTTTTAAATTTACTTTTATATTAGATTTTTATAGTATTTGAAACAGTGTTCATAATATGGATTGTGTAGATATTTCTTAAACCTTTTTATACACTTGATTTCATATGTGTGTCGCCTCGCATGTGTACGTGGACTTCATGTGGAATTATTGGTCTTTATGACGAAACACTAAAGAAAAACTAATATTTCTGTTCATTGCTAACTAGTTAAGCTTTTATTGAAATCTCATTGCTTCTGCTATCGTAGAATTTTAATTGGTAACTAGCTAGCAGTGTTCAGTAGCAATATATATATATATATATATATATATATATATATATATATATATTTTTTTTTTTAATTTAATTTTTTTTTTTTTTTAATATATCGCTCTTGCACACGAGAGACCTCAAGAGATCTAGACGAGCAAATAAATGGCGTGTGTAGGGGTGGAGATCAAGAGCTGAGTAATCTGTTGATCTTCCTCTTGAAGTATTTGGGGGCATGCTTCATGGAGAAATCTCTTCCACGTTACTGAGGTAGTTGAATTGGAAGTAACAGGTTCTGTGGGTCAGCAGTTTAACCGTAAAAGGATGTTGGGCAACTGTTGCTCGTGTTATTGTAGGTTTATCAGAAATGGGGAGATGTATGCCTGTTATGCTGAAGAGTGACCATAAAATTTATCTTTTAAGGAGATACAATTGACGGAAACTGGACGTCCTATGAGACAGTAGCTGAAGACTGAGAGAGAGGGCGTCAATCAACCGACCTGTGCTCTTGTTTTAAGTGCACTACCCTAAATGCGAGATCAGTATTCCAAGATGGGGGGGGGGGGGGTTGGATTTTTAATAATTAAAGAGATAGATAAAAATATTGCCTTGAGCGACAAAGGAGACCATGTTTTTGGAACCTCATGTATAAAAGTGATGCAATTATGCTAGAAAAGGCTAGAACTAAGAGTCATTCCGAGAAGTGAGAGATTTGGTCTCGACTATTAAGTTGAGCATTGTCTTAAGTAAGGGAAGGAGAACAAAGATCTCTTTAGCGAGAGAAAAAGACAAAACTGTGTTTTGTTGTTATCGCCCCATTGAAGGATGCAGTGTGGATATCAGTATTGAGGATGCTTATTATAGATAATCTGGAAGTGTGAGCGCTGCAAGGTTTTGTTATAAGTAGAGAGTGGTATCATCATCAAAACTGTGAATAGGATTTGAGGTCAGTGTGAGCAGATCGTTTTTATTTATGGGAGAAGCGATGAAATAATGGAGTCCTGAGGAACATCTGCATTAATAGGAAATTCTGAAGTGAGAACACTTCTATCATTATCTCTCTCCCACTGTGAAAAAATTGGGCAATCCAAAGGGAGGAAGGCAGATTATAAGCCGGAGATTTGATGAGAAACCCGCAATGCCAAAGTTAGCCGGTCACATACGGAGGTAGCAGGGATTTTCCCTCTCGTGAAGTCGGGTTGTTCATCTCACCGGGCAGAAGAACATGCGCAGTTTACAGTCATAACACACTGGCCCATAGCCTTAGTTGCTTCCACCATAAATCTAAACAGCAACCAACCTCAAACTCTATCAAATGCCTTGGAAATGTCGAGTGCAACAAATTCCAAACTTATTCATAACACGTGTCTAGAGTCGGCGATATAAGCGAGGAGATCCGCTGTGGATCTTGGTTGCTGATTAGTTGACAGTTATGTAGCGCGTTTTCTTGATCGCTTTGTTCAGTGACTTTATGGCGTGTCGAAAATAACCACGACAGATGCAAAAGCCTTTGTATTGTTTATTTTACACAATGGATTATAAAATAGGAAATACCGAGCAATGCAGATTCAAAAGAGTTCTCCGTATTGGGTTTTGCCGACTAGAAATCCTGTTAAAGAGAAATTATTTTCAGCATTCCAAGACTGAACATAATTTAACAGATTCCACTGTGAGACTGGTTAACTGAACTTGGATTGAAAAAACTCTAAAAACTCTTTGGCGTGATATATAGTTCGTTCCCTAGTGGGCGTCTTTCGGGGTATTTCTCCATGACGTAAGTATCCAGTCAGAAAGGCGCAATTTATTAGCAGTAAATCATTATTGCTGGTCGAATAAAGCTAGAGCCATTTCTAGTGCTATGAAGCACATCATGCTAGTCATGTGCAGAAGTTGCCCAACACAAACATTGATTAAATATTACCACACAGTGGCCCCTCCATAGTCTTCTTCTTAGCTGCTTCCGCCGTAATTCAAAACGAGTTAGTAAACAGCAGTATGAAAATACATTTCTGTAATTAAAATTGTTTGCAGATATTAAGCAGTTATGTTGCCAGGAATATAGAGAACTTAAGCTCTCTAGGAGAAGCAATGAAATTCCGCAACGAATATTTACATTTGTTTGTACTCCAGTTACGTAGTAAGCACTTCACTACTCCGTTTTTATGATCGCATTATCTAGCTTTTCTGTTTTAGGACTAACCTACACCTATGAAATCTTTAATCTTTTACATTGTTAACTACATTGTTACATTCTCTCGAGAGAGTGAAATCAAAATCACACGACCATTTCTTGGCGTTATGATTTTCCATTTCGAGTTACTGGTAGATGCTTTGGGGGAAAAAGTTTACTTATTGATGGGGAGGAGAGGAAGAAGTCAGCGAACTGGCATACAGCTGTCAATAACTCGATGTTATTACCTTCAGGATTATCATGCCTTTCGATGAACGAATATTTACTAATCACTTTGACACCCGCTGTTTAGAACGCTGCCAGTTAATGTCATTAACTTTTGTAGTTACGTTGGACAACTTTTGTAGCTTCTCAATGACCTCTCGTGGCAATTTTCGAAATCTCCCTTACACTCGGTCCAACACTTCTCGCCACGAAACCATAACCATAAAATAAAGAAGGGTGGAAAAGAGTTTTATAAAAGTCCAAGTGATTTATGACCCACTAAACAAGGGGTCTGATAGGAATGTCCGTCATCCTACTACGGACACGTACGGCAAATATTGAGGATCTGAAGTATAAAACGAAGCATGCATGCAAGTATGCATGTCAGATTAACACCTTCACAACGCTGTCCGACAACCCCCCACCTCCCCTCGTTCTCACACAGTGAGTCGTATTTATACGCGCCCAAGAACTTTACAGAGGACAAATACCACTTTAGAAGTGAGTGGAATAGAGGGGAGAGGAGGCGGCGAGGGGGGGCGGGAATAACAGACGTGTGTACGACTTCGTCCTTCCGTTGCCGAAATGGACTATTGATCGCTCAGGAACAAATAAACTCGATTCAGCTTTCATGTAATATAAATGGACGGTGCTTTGGAAAATGCAATAGCTTTCGGTTTTATGGCAGAAGGAGATATTAAAGAGAGAGAGGGAGGGAAAAAAAAAACCCTCGCCGTTTTCTAGATATCCTACATTTCGCGAATGTTTGAAGAAGACAATGTATTAGAAACTCCGGGTTGCTATAGCAACCAGCTAGCATTTCCACAGTAAACAGGTTTCTTGGTAAACGTAGCAAGCAGAGAAACCGTTTAAGGGATGAAAATAAATCGCATAAGGAGAACCAATAAAATGTCAGTTCGTGGAAAATTGGAAAATGTATTTAGAATATTATCAGGATATTAAAAAAGAAATCACCTCTCGCATTTTATTTTTATTTGCTTTCTATATCTGTCCTATTATTTAGATACCTTTTTTTGGTTCGTTCCCCAACAGGCGTATTTGCTTTATTTTCTCCATTATGAAAACTCGGCACTCAATATATATGTAAAATAAATATATTCACCGTCTTGGATTCTATTAGGGAAATGCTGAATTTTTAGCCTTTTTATTTCTTTATTTATAGAAAATATTACTCAGCTGGAAATTCCATTACCAATGTAGAAAATGTCCTTAAACGTGGAGATTTTAGTCATATATTTCTCTTAATTACGTTCTTCCGTTTTTGCTTCCGATAAACACGATATTTTATTTCTTTGCCCCAGCGTGTTTGGTGAGTCGACTTCTGCTTTTAAATGAAATATATTTGTTCTTACTCCAGTAATTATAGAAAAGAACAAATAGCTGTTCCTCGATCCTGGAGAGCATCTCAACTACTAATGCTGTCCCTGCTTCTATTAATATTTACTGCATAATCATAGGAGTTAGTGCTTCTACTCTGGATATTTATTTAATTTATTGTCGTCGATAAGGAATAATTTAATTCTGAAAAAGATCGATTTTACTGATACTAAAACCCGAAAAGAAATTTCCTTAGAGATGAAATTCACCTAGGTTGTTTTGGCAAAGCAAAGAAATAAAACTAAGCCAGTTTCATGGACTTAATGAAAATGGGACTGTTAGTTTTTATTTTAACCCTTTATGGAAATTGTGGAGGGAAAAAAAGTCCCAGTTATTAAATGCGCAATTCCAAGTGAAGTTCGAAAGACATTTGTTACAGATGAAAATTTCAAATGAATGCACTGTGTAAACTGAAGAATTTTTAATGAGATATGAAGTTTAAAAATTAAGACTGGGTTTAATTAAGAAATTAAACTGAGACTGGGTGTAGATAGCGTTTTATTTTAATGTAAAAGAAAATGCTGTCTCTTCATGGGTTCTTCTTGCCCCACTTTGGAAACAGCAATGGGAGGCACATTACAACGGGGGAGGGGGATATGTTTAGTTGGTTGTTGTTATCAGATCAACTTTTTAAGAGTAGAATTATGAATTTCTATAAATTAGGCAGTAAAAATTCATTAGCTTAATGCAGTCGTAATGGTTCTGGTGCACTATAAAAATTAAGCGTATATATTGGTTCTTCATGGCAAGATCTTCCGCTACCAAATTTACGAAAAACAATTCTTAGGTCATTATAATTACGCTGCACTTTTAGCCCGTCGACGCTGCCTCTATTTTAACCTTTTTTGTCCTAACACGATGCAGCATCTTTTGCACGCAGTTAAGTCGAATACATAAACTGTAGTATTGCTTTAAACATATTTACTTAACGGACTTTTTCCTTTCTTATGAAATCGGTTCTGGAATCCCCTCTCCTCCTCCTCAAAAAATAATTTTCAGGAGGAGAGCATTTTTAAATTAAAAAGTTAAAATTAAAATGTCACCCAATCCAAAATTATGATTAAACTGCGAGTTCCTTCCCGTCCAAGACCGCGATTGGGAAGTTTTTACAAATATTTAAAGTAAAATATGATCATATTCCACACAAGAAATGCGACAGTAATTTTCACTGGGGCGACAACATGACCACAGGCATCCATTTTTTAATGCTCTTTATCCATTTTATAATACCCTTTCTCGTCATCTGCTTTTGTGAGACCATAGGCACGTCTCATCAGATCAAGTAATGTTTTCCTCTCTCTCTCTCCATAAATTCTGAAGGAAAGAACGTGGACAGATCATTTTCGGTTCCCGTAAACTTAAGTTCTTTTTCATCTGCATAGTAGAGTTTGAATAAGTGCTAATCTGATGGGCAAGATGTTTTTTTTTTTTCCCAACTAATCCGCTCGAATTTGGTATAAGTGAGGGACAAGCAAGGAAGCGCTACATCTTGATTAAAATAAAGCTCTTGGTGAAAAAAAAATGCAGCTCAAATGTTCGAGTCTAGTAGTTGTCATTTTTGGTCATCACAGTGTATTGCAACAGTTTAAACAACTGTGCCGCATGAATATTTTTATTATTATTACGGGCGACTCCAGGGAGTCCTTAGACTCATCGAGGGAGGCCCTAAACATCATGTCCACACAACTATTCGACATTCTCACAGTATAATATTCCATAAAACACAAAGCGAAATCTTAACGGAGGAGCGAAAGAAACTCTCGGCGCTCCTTAAGCATTTGTCACACCCCAAAACTCGCTCACTGGATTAGAGAAAGGTGTAGCTTGATCACGACGGTCTTTATTTAGTGTAGTTTAATTACTGATGCTTGGCTTATGGTGCAGTTTCAGTAAAACTGAGACTGCGCTATTCTTTACCACGTAAAGTGCTGCACATTTTGTTTTTCGGTTACACGTTTTCTTTGAGTAAAGACAGTGATACTAACTCGGTGTAGTAAAGAGCTCACATCGTTTATAGAGCTGCCACGATTTCCGTTGCTCTTTTCAAGCCGTATTAACTTCTCGGATTATTTTGTGTTGAAATGTACTCTAGAGTTCTCTTCGGCTATGCTGAATACGGTTAATTTTGGGCAGTGCAGTCTTACTAATATCACGGACGTGATATTAGTAAGACTGCACTGCCCTGTGAGCACCATTGCCGTGTTTAGTATTATTTCGAAATCCATAAATATGTGGGAAGTATGTCTGTTTACCTAATATGGGCGTAGACGACGTGTGTGACTGCAGGAATATACATATCGGCTTATTTTATTCCTATACAGGGGAATGTCTTGATCAGTGGCGACCCGTACATAAGCACTGCGACACTGCAGCACCCCAAGGAAAAAATTAAATTTTGTTTGTGTTTATAAATAACAATGCTTACATCATTATATAAATGCAGGGGATCAATCGTTCGATGCTGTTGACACACTCTCCCTCGATGAGTCTTTGGACTCCCTGGAGGTGTCAAATAATAATAATAACAAATGCACTGCGATCTAACGCCGATATTCGTTTGCTGTCGTTGCACGTTACATCATTAGATACACTGCCGCTTGGGCAGTGTATCTTATGCCTGCGCTCGTTATTTCTGTGAGATACACTGCCCAAGCGGCAGTGTATCTAATGATGTAACGTGCAACGACAGCAAACGAATATCGGCGTTAGATCGCAGTGCATTTAGTTATGGAAGTGGAAGACATCGTAGAATCAAAAAAGGTAAGTACCAAATTTTCCCCCCCCTCTTTTATTCTACCTTAATTGCCTTCTATACTCACCAATAATGCCCTAAATATATATACCCCTTTGAGTATTGATAGCCAGTGTATTTAAATAAGGGTCACTCCTAAACAAAAACAGGCTATAATAGCCGTAATTATAATAATAGTGTTTAAGAGGAGTAACATGGGAATTTTCCCAGAGACTATACTTAATGAAAAGAATATTTTTTCGATTATCGTTACACGAAACAAATGCACTGCCATCTAACGCCGATATTCGTTTGCACTTGTCATTGCTATTGATACGAAACTTTTATTATTGGTATTTGTTCGTGGTGAGAATAAAATATTTTTAATAAAGCAATTTTTAATATATATAAATTTATTTATTAATAAATTCGTTACTGATTAGGAAAAAAATGTTTCTTTTTTTTTTTATATGCAGCACCCCCACTTGAAATTTTCACCGGCCGTCACTGGTCTTGATGCTTAATTCAATGTAATGTATCGGTCTAGTTGATCGAGGGATTTCATTTCCATTGTGCTGGCTATGGGTTTGTACTTCACTGTGTAGTATGTTAATATCGTATCATGGTGAGTCCACCATTTGGTTGCTGGAACGATGAAGCACCATGTTTGGTTTCTAGAGTTCCACAGCTATCTGATCCCTAGGCTACCCACGGTACTGTAGGTTTACAACTTTTCTTTGAAGGGACCATTTCGTTTTCGATACAGCCATTCTGTCATTGAATAACTAGGTAAACTGGAACACTCATTATAGCATACATACACATATGACTATCAACACAGTTGGAAATCTTAGACAGAGACTGTATTTTCATTGCTTTAATTACACCTGGTACTGGGTTACTTCTCAGAGCATTCACAAGAACATTAAATTCGTCTGATCTGTCCTCATGGAATGAACAAATCAAAAAATGGATGAGCCGATTCTATTTCTTTTTGACTTATTGGTAAATTAGTTTGTTAACCTATACTTGAGTTTTGACTCTGAATACTCTGTGTGACTGAGCCAAACATACATGTTTGGTTAATTTTTCATCTCCTCTTCTTCTGTATTATCATCTTAGATTGGCATACTTGAATACCAGTCATATTCTGTCCTGATTCTGCTTAAATTCATGTGCTCTTGATAAGATTTTATTTCTTAATCCACTGTCCTGTACACTCCTTGTACAGGCCATTATCCAAGTCTCGGTTTTCCAACATATGTGCCAAGGTAATCCAAGAAAAAAAAAAAATAGAATCAACTTCTGGCTTCACAAACTACCATTAACAAATCCAAATTGGACTTTGAAAAAACTTAAGTGCAAAAAAACTTCCCTCTGCTTTAATGGTAGTCGAGTTTTCTGGTTCTCGTCAAAGCTATTGCATGCAGCTTGTACTCTTACACTTTTCTCACATCCATACGATGCTATCGTAACATCACTCAAACAAGATTGACTTGTCATCATTTTCTCTTCTAGTCCTTGCATAGATGACCAAGCAAAGTCTCTCAACCCCACCTTACCGAGAACAGCTTGGTTTTTCATCAGAAAGTTATTACCATGTAATGGTCTACCACACACTTCATGCAAATGAATTGCCCATTTCCTCTGGTTGTTCACTACATGTCATGGCAGATAGCGTTCTTTCTTCAGGTTGTTCCCAATGCCTGAATATCCTAGGGCTCTTCATTCTTTCACATATTCATATATAACCTAAAATTCTCTCCATAATTTTGCTGATGACATACACTGTTCCTCCTTAAAAATAAAAAAAACTTGCAATACGCTAATGTTCCAGGCTACAGGAATGCCTTAAACATTGATCTCTTCCTAATTTTCTACGGATTCAGAACAACCTTCTCACCTCGTCGCAAAACGTACTTGCCTTATTTCGTGCAAGAAAGATCACTTCACTACTTCTCATTCTTGATAACACTCAGATCTCAATGTAAGATCAGATCTGCCTTCTTCTTGGACTTACTTGTAGTCTTTCCTAGCATAAGACATCACTTACAGTCTCCACTACCTTCAAAAACTGTTTTTCTGCTCCAAACATTACTTCGCACCTCTACAACTTCTAACACTACATACATCTCAAATTCTCTGTCTTGGAATAGTATTCTCACATTTGGAGTGGTGCACCATAATGCTCTCAAAGAAGGTTTGTTGCTATCCAGAAAATCAGTCTAATTAACTGATCTCTCTTACTTTCTTTTCATTCTTATGCCTCTTTTCTTTTTTCATGGTTGGTGTTTTGTTGAACTGGGTGCCACCATTCCCTCTTCCTCATACCATTTTTTCAAAAGAGTGTAACCTCCAGTTTAAAAAAACGTTTCCTTGTTTTTTCACCAGTTAAATGCTATAGGATTTGCAGCCTCTCATGTAGGGAAGCTCTCTCACACATACACTAAAAACCTTATATAAATGTATTCAACTGGATTTTTAACATATCAGCCTTCCTTATTGGATATTTATTTGCTCTTTGATAAAAATCGTGCCTGAGTGTTTTGTCCAATAACATACTTTTCACAATGCAGTCATTTATTTTCATAATATTAAAAAATTGCCTATCATGTGACCTTTCTCAGAGGGTTAATGTCTCGAAGATTCGAAGTTGAAATACTTCTCCCCCCCCCCTTACCTTGAGTAGAGTTTATACCAGACACGCACTTTTCTTGTATGTCCACTGTTGATATTGTTAATTGACGATGATATGCAAAATATTAGTCGCCATTATCTAATTTCTGATATATATATATACCCTCAAAAAATGTATATGATCGGGACTACATTAAAAAGTCACGTTATTAACTTCCTATCTACAGTTTTCTTCCAGAACAGTGTTATTTGTCATGTATAGTTAGATTTCATATTTGTCGTCTAAAGAGCACTTCTACCTACATCAACCCACATCTGTAGTAAATAAAACTCGCCCTTGTAGTCTTTTTTACTGATATCAAACACCTGTTTTTTTAACTCATTTTAAGTGACCATGCCACCTCATATTAGCTCTACTCACACCTAATATCTTAATTTTTCTTATGATTTTGTCATTGATGAGATTTGCTCATTCCTCTAATTTTGTCGGAACTCTCATGGGTGGTCTCTAGTTTTTGATCAACAATTTCTAACCCAGCTCTTAGATCCATGCATTAAAATTGATTTAAATGTGTCATATATAGATAATTTCGTGGTTTGACTTACTCCATGGATTCGTTCGGTTAACTCCCTTCTCCACTATACCAGTTTTGCATATTCTATTGTCTGTTGCCATCTTCATCAAAAAGTGTACCTAAAAAAATGCAAAGCTGTGATGTCTTACTTGCTCCCATTCATGACTGATGTTTTGAATGTACATGCCTGTTCTCTTAACCCTTTGTCTTATTATTGTTTGATTTTCATAGTAAATTGTACAGCTGTTACCTAATTTAGTTACAGACTCCGGAAGATTTGCACTGGATTTTTAAGAGTATAACATCTCCATAAAGCAAAGATTAAAAATTTGCAATCTTGTTATCACTTTCTTTTCTCCATAAGGTGAGTCATGGAAGTAGATAGTGTGCACCCGTCGTACATCTGATTTTTACATCGAGCCATTCTTCTGTACCTTCTTCAATTCTAATGGCTAACTTAGATACAGACTGTGTTGTGCTGCATAATATTTCATTTGCTCCATACAGTTGTAGTGTTTTGAAAAGCTTTTCTCTGTGCACCTTGTCATGTGCCTTTTCCAGATCTACAAAACTTACGGATCCTTTCCTGTTGTTAGTCTTAAAGTGAAAATCTGATTCTCACAACTCCTATTTGTCCTGAACTAGCTTTGTTCTGCTAAAAAAAGTTTTTCTTCACCACTTTTTCCTAACCTCTTGCATAAATCATATCAGTACAGAAATTCCTCTAATTCTCATTGTTTTATTTTCCTTGAAATGAGCTGCTTGATCATCCAGAATTCTACCTTCTGAACTCTGCAGTGCAGAACACTATAAAACTTCTATATTTGAGCTTTTTTAAAGACAAACTGCATAAGCACATCTAGATCTAGAGTAGGCTGTTACCAACATAATGTCCATGGTAGGATTCGAACCTACGACCTGCTTGTTGGTTGAAGAACAGGTATGCCACTCAGCCAACATTAGTTTGGCCATTTTTCCCCCCTTCTGGTGATGGATGGTAGATGATAATTCTGGTCAAATATCATCCACTGTAGCTGCCTCACCACATTTCACAGACAGTTTATTCTACTCAACTACTATGTACTTCTGACTGCATTTCTCTTACATATTTTCTACCACTGTTAAATGACACAAGTGACAGATGAATCTTTCAGAGTAATTACTCTGGACATCTATAATCAGTTTTCATATCACTTTTATCATGTGATTCTTTTTACAGTGCTTTTTGTTTCATTTCTAATCTTTTTCAATAGCCTCTGGAACATTTCACCACCTTCCTGATATTTATCTTTTATGTTCTTACCAAAGTCTTCCCATAATTTTTGTTTTTTACTTTTACATTTTTCTTTGTATTTACTGAGAGAACATACACTTTCTTTTTTCCATGACTGTCTCCATTGGAGTTTTGATTTTTCCATCTTTTCAAATAACTTCACTATATTCCAACCTGGTTGAATCAGTATTTTCTTCAGTTTGTCCCTAAGTCTCTGTCTTTTCTTAAATAATGATTGTATATTTAAGTTTACATTTTACTTTGATTCTTTTTAAAACTTTTGTAAATATTTTTATTAACAATATGAAATACATTTAACCATGAGTTCCTGTTCAAATGATCACTACCTATTTTAAATCTTCTCTATATTCTTGTATCCTGACCTAGTTTGAAGATTGCTGTTAATAATAACATAGTCAACGAGACCTTTCCATGAATTTTTGCACACCTTTATGTTAAAACATGACATTAATAATGACTAGTCCGTGTCCTGGGCAGAAATCTAGCAGGTACTTGGCATTATTATTAGCTTTTCTCTAAAACATTTCTCTGTCTGGTATTTATTTCTACTATGTTGCTGTTTAGATATCCCACAAGAACTAACTTTTCCTTTTTCTTTATGCCAGCTGAATTCTGACTCAAAACATTTTTCACTTTTAAATACAGTCTTCTGTGATACTATGACATAAGTCATTTTCCAAACTCCATTTTGATGTTTTCCCACCATTCAAAAAGATTATCTTCGTGTTTAGTGTTAAATACCTTCTTTTCCTTTCCCTGATCATTTTTCCCCTAGCGAGATCTTGTAGTTATCTGTTTCATAATACCAATTTGGTTGACTTGGTACTTCTCCAATTGTTTTGCCAGTTCCACTTTTCTCTTGATGTTACCTATCTTGAGTTCATGCCAGTAATTGACTTTTTTTGACCTGATGAAAATAGTAGGTGTCTTGTTTAACTAGGCAACGTCTCAGCTAGCATGATATTTCATTTTGTTGTATCTATCTTCTGGTTGTAGCTAATGCAACTAGCGTTATATATTCTCAAGCTATCACGATTCACTAGTGCTTAAAAAAAACCACAACGTAGAAGGCGGTATGATAATGAGTCAAAATGCCATAAGTTCCCTTTGACCAAGTTTGAAGAGGGCTGTTTTGAAAATTTGAATTTCACTCATTCCATTCTGTTATAACTTGTCAGAGCTATAATGGATATACGTTAATACTTTGCAAAAAGTATAAATAATAAATGGATGTTTTTAGATCCTCTACTAAACAATAACAAATTAATATGCTGGCATTTGAAATGTGGACTGGTGAATTTTTGCACCATGTGCAGTGGAAGAGAGAAATGTAGTCACAATTAAACTATTTGTGACTGCAAATAGTTTAATTGAGCATACTTGATCAGGTCTTAAAAGCTTGCAGATAAAAATTAGGCAATTGTAGTGTAAGTTTAGTCTCATTGGAAGACCTCAAAAGGGTTATCACTGAATTTACTAGTCAATGGTGGTTAATTTTTTAATTAATGCTTTTTGTTGTAAGACACTCCATCTGAAAATTCAAACTTGGAGTTTACAATGGCAACTGATATTTTGTTCATTATCTTATCTTTTGTTTATTAAGTTATCTACACATACTACTTACATTTCAGTAGAGGTTTCAGTGTAAGCTCACTGAAGTTTTCCTCATAATGCCTTTGTAGCAGTCATGACAATGCGACTTTTGTCCTTTGGTTGAAGCAACCTAGATTGGAATTCAGTCTAGGGTGCAAGGAACTTTCATAATGGTTTTTTCAAGTGAGGTGAGTTAGCCAGTCTTATACTGAGGTGGTGGAATGTTTTCATCTCACAAAGTAGGCAGATGATCTAATGCACAATTAATGGCCATCACCAGTCAGGTTGCTTCAGTCATAATTCTAATCAAACCAAACCCTAATCTCATTTGTGTATAGTAAAAACCAAAGTATAATTTCTTACTAGATCTTCATTTAGCATCTTAATGGGAAAATGATTTCTAGCTGCTCAAGAGTTTAAATGTAAGCTATATTTTTCTGAATATCATTGCATTTAATAATAATTTATTACACAGTCAGTCCTTGAGTTACGACAGGGTTCCACTCTGAGTCCATAAGTCATGATAAATGTGTGGTGGCTATTTTCACAAAGAAATAACCACGAAAAAAATCCCAAATGAAAAGATATTGTACAGGCCTTAGCAGTTGCCATTAGACTTTATGACTAAGCATCTGAAATAACATAATAAAATCAGCACAACCTGCCAGGGACAAATTATCTGATGCTGTATTTGATCTTGGGGTAGGCATAATTATAACTGCAAATTCAGTTGTATCACCTTGTGTCAATTTGTATAACTGACGATTTTGAGTAGAAAGCAGGTACACATTCAAAATTTTAAATCACACACAAAGGGAATCATTGGTAGCACTCAACAGGATAAAAGGCTGCAGTAAGCCAATTGTGTTTGAAGGAAGCTCTTTTAGTGAAGGAATAAAATTGCAAACTTTGGAGGTCTTGTAATTCTGAAAGGCATCATGTAGGGAAGAATTATTGGAAAGTTTGAAATATAACATAGCATTGTATCCAGGCTCTGGACAATGTTTTAAATAAATGGAATGTGTTCCAGATGTTTGCTAAGACTCGCCCTCGCTCTACCACGGAAGATCAGCTTGCAAATCGGCTTCATTCAAGCACAGGTACACGCATAGCTTGGAAAACTGCGGCAAGACGTATGCGATGCTGGTATCTTCTCCACAAAAATTGAACCAGATACTAATGGACATACTCTTTACAAATGAGTAGTTTTAGTCTTTCCTCTGATTCTAGACATTTGATCTGGGACGTGAAAGTAATACTGATTTCCATCATGAGGATGTTCTGAAAAGGGATAGATATGGCATTATGCTTAATAGATGCACCAAGCCAGAAGTGCTGGAAAAAGGTACTATAACTGATGACCAATATAGCAACGAAGTTCTTCAACGTCATGTTCAATTGTTCTGAGGTGCTGTAGGCAACGAATTCATTTTAATGGATGACAGTGTACAACATTGTACACTAACAGTGGAGATACTTTTGGAGACAGAGGTTATTAATTAAATTGAGTGGCCAGTACTTTCCTCAGATCCAAACCCCACACAACACATTCGGAACACAATAGGGGGATTCATTGCTGCTCGAAATTCCCCTCCAGAAAACAAACAAGGCCTCTGAAGGAGGAGTGGACCAGTTTATCTCAAGAACTCCTAAAATCACTTGGTGCTAAGCATGGTATGATATTGTGAGAGCTGCAACACAGTTCAGGGTGGACACATTCCATACTGAAATGGCTCTCTGTGTAGTTTTCTCTAAGCACTGTACATTTATTCCTTAGAAATTTGTAACTTTCACCAAAAACATATTGAAATTTATAACACGTTTTTTGTGTGTAACTGGAGGAACTTTTTCTAAGCCTATCTTCGACCGGTTTCCTGAGTTAGTCGATCTCTGCCATGGGCAAGCGGGTTTTTCCTCCTGGAAACTCGGGTTTTTCATCCCGTAAACACAAGAAAATCGACCGTAGTACTCGCGTTATTTCAGACAGTGACATATCTTGTTAGGGTTAGGTCCAAGAGATGCCAGCCTCTTCATCGGTGGCTGCTATAATTAGTGATAGACATGGGCCAGCTATCTCAGATTGGCTACCGATGGAGATTGAACTGCCCACTCAGTCTCCAAAAGTTAGATAGTGTATAAAGGCCTCGCCTACTCCCTATTAGGGAATAAAAGGCGTTAGTTGATTTTTTTTTTGTGTAATATAATTTATTAGTATGCTGGCAATAAATTTCATCTACATTTGGCTGTAGTCATGAAAATTTTTTCATATACAGGTAAAAATTTAGTTCGTCCTTAACTTTTGGACGGCAGTGTATATGGATGTTGGTAGCTTAGTACTGGAATGAAAATAACCCTCTGTATCAAAAAATATTTCCCTTCCCACACACAGACATACTGCACAAGCGAAACAAAGTTCAGCAGAAGTTTTATTATAGCACTAAATATAGTACGAACATATAGTTATTCTATTTTATTTCATTTGTTTTTTATGATAGGATGACACCATAAGTAAGAGTGGTCATAAGTTGAAGACTAACTATGTATTTCTCAAGGGGTTCAACAAAATGTTCATTTCTGAACTGTTTTGGCTTTAATTTTTATTAGCCTCTTCTGAAGTTTGATTATATGTCTCACCTATATGACACTTAGTGGAGAGATTCTTAGTAGGATTTGCCTTGACCTTAGAATTATGTACTAAAATTTTTGTCTCTTCCTATTTACACATCTCAAGATTAAAGACTATATCAGACTGTTTTTCCATTTCATGTTCTATCTCCAGTTCGGAAATATGTTTATAAATACTAGGGGTTTGAGAGTGCTTGATCTGGTAATAGCACCTGAGAATTTGACTGTAATGAATATGACCATGTTGCCACCTATTGGTGAGAGTGATCATAAGGTCTTAACCTGGGAGGTGACTAAAGGTGTGGAATTTTCGATTAAGACAGGGTATATGTGGAATTACCGTGCTAGCAAGTATGACAAGCTTAGGAGATTGCTTGGTTCAGTAGCATGTAAAACTGCAAGGGCCGGATGTCGATAGAGCATGGGAAGTGGTCAAGGAGCATTTACAGGAGGTTATGGCTGATTGTATACCTAGGGTCCGAATATAGTAAAACAAGTAGGTGTTAAATGGATGAATAACACCATTAAGCTTGAGCTGCAAAAAAAAGAAACAACTGTGGAGGGAACTTAAAGAGAAGGGTGACCTGCAGGCACAGGACTGGTATAAAGCACAGGCCAGAAGGGTAGCGAGTGTGGTAAGAAAAGCAAAAGCGGATTATGAAAGGAAACTAGCTATGCAAGCTAAAGAGAATTCCAAACAGTTCTTTAAATATGCTGCAAGCAAAAAAAAAAAAAAAACCTGTACATGGCAGAATGATTTTAAGCAATGTCGATGGTAAGGAGGTCACTGAATCAGTCGATATAGTGGAATTACTGAGTGAGCACTTTGCAAGCGTATATCATCCAGGTGGTGACACTGAAAGAATGAAGGAACCATTAGTTTATACGGGAATTGTGATGAATGAAGTGGAAGTGAATAGTCTATTACAGAACCTTAATGTGAATACATCTGTGGGATTGGATGGTATACCAGCACGGGTCTTACGTGAAGCGGCTAAAGAATTATCAGCCCTTGACCATGTTGTTTAATCTGAGTCTCGGGTCTGGTTTAATCCCGAAGGTGTGGAAATAGTTCCACTGCATAAAGGAAGATCCAAGACTACTGTTGCAAATTACTGCCCGATCAGCATATCAGGAGTCGTTGTCAAGGTCTTGGATAAAGTAGTCAAGGGAAAAATGCAGGAATGGATTGATGAAAATGAGATACTGTATGGGAGACAGCATGGCTTCGTGAAGGGTAGATCATGCCTCAGTAACTTGCTCAAGTTTTATAACACAGTGACGGCTGAACTGGATAAGGTTAATGGGTTGGATTTGGCTAAGGCCTTTGACAGGATACCACATGGAATTCTAATCCATAAACTGCAACAACGTAAACATAAACTGCTGGACCTGGCTAAGGCCTTTGACAGGATACCACATGGAATTCTAATCCGTAAACTGCAATGTAGGGTTGGTGAGATGGATAGGTGGGTGGTTGGTGGAGAGATATCAGAGAGTAGAATCCAAAAAGATGGCCTGTGACTAGTGGTGTGCTGCAAGGTTCTGTTCTTAGACCACTGCTGTTTAATTTGTTCATTAACGATATAGGGAAGGATCTAAGAGGAACGGTTCTTTTGTTCGCTGATGATGCAAAGTTGGGTAAGGCAATAGTGAATGCAGAAGATGTCAAAATCTTGCAGGATGATTTCGATAGATTGGAGTTCTGGGCTAAGGAGAATGGATTTCAATTTAATGTGACAAAATGTAAGGTTACACGTTTTGGGATGAAGAGATTAGCAGCAGTATACCACATTGGTGGAACTGTAATCCAGGAGATTGATGAGGCCAAGGACTTGGGAGTGTTGGTGGATAGGGAGATGAAGTTTAGGGGACACATTGCAAAAGTGGCTAAATCAGCTCATCAAATCACTTGGTTGCTGAAAAATACTTTGACGAGCAGAGACAAGCAAGTTATTGTACCTCTGTACCGAGCCTTGATAAGACCTCATCTCGACTACTGTGCCCAGATTTGGTCACTGAGGTTTCTTCTTGATGGGGAGGAGGTGGAGAGCATCAGAAGCGAGTGACCAAGATGATAGCAGGTCTATGGAATGAACCTTATGAGAACAGGTTGAAGATTTGTGGGTTGCAGAAATTGGTTGATAGGTGGAAAAGGGGAGATATGATTGAGACATTCAAATTGCTGAAGGGTTTCTATAGGATTATAGGATTAATTCAGAGGATATTTTTGAGATCAGGACTGGTGGTGGGAGAACTAGGGGACATCTATGGAAGGTGGGCAAGAGTGTGGTTAGCAAGGGTGTTGGAGCTGGGTTCTTTATTTTTAGAGTGGTAAATGAATGGAATAAGCTGCCAAAGTCTGTTGTGGGTGCTATGACAGTGAATGAGTTCAAGGCAAGGTACGATAGATACTGTGACAATGTCGAATAGTTGTGTGGACATGATGTTTAGGGCCTCCTTTGATGAGTAAACTGCAATGTAGGGTTGGTGAGATGGATAGGTGGGTGGTTGGTGGAGAGATATCAGAGAGTAGAATCCAAAAAGATGGCCTGTGACTAGTGGTGTGCTGCAAGGTTCTGTTCTTAGACCACTGCTGTTTAATTTGTTCATTAACGATATAGGGAAGGATCTAAGAGGAACGGTTCTTTTGTTCGCTGATGATGCAAAGTTGGGTAAGGCAATAGTGAATGCAGAAGATGTCAAAATCTTGCAGGATGATTTCGATAGATTGGAGTTCTGGGCTAAGGAGAATGGATTTCAATTTAATGTGACAAAATGTAAGGTTACACGTTTTGGGATGAAGAGATTAGCAGCAGTATACCACATTGGTGGAACTGTAATCCAGGAGATTGATGAGGCCAAGGACTTGGGAGTGTTGGTGGATAGGGAGATGAAGTTTAGGGGACACATTGCAAAAGTGGCTAAATCAGCTCATCAAATCACTTGGTTGCTGAAAAATACTTTGACGAGCAGAGACAAGCAAGTTATTGTACCTCTGTACCGAGCCTTGATAAGACCTCATCTCGACTACTGTGCCCAGATTTGGTCACTGAGGTTTCTTCTTGATGGGGAGGAGGTGGAGAGCATCAGAAGCGAGTGACCAAGATGATAGCAGGTCTATGGAATGAACCTTATGAGAACAGGTTGAAGATTTGTGGGTTGCAGAAATTGGTTGATAGGTGGAAAAGGGGAGATATGATTGAGACATTCAAATTGCTGAAGGGTTTCTATAGGATTATAGGATTAATTCAGAGGATATTTTTGAGATCAGGACTGGTGGTGGGAGAACTAGGGGACATCTATGGAAGGTGGGCAAGAGTGTGGTTAGCAAGGGTGTTGGAGCTGGGTTCTTTATTTTTAGAGTGGTAAATGAATGGAATAAGCTGCCAAAGTCTGTTGTGGGTGCTATGACAGTGAATGAGTTCAAGGCAAGGTACGATAGATACTGTGACAATGTCGAATAGTTGTGTGGACATGATGTTTAGGGCCTCCTTTGATGAGTCTAAGGACTCCCTGGAGTTGCCCGTAATAATAATTCTTTGGTAATGTCTAGGATTTGCCTTGACCTTAGAATTATGTACTAAAATTTTTGTCTCTTCCTATTTACACATCTCAAGATTAAAGACTATATTGGACTGTTTTTCCATTTCATGTTTTATCTCCAGTTCGAAAATATGTTTATAAATACAACCCTTTGGATATTGTACTCCGTTTATTGCTGATAAGATAATTTTCATTGCTTAGTGATATCTCTACTACGCTTATTATAATCATGACATTTCATTTGGATGCTGGCAGAGGAAGTGAATGTGAGCAAACAAGAAAGAAATGGAATGGTTGGGGGGGGGGGGGCATTTGAGTCTAGCATTGATAATGAGAGAGAGGAATTGCTAGGGGAAGGCATTGAGTTATATCTGAGACAGAAAGGCACAGTTACATTTGTACATCAGAATAACAGAAATGAAACTTTTGAAATAAGTGAGATATGGTTGGATGAGGATGACATTCTGACAAGAATAAAGTTAGGTAGGGCAGAAAGGAGGTGGAGTGCTGTTGATGATAGAAAAGGAATTGTGCCCATGCTAGGTGGGGGAAATAGTGTCAGTGGTTTTGAGGCAGTATGGTGTGAGGTAGAGGTGGACAGCATGAAATACTCCGTGGGACGTTGCTATAGACCTGCTAATATGAAGGGTAGTGACAATGAAATGTATAAGTAAATTAGCCAAGCAAATAAGAAAAGGGTGATCATTATAATAATATAAATTCTTTTTCTTTCAAAGAAAATTAATTTCTTGCAATTTTGGGGGACAACTATCTTAGGCAGGATAACAAAGGGCATGCAAGGATTTGAGTATCTTGGATTTGGTAATTTCATCAGATGATGTAATAAATGATGTGTTGATTATCCTTCTACAGTAGTTGGTGAGAATGAACTTACATGGGGAATTGAATTAGCAATTCAATTCCCCATGTAAAAAGCACAAAGAATTAGCAAGGAGGATGACTCAGTTGATAAGGAAAGCAAAGAAAAAGCCTAGGGAGTGTTTTGATATGTAGCCAGCAGAAAAAAAAGAATGATTATGATTGGTGAAAATGATAAAAGGATAACCACTGCAGAGGATATAGTTGACATATTAAACAAGCAGTTCATAAAGCTATTTCATCTTCATGAATGTGACATTATACACAGTTTGAGTGCAAGCAGCTTCAGAGGAGGGACTGACTGCAAGTATATTAAGTATATATATATATAAACAAGTATATTAAGGCATCTGCCTTAATATACTGTTTAATGAGTCTTACAATGGACCAAGTTCCAAAGGAGTGGAAGGTAGGCAGGATTGTAGAGCTTCATAAGGGAGGTGATAAGACTCAAACTTCAAATTATAGGCCAATCTATTCATTTGAAGTTGTAGTTCAAGTAATAGAAAGTGGTGAAGATCTAGATTGAGTTGACAACAGTGGCATTGTCTTTGATGAATAGCATTGGTTTGCTAAAGGATGATCATGTTTTAGTAATCTGTTTATTTATTATAATAAGGTGACAGGTGCATTGGACAAAAGGCTGATACACATGCAGTGGTATACTTAGATTATGCAAAGGCTTTCGATAGATTGTTACATAAGTTGATAGTTAAATTGGAACTGATGGGGCTGGATATCAGACTAGTGCGTTGGCTCAGATATCGGCTGCCTGATAAGTATCAACTAGTTGTGTATGGGGAGCAATATCCTTAGAAGAGGGGAAAAAAAAAGTCACTAGTGGTGTCTCAAGGGTTTAAGGACCATGGAGGTCTGAAGATAATATTTATTGGAGAAGAGTCAAATCTTTGTTCCTGTTTACAGGAACAAAGGAACTTAACATACATACAATATATGTTAATGATGTTGCGGACAGCTTGAATGGGGATATTCAGTTTTTTGGATGGTGCAAAGTTGGGAAGAGCTAGAGCAGTAGTTGTTGTGGCATTACAGAACTTAAGTAGACCAAGTGAATGGGCAAAATTCAGATGACAAAGGTGGTACCGAGTATACAATTAGTGGGGATATATTGGAGGAAATAAGAGATATGGTCATGATGGTAGTAAATAGGAACCTAAAATAGTGAGAACACTGACTTATACAATGGAACCATAATCTCCTTATATAAGGAGATTATGGTTCCTTGATTAATTACGTCACCTGGTTTTCAAAAGGATAAAGAGATACTGGAAAGAGTCCAGAGGTGAATTGAACTAAAATGGTTTTTGATCTCTGAAATGTTGAGAAAATGCAATTTACAAAGTCTGGTGGAGAAGAGGAGTATGACAGACATGTAAGATGGTAAGGGGTTTTTATCAGATTAGTGTTGAAAAGGTCTTTGAAAGAATGGTGAGAGAATAAGAAGTCAATTTCAGCCTTGGAAGTTGTATAAGGAGAGTGTCAGCAAGGGAAAATTTCTTATTTATTTTATTTTTTTGCATAGAATGGTGAATGAATGTACTTAAGACATGCATGTTGAGCTGTGTGTGTGAGAGAGAAAGGGACCTCCTACAAATCCATGGAGGTCTGAAGATAATATTGGAGAGGAGGAAAATCTTTGGTTTCCAAATTTATCTAATCCTTGGCTTGCCCATTTGTAGAATTTGCATAAATAACATGACAGTTACATCTCGCTGATTTCTTCAGCTGTGCTCTTTCCCTCAGTTTTAAGTTCTCTTCTTTCCCCAGAAGCCAGTCTCCATCACATTGCAGCCATCGTAATATCTTCATTTGTGCGAAGCCCATCTTGCATTTTAGTTTCATGAAGCCAACCAAGGGTGGCAAATTTATCTTCTATATTCTTTTCCTGATCTTTCCTTAACTTCCTGAGTACACCATTGGGATTTGCTGGAGACCTGAAGCCGTCAGAGTCAAAGTATGTGGGCAGAGGGAAATGTTTATAAAGAGACACGTGATTTATTTAATAATGGATTCTTTAGATCCTGCCTCTCATTTCTTTTTCCTCTGTAATAACTGAATGTATTTTCTGCAAGATGTTCAGTTTCTTAATAGTTTTCTGTTCACTTTGGTACTTACTTCATGCTGCTTAAAGCTAGACAGTGTCATGATTCATATCTGTATACTGGGATATGATATATTTAGAAATTAATGACCACATTCACACCTATGATGTATTATGCACTTATTATTTTGTTTAGATCTCCAACAAATGCAATTTTTTTTTTTTTTTTCTCTCTCTCTCTCTTTAATGTCATATCTTTTTCTAATGTACTGTGTTCACTGTATGTTATTGGCACTTTCAGTAATGCGCTATTACAGACGAATTTAGTTTTATATTTTGAAATTTGCCCATATTATTTACTTCGAACTGCCTCTCATTCAAGAAATTCATGTGTATAGTTTTTCATAGCCACATATAAAAAAAAATACCTACTTCTTTCAGGCAGAATAATATTTCCAGCATGATTTTGAGAATAGTTTATAGTTTCAGCCAATCGCAGAATATGGTTTGTTCAAACAAATGCTTACATAGGTGAAGATAAATACCAAATAAACACTAATAAGCTTTGATCCCTAAATTATTTCTCAGTTATGAGATTAGTTCAGGAAATTTTGATACCAAGTAAACCAAAAACAATTGTTCAAATCATTATTTTTGTGGGGAAGAAAAAAAAAAAAGCTGCTTCTCCTGGAAGAGAATGAAGTTCTGAAGTACTATAGTGAAAGCAACATATGAAATAGTATAAGCAAAGGAATTGTATATTATCAGAAATACAAATTTTGTAGTGCAAGCATTTGTCTGCTATTGCTTTACCAAATTTAATATTATTTCAAGTGCATTTTTGTTCTCGAAAAAACTTAAGTTCTAATGTCTTGAAATTATTCTTTATTTACTACATGTCATTTTAGTAATTATTATGCATTCAGATAATCCATTCCATCCTTAAATTCCTTATTTGGTTTATACAATTAAGAGTGGCATACTAGTTTGCATTCTATGAAAAATTTAATGAATTAACCCTTAAGTATACAGATCAAATCACTTAATTGGTTGTACTGTACACTAGACCTTATTTAATTGCAGTATAATTAAATATCCCCTTTTCTGCAAGATCTGATGAAGACAAACTTAATACAGCAATGCCTCGATTAGTGTGCCTAATGTGTTCTTTAAAACAGGCGCATTAATCGAATATAATAATCTATGGAAAAAAAGTATAATTCATTCCTCCAATTTATTTTTTGAACCTTAATTTTTTTTTATAAAAGAATTAAGGTATGTCTCAGGGCCTAGTTAAAGGAAAACCATGATGCTGAAAGACAATAAAATATATTCAGAATATAAATTTATTATTCTACTTCTTAACAAAGAATTGAGCTAACATAGTTTGGTGGGCATTTTGTTTTATTTTTTTCATACAACCAACGGTATGGCCCTATTGCCTCTTCTGCAAATTTTGCTGCTTCTCTCTTCATCAGGGTCAGCCTCTAAGCATTGCTGCTTAAAAACTTCGATTGTATGAAAAATATTTTAAAATTGTTTTTGTGAAATCTCTTTTGGCTGACTATCAGTGGTTAAATTTTCTTCATATTTTTCGGGATCTTCCCGTTGTGCATCTAAATTTATTTAGCAAGTCGGAATCGCTCAATTCTTCAGAATGAGATTTATTTAACTCTTGGATGTTATCATTGAAGGGGAGAAAGAAATGAAGGACGTATGAATTAGTCACCAACACGCGAAATCACGTGCTTTTTAGATAAAATTTCCCAACTGTTATATGAGCAAAATAGTTACCACTTTAAAAACTACAATGATCATAAAAGAGAAGTTAATTTTCTGATGTGTAATAATAAGCAACTCATCCCAGAAGACAGATTGATTATCCTATTATCGGAATGGATTCTCGTTTTTGTGACATGCACAGAAGTGTCAAAGGGTCTCGAATCTGTGGGATACTATAGCAGACGACATAAATTTTGGCGGTAAAAATTTGGAACATAGTGTACATGGAAGTAGTATAGTATGCCATTAAAAATAACTTTGTAAAATGTTTTAAATCGGTAACTAAATTATTTCATTCTGGTGAGTGATTTTTTAAAATAGTTAAGCATAAAAATTTTTTAAAATCTGTATAACATTTATTTTTAAGATGTATATAGGCTCACTAATCGAGGGATTACTGTATATGTTTAGGAACGTGTCAAAAAAAAAGCTGACATCGAAAATAAAAATATTTTTCCATAGTTCACTTAATGGTAAACAGTACTTAAAAGCCTAAAAAGTTAGGCATTGGGGTATCAGAGTACACCACAGATTCTTAATTCCAAGTAGTTTTCTGTGAGGGGGAACCTTCTTAAGTTTTTTTTTTTTTTTTTTTTTTTTTTTTTTGCATGCTGCAGCGGAAGTGGGGGGAGTGCTAATAACACTTAAGGGTTAATGAAAGTAAATGACCATCACATTCTGGTAATTATAATATATATAAAATAAAGTCTTATCTTTAAATAATTTGAATTTTTTTTATTCATACTTATTTAAATATTGATACAAGACAAGTCCATGCACAAAATATCACATGCATTACTTGGAAACAGTCATTCAGCAAAATAAAGATGCAACAGTGTCAAAGCCAACATTACATGTTTAAGTACATTCACATATTCTAAATCCCATTTCGATTTACAAATGAATGCTTGCAGTTGCTTTAACAGGGAAATGAAGGAAAAGATTATACTGTATGCATGATTCTTGCAACATTTCTGTAGGTTACAAAGCACAGAAAATAAATGGACACCAAAATAATGGAAAGAAAGGAGCTACTAGTTCTTTTTGTAACTACAATACTAAAAATTTGATAAAATGTATGTGATTTTACACTTACGAAAATCTTAAGTCACAATGATAATTTTATAAACTTCATTTGGGAATTATATCAGTTTGTACTTTTTTTCCTTTCTTGCATCTTTAACTGTTAAAGGTTTGTTAAATTTATATCAAATTAATAAGTGAATACATGAGCAAGAATGTTTGTTTGGTGTCCATTTTTCTGAATTAAACTAACAATTTTTTATTAGCTTAAGTTTGAAAATATGATATAGAACTGCAATGGAAATGGTTTACCTTTCCAAAATAGTTCTACATGTTTACATTTAACAGAGTTGTATTGTTCACTGTAATATATATAAAAGAAAATTTAATTTTAAAACTTTACACTACAATCTTATTCTAGTATTTGGTAAACTGCAGGTGGTTTCCTTATCAACTTGTAAAGAAAGATAAAGAAAAAATTTATTTCAACTTATGTTGAATTTTTATTTTCTTTTTTTCATGATATATAATAAACACTTGAAGAAACACTGTTTCACAAACTATTAACAAGTTTAGTTATGTAATCATAGAAAACTACACCTTTTGTTTCCTGATAGAATGACAATTTAAAAAAAAAACAGTATTAGCATTTGATGCTATTAGCATATCTGTAAAAGCAACTGTTTGCAACAATGTGTTTGTTCAAATGAAATCGTTCTTGTCAGGCTATAAAAATAATGTTAGCCCTTAAAAACCTTGATCGTTATAGCCCTCAATTCCACAAAGTGGTATAACCAGCAATGTTAGATTTGATCCCTTTGAACGTGAACTTGTAAGAGACAGTAACATGGCATGTTCTAAAAAAACCTTCGGAAAATATCAGTACCCATCAATGACCAATGCGCATGTCTCAACAGTCAACTATACAGCAAGAACAAAAATATAGCTAAGTAAGTCAAATTACTGTTCCAAGCCAGTACAAAGGTAGCCAAGGCTATGTTTACAGTAAATAGCTAAGCCTAACACAGTGGGACCTTATGTTTGGTCCAGTCAACAGCACAATTTGCAGGCTGATGTATACATGTAAGTGTGGTGTATGTGATCTGGCAAACTTGTTACTGGACTTGGGTATTGCTACAAGGCTTGTTGTAACCAACAGAAGTATAATAAGCTATCCTCTCAGTATGCTATACATCAAAGTAGGCTATTTTTAAATTAGGATCTCCAGTTATGTGGTCATCTCTGATAACTTGTTCTGTAGGGAAACCCAACTAATTCAAGCCTAATACTTAGTTCCAAGTGAAAAAAAAATCCAATCTCTATCTTGCTTCATATTGTTCTTTTAACCTTAGGCTCCAAAAGCACCTACTGATTTTGGCTATAAGTGTCATGCTATATGGCAGGTTCAACTAGCTACTACACTACAAAAATATAAATGGCAAATTAAAGATTCAAAAATAACACCTAGCAAGAGAGAAAAATTTTGATTACTTGGATATATTGTGCTATAATGAACTCCTCATTTAATGTGTTTGTTACACAACTTTTGACAATGTAAATAGTACATTATTACATTAATTTTAAGCACTATTAATCCCAAAATAATAAGATTTTTGGGATAAAAACATTCTTATAATTTGTCTTCACACACATGGCATGTACCATTTAACAACCATAACACGATTTTATCTGAAATTATCAACATAATATAATAAACCAACTGAAGTTAATGTATATAATTATTTTGAATTAACAGACAATTCCCTAGTAATTTTTTAAAAAAAATTCTTAATTCACGTACATAAGAAAAGGAGATTCATTTGAAATTCTGCAAGTAAAAATTGACTATCCCACTATTCTACACAGGCTGATATCCACTTTCCAGATAGGAATTTTGTTTGAAGAGTACTTAAAATTTCAGCTTTATATTTATATATCAATAAAGGAAAATTATAAAATTTGTTCGAACCCACAGAAAACAATTAAAAAAAAAAAAAAAAAATTTTTTTTTTTTGTTCCAGCTTGTTCATTACAACAGATAGTATGTTGATCAGTATATGCCCACAAACTAGAGACCCTAATCAAAACTGCAGCATAGCTACTTTTCTTAACATTTTACAGGTACTGACAATGTAGTGCTTTAGTTTTTTTTTTTTTTTGTTTTTCTTTTTTTTGTTTTTTTGGTGTGCATTTTGAGTAACTGAAGTACTCTTATTTTTAGTATATAGTGGTTTAGAACTGCATAGAAAAATAACCTTCTGGAAAGATTGCAGTCACTGTGAGCATCTCATAGTTCATTTAGGAGCTCCTGTATAATCTTGGGGGAAATTGTACCAATAGTGTTTCAAGGAAGCTTAAATCCTGTAGGAATATATATGTATAATATATATGCCAAATGCTAACTTCTATTAACATTATTTATATATGCATAATCAAGCAGAATGAGCCTCAAGTGTAAAATCTTGCTTATTTTTTTTTTAAAAATTCCACAATTAAGAAGAGTTCTCTAGACCAAAACGAATGCTTTTTTCATTTTTTTTTACTCATACAAAGAATCACATTATTGATCCCAAAACAAAAGTGGAATTTTGAAAGACTTAAATTCAGCGAATTCATTTGCAGAAAATTTTATCGTGATTTTAATAAATGTAAAACATGACAGGCAAAATACCATAATTTTATCGCCCAATTTATAAAATATTGCATTATAATATAACATACAATCGCATATGTAAAAATCTCCTTACATCATTACCTTCTCATTTATAGTATTAAATATTGAACTTTTGGAATAATCTAAACATATATTTTGTTCACGTGGGATCTCGTGCTAAAGTCAGACTAAAAAACTGCTTTCCACGTGTTATAAACAATAGTATAATAACAGAAAACAATGCTAAAATAAATATTAAGATTTATTTTAGATATTCAGGTTCCCTAATATAAATGTAATATCATTATTTATAACAAAACTTAACAAAAAAAAAGTTTAAAATCTGACAAATGTTTTAAACGAGGTGCATTCTGCTTGACCTGGCTTCATAAAGTTAACTTTCTTAATTAACAGCACATGTTAAATGGAGGTTACAAGACATTCATGGTTGAATATCAAAGTTGGACAACGAGGACCACTCTTAGAATTGACACCAATTGGGGCGAAAGGGGAGGGAATTCAAAATATACGCAAGTGGTCTAAACAATTTCACGGGATTTTTCTGCAAATGTATACAGACAATGATTAAGGAGCAGGGACTAACTACAGTACAGAAGTGGTCCACCAGTCGAAACATCCAGGATATCCCGTTCTATTTTTTTTTTTTTTCCCCTTTTTAGTGCTCCAACACTGCTGACGGTGATTGTCTATGCAATGCAGCAGAAAAAACACAGAATGCTCCCTATGGACCTTTCTAAGCCCATAGCACCATTGATCAACTGTTCAATTTCCTATTCCTGCACACGTAAGCTCATACCCAAAAAAAAGGCTTAACAAAGTGCCATTATTTGGCGTCTTTGTCTGTTTGCCAGCTGCCAAAAGTTGTTTTAGTCAATCTTAAAACAGTAAAGTGGTCCTATGGACCCAATAATGAATTCACTCTTGGCCAAATTCACACAGTTACTTTAGCATATGCAGCAAGAAATCCCGTGTTAAAAAACTGTTCTTGATCTCCTGTATGCAGGAATAACATGTCGACAGCAACAGTAATACTGTGTGGTCTGGTTTTAACCTAGTAGTGGGAAGTAAGTTCTAGAGGCAGGTTCCGAGGATCATCTAGCACTTGATGAGTCACATAGTGACTTACTTCACAGAGGCGAAACTGTTGGTTTGTCTTGAGGCCACCCAAGCTGTAAACACATCCCTGAAAAATAAAAATGCCCAGAGTTAGGCACTCTTCGTTTCAAAACAAAAAAATACTCAAAATTTCTTAATAAGAATCAGATGAACTTACTGTTAGCAGCATACAGGGCTTAAAAAAATAATAAAATAATTAATTCAATAACTCCTACTATATAATAAATAAAGTTTGGGACTACAGGAACAGATTCTTATTATGGAAGGTCTATGATTGTGAATTTTCCTTTAACAGCAATGATACCATTTGGATTGAGACTTTTCAGTAGTTTGCTATATAATTATAATTAGCAGGTTTCCAAGATTCCAAGATACAGGTAACCCTCGTATAATGCGGTACTTATACAACGCGGTCTACAAATTGTAGTAACCCTTATTGAACGTGGTACTTGTACAATGCAGTTTCAATATAAGACGGTCTACAAACTGCAGTAACCCTTTATCTCTTCATATATTTTTCAATGCACGACTTTAAAATCAAATTTTATCTTTGTTAAATTTGCATCTGCACATATAGTTATAAATAACGAATTTATATTAGGGGAAATACCCTTTAGCATGCATGTATGTCAAGGGGTGCTTAAGGGTCAAAGCTGTATAACTGAGAGGAGACCTCCACATAGCCTTTAAAGGAATGCAGAGAACCGACCAGGGCTTCTGACCTAATGTCCAATCCTCACCTTCTCGTGGTGCACCCTGTTGGGTATCTACTTGGATACTGAACGAATGAGGATGTGCTGGCAATTTGGGATTTAGCCGACCAAATTGTATTCTTATTGGTTAAACCAAAATAAAAAAAAAAAAAAATGATGGTACAACATGACAAAATTTCATGCCGGCTGGGGCGTCGCCCGGTTAAACAAGGCCCCCGTTGTTTTCGCCAGGGAACCAGGGCGAACAGCAAAAAGTCAGCTACTAGAACAAATCTGAAAACAAACCCCAACTCAACATCACCAGAGTTAAAGATCGGTACTATCAACGTAAGAAGCCTGAATGGCAAAGAAATGGAGCTAGCTGAGGAATTAGATAAGTACCAGATCGACATAATAGGGGTGACTGAAACAAAAAAAGACCAAAACTGGTGAGATCTTTTTGAGCAATAAATACAAAATGTTATATTCAGGCAATAACAATCAAGGAAAAGAAGGAGTAGCCATAGTATTCAACACAAAATACAAGGCTAATCTTCTTGAATGGCAGGCAGTCTCAAGTAGAGTAATGTGAGCAAATATGAGAATGGGGAACTGGACAATGAGACTTATTTGTGCCTATGGTCCCACAGAAGGTTCTACTAAGGTAGAAGTGGAGGAATTTTTTGAAGCTCTAGAGAAAGCTACTAACACAATGAAAAATGAAAAGTTGGTCCTTGTTGGGGATCTAAATAGCAGAGTAGGAAATGATTGTGAGACATACAAAAATATTTTGGGAAAATTTGGAGAAAAGAGCAAAGCTAATAATAATGGCAAATATCTGTTGGATTTCTGCTCAGGACATGGACTGGTTATTACTAACACCATGTTCCAAAATGAAAATGTGCACAAATTCACATGGAGAGAAGAGGCTAGGAATAAGAAAAGTCTCATTGACTATGTTATTGTTGATAGTGATGTTTTCTCCCTGGTGCAGGACACCAGAGTGTACAGAGGATTTGAAATTGGAAGTGATCACTATTTAGTCTTGAGCAGGATAAAATTGAATTTCATATTGAAAAGAATAACATGCAAGAAAGTTTTAAAGAGAATAAAAGACGAGCAGCTTCTGATGTGAACTGTAGACTAAAATACACAAAGATTATTGAAGAAAAAATGAAAGAGTTTGAGAACAGGAACCAAATCTTGGAGATTCAGTGCAAGCCTTCAAGAAAACACTGATTGATTCAGCCAGAGAGGCATGTGGTGAGGTTGTCTGCAAGGATAGAAAAATCAGAACTCCCTGGTGGACACAGGAAGTTAAAGAAGAAAGCATATCAAAAGTTCCTGTCAAATAAGTCAGCTTGTGCTCTTAGAGAATATAGAGACAAATGCAAGAATGCTAAACACTGTGTAAAACTAGCTAAACAAAAGTCATGGGGGACTATGGCAAGAATATAGAAAATAAATATCAAGAAGGTGGCAAAATATTCTGGAGGTTGTTGAAGAAGCTTAGGAATGGAGGAAAGAGTGCTGTAAAAGGAGTTAGAGATGATAAAGGTGACATGAAAACTAGAATAAAAGATATCCTTGAAGTATGGAGTAATTACTTTGAAAAACTGCTAAATGAAGCAAGCAGTGATGACAGCACAGTGGTAAAAAAACACTGACCAGGCATGCAGGCAGGAATACATATCCATGCTTGAAATGTGGAAAGGCTGCTGAAGTATGGTGGTATAAGAGTCTTACAGTGGGCACTGCATAGTTCAGAAAGCCTGGACAGAGAGACGAATTCCCGATGATTGGAGTAGAGCTCTCATAGTACCCATATATAAAAAGGGAAATAAAACTGAATGCGAGAATTACAGAGGTATTTCCCTACTGAGTGTTCCTGCTAATCTATGCAAGTATACTTGAAAAACGGTTGAGAAGAATTGTGGAAGAAAAGCTTGGTGAAGAACAAGCTGGATTCAGGCCAAACAGAGGCTGTCAGGATCAGATCTTCACTTTACGACAAATAGTCGAGAAAGCATGGGAATATAACAAAGATCTGTATTTAAGTTTTGTCGATTTGGAAAAGGCATATGATAAGGTGCCAAGAGATAAGCTATTCAATACGCTGCAGTTATATGGTGTCAATGGGGCATTATATCAAGCAATACTTAAGTCTTTATTCGAGTTGTAAGTCAGCAGTTAGAATTGAAGGAAGTACAGGAAGATGGTTTAATGTTAAATCTGGTGTGAGACAAGGATGTACATTATTCCCTCTGTTATTCATTATCTATATGGATCACATTATGAAGGAAAGTGGTATTAAACATATCAAAATTGGAGATGTTAATGTCAGCTCTTTGCTTTATGCAGATGATGTTATACTTCTAAATAAATCCGCTACAAGTCTGCAAGATTCTCTGACTAAATTGAATAACTGTTCTAATAGATATGGTATGAAGGTCAGCAATAAAAAGACAATGAAAATAGGCAGAATCATTGAAAATGTCAACTGTGTTGTGAATGGAGAACCTGTGGAATAAGGAAAACATTTCAGCTATTTAGGCACGATTTTTACTGAAGATGGTAAATTAAATATAGAAATAGACAACAGAATCAGCAAAGCTGGTATGGTGGGAAGTCAATTGAATAAATTCATATGGAATAAGAGAGAAATTAGTCAATTGACTTCCCACCATACCAGCTTTGCTGATATGGTGGGTCAGAAGTAAAACACTTGGCCAAAGACTAGAGACCGCAGATATGAGAGTCCTGAGAAAGATTAGAAGCGTGAACAGATGGCATCAATGGCAATATCATATTAAAAATGAGGATATTAGGAAAGAATTTGACATTGTCAGCATCCAGGAATGCGTTAGCAGAGCTAATCTCAGGTGGTATGGTCACTTAAATAGAATGGGAGAGGAAAGATTAGCAAAACAAGTGTTCTCTGCCAGGTTGGCAGGAAAACGACCCAGAGGAAGACCAAGATATAGGTGGATTGATACGGTACAAAGTGCCTTAGACGATAGAAATATAAGATCTGATAATGTTGGAGTCTTGACAAGTAACAGACTGATTTGGAGGAAAATTGTAGATAGGAAGTTAGTAATGATATAATGTACCCCTTGTGGATGTATGTCAAGTATTTATTGTTGAAAATTGTCTTCGTTTTCTGCCAGAAAGCGCATTAAAAATCATAAGTGTGTTAATCTCAAGCTGAGCACTTTATTTTTTGGTGAGTTACATACAATATGTAATGCTTTTATTTATGCAAATTATTTTTATAGTAATGGCCACTTAGAGCACTTACGGCCACTCGTAAATTAAGAACATCTACGAAATGTTAATTTTGAAGACAGTGATGACAATTAAAATACACTCTATTTTATTTTGCCTAAAACATTTATGTATTATGTGCAATGAAATTTACGTACAATTTATAATTTTATACTATGTATTTTTTTCATAGTTTGTTTTCTTAACTTACAGGAATTACCTGAATTAAATAAAAATATATTTTTGTTGGATACTTCATTGTTTATTTATATATTTATAATCTTAAAATAAAAAAAAAAAACGATTTCAGAACCCAACCCTACTTTTTCTATGTGATCTGAGTCTCGCATAATGATTTATATAACATGGCATTTAACCCTCCTAACATCCATGTTATAGGAGGGTTACCTGTACATTACAAATAAATCCTAATTTTTTACTGGATGAAGTGAAATGGGATACCATCCCATGTCTTTAGAGGAACTGGCTGTACTCACTATATAGCCTTCTGTCTTTCCTGTAGTCGAGATGAAAAAATTAAAATAAAATAATGTAAGTCCTAATTTATATATAAAGTTAGCAAGAAACCTATGATGCATCAGAATGTGGTAAACTTTCTGTGAATCCACTTTTCACTTCTGAACTGGTTCTACACAAATGCAGATCTGTATGTGTGCATGTTGAGTAACAATGGACTGGACTATTAGACAACATGAATGTAATAATTCAGTTTGTATGCACCTAGCAACATTTTCAGGCAGATGCATCATTTATATTATATTATATGCCACCTCCTTGACTAATCAATGAAAGGTACTTACCATATTCCACTGGTTTGCAGTATGCTATCTACTACTGGGAATTTTAAAAATTAATAGTATCATTTCAATTTAGATAATATCTCCTGGGTAAGTGCAGAAACTGTATGTATATATGCTCATTGATTTTTCTTGTCAAGGTACATTTCTTAATACTCATCAAGGAGGAGTCATTAATGTGAATTAAACTTATATTAAGTTTAGTTCTTGATCATATAGATAGCTTCCTCTTAAAATCAATTTAGATAATATCTCCTGGGTAAGTGCAGAAACTGTATGTATATATGCTCATTGATTTTTCTTGTCAAGGTACATTTCTTAATACTCATCAAGGAGGAGTCATTAATGTGAATTAAACTTATATTAAGTTTAGTTCTTGATCATATAGATAGCTTCCTCTTAAAAAATTTTCAAACCAGAAATTGTTGGTTTTCTAATCTTAATATTGTTGTTCACTTATGTACATCCATCCCACAGGTATCAATATGGAGCCACAATTTAAAAAAAAAAAATTGCTTTATGGTATCCAAAGCCAGTGATAATGTAAATATCACTGGCTATTACATTATCAGTATCACCTGATAATATAGGTATAGAGTGATGATTTAAAGAAACAAAACCTGGCAATGACAAGAAACAAGTCTACATCATGTATGAGGATTTCTTTATTGTTTAATGTTTTATTACTTATTCTAACAGTTAAATGAATTAATTAGGCATTCTTCAGTCCAGTTTTTACAAGGTGTGTCAAAAATGTAGTACAAGCTTTCTGAATTTATGAGTATGTGTCAAGATGGCCATTTGCTCAACAGCGTTGCATTTTCAGATAAATAAAGCAATATAAATAGCTAGGATCCTGGAGGAGATCTCTATGCAAAGAGAATGTGTAGCATGCATACCTCGTCTAGCCATAAATACTGTTACAATACATATAAACCACATGTATAACAGCAGTGTTCCAAATGTTCCCCCTTTTGCCTTCACGCTTGACATAAGTCTGCGAGGCCACATATTAATGGCGACTTGCTCCAAATCCACCTTCAGGCTGACGATGCTGGGATGTCATTTCTTGCAGTCAACAGATTCATGTTGGGACTTCCAGACAGCCAATCAGATGGTGATGGGGTCAGGCACATTCACCTCCAACCACTGTTGTGTGGTCCTCAGCTTGAATGCAGGGGGTGAATCCTGCCTACCATGAAACAAGTTGTTCAGGAGCCATACCACAGATTCTAGCATGATAATTGATACACTTTGGTTGAGGTTTAGATCCCTTTCTTGCAGAAATGCTACTTGGATATCCCCTGATATGACACATCATATCATCATTGAAGAGACTCGCATTTCTTCCAAAGATGCCAGTTTTACTGAACTGTTAACAGCCACTAAAATTATTTGATTTTTTTAAAAATAATGATTGTGAGCTATGAGTTGCAGTTGTCTTATGTTCTAACAAAAATATGGTAACCTGTTTTTTTGTATATGTTGACCTCCCCAGAACTCAGTGTTCTCAGCTACTGTAAAAGAGATTAACAACTTTGCTACCAGTATGGCATGATTGTTTAAGAATAGTTTTTAAAATTAAGAATATAATCTAATACAAGTACTTACACAATGGAAATTTTGACTTTTGACATTTTTTCTCTATAATAATTCACTTGCCATTTCCAGAGGTAGTCTTATTCTTTCCCTCTCTACCATATACTCACAGATTTCATCTGCATCTATGCTAAAGAATTTTTACCAGCCATTATGTCTATTATATAATCTCTTCTTTTTCACCTAGTCAGCATGTCTGCAAACCCAGTATTATCTTATGCACCTGCTTCTATAACTTTTATCACTGTTTCTTCATTCTCTTAAGAAACTGTGGAGACATGAGTAGAGGCTGAACAGCACCTCTTTGTAACCTTTGGTGAAGAGGCACCAGAAATTCCATACTCTTGCATTTTAGTGTTCTCGGCATCACTATTATCCTCTGCATTATTCTCATCAGCTTTTAACTTAACCTAATAAATTTCAATTTCTTATTCATCATCACTCCAAGATCTCTACCCCCATTAGTTTCTTTGCGGAAAATCTTACCATTTTCATTAAAATCCTTTGTGGAATTTCTTCAGTTCTTAGCTTAGCACTGAACTGTATTCATTAATAATGAATCCATTCCATTCCATTCCTACCTTATATGTGGAACACATCAGAATTGCTCATCATCAAGAAATAAGCTGAACATTAATAACCCCTAGAATACTGTAGTGTACCACTGTCATCCCTTAATCTCTCTCTCTCTCTGATTCTGCATATCTGAATATTACTTGTGAATATTGGCTGCAACCAGTAGTTATCCATACTAATGGTTTGTTTTTCATCCCCATCTGCTTCAGTTTATAAAATAATGTCTCTTGAAAAACCTGTGCTATTCATTAGCCTCTGTCCGTGTATTTCTGAATACAAATCTTCTCAATTAAAAAAAATCATTTATTATTATTTTAATATTAATCCCCCTCAGGAAAGGCTGCTAACCTAGAGTACTTTAGTATGAGCATTGTGGGTGGACTAATCAGAATCTGATTAGTCCACCCTTGAGATGAAAAAAGGATTTCGGGGCTCCAATAAGAATGGTGGTGGTCTCACAATGAGCATTGAAATTCAGACCAGCTAAAGGCAAAACATTCTTATGTTACCCCTATGATTTCTTTTAGAGTTAACTGCATCTCATAATCCATTTATGTACTTTTTCCCACACCTTCAGGACTTTAACAACCCATTAAAAGGCATTCAACTTCTCCTAAATGCTGCATGTTGTTGTGATTTTGTAAGATCTGTAGTAAATCCTACTCGTACACCTCTCACCTGGGCTCACAACAGCTTCAAATATGTTATTTTCTCCTGATGACAGACCTAAGCAAATGTCACTCGATAGTTGCAGATTTCATCCACTTAATATATGCATTCAATAAAGTTATTCTTCCACATTATTTTTTTCTCTTTTCCTCTCCTTACATAGTAACAGAACTCCAGGATTTCATTTGGTGTTCTCACTAACTGCATCTTTCTGATTTTGTTTTCCCTTAACATGTTTTGTCAGATTTCTGTATTTGATGTCTCATCTCTATAAAGCCCCTCCCCACTTTCAACTTTGAGATTACTCATCCAATTAACACCCACCCAGTTTATTCTTCTAACTCTGGAATGCGGTCAGGTACTACTTCTTCCACTACATACCCTTCGTTATTTCTCACACACCACCATCTTTGCTATCTCCAAAGTTTGTTATAACTCCCTCTTGAAGTTCAACATCTCATGCCATAATTACCTTGAATACAGTTTTATTAACCACATCTGATATTCTTTGACCTATAATCACCTCAATCTCATTTGTTTCAGACAGTTGACTCTACCTATATGAATTCCCTTTCTTTCATTGAATCTTTGTTCCAATAAATTAAAATCTCACTTCTGATTCTCGTGGTCTATAGCAATACTCACCTATATATTTCGCACCAGGATCCTTAACTCACTATCTCTCAAGGCAGGAACTATTCCCCCCCACACACACACGTCTTTTTGTCAAAAAAAAAAATCGGAGAAATTTTATCAAATCTGGCCTTGTACAACATGGAATGGAAAATGCTAACCACAGGATCCAATGGCAAAATGCCAAGTTACTACTAGATCCACATATAAACATGAACATTTATATAAAGGAAGTGCTGAAGCCTTACTTCATAGACCCAATCTTAATCAAAATTACTGTCTCACTATTCCAAAAGTTTGGGAAATTGTTATCCTCAATTGTATTCAATAATGTATCTGCTATATTTTAAGTAATTTTAATTTCAGCCCAGTAGTTTTTAATCGATGAACACCACTGTGTTTTGAATTCAATTCCTATTGTTGTTCGTTAGTTGTACTGATGATGTCTTATGATACATAAGATGAAATATTTACATAATAAAAAAGTTATTTATTGTGGCATACGTTTGTTATTATATACGAGGGTGGTCTGAAAAGTTCTCGGCTTCGACCATAAATAACACTATCGGCATGATTTTTTTTTTCCTAAGTTGGTACATCTGTCATAAGCATCCATGTGAAATTGCAAGTCATTCTATTAAGTCGTTTGTTTTATACAGCTGTCTGAAGCAAAAGTGTTGTCTGTATTCCTTGAAATGGATAAAATTGAGTATCATGTGGTTATAAAATTCTTTGTAAAAGAAGGTTTAACGCCAAAAGAAATTCATTCGAAGTTCATAAAAGTTTATGGGCACTCTTTTTCGACAATTAAGAAATGGGGTTTAAACGTGGCTGTACCAGCCTTGAAGATGATCCGTGTGAAGGACATCCAAAAAAAGTGTAACAAAACCAGAAATCATTGATCAAGTGCACGATATGGTATTGAATAACCGGCGAGTCAAAGTGCGTGAAATTGCTGAGACTATAGGCATTTTAAAAGAACATGTAGGATATATTTTGCATGAAGAATTGCAAATGAAAAAGCTTTGCGCAAGATGGGTGCCATGCTTGCTCACAGCAGATCAAAAATGCACTTGCATGAAAATCTCTGAACAGTGCTTGGAACGTTTTAACAAAAATAAAACTGATTTTGTGCGTTTATATTACTATGGACGAGACTTGGATTCACCAGTACACACCAGAATACAAACAGCAGTCAAAAGTGGACAGAAGCCAGTTGTTCAGCACCAAAGAAGACAAAGTCAGTTCCATTGGTGTTTTGGGATGCTAAAGGCATTTTGTTTATTAATTATCTTGAAAAGGGTAAAACAGTAACCAGGGAATATTATTCCAATCTTTTAACCAGACTAAACAAAACAATTCGTGAGAAAAGAGCCGGTTTGCAGAAGAAAGAAAAAATCATCTTTCATCAGGACAATGCAATGCACCTGCCCACAAAGGTGTTTTGGCAATGGGAAAATTAAGGGATCTGCACTATGAGTTGTTGGAACATCCACCATATTCCCCAGATTTGGCTCCCTTGACTTCTATCTCTTCCCCAAACTAAAACTCTTCCTCCATTGGTCAGTTTTTTTTTTTGAATCAAGAGATGATTTGCAGCTGTAGAGGGATCTTACTGAGAATCCACTACAGGGATGGGATAATGGCGCTGGAATAAATGTATTAGTCTCAAGGGAGATTATGTTGAAAAATAAAAATAATTTTGAAATTATAAATTCGTTTTTTCATTGTTAGGCCAAGAACTTTTCAGACCACCCTCGTATATATGTATTGCACTATGGTGGTGTAATGCACTTATGAATTGTCTAGTTGATTGTTTTATTCTGATTATGAAGAGAAAACTGGAAAATCTGGAAGAAAATTTCCTATAGCAGTATATAATATATATTTGTAAAATCTCTCATGATATGTTACTATGTAACTTTACATGGTTTTCTAAGGAGATTGCACTTAAAGAAATGTCAATTTTTGTATGTAATAATCTTGTATTTGTAATAAATTAATCATGAGCCATTGTAAACTCATGTGGCACATGACATCATGTAACGCTGTTAACTCGTGTCTAATCAGTAAGTCTAATTCTAAGAATAGCCATATATTGCAATTTCAAAAGACGAGTGAATGCGTACAGTGGAGGTTCGGGCCTATATAAGGCAAGATGTCAAGAAGGACTTTGTCTTGAGTTTCTTATTCTTCTCTTACCTGGGCCCACTGCCACATATTCAATTTGAGGTGTGATATCGGGAAAGAGCTGCACATTGCTGCCATGCTAAGGGTCCTATAGGGCATGGAATAATCGACGACTCAGAAGACATTTGGCAGGAATTCAAGAATGAGCGAAAGACAAGAGGGAGCACTTACGTGTAAACAAAAGATTAGTGTACGAGAATTGAAATAGTTATATATGTGATAAATCTGAACAAAAGTGTACGTGAAGTGTGTGTGTTTATGGATACAATAAAATAATGTAAATTGATATTGAATTAAGGTTACTTGAGGTATGCTTTATTGTCAGTTTGTGTATATATGACTGGCAGATTCTAGATTGCAATTTACCTTTAAAGGAAGAAAATTAGAACTAAATTTGAATTAGAAAGAATTGTAATGCAATTTTATATTTTGATTTAATTAAATGGTTTTTAAATAACATATTGGACTGATTCTGTCCCTGCACTATCCTGAAAATTTCGAAACTGCATAATATATAAACGGTTATGCGATCAATAATTAAGCCATGACTAACATAAGCAGGGAATACTAACAATATCTACCTTTTCTTTGGTTTAAAATCTTATAATCTTGCACTATAGAGTGCGAGATCAGGGGATCCAGTAGAAATAAATAAATGGCAGCAGTCAACCATTCACGAAGTTTTAAGTAGAAAACAAAATAAAGACGAAGCAGGGTAGTAGAAATACATAACGTTATAACATATTATCTCTTAGGGTCAAATAGCACCTGTCAGTGCCATAATTATTTAATTTCATAGAAATTAATTAATACTAAGATAGGGCAGTTAAAATCCTATTTCCTCTTTGTCAGTTTATCTGGTGGGGGGGGGAACACCTTCGGTGACAAGTCCTCTGCATCCTAGACAGGATTCAAACCCATTCTTTCCAAACAAAATGTAATGTTGAAAGCTATGGAGGCTGTAATATGTATGAAGTCTGAAATTATAGCCAGATTATAAACTACAAACTGAATGTCTTCAACATAAATTACTGCAACTTTTGTTTAATGTATCTAATCTTTCTTCTTGATTTTCTTTAAGAGACACTCAGTGTGCAATTGGTGATTATTATATATCTCACTTCTGCAGGAAGCTCAGTAACTTCATTCTCGTCATTCTCATTATCCAGAACTAGTTTGGCTAATCAATTTTTTTTTAAGTTCAAATTTTTAAGGAGAAATGCTGTAAGCACCAGTCTTTTTTTCAAATGCTGTTAGTCATATCACTGAGTCACATAATTCTTTATTCATCTTTCTAGTCTCAAAGTAAGTAGCGATATGAGTGGTCATCAATAAAAGCCTCAACGTTATAAAAAAGCAATGTGAAGAGCAACAATTACTAACCTGCAATGGGATACAACACATTCACTGCTGCAATACTCTCGATCCCAGTCTGGAGAGTCAATTGCAGGGTTGGGACAACCGTTTCTCAGACATGTCTGTTGGGGTGGTGGTGGATGATGCATCATTCCTTCTGGCATAGCTAACCCTGGATTGCTTCTCATCTGTGATATGTGAATATAAAATAAATACTGAAATCACTTGTTTCCCAGATTAAAAAAAAAAAAAAAAAAAAAAGGTTTTTTTTTTTTTTTTTTTACATACTTTAAAAAAGTGTTATAATGGTTATAAAATTCAAACAATATTTCTTTGAAAGAATTTTTTTTTTCTCTTCTCAAGTCTTAAAAACAATGGATGCCTTTTCAATTATTATCGAACAGTTATGAATATAGTCTCAAATTGTACCAAAAGAAGAAAAATCTTATAATCATTAGGATCACTAATGGAAGTGAAAATCAAAATTTAATCCACCACCACCACCCATTTCTTATATTACATTTTCTTTCCTTTAGTAATCTTATTATCTCTTCTCACATCTATATGTAAACTACAAGTGCTACTAAATATACTAAATGTATTTCTTGAAGATAAATGTAGACTATTTAACGTTACCTTGTTGAACAAAAACTGAAGACATACCAGCAGATGATCTGAGAAATTGTATCTGAATGCAAGTGTTTACTTAGAAAATCAAAAAAAAAATATATATATATATATATGAACATGGATAAGGGAAGCTGTGAACAGAATTTTCATCATCGATTTCCTGATATGTATCAGAGATGTACAGGATACTATGACAGTATATGATTAACTTCGTTACTAATTTCCAGTCAACAACTTTCCTCCAAATTCATCTGTCACTTGTCAGTACTCCAATACTGACACAAATATAATATCTGTCTTCTAGGGCACTTTTTCTTGCATTCTAGTTCTTAGTCTCCCTTTGAATCTTGTCATCAAACTAGTTTTGCCAAACTTCCCTTTCCCATTCTTGAATACTAACAATGTCAAGTTTTACTTTTTAATATGATTCTTCCTATGTTGCTAACTATTCATTCTTATGTTTTTTCTCAGAATTCCCTTATCGGTGGTCTCTAGTCTTTCATCAGATGTTTTATTTATAAGTCAAAATTGATTTGAGTGCTGTCTTACATATTGCACGTTTGTTTTGGCTAATTTCTCTTATTCCATATAAATTTATTCAACTGCCTCCCCATCATACCAGCTTTGCTTATTCTATTTCTATATTTCATTTGCTGCATTTATTAAAAAAATTTTGTGCCACATAGCTGAAATATTTTCTTATTCTATGGATTCTGCACTGAGAATGCAGTTGTAGTTTTCTATGTGTCTGTCTATTTTCATGTCAAATTTGTTACAGCTGTTTATCATTTTTTTTTCAATTCAAGAATCCTGGATTTGTTCAAGGGTACAAAAAGTTAAGTTTGATATCTCCACTTTAGGTTTAACACCACTCATTCGTAATGTGATGATGATGAATAACTGATTTCACATCAAAACCGCCATCCTGTACTTTCTCCAATTCTAAATGCTGATTCAACTTCAATTGCTCTGCCTAGTCTTCCATATAATTGTAGCATTCTGAACAACTTTTCTCGATCTACAAAACTTATATGTAGATACTTGCTATATTCCCAAGATTTATCAACTATGTTACAAAGTGAAATTCTGATCTTAACAATCTCTGTCTGCCCTGACCAAGCTTGTTCTTCTCATAAGTTTCTCTTCCTCAATTTTTCTTAGCCTCTTTTCCAGGTAAGATTTATGCAAACATAAATTTTGCATGGAGAACATTTAGAGAAACTCTTCTATAATTCTAATATTCAGTTATATTTTCCTTTTGATAGATAGAAATTATGAGAGCTTTACTCCAATCATTCAAAAGCTGGATAGTAGCTTTTACTAAATTCCTCTAACTTGAGGGATTGTAGTAAATTTAGTATAATTAAGGATTCCATAGAACACATGCCTGATTGTGCAATTTTGTCTACCATGTTACATAGAATCCTATATGAAATGGCCTATTTATCAAGTTACATTACGAAATTATGTAATTATATTCACATTTTACTACTGTGAGATCTGTAGTTGAAAGAATACATGTTTAATTTAATTCATAGTGCTTTTTTAATGATTGTGAACAAGTAACAAGATTGTTCGAAAGTATATTTTAACCCTGAAATCAAGCCTTAAAAGTATATAACTCTGGAATGTACAATACAAAATGCTATTTAAAGCAATATGTATTTTGTTAATGGAGCATTAACAAATTAGAGTATTCTCATGGAGGAGGTAGCTTTACTGGAGAATGCCAGTAAAGCTATCTGGCTGATTTTCTCAAATCATCTTTGCGCTCTAGCTTAAAAACTAAAAAAACATGTCATAAGAACTTTCAAAGATTATTTCATGTTCTCCTATCTTATTTAATCAAAATACATTGTCTAGTAATCTTGTATTAAATATATTTAATACAAGATTTCTAGTCTTGAGAGAGGCAATGGCAGGAGGTCTCTACCATTATTCAGTTCTTGCTACCCCACCCAGGAGTCACTCAAGGGTCAAAGCTAAATAACTGGGAGAAGAGCTCTACATCACCTTTAAGGAATGCAGAGAACTGACTGGGGGGGGTCCTGACTTAATGTCCAATCCTGTTAGGAGGTATCCACCAGATACTGAATGAAGGAGGAAGAGCTAGCAGTTTGAGACTTACCTGACCAAACTATATTCTCCATTGGCTTAAAGCAGAAATAACATGTAATGGTACAACATAAGATTTTATGCTGGCTGGGTCATTGCTCAGTTCAACACGGTCCTTGCTGTTTTTGTCACAGAACCAGGACGGATGATGAAAAGTCAGCAACTTGAAAAACTCAACATCTAGAAGAAGAACCAACCCACCATCAGATGAATTAACATAGGAATCATTGATATAAGGAGTGTTAATGGAAAGGAAATGAACTTGCAGAAGAACTGAAAAGTACCACGTAGACACAATGAAGACAAAAACATGAGCAAGGAAAGAAAGCAGTAGCAAAAGCATTCAACACCAAACATGCAGATAAACGTCGTGAGTGGAAAGCAATTTCAAGTAAACTTCAAAATGGACAATGAAACTTACTTCTGCCTATGGTTCCACAGAAGATTCTCCTAAGGAAGAAGTGGAGGAATTTTTTTGAGTCATTACAACAGGCAGCTGACAAAGAAAATGACTCTCACTAGGCATATGTGAAAAGTACAAGACTAACAATAATGGCGAGTACCTGTTGGATTTTTGCTCAGGATATGGAGAAGTCATTACCAACACCATGTTCCAACATAAAGATGTGGAGAGAAGACATGAGAAATAAGGAAAGCCTCGTTGAAAGCAATATCTTCACGTTAATTCAGGATACAAGAGTGTACTGAGGATATGAAATTGGAAGTGACCACCACTTAGTTTTAAGTAGGATAAAAATGAATATCATACTGAAAAGAACAATATGTAGGAAAGTTGAGCAGCTTTTTTACATGTAGACTCAACTAAACAAACTATTGAAGTAAAAATGAAATCATTTGAAAGCACGAACCAAACCTTGAATAAAACGCTGATTCAGCCAGGAGGCATATAGTGAAGTTGTTTACAAGGATATAAAAATAAGAACACAATGGTAGACAAAAAAAAAAAAGCATATCAAATGTTTCTAGCAAATAAGTCGGTAGATGCCCTAAAGGAATACAGAGGAAAAAAGTAACAGAGCTAAGTTATTTTTAAAAGTAGCCAAATAAACGTCATGGTAAGACTTCAGTAAGAATATAGAAGATAAATATCAGAAAGGTGGGAAAATGAAAAAGCTTAGAAATAGAAGAAAGAGTACTGTAAAAGGAATTAAAGATGATAAACGTGACATGAAACTGACCATAAGGTTATTCTAGATGTCTGGAGTAGTTACTTTGAAAGACTTAAATGAAACAAGCAGTGGATAGGACAGTAGTAGAAACTTTTCAAGAGGAACATATCAATATTTCAAGTAGAAAAAGCTGTTAAAAATGCAACTGAAGGTAGATATCTGACAGAAATGCTCAAATATGGAGGTGTAAAAGTTCTGCAGTTCAGAGGGCCTAGTCAGAAAATCGAATTCCAGATGATTGGAGTAGAGCTCTCAAGCTGAATGTGAAATTACAAGAAATAACAACTTTCACTTTGCTTGATTCTTGGCTGCAGGCAATCTACTGCATTGACTAAGCTATTTGTGCTATTGATAGCCCATACACCTTTAATTCCTGCAGAACTTTCAGTGTTTACCTGCAGCTGTTACAAATGAAGGCAAGTGCTTCAACAATAATGCTAAGCTTTTTTGCAATTTCCAGTCACACTGTGCCTATCTTGATATTTGTAACAGCTTACAACTATTTATTTCAAATTAATAAGTGCTCAAAAATTATTTCTTCATGAATTTTAGGATGTGTATATATATATATATATATATATATATATATATATATATATATGCCTCTAAAGTAGCCAACCTCCTGTCCTCAGTACTTGGTTTAAGGCAATCTTTGGTTCAAACCTAAGCCAATTCTGAAGAAGTTGCAGATATGTGGTGCAAAATGATATCTTTATTATTCAACTATGCAACTAATAACATGCAAATTGATAATCACTTAAAATATTCAAGAGCTCCATATAAAACCCAACCAAGATAGCAGGAAAATAACTTGCACGGTATTCAAATATAGAAAGTCTGTTGTAATGAGTGCTAGAAAAAAAGTTCATCACAACTGAAAACTGACACTTATTTAATTTCATTTTCAGAAATGTTTATATCTTCCCAAAGCTTTAATTCTCATATTTACAGTCAAGTTCAGTTTAAATACTTCCTGTGCTTATCCATTATATATATATATATATATATATATATATATATATATTGCTCATACACAATAATGAATGTACAAACCAACCTCTTGCAAATTTGCACTTATAACATCTAATTTCAAGAAAAAAATGGAAATGAATACCAATAAAATACTTAACATTGGAAGCCTGTTCTTGTTGCAGTCTGCTATGCAGATTGCAATGAGAACAGGTTTCCAATGTTCATTTCATAGCACATTTTATTGTGAAAATGGCATTCATAATATCCATAAGAAGGAATTAGAGACACCAAGAATCAGCCAGTCTACTCTTATTCCTCCAACATATTCTACATTCAATTTCCAGGAACTGTTTTTGTCTGGCCAGCATAAATGCCACTGCCAAATGTTCTACCAAATTTTATAGACATGTAATGTTTCATAGATTTTAGTGGCTGGCTTACTAAGAGTAAAAGATATCTTTATTCCTTAAATAGAGAGTTAAAATTTTCTCCTATAAAGAAGCCTTTGAAATAAGAAGGTGCTTTCACATACGGTTTATGTTTTTATCTCCCCAACCCCCATTTGTCCTTCACGGTACAATTTTCTCTGCAGAATAATAGTTATGTTAAGAAATCTGTTTACATAGGTGTTAATACACACAGGTATCTTATAAATGAAGAATTCCAAACTGCTATCCATGTTTTTGAAAAAAATCACTTCAACTGGTTGAAAAAAGATATACACAAATCCTACCAGAGAAAAATGTTCAGGATATACTTATCTAAATGTCCTAAAATGAATAAATATAGTCATGCAAATAAATTTCATTTGATTGTTTAATCAATGTCTTGTTGTATTTAGGATATTGCAACATGTATGCCCAGTGATATTACCAAAATATCACTGGGCATGTTCTGAAAGGGGATTAGGTTAGTTACCTATCTTACATAACACTATGGAGTATATCCTGTAAGTGTTAACAGACAAATTATTAAAGAACATATCATGGTCTCTAAGGAATATGTGTGTCATGAACATTCGATATATATCTTAAAATAAAAGATTAAGCAATCTTATCATGAGCTTGGCTTTTTGCAGTTTAGATTAGGGAAGGAGAACCTGGAATATGAACATTAAATTGGAATGGAATTAAGTTTATTATATATTTATAATAATGTAAAACAAGTCCGCAATCCCAAGTACATTTAACACATCTCATCAAAAATATTCTTCATAAATGAACTATTTAAAAGCATCTGAATATAAGCTATGCAAAAATACAAATATGGCATGCCTCATAATTAGTAATTTTAAAAAATGAAACTGTCAACATACTGGAGACATATTTGTTGAATATGTTGGGCTAGCAGAAGCTGGCTGGCTTAGAGTTTGCACCTGTTGTGGCGGGCCTTGTGACATTTGAGGCCTACTTCCCATGGGTGGAGCCATTTGGGAAGGTGCTTGCTGCATCATAGGTGGAACTTGTGGCTGGAGCTGATGGTGAACCGGAACCATCTGACTTTGAACCATATTAGGAGGATTTGTGTTCAACTGATGCTGTAAACAACAAAACACAATGAAATAAACAGGGCAATGTTAACTGGCTAGTTTCGTCTAGCATCATTATGTTTATGCAATAAATTTCCATCATTATCTGTATAGAATTTGTACCAATAACAAATGTTATAAATAGCCTTAAGCTCTCTAAATGCATGACAGAGAGGAAATATCCTTTTAAGAGAAACGTTTTTTTTAGACAAAGAATGCGAAGTCACCAAAGCTCACATTAGTATGTCAATTCTAACAATTGCACTCGCAACTTAAGGATAGATGAGGTTGTCGTTGCTGATTTTATGTTGTCCTCCATTTCATCACCTAGATAAATTATTTCTATAGGAATAACTTTATAAATACAAAGGCAAGGAAAAACTAAATAGCCATTAAGAAAACTGACAAACGAGAACAGCAGTTGAAAGAAGGTGATATGTTTTTAGTTGGAGACCAAAAGCATGCCACCTCTAATGTCATTTTTATGCCAGAGGACTTTGTCTTGAGCACAAGATGATACATTGTGTCACCTGAGAGAAATGTATAAGGGAGGGAGGGGAACAGCATTTAAAAATAACAGGTCTCTACTTTCTCTCAAGTTACCTCTCTCTCCCCCCCCAGTTAGGTCACAACTTCAAACAACTCTAAACTACCAGGAGTTCAAAGAAATAATCTTACCATGCCCCATACCTGGCTGGTCATAACATTTTGTTGGGGAGGTGCCATAGTTACAGGAGGCATACCTTCCATCAGTGATGTTAGAAGAGGAGACTTCTTTTGGAGAGGAGAAAGCATTTGACCAGGAGGAGAATTGGATGCTGAACTTGTGGCTGGTGGTGTGGTAGAGCTGATAGAAGAACTTCCATACACATTATCAGACTGATCTGCTGCAGCCTGTGGGAAATATTGTGCAGTATTAAAATATGGTCAAGAATATAAAAAAGAAAAATACCAAAACTGAATTAACCTTGAATGTGGTAAAAATTGCTCATTTTAACCACATCCACACATTCAAATGTTTGCAAATAAAGAACTCTGCTACATATCTAATACTTAACTGTATCAGTTACAGACTTTTTGAACCGATTTTAATAGTTAAAAAAACTTTCTTCTCTAATGTAGTCTATCAGCTTTTAACATGAAATTATGACAATATATTTTGAATTAACATTTACAAACACGCATAAAATTCAAGTTGGATCTACAGAGGTAATCACAACAATGTTTGGAGGCAAATTTACTAAAACTAATACCCAATTTTTTGCTTTCAAACTATATAATAATGCCAGAATTTATTTTAAACTAGAAACTGTGTATCATTCCAGCTTATCAAGAGTGAAGATGTAAAAATAAAAACTAGCATTTTGTGCAGGGAATTAATTCCAATTGGCACACTTTACATATGCCAACTTGGTTAGGTGAGTAGAGGCTCTGGATTCAAATCTTCACTGTGGCACTACTCTGTTTATTGGAGGCCTGAAGTAGCTTGAAAAAAAAAAAAAAAAGTACCATATCTGGTTTCTAGGGAAGAGTTCCCAAATTATCCAAATCTTAGTCCATCTGAAGCACTAAACTATACCACAAGTTAACCATTGGTAAGTGGCATTCACATATATAAAAAAAAAAATAAATACAAATAAATAATAATGATACCACACACACTTGTTTAAACACCTTTAAAATGTGGCTTTAGTACTGCTAAAAGCTTTTTTGTTGCATTTAAACAAAATGTAACAATATTAACATCCAAGTTTTTTTTATTTCCAAGTTCCCTTGAGAAAACAAAATCACATAGAACCAAGTGTAGTTAATGATGAGGATTTTTCATTGGTGAAATACTGTTTGGAAAAAAAAAAAAGAAGCATAAGTTGGGCTGAATATACAGAACTTTAACACAATCCTTTCCAAACTATGATGAACCATAGATCAACTAACACTGGAATTGCTTGAGAGAGGAATGCCTTATTAAAATCAACTAAAGAAAGTTTTTATATATTTCTAATTTTAAAAATATATGTTTAAATGCTCAATGCCCAGTTTAAACGTACAAAGATTGCTATGTGAAAATGGCACCGAGCATAAGAATACAAACTATGGTCAAGCTGCAGCATGATAATTTTTCATTGATTTAAACCTGAAAATACCACATCAAGAAATTGTAATCAAGGCTGTAGCTTGAATCATCCCATGGGCATGAATGCTGGTGATTGTTTCTAGGTGGTATATGAATTCCATTGCTTTGGTGTGTGAGATCACTGTCCCAGTTATTGAAGGCCTGAAGTGGCTTGAAAAAGTTCCATGTTTGGTCTCTAGAGCAGGATTTGTGGATCAGATAAAAAAAAAAAAATAAATAAATAAATAAAAAATTCAAACAAATTATGAACAACAGAAATGCAAGTCCTTAGACACAGTACTAATGTACTGTATGTTTACAACCTTTTTTGTGGGTGCAAGTCATAAAATAAAAGTTATACCAGATTATTATTATTAATAAAAATAATATATATATATATATATATAATTAAGAGAAATGTTATATTTGAAATAAAACTCACTTTAGAAACTAAACTGGCTCGGTAAGCAGCTAGAGCTTTTAAATATTCTTTCTTTGCTGCCTCAGTCTTTTTCTTGTATACCTAGATGTAATATACGTTTCAGCAAATAAGTAATTTAAAACTGCATCTTGTGAGTTAAGATTATTAGTTTCTCATTCCAGTATCAATCTAATAATTCATTCATTTCTAGTATAATAACTAATGAAAATCTGTGACATTCATAAATGAAAAAACACTTTTCATAAAACCTGAATTTAAAAAGCATTAATGGAAAGAAAGTGCAGCTTGTACTCTCAACATAACTCATATCACTAATACTAACATCTCCCCCCTCCCTCAAAAAAAGTAAAATTCTTCTAATAAGCATAAGATGACTTCTCCAATCACTAAGAGCAAAAAGGAGGGAGTAATTGTAATATTTAACACTAAACAAAGTTCTTGAATGAGAACTTATTCCAAGTGTGATGTAACCAAGTTTTAAAATGGAAAAGTGGATAAAGATTTATTCAAAAGTAATGGAATTTTTCTGGTTATTAGAAAGTGCAACTGATATAATAAGAAAAGCTGGTTCTTGTTGAATACCTAGACAAAAAAAAGAGTGAATCCTACACATGTAGAAATGACTTGGAAAAAGGACTAACACTAATGGTGAGTACTTGCTTGATTCTGCTCAGGACATGGACGAATTATGTGAATAATTCACATGAAAAGAGTGTAAAAGAGAGAGCACACAAATTAAGAAAAGTCTTGCTGATAGGTCTTCCGACTGAATCACAATATAATGTACACACAAATTTCAAATACAAAGTGACTACAACTACCTACCTAGTGATGAGTAGGATAACAATGTGTATTCCAGATGGATATCAAAGTTTTTTGAGAAAAAAAAAAGTAAACAAGTCTCTGAAGAGAACTGCAGACTTAAATATACAAATATTAAGGAAAAAGTGAAGAAGCTTGAAAACAAGAACCTGTGACCAAAAGCCTTAGAGACTCAGCAGCAAAATATGAATTAAGTATTAACTGAGTCAAGGAAGCATGTGGTGAAGTAAAGATAGAAAAATAAAAAAGATAGATATACAAAAAATATATCCATGAAAAGAAACAAATCTTGGCTAGTAACTAACTCTAGAGAATAGAGGAAAGTGTAGTGAAGTTATAAATATAACTAAATAAGTCATGGAAAAATCTTGGAAAAAATATAGATAGGTGATGAAATGTTTAGGAGATACAGGTAATAGGGGAAAAAAATAACAAAAAAAAATTTATAGTGTGCATCTAATGAATTAGTTTAGGTGGAAAGGTTAACTAAGAGGAAAAAAAATTTTAATATAAAGGAAGAATGAGATGAAAAACTGGGTTACAGGTATAACAATAAATATTACAATACATTAAGAAAACTGCAATCTTAGATTATCAACCTTAGATATTTTAATACAATTTGTCTTCATCCAAAGCCTCCTAAACTAAGGATGCACATCACTATTATGGATAAATATTTTATTATATATCTAATCTTTTCACATTCTATGCAAAAAGCATGACATTAAAAAATTAAAATGAAGCTGCATAATTTTGTATTTTAATGAAAGGTGAGTTATTCAGTTAGTTATTCTAGCCTTTAAAAAATAAATACACACACACACGGGGGGGGGGGGGGAGTTCTGATAAACACTTAGAACAAAAATGATAATAAAGTGACTGATATATAACCACTTTTTCTCAGAGGATTGCAAATGATGCAGCAGCATTGTATTTAGTAGGTGAGTTATTTAGTTAGTTATTCTATCCTTTAAAAAATAAATATACACACACACAGGAGGGGAGGAAGTTCTGATAACACTTAAGAACAAAAATGATATTAAAGTGACTGATATATAACCACTTTTTCTCAGAGGATTGCAAATGATGCAGCAGCATTGTAACACTGCTGCATGTATATATATTCAGTTAGCTTTGCATTAGGACCCCCCCCCCCGACTTACATATTCAGTGCAATAACTAAGTATTATGTGATATGAACGTCACGTGCAATACCATAAATGGGCACACTTATCCTCTGTACATAGTAATGGGGAAATGTGGCAATGTAACCAATTTGACTGTGAACAGATAGTTGGTGTCAGTATTTCGGAAACAGCCGCACTTGTTGGTTGCTCCCACACTAATGTATCAAAGGGGTACCGGTACTGGATTAACCATGAACAGACCCAGCAGAAGGGCTCACATTGGTCTGTCACACATGGTTGATCCTAGAGGTGAGTATCAGGTGTCATGACTGGTATCTCAGCAATGATGTGCAACAGTCACACAGTTCATCCACCAGTACAACAGCAAGGCAGTTTGACCCATTTCCACATGCATCATAACTTGCTTTGCCTGGGGTTTCACAACTGGAGACCAAGGGTACCCATGATGACACCCAAGCATAGCAAACAATGCCTCACGTGGGCCAAGGAATGTTGGCAATGGACCCTTGACAGATGGAAGAAGGTCATCTGCAGTGATGAGTCCCATTTCCTACTGCACCATGCTGATGGCTGGGTTTGCATTTGGCATAAACAGCACAAAGTCCTATCCCCTGGTTGAACAGTTGGGGTTCAACAGGCCAGTGGCAGTGGTGTTATTGTCTTTGGAGCCTTTTCCTGCCAAGCCCTAGGTCCACTGGTTATCATCTCATAAACACTCAATGGTGAACGCTACAGGGACCTGTTAACCGACCATCTCCATCTGCAGGAAATCTATCCCAACCGCAGTGTCATCTTTCAATAGGACAATGCACCTTGTCATCAGGCTCGTACAACTACTGAGTGGTTGGAGAAATATGACAATGAATTTGCCACATTGCCTTGTCCCCAAACTCCCCTGACATGTAACCCAATTGAACATGTGTGGGATATGCTAGAATGGGGGGTGTAAGAACTGCTGATCCTTCTCCACAGAATGAGAATGAACTGACAGAGTTGCTGCAATGGACATAGGTTGACTTACCTACATTCAAAGGGATAAAAAGGTGTCCATATTATTTGTGACTGCATACCCAGGCCATTAACGCGAATTTGATGTGATGTTTATGCATCAGAAAGTGTCCTCTGCATGAAGCATTAATATATTGTGCTTGATTTTAGGAATCATGAGACGCTAGAAAACTATTAGGGGAGTCTTTAACAGGAATAAATGCAAAAATATCGGTGATATTGCTATTTTGTAAATGCGCACCACACACCCTGAATTTACGCCCCTGATATAACATAAATATAAACACATAATGGGATGTAGTGAACTGTCACCACAAACTACACTAAACTTTTGTTTTAGTAGCATTGTAATATAAAATTATTTTTTTCTATCAAGTGAAGATACAAAACATGAAATCAAGATGTTTAAAGAAAAATCTGAACAAAAAAGAAAACTGACAATACAAGAATATATTATATTATAGCTACATCCTAGTCGATGAGAAAAATGTTGTAGTCTGTTACTTGCAGAGAGCTCTGAAGGTTAATTGGACATCAAAGGTTATTTGAACATGACAATGATTATGTCTGCTGCATTTATGATAATAAACTACAATCTCTTGATTATCCAACCTACTAAGAGAAGAAATTTGCCTTCTGGATAACTGAAGGAACAATTACATGGTGCTAGTGCTGTACCAGAAGTCAGCTGACACACTAACCCATTAAAGGGGGTTGGTTAACTGAAGACCAAGATATCACTGTATTTAAATTAAAACAAAAAAAAGAGAGAGAGAGATCACTTCTTCTGAGTGCATAGTTTTAGATTTTTCAGAAACAAGATTGGAAAAATACATTACATTAAAGTGGTGAATACCAGTTATTGTTATTACTTAGCAAAGTAAAATGGCAAAAATAAAATAGAACAAAATTTAATAAGACCTTCAAACTGCAGTGCACCTGTTATTTGCAAACCATACCAATATGAAACTGCACTACCTGCATAGCTAATTTACTGATTCAAAAGTAAAAAAAAATTATTTTTTTAATGCTTTATTCTAATTTTACATTAATTTTGATAACACGTAAAAATTCTCAACATCCAAGTTGCTTACCTCATACCATTCAGTAAGTCTTAAAAAATCCACTTGATAAAAGTAGATGTACTAAATATGCTGGGGGGAAAGCAGTTTTCTTCAAAAGACTGTTTAGACCCGAAGGGATGAAAACAACAGAATGGGACCATTTTTGCTTTTATAGCCAACTATCACAAGTATCTCTTACAAAAATTTTTATATGCCCCACTCCCTATAACTTTTGTGGCCCTTAAAAGTCAGTTGTTTCTCCTCCTCCATTCTGAGGCTACAGAGTAGAGTACAAAATAGGGGAAAAGATCAATCTGAACACCTGAAGCAATGGCTACGACTTTGAAAAAAAATTGTTTTATCTGAAAATGCAAATAAGTAATAAAAAAAAAGTACACCCTGAGCATTAAAATGGTATCAAAAAATAAAAAATGCTGAAAATAAGCTGTGATTATTAATATGAAGGAGCTTATAAAACCATCAGTTTTGGCCAGAAAGAACTGAAACTAAGAGATTTCAAAATTTACTAGAGCTCAAGAAAATATACATAACCTTCAGCATTGGAGTTGCCTTCAAGTATACTAATACTTCATGCTGTGATTAATTTTAAAACCCTTCAAATCTGCCAAATAAAAAATTTTTTTTTTTCCAATCTAAAGGATAGGGTGACAAAATAATATACTTTCATCAAAACTTATGCAGTCTCGTAATGATTTCACTTGGAATGACCCAATATCACAAGGTAAAACAGATGCTGTTAATAGTCTACATTCATGGCAGAGTTCTCAAAAGAAATAAGTGAAGCAGCTACATAAAGGAGAATTTCCTTTAATCTTTAAAGGTACCTGTGGCACAACTATGAACAATAAAATTACACGATAATCACAGTAATAAACTTTAATGAAAGTACGGATATTTTGCGCTGAAAATAACAGTACATCATCGGTGTGTAGAAACAAGCAAATCAAAGAACAGGAATACAAGATACTACAACAATTGGTTTACAAATTAAAAACAGCTGCTGTGAACTAGAAATTAATATTAATAAATAATATTAAAACTATTTTTGATGTTTATTTACATAAAATGAGAATCTCTCAAACTTGGGAAGGGGGGGGGGGGGAGGAGAGACAATCATTCCAATTCATGCTAGGCCAATGTAAAAGGGTTTCACAACTTTCTTTGAAAAGGTATATTTAATTTAATAATAATCACCTGACATTTCATGCCAAGGTTATCATCTCGAGTATATACATATACACAAAGAAACATGCTATGCTGCAATCTACAAAGTATGCTAAAGCCACACTACTTTGGTTAACATTACTAGCCTGACCTCTGGTGGAAAAAAAAAAAAAAACCTTGACTACATCAAAGCTAGAATCCATTATTATTATTACGCAACACCTCTAGGGAGTCCAAAGACTCATCGAGGGAGGACACCTACTCCATCTCCTCCACCACTCAAATGAACCGCAGATACCATCATCATCTACTGCTCACCACAACTAGTATTTTCACAGACAATCACAAACATCCATGCTCGCAGCAGGAGTCAAACCCACACCCTTTTGGCTGGAGAGCGGATACACTAACCACTTGGCCAACCAGGTCAGCAAACACATTGGTGACACTAGATGCACAATTCCAATCCATAAAAAACACATTAAATTTAACAATTTTGGTAAAGCAGTTATATTATACAAAAACCTGGTATGAATGCAAATTTAAGGAAGCTGGTGAAATTTTGATTAACCATCGTAATCTAAACAATAATAGTGGCACAAAAATCCCAAGAATTTGGATAGCACACAGTCAGCCCACATAAGTTCTTTCAAGTTCTCCAGCAAACCCTCACTTTAGGACTAGCAATAATTTCAGCTCTTATTGGCCACCATCTACACTGGTTTTGTTCTAATTTATCTAAGAGCACGTTGCTCTGCGGCTTAATATATCTCTTTATGAATTGTAATCAAAACAGATAACAGGGCTCTAGCTTTGATGCAGTAAGGGTTTTTTCAGACCAGTAGTGTTAACTAGTTGACTAAATTAGTGTAACTAACATATGTAGATTGTAACATAGCTTGTTTCTTTGTATATGTATATACTCCAGATAATGATCTTGATATGAAGGTCAAAACAGAGGATTATTTTGGTTTATATTAAACTGAAGTTTTATTATGACAATAGTTATTTCCATTATTTTAAAAATGATATACATTTCATATCTAAACATGTATATACATGCAGTACTTTTTTTTTTTTTTACTCTGTTTACTTTTTACAAATCTTTGTAATAGCATACAAAAAGCTTCAAGCTTATGGCTAAGCAATTATTTATATTCACTTAAATAATCTTGACCAAATTTATTTATATTTATTAATAACTTCATGCATGATAAACACCACAGAGAAACCATCAAAATTTATATTAATTTTTTCCGAAATAACTAATTTAATTTTATCTCAAAGCGAGTTGCATAATTTTAAATTTTAAGGCCTTTCAGTGGTGTAGGGCCATGAGAATTTATCAAACATTATTTTAATGAAAAATGACAGCATTCTCTCTAATTCTTGTAAACATGTAAAGACAGCAAAATATCACATCACTCAAAACTATAAAAAAAAATAAGACAAGAGGAGGATAAAACACATAAAATAGCACAGTAGCATCAATAAATCAATGTAAGTTTATAATTTAATTTCTGAATGTATCAAGTCATATTATAATACTGAGAATAAGCACTAATCACATCCTTTACATCATATATAATAAATGTTTTCAAAATAGTTTCCATTTGAAACACTACTAAAAGTTTAGCATCTTACCTCTTTTTGCATCACATTAAGTAATTCTGTTTTAATTTTTTTTCATTCCATAATTTTATTTCATCAATTTAATTTTAAAAAAAATAAAAATAAACATCTTTCCATCATTATGCAAGAAATCTAGTGAAAATATTTAGGACAGCATGGTTATCTTTATATGAATCAAAATTTATTATTTCCAGTAAAGTACATTAGCAATGACAATGGAATGCTAAAGCAGAGTAGTGGACAATGACCTCACTCAAAATTATCTTCCCACAACAGCAAGGAGTACAAGTGTGAATGAATGGATGCTGAATAATGATGCAAATTCTGACAATACTGCACTCTCCAATGTTCATTTGGGTGTCATTTCTCTCTTTAGTTGGCAATAACAAGTATATTATGGCTGCATTCTGTGAAATGTATTGCACTGTTCTGCTACATTTAATGATAATGCCTGTCAGAAGAGGCAATGAAAGCTGCCATTTATTTTGATTATGTTCAATTAAAACAAGCAGCAGATGATGAATTGAGGAGATTTATAGGCTCTAGGGTATTATTTCTATCAAAGATGAAGAATTTTAATTGCACTCCAGCTTCACCTTTATGGTGGCATAATTCACAGCCCTGTGAAAATCCAACTGATAACAGCCAAGGTTATTACATCCCAGTAGAGTGGTACCCTGGGCCATTAAGTTTCCAAGTTTTTAATGGCTTATTGAGAAATTCTTCAAATTGCTACTAGCTCCCTGGTGATTTTCAGCTTAAATTTCCTCTTCTTGGACATTTATTTGTGAAAGACAACCTCATTAAATAATGTGCAGGCTGAACGGCTGGTGTAAACTTGCTAATACATTAAAGCAGATGGGGGAAAAAATTCCCAGATTACATTATAATGTGACTGCACTTATTTCAAAATGGGACTAATAATAATGCTTTTACAACTCCCCATAATAAACATGTGAAATAAGAAATATGTTCAAAATTATGAGAGTATTTAGAGCCACAATTTCAAAACTAAATTACCATCATAAAACTCCAAAATTGTATGGAATAGCATTTGCAATGGGCATTGGCAATAAAATTAAAAGTAGTTCTTCTGTTATAAAAGAAATTTTCAGTGGGCTAGGCATATGAAAATATGCATTCTGAATGCTTGCTAATCCTGTAATTATGGACGTCATTTAAGCATTAAGAACACAAAAATCCTAGCTCATATTTTCTCATATATAAATACTTGATGACCACTTTTTAAAGGATGCTTTTTTATTATCATTTAATAAGTCTCTTAAAGTTCAACTTCAAAAAATAAATAAAAAAATATGCATAGAAAATTAACCATTTCAAAATTTTCCATTTAGTTACATCATTGTTAGCAATGTCTGATTCTGAATGTCAAGCATACATAACCATATTAATTTCCGAGTAGGTTTTTCTTCTGTCTCTCACACTTCCACACCCACCATCTGAATGAATTATACCACATATTGATTAGCAGAAAAGTCGCTCAGGAACTTGTGCTTAATCATATATAATTGATTGTGAAATTTCAAAACAAGACAGTTATGCATCAGTAAACTATACAATGAAGGTCTTAACAGAAGGCAGATATTAGACATTACCATACCAACCATTCTTATTAAACTATATAGGTGATATGGATACCAGAATATTTTAATAAACTGAATATTGTAGTCTAAACTTCTAATATGTTTCTTCCACTTTCCTCTCACAGCATATGATGATTGCTCTACTTTTAACAATTACTTTTAGGAGTAAGTTTTATTTCCTTTTTATGTTACAAATATTGCACAATGGGCAAAGAAGCTAAAGGATAAGATCAGGAAGTATTATCAATATATTTTTCATATTAAAATTAAAAAAAATATAAGAAGGAAGAGTAAAATATATGATACTGGATGTGGCAGAAATGCACTACTCTCAGCACATATTTCTCACAACAGCAACTGAACATAAATTTCAAATGCTGCCACCCATTGCCATCATCTTATATAATAAAAGCCATTAACCACTTACCGGCCATTATGGATCAAATATACATCCTCGTACGCTTCGTATCCATCATATATTTCAATGTAATATCAACGGTATTACAATTTTAATATGCACTTCGCATCCATGTTTACTTGAACGTGTATATATATATGTCCTGGCCGGTAGCGTGGTTAAAGTCCATGAATGAATAAAATGAAAAATCAGCTTTCATAAAAAAACTAACTGCAATTCTTATCTATTACATAGTTAAGCATAACCATATCTAAAGGAAACAGGGAAAATCTTTCAAATATCATTATTAGAAGGAAATTTGGAAGCAACACATAACTGAGAGGGAACATACTTCATTAAGAAATAAAATTAAGGTGAAATTAAAAAAATATATAAACAAGCACTAATTGTGTCATCAGAAAGGTTGCTAAATACAGCAATTTCTCAATTATTCGAGTGCACTAGAAAATCAATTTATTGGCCATTTAACTGAGAGTTCCTTATTTGAGGTATCAAAATAGTATCTTTAAATACAATAAATCACATTATCTTGCCACTGAATAACAATTTGGTATGCATCGTATACTATAAACAGGTAATTTCTGCAACTGCTGTCATACTGCTAATAATGATAAGTTAGCAAATCAATACCAAGTTACTGAGTGGTCAGATTATGTACAATTGAGTATAAAGCTAACATCAAACAAAATTGAATTTTTACAAATTGAACTCACATTTTTGTGCTCGGCATCTAAACTATCCCACATAGATGCTACAATTTTGGATACTTCTCCAAAACTAGCATTTGGATTCTGTCCTTTGATTGCAGCTTGGGTATCTCTGAAGAAGAGTGCATAGGCTGAAACAGGTCTGCAAAAAATGATTAAAATCCAGTATTTTGATACAGCTTTCACTTATGAGGGATGAGTAGGTGAGTAAATATGAATGATTATATTACTACCTCAAACTGTAAAAGTCCTCTTATTTTTACATTCACTCTGTGGTTGCTTAAACTAGCCCTTACTTATTTCTAATTGTACACAGATGTTTATCATATCATATAATGTACTGTAAGATGTATTAACATCTAAAAATATTTAGATGCACCCTATCCAGAAGTCTTGAATGATGCAACAAAAGAACAGATACCAAAATATCTTTCGCCTGGTCTTGTAGTGGCTGATGGATGGCAATAAAGTAATACAGATTTTTGGATGACATCAGTAACCTGTTGGTTGTGATAAGGCAACTAAAACCATAAGGAAAATGAATACCTATCAATTGCATGTATTCACTCATTTGTTTTGGAGAGAAGAACCCTGCCATTTCCATCTGCCCATTTCAGCTAAAAAGATGTAGAAAAAATTTCAGACCAGATCTTTCTAAAGAAAACATGTTCTTTCAACTAGTCTTCTCTTTAATTTTGCATATTAAAGATCAAGAATGTAATGAATGCTTGTATTTGGGAGGGAAAAAATGTTTAAATATCAATAATAATCTGAGTTTACCTTGTATGTACCATTAAAGTAGGGCAGCAGCAGTGAAGAAACAGAGAAATCCAAATAATTTTACCTGCTTTTTTTTTTTTGCTAGGTGAAGAATCAGCACGAATGACAAAACCAATCTATTTAATTATGCTCAGAGAAAATTCATTCCCTAATATTGTCTCTCTTTTAATGCAATGCTGGTGAATAGGGATGATACATTAATATTGATTATGGTGTCACTGCTGTTTAGGATGCTTGTTCAGACAGCTATTTAGTCCCTTTGTATGCAAGAGGAGTTTCATCACAGCTACTTCATAAAACAATTAGTTCAAATTCCTCTCTTCAGTTCCACTGAAACTCACCAACATGTAGTTTCAGCAGTGAAAACCTTGATTCACCACATAAAATTCACCATTGAAAGAAAAATTTCCTGGGGATTTTGATTATCTAATAACTAGACTGAAAATTCTCTCTCTCTCTATATATATATATACCAATACTAAATAATACACCAATGTGCACAGATCTGGTTGGCTGGATTACTTTGTGGAGAGGATTCAGAGATAAGTGACAAAGATTGTGGCAGGTCTATGGGCTTTTAAAACTAGCTGAGAGGCATAAGAGAGGAAATTTGCCAGAAGCATAAAAGTTATTAAAAGGAATTTTATAGGATTGACATTGATGACTTTTATGGTACAGTGCAAGAGAGAGAGAGAACAAGGGATCACCCCTAGAAACTGTGGCTAACAAGGGTGTTAGGACTAGATTTTTTTTGCTTGTAAGGTGCTGAATGGGTGGAATGTATTGCCAGAGGTGGTTGAGAGTGTTTCGCCTGTGAATGAATTTAGGGGTATTGTGCTAGTGTGTCAGTAGATAGGGTCTCTCACGATGAGTCCTTTAACTCCATGGAGACACCTTTATAATAATAATGATAAATCACAAACATAGGCAGATGAACCCATAATGATGCTTAGGATTGCCAAAACTCTGACTTGTAAGAATATGTCCATATATTTTCAACACCTATCTTTAGCAATTTAAAACCACAAGGAACACTAATGCAAATAATGAATGTAATCAATATATACAAAACTTCAACAAGCCTCTATAGCTAATTCGGTTGGAACAATGCCTTTTGGTTAGAAAGATCTGGATCCCATCTAGGACATGAAGAAATTCCTATTGAAAACTATTTTTCATCCGGAAAAACAGGCAAACCAGCCAAGAAGTATTCAAACAATTTACAGACCATAATTCCAAACAACAGAGCCTCCGTCGCTCAGTCAGTATAGATGAAGCCCTTTGGTCGGAAAGATCTGGGTTCGATTCCATCAATGATGGGAGGAACCTTTATCTAGTCTCTTTCGACTAAATGTGAATTAGCGAGTCTCATACAGAGGTAGGAGGTTTTTTCATCTCCCAAACCGGCCTGTGAACACATGCAGCTACAGACATAGGACAAACTGGGAGGAATAAGGCTAACCACCTTATCTTGATACAGTAGCAGTTAAGCGATTAGAAAAATTCTTGACACTGCAAAGTAAAAGAGGAAAGGAATAAGAAGAATTCCAAATAATAACAACAGAACTCCAACAGACATTTCCATCCATCTAAGGAACAGCATAGCAATTAGAATACTCAGAAATATAACCTGAAAATCACCTCCATTCTCTGATCTATTAAAGACTGTTTCTGCTTATGTAGAGCAGATAAATATGGAATTTGTATATGGAGGATAAAAGCAGATCTTGCTACTGGCCAACTACTTCATGGAACATCTGACTTGCACGCATTTGTTTATTCTGAGGAATTAAGCGTCATGTTCCCATATTACAAACTTATTTGGACAAAAGGATAGAACAGCAGATCCTTAAACTTTTGTTAAAGAAAGGTTATTGCTCCTTTGAAACAAGAAATAAAACTTGGTAATCCATGCTATTAACAGTCCTTTTCATTAATGGAAAAAGGACAAAAGTATGAATGCTGCAAAAGTCTTTCACTTCAAGACTTTTTCTTGAATTTGGAGGTCTCCTTATATTACCTTCACTGAAACAAGTACATCTCCCAAATTTTGGGAGAATTCTCTCCTTCTGATAATACCTTGCTTCTTGTAGTGGTGATAAGCATCAGCTTTAATCAATTTAATTTTTGTCTGTTTTTTTTGTAGTAATTGTCCTCTAACAGCCAGCTATACTGGCATCTTCTTATAGTTCGTTCTGTAGACTGTAAAAAAAAAAAACTTAATTTTTTTTTAAACCCATCATGCATGATTTATGTTAATTATACCTATTTACAGGTGCAGATAATTCTAATGTTATGGTTTTAACATTTCACTTTACAAAATATGCAAACCTGCAATTCCAGCTGGCAGGCATGTTATATGAGGAGACAGTTAAGTCTACTTACAAAAAATAAACTGCTGCTACAGACACAGGACACACCGGGAGGAATAGGGCTAACCACCTTATACTTGACATACTGTATGCATAGCCAGAAGCATAGCTAGAGGGAGGGTGGGGGGGGGGGCACTTTGAACATTTTTGAACTTTTGCAGTTAATTCTAAAATACAGTCTCGAGAACTCAGTTCCTACTATTGTAATACTACAGCGAATTTTCCTCGCAATTGATGTAAGTGTTGCTAGTTGTGAGAGGAGTCTTTCTAAATAAAATTGATTAAGAATTACCTACATTACTATGAAATAGACCGACAATGTCATCGACGATTTTGCTAACAGAAAAGCAAGAAAAATAACATTTTAGAATGTTGAAATTAAAGTTTTACTTCAAAAATAAACATAGTGTTTTAATTTATTTCCCTATATGTCGTTTTGATTTTTTGTAGTATTTTTGGTGTATTGAGAGGTGCAGCAAAAGCTCTAGCTACACCACTGTGCATAGCTGCTAACTATGAATGCAGCAGGGCACCAAGAACCTACCCACCATGTGGTTCTGATGGGAACTCCTGACCAATATACAGTAATCACTCAATTATCTGACTGCAGTGGAAAATAATTTACTGGTATGATAATTTAAAGTAAAGCTAACTAAGGATAACAGTTGACTAATGCTAAGAGGCCAGTATATTGGGTCTTAACTGTATATATGCATGTGTGTTCTGGTCAGATTTGCAGGATAAGAAACAGGTTCCAGGAGGAAAACTCTGTCACTTTCATATGCAACCAGATGACACCTTCAGTTGAAAACATTTTTTTTACCACAGATATAAAACCAAATCTTTCCATCCAAAGGGTAATGTCAATACCAACTGAGCTAAACCACCTGGTCAATGATTTCTGAATTATGGATGAAAAAAATTAGTAACTTTGGTATCACTAGCTTATATATATTATCAAAGTGAAGTATCTTTAATTTATAGTATAACCAAGTGGAAAAAACTTTCAACAACTCAGGTGGTAAGTTATTAAAGAACATGTAAGTCCACAGTAATAACTTTTAATTAATAAATAAGGTACAGATATTTCATACTAAAACTAATAGTACATCTTCAGTGTTACAAATAGATAGGAATGGAATACAAGTAACGAACATTCGGTGGATCACCTATTAAAATACATTGTTGTCACGAGCTAGGAAATGTAGGTGGTATGTAGGGGACTGGAACTCTGTGGACTGTTGAAGAAACCTTAGGTATTGGAACATAAGATTCAATTATCTGTTGGATTTGATTAGGGTCGTAATTATTAGATTCCATTAACTTTTTAATGATGGAAAGTTCTTGTTGTAAGATATCTGGAGAAGAACAAACTTTATGTACTTTATTAATTATAGATTTAAGAATGCCAAATTTTTGAGATGTGTGGTGAGCAGACTTTTTATGAATATATATCTGCCAGTAAATGTGGGTTTTCGAAAGACGCTTGTAGATAAGGTACCAGAAAAAGTTTGAGTAAGCAGGATGTCCAAAAATGGTAAAGTACCAGAATTTTCCTTTTCCATGGTGAATTGGATACGAGGGTGAAGGCTATTTATCTGTTGTAGAAAGCTCATCTTCAGTATGTGACCAAATGGCAAAAACATCATCGACATAATGGTATCAAAGAGATGGCTGAGGGTGAATGGATGAAAACATAGTCTCTTCAAATTATGTCAAAAAATAGTTAGCCAAAAGTGGAGACAAAGGGCTACCCATGGCAGGCAGTACCCTCAACTTGTTTGTCCAGCTAAAATAACCTGAATAAATAACAAATTTGAAAATCTTTGTGATTCTGGAGGGTAATCTTCATATAATAATTTGACTGTGTCGGCTAATGGAATATTGGTAAACAGAGATACAATGTCAAAACTGACTAGCAACTCAGACTCTCTGATTTTTAGATCCTTGATTTTTTCAAGAAACTGTTGAATTTTTTATGTAGGATCTGGAATGTCCAGTGAGAGCACTTAAAGAACGAGACAAGACTTTTGTAATTCAATAAGTAGGCGAATCAATGCAATTCACGAATGGTCATTCTGGATAGCCTTCTTTATGGATTTTCGGGAAACTCATCAAATCCAACATAATTGAATCTTATGTTCCAATACCTAAGGTTTCTTCAACAATCCACAGAATTCCAATCCCCTACATTCCAGGAATGTAGGGGATTGGAACCTATAGGTAGAATTTTAAAAAAGTACCAATTGATTCCCATGTATATTCCTATCAACAAAATTTCCTCCTTATTGCCTTCTACAAAAGATAAACTGTCATCTCTATCTTTGGCTGGCGTTTTACCAAATACTATGTGAATGCGATGTTTATTTTGGACAAACTGGCCATTCTCTGGAAAAAAGAATTAAAGAACATCAATATTATATTGATTACAACAAACCTCAGAAGTCTGGTCTAGCACAACACAGTATTACCACTACCCATAATATCCAGTGGGATAAAGCTATTCTCCTTCATAGATGCAGGTTCAAATATGAACGCCTCTTTAAAGAAAGTTGTGAAGCTATTTTACACCGACTGAATTTGAATCAAAATGATTCTCTCTCTCTAAGATATGGGAGACTTTTATTTTATGTAATCATTAAAAAAACCATTTATCTTAAATATTAATTAATTTCTTTCATTTCCTAGCTCGCGACAACAATGTATTTTAATAGGTGATTCATCGAATGTTCGTTACTTGTATTTCATTCCTATCTGTTTGTAACACTGAAGATGTACTATTAGTATTTTAGTATGAAATATCTGTACCTTATTTATTAATTAAAAGTTATTACTGTGGACTTACATGTTCTTTAATAATTATACTATGCCACAGGTGCCTTTAAAAATAAAAATCAGGTGGTAAGGTCACTTAAACAAAATAGGAAAAGGAAAGGTTAGTGAAACAAGTGTTTTTTTTGCCAAGATAGCAGGAAAAAGATCCCAGAGGAAGACCAAGATCAGGAATGGCCAACCTGGCAAATGTGCTAAAGCTGGCACACTGACAAATTAATAGTGGTGCACTGGACCCCAATGATAACAATAAAAAAAATAAGCCTATTTATGCAAACTGTATTAATCAAAAACGGATTTGTACAAAAAAAAGCTAAAACTTAATAATTACTTTTAGTGATTGTATTGTTTTGTGCACATTCACTTGTTTGATCCTGAAGTGCCAAGTGTTAGCAACAGCAGTGCATAGTTGGTTTTTGTCAGTCAGTTTACAATTGATACTCGTGCACTACAAGTGCTTTGTTTGTTCCTTGTGAACATTTGCAGTTCTGTACTTTTTCGAAAATTAAGCCTTGTTTTTACATTCAGTTACCGATCAGTGCAAAAGAAAATGAACAAAAGAAAAATCTAAGGTTTTTTCAATGAATGGTGGGAAAATGAATTCTTTTTTATAGTGAGTCCATCAGGAAAACTGTTGTGCATTGTTTGTCAATCAATATATCATAGAACCATAAACTATACGAGTTGTATGGTGCATCTGAACTCGTATATGAAAAAACTGGTGAAGGAACGTAAATGGTTGGCCACCCCTGATCTAGTTGATGGAAGTTTTTTCAATTGGCTATGCTACCAGTTATATATATTTGATATAACTGGTAGCATAGCCAGTTATACAATACATCCTTTATCCAAGTGTAAGCAAATAAAGTTTACACCTGAAGTATTTTCAGGACTGGGGTAACTCGTCCCAAAGGTAGTATAAGTTCTCATCACTTGCCTTAGTATCTCCCATAATGCAAAGCACATCTCCTTGCGGACATGTATGCTGCTATGCATTAAGGGAAGGGCCACTACCCAGACCAGTTTCAACTTTTATTGAGGTCTCATCAGTGGGAGCCAGACCCAGAGGTGGTGATACTAAGGTGGAAGTAATGGAGAAGTCATATTTCCATATACGAGTTGCCATAAGGTGTCACACCTTATTATTAACATTCTCTGGATTAGAGATAAGTTGATGGAAGTTTTTGCACTTGGCTATGCTACCAATTATATATTTGGTTTAATCCTTTATCCAAGTGTAAGCAAACAAAGTTTGCGTCTGAAGTATTTTCAGGACTGAGGCAACTCGTCGCAAAGGTGGTATAATTTCTCATCACTTGCCTTAGTATCTCCCATAATGCCCTTCCCTTAATGCATAGCAAGGAGATGTGCTTTGCATTATGGGAGACACTAAAGCAAGTGATGAGAACTTATACCACCTTTGTGACGAGTTGTCCCAGTCCTGAAAATACTTCAGGAGCAAACTTTGTTTTCTTACACTTGGATAAAGGATTAAACCAAATATATGACTGGCACCCCTGATCTAGATGGATTCATAGAGTAAGAAATATTTTGGAAAAATGAAATACAAGATCTGACAATTTTTGACTATTGACAGATAACAGATTAATTTGAGAGAAAATTGTTGAAAGAAGTTAGTAATGATGTAACATTTTCATATAGTTTACTATCATAATATCCTGTCAGGAATTTGGTTATGACCAAAAGATGGCTTGATGTAAAGTCGAGTGTAACACACTTTATACATATGATTTTATACTGCCAAATTAATCCAGAATAAGTCTGCAAGATTCCTTAAACTGAATAACTTCTATAACAAATCAGGCATGAAAACGCTATGAAAATAGGAACATAAAACGCATCAGCACCATCCCCAGTTGCAAATCTAAACTATAAGTATTTTCACAATTTTTAGTGAAAATAGCAAATTAAATTTTGAAAGGGACAACTGAATAAGCAGACCTTATGCTGTCTACTAAAAAGTCTTCTGTCCTACATCATATTCCTTCAGTTCTAAAAGCTTTTCTCCAGAACTAACAACCATTCTATATCATCTTTACAAGTTGATATACTCATCTAGCAGCCATCCAAATAGCATGGAAGCAACTTTGTTTTAAAGGGAGATAAAAGTCGACCATCAAACTACTGTTCCCATTGATATCAACATCGGTATTCTCAAACGTGATCACCAATATGACTTCTGCCAGGCTTGTTTCACAGGAGACCTCCTGTAGAACAAGAATAATGCAATAAAACTTGCTACCCACATTTGTATCTAGGCCATGGTCACTATGTATCATAGTGAATAGTTCCCTCTTGTCTGATTTTTTTTTATCAATGTGGAGTACCCAAGGGCTACGTGCTCAGTGAATCTACACTATTCCTCCTATACATTAATAATCTTCTCTCACTAACATTCAATCCTATTCATGCTAATGACAGTACATTCCATTAATCTTCTTCATTTACAAAACCTAGTGCTGAAATGACTCAAGGATGAATATCTTGCTATTCTGAAGCAAGATGAGATAAACTAGTGAACTTTAGTGCAACCCAAAGCAAATCCTGTCATATTTCTGAAGAAAGACCATGCTTCACTTTTGATAACATGACATTCAAGATGCCCCCCAGCTGACTTTCTAATTCAGCCTATCCAGGCATAAACATATCATGTCCTTAGCCTCCAAAAAACTTTGTATTCTTTTTCATTCTAAACATTACTTCTCTTCTGCTCAATTCTTGACACTTAATAAATCCAAAATCCTCCCTTAGAATGCTCAATTGTATTTCAAAGAATTATTTGGTTAATAAATTACTCCCTCTAATGCTTTCCAATAGCTGGTCTGTTTCTGCATCATGTCTTTTCTATAGATATTTCAGTACGTGCTGCTCCACTAAATTGGCCACCACCATTCCTCCACTTTCCTCTAATCATGCACAAACCTAGGCAGCTGCTGGTCAACATTCATATACAGTTCAGCTCCAAACTTATTGAACCAGCTTATCATCCTTTGACAGTATTGGAAAGAACTTTAGAACAGTTCTTTCCAATACTGTTTTCCCCAATGAATACAACCTTTAGCTCTTTAAGAAATGCATTAAATAACAGATTTTTTTTCCTTCTCTCTCTCTCTCTCTCTCTCTCTAATTACTTGCCCACACATGGAACCCATATTATAGGTCTTTGAGACAACTAATGTGAGGCTGATAAAAAAAAAAAGGCTGGTATATGTTGGATAGCCAAATGAATGCATTTATCAGAGAACAAGAGAGAAACTAGTCAAAACACTAATTTAGCTGTATGCAAGACCAGTATTCAAACTAATTTTAACTTATGGATCTGAGAGCTGGGTTAGAAATAAAACACTTGCTCAAAGACTGGAGACCACAAAAATGAGTTTTGAGAAAAATTAGGGTCATGAACAGATATCACCAATGGCAGAATCATGTATAAAATAAAGATAATTAAGAAGGAACCTGACATTTTCAGCATTCAGGAATGTGTGAGCAGAGATCATTGAAGGTGATTACACATTTAGACTGGGAAAGAGGAAAGGTTAGCAAAACAGATGCCTGATGCCAGACTAAGATCTAAGTGGACTAATGCAGTGAGACCTTAGAAGACCAAACTGTAAGATCTGACAATATTGCAGTCCTCACATATAACAGACTAATTTGGAAGAAAATTACTTATGCAAGCTAGTAACGATGTAAACTTATCATGTAATATTAACATGGTATCCTATATATCCTACTCACAGAGGATACATAAAAAATTTGATGTTTTGCATCTAATTAAAACAAATCTGATGCAATAGTAAGATAACATAAACCACAACTTGTTCCTTAATGAACAAAGAAAAAAATAATTAAGCTGGTGTTATCATTTCCTTAATTTCCTGATAGAAAAAGCTATCAAGACAGCTGAGAATCACTTAGCCTCTGTTTCTAAGAAATTACACCTTATGCATTGAATTTGTATTTATTTTAGCATTTAAAGCAAGATATTCTGAAACAAAAGTAAAAAAATATGATAAAAACATGAATAACCTAATTCAAAACAAATTTGTAATGCATTTTTAAATTTTACTATCTAAAATGCCAAACCAATTATAATAGGTATTTTGTATTTTTGTATCTGAGAGATATACCCTTTTAACAATCAATTTAAATCAAAATTGAAATGCACTGAACTCCACTTAGCTAAGAGTGACTCTGTTATAGACCATGTAGAGGTAAATAATCATAAGAGCCAAATTTTGCAAAAAAACACTTAATTAAAATGAATGTGATCTGATACAATAGCAACAGTGCATAAACAGCAATTTCGCAAATGCAGTCCTCCCTTGTGGAACAAATAAAAATAATCCTAATCTTTTATAGTTTATTCAGCACAGCAAAAATTATGTGATGCAAGAATTTATTGCAAGGATATTATTATGTGAAATTATGTTTTACTATTTCCCTATTAGCATTTCAGCAAGAAATAAAATAAATGAAGCAGTATTAGTTTTAAAGTTATACACTGTAATGAAAATATAAAAATGTTTTACAATAAACACCAAAAATTGTGACATTCTTATATGTACTATCAAATGTACTGATGATGATGATGATGAATAAATGAGTTACCAATTTTAACTAAACCTAATTCTTCAGTGGGGAAAAAACTAACCACTAAACTTTTAATTCACACCAATAACTGTTATATGTTATTATATTACTAGATACATTACTAGCTCTGAGGCAAATTCTTGATTAGCCATCTTGAATTTACATCTTATTCTGCAATGCAAGTGCCGATCATTTCAATGGTGCCATGCACCATTAGCTTTTCCTTATCCCAAATAACATTAATACTTACAAATCAGCAGCTACAAACTAAAAATATAATAGGTGATTATAGTAGCATAAATAAAATCAAGCTATTAATATTATTACTAGTGCCACTAGTAGCATATCAGTCTACTTCTTTTGATATGAAATTTAAATTAAAAAAGGGGGAGAAGGGGAATTGTCTTTACTGAATTAAATAAAGTTTACTAAATCATTCACCTGAACTTTGTCCTAATGATCTGCAAACTAAGAGCCTATTCTCAACATACAGAAAATACAATCTAACATTTGTGCCTATCTTAAATCCAATTATGGTGTTTCTGAAACTATTTTCTTTCTGATAATAAACTTGGAAAAGATATAAAAGAGATCTATATGTATAGGATTACGTGAATGCATGTAGAAGTACAGCAAGTGCATACATGCATGAATTCCCCAGCCATCAGATTTACTTTAATCTATGCATGAGCAGAGATGGAAAAACTATTTTAGGTTACCAAAATATTGCACGGAAAAAAGAAAAAAAATACAATACTTTCTGAAGCAATAAAAAAAATATATATATACTCCATTACACGGAAAGATTACAAAGTCTGTTTTCATCAAGCAAGAAGTACATTTCTGTCCTCTTCAGATTTGCTTTTACATTATCAATTCCATCCAAAATCTCCATCAGAAAACAATCTTGAAGAAAATTACTACTAAAAAAATCATATTAAGCACTGTTATAGGATTATGATGTTGGATGGAGTTTTTCAATTCAGCCAGAAATGCAAATGCCATTACAATAAAGATAGAATACTACTGAACTGTAACTATGTATCTCAAGAATTAAAGCCAGCTGTTTTACATATATATTGAAACTCTCTCTCTCAAGGAAAAGATCTTGACTTGCATGAGCTGATGCCGTACTTCAGAACCCATTATAGATATGTCTTTTTTATATGCATCTCATTATACAGTTCAATATCCACTACCATTACAAGAACATCAAAACTTGTGCAGGAAGGGGGAAAAAAAAAAAAATTCACATTTACAGCATTCTGCCATTACTTTGTTTACAGTGTCCTCTGAGATTAAATGTAAATCACTGTGGAATCATTTTTCACTCCAAGTACTTCTTTCATAATTCTTGAAAATCTTCGAGTCATATTTAAAAAAAAAAATGAAAGAAAGAAAATAAAAAAGGCATTTCTCTTGCTTCTGAGACAGGTAATAAGTTTCCTATGATAAAAATGGGTGGTGAAAGATATGAATGTAGTACTTGAGGTTAATCAATTTAAAAATTGCAGAAATATTTCTATAAATATTAGTTGCAAAAAAAATATTATTAATAGCTAATTAAATTAATTTATACAGTATATTATTTGCAGAGATTTAAAATAAAAAAAAAAGAAATTAAAGCTATAAAATTCATTCCCTGGTTTTTTTCTGTGTTGTATATGCACTATTTGACATCCCTACTGGGCAGGTGTCAAACAGTACACATCTCACCTCATCATACAAAACAAATTTAAACTGTTTTTCATTAAACTGATAGGGCTATTCAAAAGTAATTTCACAACTTTCAGGGTTATTCTGAAAAATTCAATTGTATCTGAATTTTGTTTTTGTTAATTTAGGAGAACAGTACCACAATGCCAGCTATCAATGCTGTTTGCAAAGAAATCAGAGTAAAATCTCATGCACTAACATTTATCACATTGTTAGCAGTATGCTACTATGATTTATCACAACAATACTGTTTTTAAGTACTTAAGAAAAGAAATCAAATAATCCTTTTGCTTTGTGATTTGGATTAAAGTTGATATGTTTAGGTAACTTTTTATCATATTTTAAAAATAAAGATGACAAGGATACTTTCATGTATAAGATTCATACTGAAAAATTCCCATAATGGATTTGCTGGTCACATAAAATGTCAAAGTTTTAATATAACTGGAAACAACATTAAGCACTTAATATCCTACTTATCTAGCAGAATCACTTAACTCAGCAATAAACATATTACAGGAGAAAATTTTTACCATATGTTAAATCCTAGTTCTGCTGTCACAGCAGCAAAGAGCGAGCCAATAATCTTTAGCCATAAAGAATGGAAATTATGCTTGGGATCAACATATTTAAATAATAACTTCAGTTTTTAGAAGAGCCCCAGTTGTGTACTCATTATAATGTTTATCAACTCACAAAGAGATGGAGTTATTTAGCATTCACAAAGAGTATAACACACACATACGCACACACACACTGAAATTGGTTCTGCTAAATGGATTCTGTAAGGAAGTTCCAAGTTATTATTTTATTTGACCCTTAAATTTTCTTTCTGTATAAACAGTGCCAGCAGGATTAAGAATGCTAGGGGAACTCAAATAGCTGTGTGCTATTATTAATGACCATTTATATGCACTACACTGAAAAAACACAAAAGCACTTCCAGGAAAATGGGATCATTAATCTTGGAGGCTTCCATTCAAAGACAATATTTATGATCACATATTCACTTACATACAGGCAAAACTTTAATCTAACAGAATGGCCTGGGCTTAGATGTGAACATTTGGTGCAATAGCTAGCTGGTATATATTGCTGATGAACAACATTCATGGCTGGTTATTATCTCTAGTTATAGCCTCCAAGTTTCTTGACTGAGAACTTTGAGAATACTGCAAACTGCTCCCTAGACTACAGCTACAACTGAAATAATATAATGGGTATTGCAAGAATGTAAGAAACTATTTTGCATTTGAGGATAGAAATAAAATTATGCCCAAAACCAAGTAGGCTGGGGGGGGGGGATTTTCTTGGCTTTTATTTGAACTCCTGTATTTTATTTTTAGCACAGAATTTTTTTTCATGTTTAATAATTGGTATGATTAAAGTTCAATATGAAAAACTGATTACAACCTGGGCTTATTTTTTCCATTACAGAAATTAAATGTTAATAGTTGTGGAAGGAATTTTTTCTTTTTAATCAAAACACACTGCTTTAAGACTCTGAAGCTCTATCCAATGGTTCTCAGTTCTTTTTTAACAGAAAGAAATCCAAAAATTATTTGTTTCCTAATAAAACTAGAAATTAGCAATTTATCCAGTGCTGGATATACATCAATATTAACAACAAACATGAGATACTACTACTCCATTTGACAAAGTATATTAAAATTGTGAATAGCAAAAACATCTAAGCATTTATTAAAGTAATCATTAGATTTTATCTATAATTACATTAATGCATTCACTGTATCTTAATTTAATCCAGCAATTTTATTGGGATTTTATAACTATTCACAATTTTGTGGCAAAAAATGCTGTTAAGTCTGCTGTCAGTTTTTAACTCAATCTGTGTTTTAAGCTTTAGTTTTCTAAATAGCCATTTAGAAATTCTTTCTTTACATGGAAGCCATAAAACTTATTTCTCATTAGAATAACACTATGCTTTCATCAGAACTTTTTTTAGGTAAAACTGATGTATATGAAAACAATTACCAGTGGGGATTACCTTTATTAAAATTACATTATGAGATTTCTAAAACCAAACAACTTTACAAGAATGTGCAAATATCAACTACTTGGATAAATGAATAAATGATGTGGAAAGTTATTATTATTATTATTATTATTCCGGGCGACTCCAGGGAGTCCTCAGACTCATCGAGGGAGGCCCTAAACATCATGTCCAAACAACTATACGACATTCTCACAGTACCTATCATACCTTGCCTTGAACTCGCTCACCATCATAGCACCCACAACACACTCTGGCAGCTTATTCCACTCGTTTACCACCAAGTAAAGAACCCAGCTCTAACACCCCTGCTAACCACACTCTTGCCCAGCTTCCATAGGTGTCCCCTAGTTCTTCCACCACCAGTCCTGATCTCAAAAATATCTTCTGAATTAATCCTATAGAATCTCTTTAGCAATTTAAATGTCTCAATCATATCTCCCCTTTTCCACCTATCAACTAGTTTCTGCAACCCACAAATCTTCAACCTATTCTCATATGGTTCATTCCATAGACCTACTATCATCTTAGTCACTCGCCTCTGGATCCTCTCCACCTCCCCATCAAGAAGGAACCGAGGTGACCATATCTGGGCACAGAAGTTTCAGTTAAAATGATTTTTTTTTTTTTTAAATGTGATGTCCACTCATGAAAGGTTATATGCAAATCTATAATACATTTTTTGAATAACGGCTTCATATAATTAAAAATTTAAAGTAAAAAAATTTTAAATACAAAATAAAATATTCGTAGCCTGCCCATGCTACAAATAACTGCTTCACACGTGTAAGAGAAAACTAAATATAATTTATTACTCCTATATATTTTGCTCAATATGTCATGAGCTTCTTTCAGGAAGAAGCCAGAAAAACTGGTAACAACATTTAAATTGTGAATGCAAGAACGAGTCACACAGCATGTGTATAATACCAGGTGTCTCAGTTGCAGCTGTCCAATAGGAGAAAATGCTATTAGAGTTCAGATGTGAGGAAAATGTATAATTAATCAATTAATTTTAAAATAATAAACAATTAACAGCAATCACTTCCCAAAATTGTTTACTTTTATATATTTAATATAAAATAATAAATAAATAAAAATATAAAAAAATTATAAACAATTTTGGTAAGTGATTGCTGTTTAGTATTTATATTCTTTATTTATTATTTTAAAATTAATTATACATTTTTCTTACACCTCTGAACTCTAATAGCATTTCCTCCTACCAGACAGCTGCAAGTGAGATGGATGATATACACATGCTGTATAACCTGTTCTTGCATTCACAATTTAAACGTTCTTACCAGTTTTTTTTTGTCCTCTCCATGAAAGAAGCTCATGACATGTTGAGCAAAAAATATATATACAGTATATATATATATATATATATATATATATATATATATATATATACACACACACACACACAGTATATATATATAGGAGTAATAAATTATATTTAGTTTTCTCTTACACGTGTGAAGCAGTTATTTGTAGCATGGGCAGGCTACGAATATTTTATTTTGTATTTTAAATTTTTTTACATGGTCCAGAAACTGCTCTAGAGACCAAACATCACATACAAAATCAATTTTTAAAAACATTAAAAAAATTTTAATTAACCATGAAATAAAGTTACCCTTCAACTCATGCTTCAAAAATCCTTTACTACACCAGTTTTCCCCAAAGGGCTATAACCTCCAAGTATACAAAAACAGCAACATTTTTTTTTTAACCCATGGCACAAGATGAATTTGCAACATCTTGTGTGTGGGGGTTGAAACATACATATATAAAATCTGAAACACTTAAATTAATATGCATAATACACAATACAGTGCTCAAAAACTATACTGAACTGATAGAATAAATAACAGAGAAATAAATAATTTAAATAGGACAACAGAAGCTTTGAAGAATAATTTTCAGAACAAAAAGGCATGAAGTATCTGAAAATATTATTACACTATTTTTACATTCTGATGATTCTGAAACATTTTCAATTTAAACTCCCACAATTATCATTAAGTCTGTCTTAATAAACATCAAATTATTTTTATAATTCTTTACTTTTAATTTCTTGAGTATAATGAGCTCTTTGGAGTCTGGTTATTTGAATTTTTTTATTTTTTTTTTTTGATAATTTTATTTCAGAGAGTTTTGCATTTATGCATAATTTTTTTCTCATCTGTGCATTTATGCATACTTGTTTTGTTTGCATTTCTTTCATCATATACATGGAAATTGCTATAAAGATTGTTATCATTTTATATATATATATATATATATATATATATATATATATATATATATATATATATACACATACACACACACACATGGAATATGCTAATATATCTACTCTATAATATAAAATGATAAGGCTTTTTTGTAATGTTTTTTGTCAAGTTATTTGAAATGTTTTGAAACTCAGAGCTACCCTGAGTGTCGAGTGTTCAAAATTCGAGTCATCAGAATTCAAGGAGAGCAGGCCTACCAGTCTGGAACCTGGGGGGGGATCCCCCTTTCGAGTCTTCAAAATTCAAGGAGAACCGGCCTACCAGTCCGGAACTGGGGGAGGGGGGCATCAGGCCCCCCCCTAGTATGTGTATATATTAGTATATTCCGTGAATTTTCTTGCACTGGGAACACCTATATCTTTAAAATAAGCTATTATTATAAACATCAGATTATCTAGATATGTTTGTAATTTTAACAAAGTAGGTAGACTTAAAATACACTCTGATGAAAAATTACCAAATAATTTTAACAAGTTATTGATATAATTTTGCTTAGGTGTATCTCAGAAATTAACTATATTTAAAATTAAATGGTATCATACACTATTTTGTGCACAAACAAAATACCAAATGCACATCACTAACAGCTGTGATAAAATGGAGCATTAATGAAGTAGAGATGACGAAAGCACAAATATCAGACATGGCAAATTCTCTGTGACATGTGAAACACTGGTAATTTGTTATTAATACTTTTAGGGGAATCAGAATGTTTTTTTCTTTAAAAAGATTTTAAAAAATAGTGAGAAGGATGAGAAAAAAAAATTTATGGACAATTTCATGCTGCTTTTAAGCCTAATATGACAAACAACTCATCTCTCCTATACTACGCATAAGTTGCTTATCAGTAGTTTCTATGGTAGTATTTCTGTTATTTGCTTTCATAGCAGGCATCTGTTAAAAATATCTTATGGATTATATGAAAACTAGAACATATGGAATGGCAATATTTAATCTTTCTGAATGACATATACAATAATAACAATTCTGAATAATATCTATACAAAAACAAGAATAATTACTTTTGTGGTTCATTGGGATCCCTTTTTTTTTTCTTCTTGGGAACTTTGGGCTTCTTATTGTTGCCATTTTTGCTTACAATAGAACTTGTATCAACAGGTTCAGGAGATGGTCTTTTTATTCCACCAACAAGCTAAAAACAAAACGAGAAGAGGGAGAGAGATAAACTGCAATTATTTGTATGACAATTCCCAAGACCATTAAAATATTAAACTTGAAATGTCTGTATATTCACACAGACAACAGAAGTCTTATGTTACTGATGATAGCAATGTCTTATGGCTCAAGGTACAAGCATGTATGGGGGATTTTAAAGAGGAAATAACACTAAAAATTAGTATCCCATTAAAAAGAATGTGTCAGATGCAAATTGTAGACTCACATATATGAATATTACTAGGAAAAGTGAGTGTGAAAATATCTTCAGTTTCAAATCTCAGAAACTAAGAGGCAAAATCTCAAGGAAAGATGGTAAAGTTTCTGATCAGTAAGTTGGGATATACTCTTAGATGATGTAGGGGAAAGTAGCTACACAAGTCTTGAAAGATTTTGGAAACAATACAGAAGATAAATTATGAAGATGGCAAATGTTTTGAAGGCTACTAAAATAAGCTTAGAAGAAAGAGTACTATAAAAGGAATCCAAGAGATTCCTTTTTTATGCAGATGATATTTTTTATAAATAAATCTGCTACAAGACTTCAAGAGGCTTTAGGCTTGTGAAAAATTATGGAAATCGGTAATCAAAATATTGAAGCTACGAACATAGGGAGGAAAATAGAACATAACTGTATTTTCAGTTATGAACCATAGAATAAGTTAGACATTTTAGCAATTTAGGCACTTTTTTTTTTTAAAGCACAGTAACAAATTAAATATGGAAACACATAATAGAATATATGCTGAATATATATATATATGAATACTGCTACAAAATCTAGGTGATGAGACAAAAACCTTACTCTATCAATTAATAGCCCAAATCTATGATAGAGGAGAAATACCAAAGGAGTTTATGAAATCAACCATAATACCAATACCAAAAAAGAATAATGCAAACAAATGCAGCCAATTTAGAATAATAGCTTTAATCCCACATGTTAGCAAAATTCTGCTAAAAATTATTCAAAATAGAATTTATTCAAAAATAGATTATCTATTGGATGAAGACCAATTTGGATTCGGAAAGAATAAAGGAACAAGAGAGGCAATACTCTGTTTAAGAACAATAATAGAGAGAAGATTAGACCTTAGTCAAAATACTTACATTTGCTTCCTTGATTTAGAGAAAGCATTTGATAAAGTAAACCAGCAAATACTCCTAAATTGTCTAACTAATATCGGCATAGATTTGAGGGATAGGAAAATAATTTATCAAATTTACAAAAATCAAAGTGGACGGATTAAAATCAATGATAAGGAGAAAATAATATATATCAGGAGTGGAGTAAGACAAGGATGTATACTTTCACCACTTATTTAATTTATATATTGAAAAGGCCATTCAGGAAACTAAAGATAAAATAAATAGTGGCATAAAGATAAATGGTGAGCAAGTCATGTGTATAAGTTTTGCTGATGACATAGCCCTTGTAGCAGAAAACATAAGAATGTTAAAAACAACTAGAATTACTAAATAATAACCTTGAAAAATAGAAAATGAAAATCAACACAGATAAGACTAAAATAATTGTTACAGGCAAAATCCCTATCAATACAGAGCATATAGACATCAGCAGGGAACAAATAAAACAAGTGACACGTTTTAAATATTTAGGTAGCCTAATAACAGAAGATGGCAGAACAAGAGAAGACATAAGATCAAGAATAAACAACGCAAAAAAGCCCAATTCTCTAAGATGAAAAGCATTTTAACAGGAAACCTCAACCTACAATTGAAAAAAAAATTAGTAAAGACATTGATATGGAGCATTGCACTGTATGGATGTGAAACCTGGATTCTAGGCAGAGAAGATGTAAGAAGATTGGGGGCTTTTGAAATGTGGTGCTGGCGTCACATGAACAAAATAAAATGGACAGAAAAAAAACCAAAACAACAAGTCCTGAGAGAGATAAATGAAACAAGAACTCTAATAAAATCGATCAAAATTAGAAGAGATAGGTGGTTTGGACATATACTTCGACATGATGGACTTGTGAAAAGAATAACTGAAGGCAAAATAGAGGGGAAAAGAAGAATAGGCAGACCAAGGAAAAGCTTTCTTGACCAAGTCAAAGACAGCATGGATTTGAGGAGTTACCAGGAGGTTAAGAAGAAAGCCAATGACAGAGCAGAATGGAGGAAATTGCTGCTGAGCTACCAGTCCCAAGACTGGTGCAACTAATGATGATTGATGATAATAGAATAAGTAAGACTAGTATGGAGAAAGAGAAAAAATCAACCAAAAGTGCTCAAAGACTCAAATCCTATCTATAGTTTCACAGACAACAGTACACTCCATTCCTCCTTTTCATTTGACAAGCCTTGTAGTGCCCAGTTGCTAGCACCTTCAAGATCCAGCATAATCAATGTTCGGAGCTCCAATCTCCTAACCATGATATATTTCAATGCCACCAAAACTCAGGCCTGTCTAATCTTCAGCAAGAATGCAAATTTTGTATAAACAAAAAGTGAACATCCATAATATTCTTTAAGTTTCAAATCACATTTGAAAACTCCATTTCTGAATAAAAATATATCAGATGTAATCTACAACTTAAGCATAATAATATAATTTTACTTCTTGAACACTCCACAAAATGTATTCCAAGTGGAATGACAATTATTAGCATTTAAGTAAAAAAAATAAAATTTATGTCATGCTCCCCTTGGTCATTAAGTAATTAGACAAGAAGATAGACTTTTCATAAACTAGATTAATTAGATTTTTTAGGGGATTCAGCCAGAAATCATTTTTTTCTGGCCATTAAATGCACACAGTCTAATGGTTTCAAATATCACACAATAGATTTAATTAAATGCCATTAATTATATTTGTGAAACCTGCAAATATTCATTTTCTCTTAATGATGTATATCAACTTCAGTATACCTGCAGATGCAAAATGGTAGCAATTAGATGTACTTATAATTAAAGTGCTGTGACACCCAACTTTGATAACAATTTAATCGTTTTGTTCTCTTCTTATCATAAAAAAAGACATTTTAATGAAAGTAAACTTTCTGAAGCTAAGCAAATGAAATGCTTTTTTTTTATTTGTTTTGTAACATACACTGACAGCAAAAGAATTAATTTAATTATCTTCTCATCACTTCATAATGGAATGGACCAGACTTCTAATTGTTATTTCTTTACATAAGCATTACCTTCTTTAAACATTAAGAATAATAAAATGGAAAAAAAAAAAAAAAAGAAGTTAAAACCACTAAGAATTAACATAAAAAAGAAACAATAGGAAACAAAGGAAATATGACAAAATGGCTTATTCCACTGAATGTCCATCTGACTGCCATATTCCTTTTCAGAAAGACAGATGAACATTGACAGTATAACTAAAAATGCATCAAACAATACATGTAATTTTCTCCCTTATTCTTTTCTACTACCATATATATTATCCTCTATATATATCATATCAGTTTTTGTAGTGCTGATTATGAAATACTTGCAGGATTATTGTTCAGTGTGGGGAACAGGGAGAGAGAGAGAGAAAATCATTATGAATGATGGTTTCCATTCCCAAAATGTCATAAGACTAACTTATCCATGGACATTTATCTAAATGTTTTCATTTGCATCATAGGTGAAACAAATGAAAACAGTTCTCAGGGCATACGTTTTAAATCTTATTTCGCAACAATATTTTATTACTATTAGAGATGTACCAAATAATCAGTTTTGCTTTGGTATTTGGCACAGTTTTCAAATATTCAGCTGAACCTGAATAAGTAGAAAGAATAGGCATTTAGCCTGCTGAACCAAAAAATTCCGGTTACATGCATAATAATAAACACAAGGAATCAGGAAAAGCTTCTGTGCAACTGCATTCAAAGGCTAGTTGCCTTTGCTATGGCACTTTCTTCGGTGTTTTCATTGTAGTTTATATTATCAGTTAAAATCTGCTTATATCATGAAGTACCAAAATTTGTCTTAAATACTGAAAAAGAGTAGCTTTGGCCATGAATAATAAAAAAATTTCATTATTTATAAGAACATTACAAAAAAAATGCAACATGTAAAATATCTGGCTAATAAGAATAAAAGAAGTACACATCTATGATTAATCATATAAAACACGAGCATAGCGATTAATTTATAAAACAAAACAATGAAATATTATTATTATTACGGGTGACACCAAGGAGTCCTTAGACTCATCAAGGGAGGCCCTAAACATCATGTCCATCACAACTATTCAACATTCACACAGTATCTATCATACTTTGCCTTGAACTCATTCACTGTCATAGCACCCACAACAGATTCTGGCAGCTTGTTACACTCATTCACCACTCTAAAAGTAAAAAAACCCAGCTCTAACACCCTTACTAACCACACTCTTGCCCAGCTTCCATGGATGTCCCCTAGTCCACCCACCACCAGTCCTGTTCTCAAAAATATTCTCTGAATTAATCCTATAGAAACCCTTCAGCAATTTGAATGTCTCAATCATATCTCTCCTTTTCTGCCTATCAACCAATTTCTGCAACCCACAAATCTTCAACCTGTTTTCATAAGGTTCATTCCATAGACCTGCTATCATCTTGGTCACTTGCTTCGGAATCCTCTCCACCTCCTTCCCATCAAGAAGAAACCTAGGTGACCAAATCTGGGCACAGTAGTCGAGATGAGGTCTTATCAAGGCTTGATACAGAGGAACAATAACTTGCTTGTCTCTGCTCGTCAAAGTATTTTTCAGCAACCAAGTGATTTGATGAGCTGATTTAGCCACTTTTGCAATTTGTCCCCTAAACTTCAACTCGATATCCACCAACACTCCGAAGTCCCTGGCCTCATCAATCTCCTGGAGTAGAGTTCCACCAATGTGATATACTGCTGCTAATCTTTTCACCCCAAAATGCATAACCTTACATTTTGTCACATTAAATTGACCTCCAATCTATTCAAATCATCCTGCAAAATTTTGACATCTTCTGTCAAAAAACTTGCCCTACCCAACTTTGCATCCTCAGCGAACAAATGAACCGTCCCTCTCAGTTCCTCCCCTATATCGTTAATGAACAAATTAAACAGCAGTGGTCCAAGAACAGAACCCTGTAGCACACCACTAGTCACAGGCCGTTTTTTGGACTCTACTCCTGAGTAAACTACTCTCTGGTATCTCTCCATCAACTGCCTTCCTATTCATCTCACCAACCCTATATTCCCATATGTTGCAGTTTATGGATTAGAATTCCATGTGGTATCCTGTCAAAGGCCTTAGCCAGGTCCACCAGTATCACTGTAAACCCATTACCCTTATCTAGTTCAGCCGTCACTGTGTTATAAAACCTGAGCAAGTTACTGAGGCATGATCTACCCTTCACAAAACCATGCTATCCCCCATACAGTATCTCATTTTCATCAATCCATTCCTGTATTTTTCCCTTGACTACTTTCTCCAAGACCTTGACAACGATTCCTGATATGCTGATTGGTCGGTAATTTGCAACAGTAGTCTTGGATCCTCCTTTATGCAGTGGAACCATTTTCCCCTCTTTCCACACCTTCAGGACTAAACCAGACCCGAGACTCAGATTAAACAATATGGTCAAGGGCACCAACAATTCTTTAGCCGCTTCACGTAAGACCCGTGCTGGTATACCATCCAATCCCACAGATGTATTCACATTAAGGTTCTGTAATAGACTATTCACTTCCACTTCATTCATCACAATTCCCGTATAAGCTAATGGTTCCTTCATTCTTTCAGTGTCACCACCTGGATGATATATTCTTGCAAAGTGCTCACTCAGTAAGTCCACTATATCGACTGATTCAGTAACCTCCCTACCATTTGCATTCCTTAAAATCATTCTGCCATGTACAGTTTTTCTTTTACTTGCAGCATATTGAAAGAAATGTTTGGGATTCTCATTAGCTTGCATGGCTAATTTCCTTTCATAATCCACTTTTGCTTTTCTTACCACACTCGTTACCCTTCTGGCCTGTGCTTTATACCGGTCGTGTGCCTGCAGGTCACCTTTCTCCTTAAATTCCTTCCCCAGTTGTTTCTTTTTTTGCAACTCAAGTTTAATGGTGTTATTCATCCATTTTAACCCCTACTTGATTTACTAATTGGACTCTAGGTATACAGTCAGCAATAACCTTCTGCAAATGCTCCTTGACCACTTCCCATGCCCTATCAACATCCAGCCTGTGAAGTTTTACATGCCATGGCACTGAACCAAGCAATCTCCTAAGCTTGTCATACTTGCCAGCATGTAATTCCACATGTACCCTATCTTAATAGAAAATTTCACACATTTAGCCCCTCCCATGTCAAGACCCTATGATCACTCTCACTAATAGGTGGCAACATGGTTATATTCATTACAGTCAAATTCTCAGATGCCATTACTAGGTCAAGCACTCTCGAACCCCTAGTATTTTCCATTGCATGCTGTCTCAGACATTTATCCCTTAGTAACTGAATAAAATCCAGTTCCTTCCTCACATGTGTCCTCTCCTCCTTCCAATCAATGTTACTATAGTTGAAATCCCCCATAATAATTACCCTCCTTCCACTCATTTCATCAATTTGAGTATGCATACCATCTCCACCATCTATTCCATCACCTGGTCTATAGCAGCACCCAACTGTACATTTTGTTCCGTTAGTCTCAATCTCACACCAAATAGCCTCAAATGAACTCTTTTCACTATCCTGCAATACAACTTCTATTCTCCTTGGCTGCAGTTCATCAGCTATCATCAATAACACTCCTCTCCCCATTTTATTCTCTCTGTCCCTCCTGAACACACTATACCCTACACATTCTATACCACTAACTATATCATCTTCTGTCAGTCATGTTTCACTAATGCCAATAACCTGTGGCCAGGAAGAGCCAACCAAGGCCAAAAATTCTTCCTTCTTGTTCCTAATACTCCTGGCATTAGTATACATGAAATGCAGCGGTCCATTTGTCCCACCGTTATACTAACTATCTCATTCTGCTTTCCTGTCCTTAGTACTCGCTCGGGCTCATTATATACATTCTTACACTCAACTGCCTCACTGATGTCTGTATATCCACTTCTTCCCCTCCTTAATAGTTCTAATTTCCCTGATTTTGCACATCCACTCTCACTTCACTCAACAACACTTTTTTCAGTCTTCGCACACCAAATCATCCATTCAAATGTAAGCCATCCATCTTTTACAAATCCTTTCGCTCATCAAACTCCACACCACACCGTCTGCATAACCTGCGCATAGTCATTTGCGATTATGGCCCTCCTTCTAAACTCCTCTCTGTCATACCATGGCAACAGACTCACTATCCTAACTCTATCACCATTTTCTTTTGCTACTTCTAATAATTCCATTAAGTCCTCTCTCATATCAAATTTATCTCCTTTCAAATCATTCGTTCCTGCTACAACTATCATTTCTTTCACCCTTTGCTTTTGTGCTCTAATACTCTCACTCACATCCTTAATTTTCAATATCAAATAATATCAAACCATATACATGTCAAGACCAGTAAACAGTCAGAATCTGAACTAAATCCACTGAAACAGCAAACGTAACTTGATGTTAATGAATAATCTGAAGAGAAAAGAAAAAAAAAGCAGTTGACAAACAAAGAAAATCTTTACATTATGACATGGCTGAAAAGACTGCACAAGATAACAGATCAGTCATGTTCAATTGTTCAAAAAAAGATTTACAATGCTAATTGAGTAAACTTTTTTTCCATAGTACAATTTCCCAGAGAAATTTCTTTTGGCACTAGCTACCAGTACATTCACTGAAAGTTTGTTTTTCAGAAGCCAGAAATATTTATAAAGAAACCCGATGTAGACTTCTTCCCAAAATGCTGAAAAATTCCTCTTCTTACATCATAATTTATTGTTAATTCATTTTGATTAATAAATCCATAATTATTCTCTGTATTTTCACAATTAAAAATTAAAGTTCAATTAATATTTTTATTTTGTTATTTGAGGAAATTATACTGTATTGCTCTTTTACTAAATAAATGTTCTCTATAAATTTAATGAGGGTTTTATTACATTGAAATGGAGCATATCCAACCATATTTTATAGCCAAATGTAGAAAGAAATTTAAAGTTTTGAAAACTGACCAGAAAACTAATGAGAACATAACCTTCGGCATCGGAGTTGCCTCAGTTTGCACTATTTAAAAGAGCATGAACTCTGCCCCCAGGAGCCTCCACCAGAGCGTATCAAGACATGCTGGAACGTGTGGTCCTGAACAACACCTTGTTTCATGGTAGGCAGTGGACTTTCCAACAAGACAACCCCTGCACACAGGGTGAGGACTACATAACAGTGGTTGGAGGCGAATGTGTCCAAGAAGGGGAGGGAGATTACAAACATTGAGTGCTACTATATGCATGTTATGGTTTGCACTAAAGGATATAAATGATTTACTGATAGATTAAAGTTTATGTGCTATTCAAGTTGTAACAGTATTTATGCCTATTATACATACATTTAATCACAAAATATGGATGGGAACATAATATCCTCCTTTTAATATCTAATGCCAAAATGAACCTCTGGTTCCACACTTTAATACTTGACATCATTATTACTTTTAGGGAAAGCAAAACTTACTTTTGCTTGTCACCAAAGAAGAGCCTAAAAGACTTCATTTCAATGATTTAAAATAAGTTAATTTAGTTTAATTCTTTATCCAAGTGTAAGCAAAAAAGTTTGCGCCTGAAGTATCTTCAGGACTGGGGAAAACTCGCGGCAAAGGTGGACGAAGTTCACATCACTTGCCTTAGTATCCCATAATGCAAAACACATCTTCTTGCGGACATGTATAATAATACTATGCATTATGAGAAGGGTCACTACCAGATCAGTTTTGACCTTTATTGACCCTTCTCATAATGCATAGATTATATATGTCCGCAAGAAGATGTGCTTTGCATTATGGGATACTAAGGCAAGTGATGCATCCGCGCAGTTAGCTGAGTGGTTACGTGCTCCGCAACCATATGCCTGGGAAAGGAGTGTCTTACATCCAATAAATTAATTTAGTTTAATTCTTTATCCAAGTGTAAGCAAAAAAGTTTGCGCCTGAAGTATCTTCAGGACTGGGGAAAACTCGCGGCAAAGGTGGACGAAGTTCACATCACTTGCCTTAGTATCCCATAATGCAAAACACATCTTCTTGCGGACATGTATAATAATACTATGCATTATGAGAAGGGTCACTACCAGATCGGTTTTGACCTTTATTGACCCCACTGAAGAAACCTCAATAAAGGTCGAAACCGGTCAGGGTAGTGACCCTTCTCATAATGCATAGATTATATATGTCCGCAAGAAGATGTGCTTTGCATTATGGGATACTAAGGCAAGTGATGCATCCGCGCAGTTAGCTGAGTGGTTACGTGCTCCACAACCATATGCCTGGGAAAGGAGTGTCTTACATCCAATTCTCATCGCTGACGTGAGGAGCTAAGGATCTTTCTCAGATATTTTTTGTTATATGGGAGGTGGGGAGAGAACATGGAACATCCATGGAAGTTAAATTTATTTGCAGTCAAGAAAGGGTTAAGAGCTAGGTTTTTCTCCCAGAGAGCAGTGAGTGAATGAATGAGTTTAATAGTTTGCCTTCAGGGGTAGTGAGTGCATCTAGTGTGAATGAATTTAAGGGATGGCATGATAGCTGGCTTGGGTGATTTATAGCCTACCTCAATGAGTCCTACCTGAATGACTCCCTGGAGATCTCTGATAATAAATAAATAAATAAATAAATATATATATATATATATATATATATATATATAGAGAGAGAGAGAGAGAGAGAGAGAGAGAGTTTGAAATAAAGATCAGAGAGGTTAAGGGGGATAAAAATCCCTTGTTTTTCAGCCAGTAAGCGAAACTAAGATCGAAAACTACGATCTGAACGTTTCATGCCGACAAACTGTCAGCGGATCCAAGCGTAAGTGACCACTTGGTAGTGCCACACCAAGGCAACTCGTTGCAAAGGTGGAGCAAGATCCCTCACTATTCTTGATATTTTCTCATAACGTAAAAACACACAGCTCCTAGGAGATGTGGTACTGTTTTACATTATGAGGAGAGGTCACTACCCAGACCGGTTTCAACCTTTTTTGAGGTCTCATCAGTGAGTAGCTAGACCTTGAATATCAGAGTTTAAGTGCAAAGAACTTACATACTTTTGCTATACGATTGCCAGAAAGGTGTGTCACTATATTATATTATAACATATTATAACTAAGATGAAAAGCCAAAGTGTTTTTACATTATGAGAAAATATCAAGAATAGTGAGGGATCTTGCTTCACCTTTGCAACGAGTTGCCTTGGTGTGGCACTACTAAGTGGTCACTTATGCTTGGATCCGCCGACAGTTCGTCAGCATGAAACGTTCAGATTGTAGTTTTCGATCTGAATTTCACTTACTTGCTGAAAAACAATAAGGGATTTTTATCCCCATCAACTTATCAACCTCGCCAGAAAAAAATAGCCATTTGTCTTTTCATCTTAGTTATAATATGTTATAATATAATATAGTGACACACCTTTCTGGCAATCGTATAGCAAAAGTATGCAAGTTCTTTGCACTTAAACTCTGATATTCAAGGTCTAGCTACTCACTGATGAGACCTCAAAAAAGGTTGAAACCAGTCTGGGTAGTGACCTCTCCTCATAATGTAAAACAGTACCACATCTCCTAGGAGCTGTGTGTTTTTACATTATGAGAAAATATCAAGAATAGTGAGGGAGCTTGCTCCATCTTTGCAACGAGTTGCCTTGGTGTGGCACTACCAAGTGGTCACTTATGCTTGGATCCGCCGACAGTCCGTCGGCATGAAACGTTCAGATTGTAGTTTTCGATCTTAGTTTCGCTTACTGGCTGAAAAACAATAAGGGATTTTTATCCCCCTTAACTCAACAACCTCGCCAGGAAAAAATAGCCGTTTGGCTTTTCATCTTAGTTATAAAGACCAGAGAGCTTAACAGAATATTCTCCTTGGTAATGGAGTTGCCTTTCTCCAACATTTGGCTATGGAATATGGATTGATCTGTTTTTATTTTACAATGCCTAAATGAATACTTTTAGGCTTTTCTGTGAAAATTACTCTTACTCACCGATCACAGTTCACTTATGAAAAATACAACTCTACTAGAGGATTGTGTTAAGGATAGTTGAAAGTTAACCCTTTCAACTATCAAACATCACATGAAATTAAATGGCTTCTCCGAAAAAACTACACACATCTGTTCGATTCCTACAATCCAATCCAGAACAACAAAGAATCAATACGTCGAGTTCCATTTCCATATATTTCCGGGATTTCAGAACCAATTTCAAGAATTCTGAAGAAATATGATTTAACAGCTACTTATATCCCTATTAACAAAATATCCACCTATTTCCCCTCTTCTAAAGATAAACGCTCAACTATGTCTCTGCCTGTATATCAAGTTCATTGTAACTGCAATCTGTTGTACTTTGGACAAACCGGATGCTCTATAGAAAAAAGAATACAAGAACATCAATCATACATTCTTCACAAATCCGATAAGTCTGGAATGGCATAGGTTAGAGAAAAGCCACAACATTCTCTGGTCCAAGACTCGCCTTCTACACAGATGTCGCTATAAATCTGAACACCTATTCAAAGAGAGTGCTAAGGCCTTACTTCAACACCCTAACTTGAATCGAAATGATTGTATATCCTTGTCAAAAATATGGGAAAGTTTAATCCGGATAACACACATTTTTTTTTTTTTTTTTTAATTGAGACCTTTAATTCTTACATTAGTCTAATGTTATCTTTAATTGAATTTATAAATTAAGATTGCTATATGAAATTGTGAATTAATACCTATAATTTAATCATCACTCTGATGAAATTTACCTCTCTTTAATGCTTAGCAATGTAACATAACGAGGCTCTTTTGAGTGATCAATTGTTTGTATTCCACTTTGTAAAAACTGTTGCTATCAAGCCACTGAGGATGGTCTGTTAGTTTCAGACTGAAATATTTGGCAAACATTAAAATATTCTTGTGTTAACGTGTTTATAATTCTTAATTTAATGTCACAAGTGTCTCTCAAGAATAACATACATATATGTCATCCCTCGACTTGCGTCCGGGTTCCGTTCCATCAGGCAGGACGTAAGTCAATACATTAAATCAACAGAGTTATAGGGGGTTAGGGACTTAACAGTAATAAGTATACTGTCATTTTAATTTTTAAACCTTATTATAAAACTGTACCGTGTGCTACTGCCACTAAAAAACAGGAGAACAATCACCCAAATCTTCCTCCACAATCACATCTTCATTTCCTACCCTGTGTGAACGATCAGGCTGTGGCTCTTCTGGTGTAACCTTTGTTTTTATTTATGAAAAATGTTCAATGTGCTTTGCTTATCCTCTTCTTTTCATCATAAATTTGTTCATAGCAAGTAAATGCATCATGTACTTTCGTTTCTATTATTAAGTAGCGTCCATATTTTCGGCCATTTTGAGAACATCGCTAACTGCAGAGAACACTTCTGCAAGACCCTTCATTGGAAATTCTTTAACTACATCTTCCTGTTTCTCTTTTCCCTCTTCCTTTTCTCGTTTTTCCTCTTCTGCAACAGTTGTTCCTCCAGTTCGACCAATTTTTCGTTGGTCAACTCTTCAGAGGAACTTTCTATGAGTTGAATTATGTTGTCATCATTCACTTCGAGATTCCGATTGTTTGCTAGGTCCACTATTACAAACTTCCAAAATCATGCACAAACCTTTCTAATGTCTTTTTCCATATACCACTCATACATTGAGAGGTCACTTCGTCCCAAGCCACAGCAATATTTTTAATAGCATGATAAATATTGAATGTGTTTCCAGAATGCATGAGTCTGGTCATTTCCTTCAGTAGCAGAAATGACTTGTGAAAAAGTTCTCCTTAGATAATAAGCCTTAAACACTGCAAGAACTCCCTGATCCATCGGTTGGATCAATGAACTAGTGTTTGGAAGAAGAAACATGACTTGAACTTGGTGAAGATCACCGCTATAAGACATATGACCTGGAGCATTAGCTAGAATAAAATTTTAAATTCTACATTTTCTTTCACACAATAGCTTTTTATTTCACTCGCATAACAGTTGATTAAGGCAAGGCATCCTCAATTTTTGAGTCATCCACAACTTTTATTGCTCCGAAAATGAATTGGGAGTATGCTTCCTAACGTTAATGAAGATTCGTGGATTCTCACTGTGCAATATTAGAAATGGTTTCAGTTTATATCCAGCCACATTACCTGTAACAGAATCGTAATACGGGCATTAAGAGCTTTGAAACTAGGTATAGATTTTAGCTTTTTTTTGTGAATGAATTGTTTGCTCAGTCATTTTTTTCTGAAACAAGGACACCTCATCCATATTAAATATTTGCTGTGGCAAATAATTCTCCTCTGTAATAATTTTATCTAATTTTTCCACAAACTCCTTGGCAGCCTTTTCGGCACTTGTAGATTCCCATACATTTTTATGTTATGCAGTGCAAAATGCTGCTTGAATCTCATGAACCAACCAGAAGAAGCGTTGAATTCGTAGTCATAATTGGGTTCTGCTTTCTCCTTCAACGTGTTGAAGAGAATTAGTGCCTTAGCAGTTATGGTCACAGTGCTAAGGGTTATGCTCTTTTGTTTCAGGTCCTCTATCCATGATGCAAGTAGCTTTTCCATATTACCGATAGGACCTTGTCGTTGCTTCGTCACTATCGTTGATTTAATGGAAGCAGATCCTTTCACAGCCTCTATGATTTTATCTTTATTTTTCAAAGTGGTCGTCACTGTAGAATGAGACCATCCGAAGTCATGTGCGATCACATTGACAAGTTTACCAGCTTCATGTTGCTTTATAACTTGCAACTTCGTTTCAAGATCAATTGCTCGTCTCTTTTCTGTGATTCTTCACTTCACATTTTTGATTGTGCTGTAGGGGCCATATTGCACAAAACATCGCAAATAACTAACGATAAATACATAAATAACCCATTTCTCAAACACAAAATCAGCATAGGAACTGTTGAAGACACGTGACGAGGAGGTTGGAATTGAAAGCGCTGTTGCCACTATGCATGCTTGTGTCTTGTTCGAAAGTATATTCCCTTATGGGATCCCCGATATAAGTCAAGGGATGACTGTGTATATATGTGTTAAAGATACCAAGCTATTTTAAACATGGTTTTTACTCCATAAAAAAACTTTCTACACACACACATATATATATGTATATTTGGTTATCTAATAAGGATATATATGTATATTTTTTTTTAATGCATTTTCATGCAGTTACATGGTTAGGTAAAGTGCCACACATATTTTTCAATCTTTCTTCATTGTGCAATTTGACAGAAATGCCAGAGCATATCTAATTAAATTTTATAAATATTGTACTGAACAAAAAACCATTCATTAAATTTTTTTTTTATCAATTTTTAAGGAGTGTATTTCAAAAAAAAAAAAAAAAAAAAAAAACCACACTTGTTCATAAAATTTAATTCAGTATACTTTAGCCAAATTTCAAACAACATTCGTATTCATTTATTTAGCCAAATCATAGTTCGGTGCATCCGTAATTTCTATACTAGATAAATAAAAGTTATACTTCTGGGAGAATTTCCAATATTACTTATTTTAATATTTAATTCCAATTCTGAAACAGATCATGTTCTGTTTTGATTTGATGTATAGTTTATTAAGACATCCAAGGAATATATAATGCACACAAATTAAGATAAAATTATGCCCTGTAGCTTAGAGGAAAAGTCCACCTCAGGGTTACAACAAAAGGTGGGTATAAATGCATCAGAATGGTACATTACATAAAATGCAGGGACTTGAGAAAGGCAAGTAATTTGATGACAGAAGGACAGTGACATCTAATTACTACATGCAGAATAAGTTGTTGGCACCTTTCTTCAGAGAAATCTCATGGTTATTTCAAAAAGATTGAAAAAGCATCTACTATCAGCAATGAACACTGCTTCTTCATTGCTTTAATGATGACCAAATAGCTTTGCTAAAACTTCTGGAAATGAATTTTCTCATATAGCAGAGGGGCCGCTAAGGGTCAAAGCAAGATAAAGGTGGTTTGGAGGTCCCATCCCAGTTAAGGAATACAGAGAACCACCTGGGGCGTCTGACTAAATGTCCAATCCTCATCTTCACACAGTGTGCCCTGTTAGTAGATACCTACTGGATACTGAATGAATGAGGATGGTAGGCAATTTGGAAATTAGTCGACCAAATTGTACTCTTGACTGTCTTAAACCAGAAATGCATATGATGGTACCACATAAGATATCATGCTAGCTGAGATGTCACTAGGTTAAACAAAGCCCCTGCTGTTTATGTCAGGGAACCAAGGAGAGCAGTAAAAAGTCAGTTACTGGAACAGCCTCCAACTGAGCATCTAGAAAAAGAACAAACCCAATATCAGAACTGAAGATAGGAACCATCAATAAGGAGAAATGATGGAAAGGAAGTCAAACTTGCAGAACTGGAAAAGTACCACATGAACATAATAAGTGGCATTATTGAAACAAAAGTGGGTGAGAATTTACTAAAATAAATGTATGGAATGTATATTTGGACAATAATGATCAAGGAAATGAAGGAGTAGCATACAATACCAAACATGAAGATCAAACACTTTCTAATTGGAAGGAATTTCAAGTCGAGTTATGTGGACAAACTTCAAAATGTACAATGAAACTTATTTCTGCTTAATCCCACAGAAGATTTTCCTCTTAAGGAAGAAGTGGATGAATTTTTTGAGTCATTAAGATTTATGCAAGCATACTTGAAAAGAGGCCGATAAAAATTGTGGACGAGGAGAAACTTTGAGAGGAACAAGCTGCGTTTAGGCAACAGAGGTTGTCAAGATCAGATTTTCACTTTATGACAAACAGCTGAGAAAGCAAGGGAAAATAACAAGGATCTGTACTTAAGTTTTTTATAGATCTGGAAAAGGCAGACAAGGTGCCCAGAAGAAAGCTTTTTCAAAACACTACAATTCTTTGGAGTAAATGGAATATTATACAGAGCAATATATAATCTATATTTAAGTTGTAAGTCAGGAGTTAGAATTGAAGGAAATACAAGATGGTTTGATATAAAATGAGATAAGACAAAAGTGCACACTATCTCCAGTCTTATTTATCTGTGTGGATCACATTATGAAAGAAAGTGGCACATTAAACTTGGTATTAGAATAGGATACAGGGCCGGCCATCTGAAAGGTGCGATGGGTGCAATGCACCCAGGCCCCACGATCGAGTGGGCACAGTCGGTACACATTTGCGGAAAAGTATTTTTTTATTTTTTATTCTTCTAATTTTGCTTATAACTAAAGGGATTTCATCGACAGGATTTTAGGGCCCCCAGTAATAATAATATCTCTGTATTTCTCTATTATATTTAAGTTTTTGCTTAACCCTTTTGATGTGTTTATGCAGTGTATAAAAATTAACAAACACATTTCATTTTTCCCTAAAATGCGCAATTCATCATTAGTTTTTTCCTAATCTGTTACACATTTATATCATTTGGCTCGTTATCGAAACCAATGAAAAAATATTTATTATATTCTTTATATATGGTTAGTCTAGAGCAGGGGTGGACAACCCTTAACATGCCTGCCAAACGTGGCACACCAATGACTTTTTTTTTTTTTCCGGCACGCAACCCAGGGCTCATCTTAAAAAATAATTAAATAAAAAAATACATTTCAAACATCTTCGCTGACACATATTTAAACTTAATATAATACAATTTTATTAAGTACAGCTATACTAAATAAAAATGCAATAATTAATTAAACTCTGCCAACTGTTTCATAATAATAAGTAATAAGAAAATTAGAAACAAACATCCTATTTCCAAGCCATCAATATATCTCCATGATATACTGATGTGCTAGTTTTGTCCAGTTCAGTTGTTGCATTATTCATCAGGCATCCAGACGTGGCGTGACTCCTTTACCATCATTTAATATATCTTTTCGTGTTTTGTAAAGAATGTATCAATTTTCTAAAGTGTATTTGGATTTTATTAAATCGTAAGCCATTAAAATATGGATTGGAAGTATTTATTGCCAATTAATATGTTTAACTTATTAGATATAAAAGCAAATTTCCTTTACATTGATTTTCGGAAACTAAAGTTTTCAGTTTTTTTAGTAAAATCCCCGCATATATTGCAATTGCTATTTCCTGCCTAGAGAGCAGTTTCCTTATGTGCATCCTACCCAAATAGCACCATCTGCTTTCCCATTATTTCAAGAAAAAATTAGCAGTAATTTACAAGACTTGAGATACTTAATGAACAATCCTTCACGAATGACTAATGAACAGACAGCTATGGTACTAGGCCAGTAAAGATATGTGCATATATGATTGGTGTGGTATTAACAAAAGATCGCCCGAGTCAAAGATAAAAGTCAGCAGACAATTTTTGAATTGAAATGCTAATTTTCTTCAACCAAATTCAATATTTGAAAGTGCCATAACAATATTTACTATATATTTCCTAGCTTCAACACGTTTATGAATTTTAACACTTTCTGTTGATTTTTATTGTCGCTCTACATTTGAGCTGGAGGAGCAGACTCCCACATATCTAGTTTTTAGTGTTTGCCAGTGCAGCATATAGTTTTGCTTGTGGCTAAATAGCATAGCTTTGGGGGAAGGGACATGCGATTCATTAGTTAGTGCCTTTATCTCAGCTGTCTCTAATTGCACTATTTGTTGAGAAATATATTACACAGACTGCAAATGTTTGTACCTCATTCAGTGATACAATAAAACGACCTGCTTTTACTGGTGTCTGCAGACGTATTGGCTAGTATAGAAGGCGCGTGGTTTGCCACGGGAAGCGAGTCACTATTGCCATGAGGTGAACATGATTAAACTTTTTTTTTTCTGTGCGAATTTATGCGAAACTTTTCTATTTCTTTTTTTTGCCAAGTAAAATCAGGGGTGCGAGTTATATGAGAGGACCGGTTATATTCCAGTAAATACGGCAAGTTATTTTTAAAGCTATGTGAAATGTATTATCAATATTCAGAATTATGAAGTGTTGTCTGCACATGATTAGATCTCGACTACGTTAATTTCAACTTAGTTAATAGTGATAGATAAGGGTGAAACTGACGTACTGAAGTAAACAAACGAAAAAAATAAACACATTCCTTAAGTGTTTCTAAAATTTTGTAATATTATAAAAAGTATGTACATATTTAACTTTTTGTTAATTCATGGGATAAAAATATTTAATATTACTTACTTATTCGACAGGCAAAGCCTAACCCATAATGTCCATGCCAAGAAAGTATCCCTCTGGGTGTCAAAAAAGGAAATCAGCAGAAAAGAAAAAAGAAGAAAAGCAAAAAGTAAGTAGATTTGTTTTCATGGCTACAAAATAAATCTGACAACGATATTGCTATGACTTCAGCAGTTGCGATTCAAACTTCAACTGAAGAAGAAAACGCTAAACAAGTTACACAACTTTTCAATGAAAATGTAGATACTGTGGGATTCGTCGATATAAATGATTCAGGTTTGTGGCCAAATATTATAACTGATAAATTTAGATTATTTTGTGTTAAAACCAGACCTAAACAACATCATCAAGATGCATTCGTTAAGAATGTTGAAGATAGATCATTTTCTACATCGTACTATTTAAAAAAAATGCCAAATGGCGAAACTCAGCTTTGCAGCTGGTTTATGGAGAAACCAGCTGCAAAGAATTCACCCTTAAATGGAGAAAACTGTCATCTGTAATTCGAGATCATGAGCTTTCTGTTGGTCACTTTAATTCTTTTATTGCTTGGCAAGAATTACTAAAAAGGCTTAATTTATGTTCGACTGTTGACAGAACAAATCAAATTAATATAAATTAAGAAACGGAACGTCTAAATTTACTATTCCAAAGAATTGTAGATGTAATTCTATTTTTAGCAAGTAATAATCTGTCATTTCAAGAATCCCACGAAACAATAGGAACGGCGAATAATGGAAATTTTTTAAGTTTAATAGAATTATTAAGTAAATATGATCCTGTGCTAGTGGATCATGTAAACTGAATTAAAAATACGAAAAAAAGAATTGTGCATCATTTGGCGCATAGATTTCAAGAGGAAATTATTGCTGCATTAGGTAATGAAGTCCTTAATAAAATTAAAGACGATATAAAAGCATCCATATATTACAGTATCCAAATGGATTGTACTCCTGATATTTCTCACAAGGATCAAACTTCAATAATTATTAGATATGTAAATTTTGTAGACAAAAAATTAATTATAAATGAGTCAATTATAGGATTTATTGAAGTAACTGATGTGACTGGTGAAGGACTAGCAAATTCTCTTTTAAAAAGAATAGGTGAGCTTGATTTAGATATTATGAATTGTAGAGGGCAAGCATACGATAAAGGTAGCAATATGAAGGGAACATATAAAGGCGTACACTCTAGAATAATTAGTTTAAACCCTCATGCAATTTATGTACCTTGCTTATCACATTCTTTTAATTTGATAATTTGTGATGCTGCTTCCAGTAGTATATATTGTAAAAAAATTTTCGGAAGAAATCCAGGAAATTGATTTGTTACGAGAATTGATCTTGGACCAAAAAAATGTAAATAACATGCAAGACATATTGCAATATATATTAAATAATAGTTATAATTAACTATTTCCAAATGTACTAACTGTATTGAAAATTTTCTTTACGTTACCAGTTACTATAGCACGTGCAGAGCGTTCTTTTGGCAAATTAAAATTGATAAAGAATTATCTTCGGTCAAGTATGTGCAAAGAACGCTTAAATGCACTTGCTATGTTAAGCATCGAAAAGGAAATTGCCAAAAATTGGAATTTTTCGGAAATGATTAATGACATAGCGGGAAAAAAAATCGCATATTTAAATAAATACATATTAAGCAATATACTTGTTAGTAAAACTAGGCCCCTAAATAATAAACCTATTTATTTTTTTATTACTTTAAACAATAATTAATTGTAAATAGTTTTTGTGCGCTAATTGGTGAGCCAGGTTACTTTTGTTTGTGTTAAATATTTATTTTAATTATTTAATTCTTTTGTTTTGTGTTCAGTAAACGTTACGTTAACCTGTTATATTTCGAATGTGTTTTTTTGTTTCACTGTGCCAAAATCATTTGCAGGTAAGAGGTTTTACAATACGTTTATTTCGAATCCTTTAATTTTTACCTTTGAAAAATATTTTAGGGCCCCAAAAGGTTTCTTGCACCCAGGCCCCCTTTATAGAGAAGACCAGCCCTGATAGGATATATCAAAACTTACCTCTTTTCTTTATGCAGATGATGATGTACACCAGGATTCTATAACTAAACTTAATAACAGCTAACAAATTTGGCATGAAAACAGCAATAAAAAGACCAAAACTAAAAATAGACATCTGCAGCTACATTCTCAATGGAGAACTTACAGAACAAGTAAAATATTTCAGCTATCCAGGCACAGTTTTTAGCGAAGGTGGCAACTTAAATTTGGAAATAGACAACAGAATAAACAAAGCTGGTATGGTAAGGAGCGAGTGAAATAAGTTTATTTGGAATAAGAGAAATTAACCAAAACACTAAACTACAGTATATAAGACAGTGTTACAGTATACAGTATACAAACCAGTTTTAAGTTATAGATCTGAGAAAGAGTTTAGAAATAAAGCACTTTTTTTGAACGATTACAGACCACAAATATGAGAGTTCTGAAAAAAAAATTAGGGGCCTGAATAGATGGCATCAGTGGCAAAATCGTATTAAAAATGAAGATATTAGGAAAGAACTTGACATTGTTAGCATTCAAGAGTGTGTGAGCTTGACTAATCTAAGGTGGTATGGTCACTTAAACAGAATGGGAGAGGAAAAGTTAGTAAAATAGGTGTTTGATGTTAAGATGGCAGGAAAAAGAACTAGAGGAAGACCAAGGTCTAGGTGGATTGATTCAGTCATAAGTCCCTTAGAACAGTGCTTCCCAAACTTCTGGATGTCAGGGCCCCCTTTGCAAAAATTAAAATATTTCACGACCCCCCTCGAAAAAAATTGTAATAGAGAGATATATTATTATAATATTTATTGTATTTATATTCAATACAAAACATACACAGCGAATATTGCAAAAATCAAATGCATGTATTACATTTTTTGCCTATTACCGTTTGGTTCTGAAGACGATGCGGGCTGTTCTGGTAAAATATGAAATACTGTCCTTTTTTTTTTTTTTTTTTTTTTTTGAGTCTGTTTCTGCTTCTTCTGATTGTTGCGGGAATTTTTTTTTATTTTTTATCAGCCACTTATCCATCTCAGTGTTAAATTTTTTAACATAGAATAGATCAAATAATATCACCACTTACCGATAGTGGCACACCACAGACTGATAACATGAAATTAGTGAATATTACCTGAATAAGGGAATCCCCGGACCAGGAACATTTTTCAGTTTTGTGACTTTTCTCCCTTTACGGTAATTAAGCATAACGCGAAACAGACAGCAAAGGCAGGTTATTAAAACGTGCATATGATTGGTGCAGTATTAACAAAAGATGGCGCAACCGAAAGATAAAAGCATAGCTGACAATTGAGTTGAAATGCTAACTCTCTTCAACCGAATTCCATATGTGAAACTGCCATAACATTCATTATATATATATATTACTTAGTTTTAACACTTTAATGAATTTTAACATGTTCGGTTGAATTTTATTGCTGCCTTGGGAAATCGAACTCACACACATCTAATTAATAACAATAGTTTTTAGTTAGATACCGTGTTTGCCCATGCAACATATGGTTTTGTTTCAGTCTATACAGCATAGTTTCTGTATGAGGGGACATGTGATTCATTAATTAGTGTGTTTTTATCCCAGTTGTCTCTAATTGCACTATTTGTTGAGAAATATATTACACAGACTCCTCATACCTTATTCACTGGCATAATAAAAGTACTTGTTTTTATTGCCTCTGCAGTATAGTGGCTATTAGGGAGGGGTGTTGTTTACCAATGCAAGCGAGTTACTATCTCTCCACATGAACTTGTTTAAGCTTTTTTTCATGTGTGAAGTATATGCGAAACTTTTATTGGTAACAGAAAACTATCTCGGATGACAGTGATAATATAAAACGAGTTTTGATATGTATATAAAGTCAATATCAACAGTCTCTGATTACGAACGCGTGATGAAAGGGACAGGAAGATTTGGAGCTTCCCTGGAGGGCATTAGAAGTAAATACAATTAACCACTGCTTTGAAATGAAACATATGAATAAGCAATATTTACTAATATTCATGAAGCGCCGAAAAACGCAGGAAGCAAAGTTTGTGAACCAACACCAATGTGTGCATTTTTCCATTAAAATATAAAAAATAACAAAAAAGAAATAATAAATAATAAAAGTTGAATACGTTTCTTTTAAAATAAAAAAAAATCTACTTAGTCTTAAAACATTTTAAATTTGTTTTCATTATATTACAGCCCCCCTCAACAAAACCTACGGCCCCCAAGGGGACCACGGCCCACAGTTTGGGAAGCGCTGCCTTAGAAGAATGAAATGTTAGATATGAAAATATTGGAATACTGATAAGTAAGAGACTAATTTGGTGGAAAATTGTTGATAGGAGATTAATGATAATATAAAGTTAATCATGTAGTGCTGTCAGTAGCCTGTACACTCCTTTATAATTAAACTGATGATGAAATACAGCAGAGATTTTAATATTTCATCATAACAGTCTTTTTTTTCAAAAAAGTAGAATCCCAATACTTACAGAGGTTTCAAAAATACTCTGTTTAGGTTAAGCAATAAAATTTCAATGCAAAGTAAATTCAAGCAAAAATAAGCATTAGGATATAAAAATTTATTAAATTCTTTATATTTAAAATATGTGCTCATTAGTATTTTCTGATATATGTACTTTTAAAACGCAGCCACAATACTGTGATAGTCAGGCATGATTAAATTTTTATTATTACTAGCTTCCTATCGTATTTTAATTTTCTTCCATATCTGATTTGTCAAATCTGACATTTATGTTCTAATTGATTGTTAACTGCATCAGTCCACTTTAGGTCTTGGACTCCTCTAGGTTTTTTTTTTCTATATCAAACCTGTTTTGCTAACATTTCTTTCCCCATTCTGTTTAATTTGCTCATAATTACCTATGTTTAGGCATTCTTGAAGGCTAATAATGTATTTTTTTTTTTTTAAATCTATAGCTTCATGTTTAATATGGTTCTGCCATTATTATACTCATATTAATTGATATACTAAGGAAACAAATGAATAAGCGGCATAACAGTAATAAACGATATTTAAACCAAAATTTAAATATAAAACACTAAAAATATTACAAAGTTTTCTTGAGTAGATCTGGGTATTAATTTATTCAGATCATTTAAAAAGGTTACATAATTCTATCGAAATTTGCAAAACTGTTTGACAAGATACTACGTGGAAGGCAAACAGAAACTGGAGCAAATGGAGAATATTAAGATAACAATTTAAGAGGATGGTTGATATATAGTATACTCCAACCTCTCTCTTGTGCTTGAAACACTGCTGTTTAATTATATAACAATGACACCGAGGGTAGTTTGAAGGAAAATAATTGTTTGCTGATTGACGTTGAGCTAGGAAGGACAATAGTAAATGAAATGGACGGAGATCTTGCAGCATAATATGAATACATAGCTGCTAGAAATAATAATGGATGCCAGTTTAATCTGGGAAAAGTACAAGGCTATATATAAGACTTTGCTGCTAAATTTTTCCTAGGGTAGACATCAGCTATTTCAGTAAATTAATTTCTTATAAAAAGTTATGAAATTCTTAATACACACAAGTCTCCTAATTCTGGACCTCTTTAAAATCAAACTGAATTTAATTTATACCACTTAAGACAAAAATGTTTTCACTTCAAGTATATGATTTATCCTGTTAAAACATATTGTTATATGTTAACATCTGGCTTAGATTCAATATCAAAATATCTTTAAAACTGACAAAGGGCTGATCCTGAAATATGATAACAAAATCCTGAAGAAAAAAAATCTACAATTATAAAAACTAACCTGTGATACTTGCATGCTGTCATCGCTATCTTCACTGGTTTCAAGACCAGGAGAAGTTTGGTTAGATCCAGGAGGAGAACTTCCAACTGAACCAGGACCCTGTGCTGAAGGGGGTGTTCCAATTTGTAAGCCTAATTGTGATGAAAGCTGGGATTGGCTGATAGTTGTAAACATTGGAGAATGTCCACCAACAGGAGAAGAATGGGGAGGTAGTTGCTGTGGATGAGTTGGAGGAACGTGGGGAGGACCCATGTTATGAATATGAGTTGGCTGCTGTTGCATCATTTGCATCTGAGGATGCTGTAGAGGAATTTGTTGCTGCTGATGCTGCTGTTGTTGCTGCTGCTGTTGCTCCAAAGGAGACTGCATATGAATAGGTACATTACCATATGACTGATCATACTGTTGCATCCTACATAAGAAATGAAAGAAAGACAGAAAAAAAGTAGTTTTTTCCCCCAGCCTGTTTTTTTTTTAATTTCATTATTTAAAAACAAAAATGTCTCATATAGGCATGAATGGTACAAAACAATATTCAATCATTTCATCTAGAAGATGAAATGAATGAATCATTTTAAATTGCAAGCAATAAATATGCACAACTATCTCATTTGTCTTTCAATAATTGAAGGAATAGCATTAATGGAAACACTTCGAACATTTAAAAAAGGCAAGGAATTAATATTATCTAAAATGCACTGATGAGATAAGTTCTTCAGCTAGGCTTGAATAGGAGAGTAGTCAACAAAATGCTCTGTTCAACATAATTAGGAATAATAAGTGATGAAAATTTATATTTACTGCTAGCATATTATTATTACATCACACCTCCTGGGAGTCCAAAGACTCATCGAGGGAGGGCATCAACTCTTCATCCCACTACTCCATCAACATTCATCAACTAACACCAACGCCATCTACCGCCGACTACCACCACTAGTGCTTTCATAGACAATCACAAATATCCATGCCCATAGCGGGATTCGAACCTGCAGCCTTTTGGCTGGAGAGTGGATACGCTAACCATTCGGCCAACCAGGCCGGCAAGTTAAAAAAGGCAAGGAATTAATATTATCTAAAATGCACTGATGAGATAAGTTCTTCAGCTAGGTTTGAATAGGAGAGTAGTCTACAAAATGCTCTGTTCAACATAATTAGGAATAATAAGTGATGAAAATTTATATTTGCTGCTAGCATATTATTATTATTACATCAAAAACAAGTACACTCTGGAACATATTTTTTTTTAAACAGAAGATAACAAATAGTGCAAAATTCTGCCACCAGAAGACATTTGGTGCTGTAAGCATGTGGGTTGGAATTAATTAAACAATAATGGCTAAAAGAGACACAACAAATCAATTTTTGTGTTCATGTAACTTACAGATGTGGTTCAATACAAGTCCTCCTTTTGGATGTTCTAAGAACTGCATTGATTCACCTCACATGCTGCATTATTCTGTCTTTCAAGGCTGCTAAATCAGGAACATGTCCTTCATACACATGCCCCACAACCAAAAATCAGAGGAGTTGAGATCAGTGAACAACTTGGCCATGCTGCGGAAATGCATGACTAATCACTCTGTGTTCTGTGAAGTTTTTAGTAACATTCACTGTATTTGCAAATCCAATGTGAGGTGGTGCTCCATCCTGCATGAATATGGTAGAGTCAAGGCATCTTCGCTGCTGCAGTTGCAGAACAAAGTTGCACAGCATCTGACAATACCTAACAGCAGAGACAGTACAAGTCACTGGTCCTGTCAGGTGAAGTTCTTTGAAAAAGTAAAGACCGATAATAAATGATACAGTGAAACCACACCATACCACTTTCAGTGAGTGTAAAGGGACTGGATGGAACCCGAGGGTTATTTGCAGACCAAATGTGGCAATTCTGTGAGTTAACACTACCTTGTCACTTCACAAGAACTTCCACGGCTATGCATCATTCGCCTCCATTCGAGCTAAGAACATCAGGGCAAACTGCAGTCTAGTTTCCGCATCACCACAAAGCAAAGCTTGAGTATGGGAGATCATGTAGGAGAAAACCTCAGCATTTGATGCAGGATTTTCCACACAGTTGAGTATGGCATGTCCAGTTGCCTTGATATTGCCCAAGCACTGCTGGACCCTTGTGCATTATTCATTCCATGTTCCACAACAGCAGTTGCAACTTCAACTTGTTGAGGAATAATCCGTTTGCGCCCTTGTTCTGACCTTGCTGCTAAAGATCTGCTATTTTCAAATTGTAAAATCATTTTTCTAAGATTTGTTATTGTCACTGGACCTTTTCTCTTATCCTTCAATTTTAGAAGCAAGGCATTACTATTACCACATTGTCGATAGTAAAGCTTGACTAGCAACACACATTCTGGTAAGGCAAGATCCATAGCACTTCAGTCTTATCAGAATGACGTGAATCTGTTTTAGTCTTCCTTATATCCACCAACTCGTCAGCAGAAACAGTGAGATTATCCAAATATCACATGCTTATAGCACCAAATGTCTCCTGGTGGCAGAATTTTTGTACTATACCATTTTTTATCTTTTGTAAATAAAAACTCAATGTTCCAGAGTGTACTTACACCAAGTTTGGTTGAATTTTGTCTCTAATACATTTTTCATTACAGGGCTCTGAACACCTCTTTAATTATGGTGACCCTGTACACATATAGCTGAATTTTGGAACAACTGAAGATTTCTTTTAGTCTCAAAATAATGAATTGCCATAACAAATCAGATCACATCTTTATTAACCTATATCCCAATTAATAGATAAAAATACTGTACAATAGTGGCTTAGTGGATTGTAAATTTTATCCACACTTTAGGTGTGGATAAAATTTACAATCCACAATTTTTTCAATTTTTTTTCACCTGAAGTGAGCCTACCATCATGGTCTCACTAGAGGCCTGTAAGCATAGGAGTCATAGGCATGAAGCAACTTGAAAAAGCTACTTCATACCCCCTGCTATTTGTTTTATATACAGCAAGATTCTCAGTTTACCTAACTTTTATCCTATCTCTGGTACTAATGTTCTATATGTTTTCAGCCTTTCCTGGGTAAGACTTCCACAGAAAGCAAAACAGAAGAGAAAACCATGAAAATTATATACATAATGAAAAATCAAAAGTAGACTGGCTAAGCATGCTCTAGAACATTATTACTTCATTATATGGAAGAAAGTAAAGTCATTGCTGTGGCCTTCAATTTTTGTCAACTCTACATTATTAAGAGGAGAGAGGGGGAAAGAGAGATTTGGTTCTTTTCCCATACTGAAGAAGGATCTTAGGATTCAGTCTACTAAGTAAGGCAAATACCTAGGAGAAAAGGCACACTAACTGCATGAAACAAAAATATAGTAAAATACAGGACCATTTTGGTGTTGGTTGCCACAGAAGAAAAGAGTTTGTCTTGGCTACCACAGCAGCCAAGACAAACTTATTCTTTAACTTCTCACAAACTCTTTTTTAGAGGCTAAAACAGGCCTCTGAAACTTTGAAAGGAGAAGAAAAAGATTACTGAAACAAGTAAAGAATCTTTTACACAAGGCTGGGGAGAAATTATGGTCAAGGATGAGTTGGATTATGGTTCACAAAAGATGAAAAAATAACATCCTTGAATTTAAACCTATCTACCATAATACTATAACTCGCATTGAAAATCGATAAGCAGCTTGATATGCACCTACCTCTAGTCATTCATAGATAATACATGTCATTAGAAAATTATAATGAGAAACTTTAATTGTAAAGTAGGCAAAAACAACAAAAAGAAAGTGCTTTGGGTGCTAAGGCCAAAGACTTCCTGAGTTTGCAGAGTACCAGTGGTTGTATATAAGTAATGCTTTAATTTTTTTTTTTTTTTTAAATGAAATAAATGAAAAACCTGGAGATTACCAAATGGAGAAGTGTTTAATCAAAGTGATTATATTATGGTGAGTAACATGGAATTATTAGATGTAATTATGGTCAACCAGTTTGTGGTTATATCACTATGATAGTGATCGCAGGCTAGTGAGAGTGAGGATAGAAATAAACATCGAGAGAAAGACTGAGATAGGTGTTGAAAAAAAATTCACAATATAAAGTGAAGATATAGCAAACCAAGTTTGAGGAAATAATGGAAGAAAAGTTGAGAGAAAGAAGTATGAATGAATCATACTATCTGGGGGAATGGAGGAAACAGTTGCAACATTAATAAGAATGTGACTAAGAATTTAAGAAAATCATTCCAGCAAGCAAAACATACTGTACAAATACTTGATCTAAATTTAAAGGAAAGAGAGAGAAGAATTAAGGAAAAGGAGATGCAGGAGTGGTACTGACAATATAGAATTTGTAAAATCCAAAATTTAGAAAATAAATCAGAAATGACATCACAAAATATGAGAACAATTCATAACATAATAAACAAAATATTAAAAAATCAACAAAATCAGCCAAAAAGACAGAGAATGAAAAAATAAATAAATGGCTTTCAAAACTGAAACATAAGCAAGTAAGTAGTACAACAGACAGAAAAAATATGCAATATGCAGTGATTTTTATAGGAACCTATACAAAGGCACAGAAACAGATACAAATCCTTTACTCAATTTAGATGAGGCAGATACTGAACCACCATAATAGAAGAATTATAGAGCATTCTCAAATCAGCAAAAAGTAATAAAATAGCTAAGTTCAGAAGAAGATGGTATATTAGCAAAATAAAATCAGAAGGTTCACAGTTTCATAGGTCATACTGGATATGTGCAATGATATTTTAACTGAAAAATAAAAAATTCATAGCAATGACATTAATCAATGATTATCTCATTACATAAATAAGGCAGCAGAGATAATATCAATAACAATATGCCAATAGGTTTATTATTGCAATTTTACAAAATTTTCATCTCTCTTATTTTAAACCAATATTTTGGATGATGCTCAATCATATGAACAAGCAGACTTCAGAGCAAGATTCACTGTAATGATCATATTCATATCATTATCAAAGCAAAAAAGTAAAATGAATATCATTTTTCTGCATTAGAGTTTGTAGATTGAAGAAACCATTAAGTCTTTATATCAATCAGAAATAAAACATCTTAAAACAGACAAAATATATCAGATTATTAGAAACTATATTTCCAAACTCAACAGCAAATAAAAACAACAACAGGGAAAGGCATTCAGCAATGAGATTTGATATTACTCAAAATGTTTTCTGCTAAATTAGAAAAAGTCTTTAGAAATGTAACATGGAAAAAACTATGCAATTGACATCAATGGAAGACATCTAAATCATTATTTACATTTTGCAGAAGATATGGTTCCATTTAAAAAAAAAAAAAGTGCTCAAAAAATGGTAAACGACCTTAACAGAGAAAGCAGTGACAAAAAAAAAGTTCAAAGATTAAACATAACCAAAACAAAATTTATTGGCTGTTAATCCTACTGAATTATGAAAACAATATTTATTTCGGACAATTAATTAGGAAAAAAAGATAAATAGAAGGATTACACTAGGAAAACAACTTTTGACTGCATAAAGTTTATCTGAGGATATTTACCTGTATGGTTAAAAATAAAGCCATTTTAATACATGCATTATTCCAGTTTCTTGCCTATGGATGTGAGACTTGGACAATGACCAGAAACAGGAAGACGGGTTGCATTAAAGAGTCTTGAAGAGAAGAATGTTCCATATAACAAAAAAAGGCACTGAATTAGAAATAAGAGAAATGATTGGAGTAGAGAATATTACAAAGTATTTTAAAGCATGTAAATGGAGATGGGTCGGACATATTATAGCAGATTAACATATGAAAGATGGTCAAAATTAAGCAGTGAGGTGGTACCATGAAAAGAATGATCTACAAAGGACATTAGCCAAGGACAGAAATAATCAGAAATTTTTGAAAAAGGGTGAAGAAGAAGTAAGTTATTGCATAAATCAAGTTTTGAAATGTGAAGACTTCCTGGAAGTGTGTCAAATCCTAAAAAATCATTTTAATTGTACCAAAATTGATGCATTTATTTTAAATAAATATGTATGGATTACTTTAACTTCTCTTCCTCCAAAATTATTGCCTATTATATAAGGAATGCAAATATCTAGAATCAAGCCTATGGTTTCCCCTCTCCCTTTTTTTAGTTTGTTGAGGGTATTTTTTTTTTCATGTGTTAGTAGCCTAACGATGTTGGCTCCCCATACAATATCCCATTCCTATCCACCCATTTCAGAATTTTGTCTTTAAACAACTCTAATACTTGACCCACCACTCCTGAAATGCTAATTGGTTGATTCTTTATGCAATGGAACAATTTTCACCTCCTTCCATTCCTTTGGGACTCTACCTGAGCTGAGACTCAAGTTAAACAATCTAGTCAAAGGGACTACCAATTCACTAGCACATTCTTGTAATACATGAGCTGATATCCCGTCCAAACCCATAGCTGTATTCACATTCAGATTCTGTAATATCTGATATACGACTTCCTCTATCCATACTTCCATATTAATCCCTGTTATATCTATTACTTTAATATCTTTACCTGGATGATACACTCTTGCAAAATGATCACTCAAATAATTCAGTTAGTTTATCTACTTCAATCACTACCATTCAAAATCATTCTACTTTGGTCATTTTTTTTTCTTTATTTTTTGTACTCGCCACATATTGAAAGAACTCTTTCGGATTACTCTTGGCTCATCAAGCTAATCTTCTCTCATACTCCGATTTTGCCTTCCTTACCATACTAGTTCCCTCTTTTGGTCTGTGCTTTATACTTGCAGGGCTTGCTTGTCACCTTCATCTTTGAATCTCTTCCACATGCTCCTTTTTTTCAGTACCTTCAAAAGTAAGCCCTTCACATAACAGATTCAGAGGTCAGTTACAATTGACAATTAGAATAATTGACAGCATACAGTCAACTAATTTTAATCTCTTCCTGTTTAACTATCAGACATAAGCAAATACCTGTATGATAAACAACCCAACTACTATTTACATAAAAGAATAGTCAAGATCCATAAAAAAACTTACGTCATATGCATTGACTGAGAATTCATCATGTCTCCTGATGAATTCCCTCCCATCTGAGACAAGTACATGTCCTGTGGTGTGCCACCTGGAGGACCAGGATACTGTGGAGAATTTTCCATCATACCAACTGGAGATGAAGCAGAAGTGATACTGACTCCTAAACTCTGGTTACAGGATGGATGTTCAAGCTGTGTTCGTGGTTGCCGATGACTTAGTTGCTAACATGAAAAGAATCAGAGAAATAAAATGCATTAAAATCCAATTCATAAAATACAGTTAGGATTATATAATGTATTTCTAATTACTAAACCATATGAAGAGAATGCTTTAAAATCAACAACTATCATTTGGTTTTAGGAATTGCCCACACTGTCTCTTTCATGTAATCCTACACACCATGAGGTTGTTCGTTATTACTGTGGATTAGTAGTAAGTTAAGAAAAAAAAATTAACATTGGATTTGAAGTCTTGCAGACTGCAGTGTTTAAGAAATACATAAGAGATAATGACAGAATGAATAAACAAAGAAGAAATAAAATTTTATCTTTTACTTTGGAGTTGAATTGCAAAAAATTATGAGCTTGTTTTAGTAAGATTTAGATGAGATGAGAGTACCAATCCAAATGTGAGAACAATAATGGTTGGGAAGATTTGCAATTTATATACACTTAACAGTTGTTCAGGGTGAAATGGTACCTTGAGCTGAAGAGAAATTAATTTCTTGGATGCTTAGAAAACAAGACTTGTAAATAAGTTTAGCCTAAGAAATACAGGAGATTAGAATTATCTCAAGAGAACAAATCCCATCTTGTCTAAAGATATGGATAGTCGTCAAAAGCAGGAATGGAGGGAAGTCCCCCACAAGAAATACGATAGGATTGAGTTTTGCAAACAGTGCAGTTAACAAGATTGTCAGAAGAATGGTTAGGAGATGAGAATTTAGGGTTGCAAAAGGTCATCTTCCTTCATTCCAACCACCTGTTCTTTGGAATAATCTCTCTCCATACTGTACATTCCATGAGTACCATCCCCAACTCTTTAAGCATATTAATAGATTATTTCTTTCTGCTTAAGCACTTGTCCACATATGGCACTGCTGTATCATAGGTCTTGTGACCTTTCATGTTCTACAGGTATTCTACAGATTTTGGTGATTTGTGTAGTGTAAGATCTGTCAAGTGAGAAAGAGCGTGGTACTCCAACATTAGTTGGAAAGTTTGATGAGAGAAATCCATCCATTATCACACAGTGCATGACTAGAGAGTAAGCTGGCAAATGATATGCAGAAGTCAGACCACAAGAGATATCAAATGACTAATATTGATATTCACTTGATATTCTCTAGACTTTTCCATAGCATTTGTCCAAAGGCAAGTAACATAAACAAGATTTCCCTATGGTGAAATTCATACAGGTTACTGTTTATTAATAAAAATGATTCCAGTTACTGCAGAAGTTGACTTGCTGTACAAAAAACTGAATTGAGAGCTACAGGATGAAATTTGATGGTAAGCATTTTTAACCTTTCTTAGAAATAGATTGAATACAGGCTAATTTCCAAGGTGCTGCATTATTAAATACCAGTGAAATAGAAAAACAGAAAAAATAAAAGACAAAACAGGGATCAACTCTATAACATAAACCCCCAGAATAACTGAAGAACCAAGCATTACCAGAAGACTTTTTTGGTATTAGCTTATTTCCGAAATTCTCCTTATCTCTTTCTGGTAAAAAATAAAAGGAAGCAATGAATGTTGTGAATTAACTTTGGGTAATGATGGAACCATCAGAGTGCAAAAGAGGTGGAAGCAAGACTGTACAAAAGTTACAACCAATAGTTTTGACTGCCATTTGGAAACTGCTTGTTTCCTGCTTTTGGTCCTTTCAAAATTAGTTTTGGATGTTTTGATTATTTACTTGCAATTATACAAGCTTTAGTATAGACTGAAAAGAAGAAGAAGAGTTTAATGAAAGCCAACTGTTTGAAAATATTTGAATTTTCTCTTAAACATTTTTGGCACATAAACACAAACACAGAGAGCTAATGTTTAAATAAAGGACATCAGATTAAAGTTGAATGTCTCCAATACCTATACGAATTGTTTCAATGATGTAGTGTTAATGTTGGATCCGAAGTAATTATGAAACAAAAGAAATGAGACAGAGAAGTTACATAAATTCCCACCTGGCATTCTTGTAATGCAAACAAGTGTAAAAGAGTGGAAGTATGAGTGATGCTCTATGAAAGAAGAAATCAACTAACATGGATCTGAACTGCATAGAGAAAACAACATCCACAGTAGATAGAGAAGAAACAGTGGTGGTCAGGATAGTGACCTTTCCTGTGTTCAAAAGGATGTATACTTTGTATTATGGAATACTAGGGCAATTGATGGAGCCCCCATAGCTCAGTCGATATAGACGAAGCCCTTTGGTTGAAAAGACCTGGGTTCGATTCCTGTCAGTGACGTGAGGAACCTTTATCTGGTCTCTTTAAATGAAAGCTGAGTTAGTCAGTCTCATGCAGAGGTAGGGGGGGCTTTCATCCCTCAGAACAGGCAAACCAGCCCCGTGAATACACGCAGATTACAGTCATGAATATTGCTCTTAGGTGATGCAGCAGAGGAGGGACGAACTGGCTGCATTAATTCATCATAAGCTCCTCAATTGGGGGGAGGGGGGCTCAACCCGTCCTAAGGGACAGATGAGAAGGATAGGATAGGTGGTCAATTGCTGTGAAGTCTTTAGCCTCTATATATTCAAGTAGCCTAGTTGTGAAGATACTGCACTTGCAAACTTTGTTTGCTTTTACTTGGATAGGAGATTAAAAAATATATAATTTCTTTGGCAAGTTTAATTTAAGTGTAGTCATCTGGTAATCTAGTAGGTTATTGTTGTATGGAATTATGGGCAAAACGACTAAGACTATGAGGCAATTGTATTATGTTACACTTGCATATGTTAACTTCTTGCAGAATATAAACTTTAGTTTCTAGTAAAGGAAACCCTGCTACTTCAGTATGTATTCTAGTAGTTATCTTAACAGTTTGTGCGGGATTGCCGTTGCCAGCAGTCCCACACAAACTGTTATGATACTTCAGCATCTCTATCTGTGGACTAATGTAATTTAAAAAAAGAAATGACTTGTAGTTGTGAACATTAAAATCTGTGAGAAAGAGCTTTGTCATTAGAAAGTTGGACCAGATAAAATCAACATTAAGAAAGGAAACTATCAAAAAAAGATTTTAAGTTGTGACCACTCCTGACAGGATATTAGAATGAACACATGCATAAATGACACAAAAAGTGACATTCAAAAAGACAAAATAATTCAAATAGTGTATATAAAGATGACATAACTATTGAACCAGGACTTGATCAGGCTGAGATGATATGCTAATTAGGAAGTATCGATTGAAGATGAAGAACTAATAATTTGAGCACAGAGATACTTATCAAATAGCCAGGAAGGACATGAATAAATCAATAATGAAAAAAAAAAAAAAATTAATAAAACAAACTAACAGTTTAAAAGAGAGAAAAAATAAAGAACAAAAGAAACAAATCCTGTTACATACATGACAAGCCAGCAACATGACGATGTGCTGGCCATTTTGTTAAACATCATCAGATGTAGAACATGACATCATCATCTCATTAAACCACACAGCAAGCTCACAGTTATCTCTGTTCTTGGAAATGTTTTTGAGTGATTAAAGAGCAAAGCTGATAATAATGATAAGTACAAGATGGATTTCTGTTCAGGACATGGAGTAGTCATTATTAATACTACATACAAAGAAAGATGTCCATAAATACACATGGAGAAACGATAAAAGAAATAAGAAAAAGTGTCAATGACTATGCTATCGTTATAGTAATATCTACATGCTGGTTCAGGACACAAGAATATACACGAGATCTGAAATAAGTAGTGATCACCATTTAGTTTTGAGAGGGATAAAAATAATTATCCTACTGAAAAGAAAAATATGTAATATGTACAAAAGCTTTAAAAAGGATCAGAGTCTAACATCTTACAGTGATGTCCTGTAGACTCAAGTACACAAATATGGAGAAAAAAAATTAAATAATTGAAAAATAATAATTAAACCTCAGAAAGTCAGCAGTAGAACTCTAGAGCATTAATTGGTCAGCAAAAGAGGCATGTGTCAAAGCTGACTGTAGAGATAGAGATATCAGAACTCTGTGGAGAAAAAAGAAAGAGGCAGTAATGGAAAAGAAGAAGGCATATCAAAAGTTCCAAACAAGTAAGTCAGCATGTGCTCTGAGAGAACACAAAGAAACACGAAAGCATGAATTCATTGAATTCATTGGCACTACCTACCTGCATTCACAACCTCCAAACGCAATCCATTCCCATCACCACTCTATGAAAGAAAAATCTGACTCTCACCTCCTCCATTCTTCACCGCATTCATTGTCAACTTTCATGGATGCCCTCTGTTCCTCTACCCAACCTCCATAAAATGAAAAATTCAATCTACTGGTATCCTGTATGATCCTTTCAGAAGTTTATAAGTCAATCATATTACCCCCTTTTCTCCTGTTTACTGGTGTCTTCAAGTCCACAAATTCTCAATCAGTCTTGATAATCTATATTCCACAATCCTGACATCATCTTTGCAATCTCTCCATTGTATCAATATCACCATAGAAACCAGGAGACTACCTATGCATAATAGTTCAAGTGAGACTGTATCATACCTTATAAAGAGGCAAAATGATTTCCTTATTCTTACATGTCAGTGTTCATTTCAGCATTGCAATTATTCTCTGAGTTGTATTAATAATCTTTGTTATATGGCACTTGAACTTCAACTTCCTATTTATTAAAATTTTAAGATCCCTAGCCTGATCAGTTTCTTCTAGCATAATCCCACCAATATAATATGACATTAGATCACCTATTATACATGCCTTTACATTTACTAACATTGAACTGATAGTCATTTTCACATGCCCACACTTTCAGCTTATTCAAATCATCCTGCAGTAATGCATATTAGATGCATTCCTGATTACCCTGCCCATCTTTGCATCATCAGCAAATATATGATAACTGTATGTCACCTGAATCTTTCCCAATGCCATTAATGTGAAGCTTGAATAACAATGGACTAAGGACTGATACATCTGTGGTACACCACTGATCACCTTAAATTATGCAGACTCGCATCCTCCCCCCCTCCCCCACATATCACTTTTTTTTTTATGTCTATCAGTCAGCCATCCATGCAATATTTTATAATCTAATCCCATATGCTGCAATTTATGCAACAATCTTCCATGTTGTATGCTATCAGAAGTCTTTGCAAAGTCTAAAAGTATCATAGTGTATCTATTCCTCCCGTCTAACTTAACAGGACCGCTATTATAAAATGTAAGTTGCTCAAAGATGACCTTCCCTTGGTAAACTGATGCTGTTCATTGCAAAGTATAGATTCTCTGTTACCTTATTTCTGTATATGAGTTTTTACTAATTTTCCAAAATCTTCACCACCACCACTCCCGAGATACTGGCAAGTTGATAGAAGGACATGCCTTTGCATGTTTGGTAAGGATACAGAAAATAAACATCAGGAAAGTGCCAAAATGTTCTGGAGGTTAGTGAAGAAACTTATAAATGGAAGAAAGAGTACAGTAAACTAGAAATACTTAAATATGGAGGTATAAAAGTTTTACAGTAGTTGCACTGTAGAAGGTTGAATTCCAAATGACTTCCGGTCATCTAGAATGGGTGGTATAACAGCTTTCATAGTAGTACCCATTGTTAAAAAAAGAAAAATAAAACCTGAATGTGAAAATTGCAGAGGAATATCACTATAGTGTGTTCTGGGTAAAATTTATACAAGTATTTGGGAAGAGGTTAAGAAAAATTGTAAAAGAGACTTGGAAAAGAACAAGCTGGTCAAGCTAAACAGAGGTGGCAAATAGTTGATAAATCATGGAAATATAACAAGAACCTGGTTTTGTAGATCTGGAAAAAGCATATCACAAGATGCCAAGATAAAAGATGTTCAAAATGCCAGAAATATATGGTGCAAACAAGACACTGCATCAAGCAATTCATAGTCTATATCTGAACTATAAGCCAGCAGTTAAAATTGAATGCAAGTACAGAAAGATGGTTGAATGCAAAATCATATTGTGAGATGGTTTGTGCACGCTTATCTCTACTGTTATTCATCATCTGTATGGATAATATTATGAAAGAAGGTGGCATTAGGACTGATATCAAAATCGAAGATGTTAATCTTAGCTCTTTACTTTATGCAAACAATGTCCGTGACACTAATTCCTTTTATTCCCCACTAGCGAATAGGTGAGGCCATTTGGCTCTAACTTTTTGGAGACTGAGGGAACAGTTCAATCTCCTACTGGTAGAAGTAGGAGATTGAATCAGAGATGGCTGGCACAAGACTATCACTAATTATAAATGCCATCTGGTGAAAAGATGGCAGTCAGTGACACAATCTCATGTCCCTAACACAATATATTTATTGTCTGAAATAGAATGGTTTCTACAGTTGATTTTCTTGAGTTTACAGGATGAAAAACCCAAGTTTCTGGGACAAAAAAAAAAAAAAAAAAAATCAATTACCTGTACCAGGGAGAGAGACCAAGTCAAAGAAAGAATTAGAAAAAGTTCCACTAATTGGCAATGCAAACAATGTTATACTCTAAAATAAATCCAGTACAAGTCTGAGGATTCTTTAACTGAACTGAATAATTCCTGAAACACAACTTTGCCATGAAAATCTGCAATAAAAAGACAGGAACTATGAAAATAGGCAGTATTATTAAATTCATCAGCTGCATTCTTAATGGAGAAACTATAGAACAAATAAATCATTTTAGCTGTTTAGACACAATTTTTAGTGAAGATTGCATGGAAATAAGCAACAGAATAAGAATAACTGGTATGATGGAAAGTCAAGTGAATAAATTTATATGGAATATGAGAAATCAGTCAAAACATTAGCTGTATACAAGACAGTGTTCAAACCAATTGTAACTTATGGATCTGAGAGCTGGGTCAGAAATAAAGCAGTTGATCAAACACCACAGATATCAAATATGATAGTTCTGAGAAAAATTAGGGAAATGAACAGATTTCATCAGTGGCAGAATTATATGAAAAATTATGACATTAGGAAAGTAATCTGACATTTAGCATTCAGGAATATGTCATCAGAACTAATTTCATGTGGCATGATAACTTAAACAGAATGAGAGAGGGTAGCCAAATAGGTTTTTAATGGCCAAGAATGCTATGAAAAGACACTCTTCTTCTGGTCTAGGTGAAATGAAGATCTGAAAATACTGGATTTCTGACAAATTAACTAATCTGGAGGTAAACTGTTGATATGAAATTAGTAATAATGTAAACTTTCTCATTTAGTACTATCATCATTATCCAGTATATTATCACCTCAGCTGTTCAAGCAAAATGTGAACAGATTTCTCCTTTCTTCTATTCCTCTTGCCCACACACAGAACTAATGTGCTATAGATTTTGTGGCCTTTTTTGTGTGGATCATATATATATATATATATATATATATATATATATATATATATATATATCATAGCATCCTGTACCTCCCTTGATTGTACGTATCTGGAATTTGATAATGAAAGTGTGGTCATTTCAGACTTCAAGCCAAGTGTGAGAATTAATATATAATTGTTATGGCCAGTTGAAAAATACTAGACCATACTAAATCAGTGTGACTCACTGTTAATCTTTTTTTTCTTTTTAAATTATGATGCCAATTCTGGTATTTGTTTTAATGCCTAAAAAAAGAGCACCATTTCAATTCCTGGGAAACATAACAACAGTAGGATTTGAAGAAATAGAGGAAATCTAAAAAAGACAACATCACCTTACTTATTGTTCATGAAAATTAACTGTCCACAGCAATCAGCCTTATTCCAGCTTTAATAGCAGCAACCCTTTATGTTTACACGATATAATGTTAATACACTGCATGCAAAAAAATAAAAATAAATAAATAAAGTAAAAAAAAAATTTTTGCCATTTAGTTTTTTTCTAATCCTAAAAAATCACAACGAAAAAATAAAAAGCAAATGGATAAAAAAAAAAGATAATTCTCACTGTTAATTTCATATTTGCTTTTTTTATAGTAATCCTACTAAGCTTTTTTTAGCGATTTTTGGATGTCTAGTAAAATAACTGCTTTGTGATGAGGACCTTTTTAGCCCCCAGGAAACCTAACAGTAAAGTTTTTTTAAAGGACTGCAGGAAAAATCGCCAAGTAAAATTCTCATATTCATCATAAAAATCTGAATTCCTCAGCAACTGCTGGCCAAGTGACCAGCATTTCAGCTTTCAGGTTTGAATTCCACCACAAGCATGAGCATTTCATGAATCCCTTTAGGTGGCAGATGAATTGTATCACCTGGATTATCTAATCCTTAGTTAACCTGTACTAACAATGTGTTATATGGCCATAGACTTTCATGACCTTTTCAAATTCATTTTACTCAATGAAGAAAATCTTTCAGCATTGTATCAATTAGTGACTAAGTTGGTTACTACAAGCAGTCTACTAGCACATATCAAAACTTTCATAAATAAGACACTATTTTTTTAGACAAATTAACATGATGTAAATAAGTCTTCATCCTCATCAGAGCGAATGAAACAATTTTTGCAATTTTCCAGGATTTTTTTTAATTCAAAAAAATTATTTTTCCCAAGTTGAGAAAGCTAACCATCCTGTAAATAGTGAAATCTCCTGTGCGTAGATTTTCTTATATTTAGGTTTAAAATGCAGGTACTGAGGTATGAAAAGCAATATTAAATGTATCATGCTTTTGATACTACAAATGCATATATTTAAGAATTAAATGTTATCAATCAAAACCTAGCACAAAGAGGTAATGTAATGAGTATAAGTTGCCTAATTACAGACTAATTTTCCAATTAGAAGAAAATGTAATTTTTAGTACATACTTGATTGCCAAAGATAACATTTCCATTATTTCCAACAGAAGTTGGACCCAGACTCAAAGGTGGAATTTCAAATTCTTCATCCCCAAAACTTGGGGTATGAAATGTCTAAAGAAAAAATAAATAAATAAAAAGACTGAGATACCACATTACATCTAATGAATGTTTTAAAAAAATTACTACAGCAATTATATTATCAGAAAAATTTGGAAGAAGTTTAAGAATTAGCATTTGAGCTGTATGAATTTGCAATGCCTCTCCTCCACTCCAAAACTAAGTTGGAAGCAAACATAGCCAAATGTGTGTTTATCTGATTTATAGACATCCATTTAACAAGCATTGGTTTTCTAACAAAATATATGCCTGTACTTTTATATTATTTTCCATAACTAGCATTTTCATATAATTAAGAAACATATAGAAACATTTGATTACATCGATATTTTACAATTTCCTGGTTATTATAATTACTGAGACCTACTTTAGTTTCAACCAGTGAAATTAAATTTGTAAGTTGCATTAAGGGCACAAATTGATCTACATTTGAAAATATCTGCACAACTCTAATTTTATTTAAACCAATATAATATGAAAGGCTGTGAAAATTCCTTCAGTAGACTGAGAAAGAATAAAATGCAACAAATCTTAGCACTTCAATAGTAATGTAATGTTACAGATAAAGATTCTGCTTTGCATCTAAAAGATTGGTTGTGGTGGATTAGTAGCAAGGCAACGAGATATGCATATATTATTTATATCACATACATGGTCTCCTGTCTATCTGCAGCCTCCCCAAAACAAAAATCCTGCCACCTCTATCCAAGACTGCCTAACTCAATCTCAAAGATTTTAGTATCCTCTGTTGGGACTAGAAAATATGAATCCCCCCCCCCCAAGTAAAAGACATATCTTATCAAAATACAACATAAAAATACCCATCTGAAACAATGTAGACTTTGAATCACTACTATTATTACAGTCTATTTTTTGGACCATAAAATGCATCTTTTTTTATGTAGAGAAAAAGACTTAGAATTTGAGTGTGTCTTATGGTCCAAAGGTAGGTGACACCAGGTGAGTGTTGGATTCCCACATTTTCGATGCGAGCCAAACACATGCCTCACTGCATATGTGGGAATCTCCGATTTACATACGATAACTTTACCGGTGTCAATAGTAGTTAGTGTGCGAGCATATGCGGTTTTGAACAGTTCATTTGGACTATTTTTATTGTCATAAAACTATAAACATGAGTGTAAAACAAAAAAAGGCTTTCATATAATGTGAGTTGTAAATTGATTGTGATAATTTATGTAAAACAACATGGAAAGAGAGCAGCAGAAAGACATTTTGTTCCACTACCAACAGAAAAAATGATTCATGAATGGAGAAAACAAGAAGAACAATTGAAACTGCATAGTTGTGCAAGTTGTGGCATTTGCACACCATGGTGCTTGACTGCACGAAGGAAGACTTCTTGGTTTCGAATCTAGTCGGTGACTAGAAAAAAATTTTTCTAAGCCTTTTTTCAACGGGTTCCCGAGCTAGTCGATCTCTGGCATTGGCAAGCAGGTTTTTTCTCCCAGAAACTCAGCTTTTTTGTCTCGTAAACTCAAGAAAATCGAACATAGAACCCACATTATTTCAGACATTAAATACAAGTGTTAGGGACCACGAGATGGCGGCACTTGTTGAGCTGTCTCTCTTCACTACATGCCGCTTAATTAGTGATAGCCTTGGGCCAGCTATCTCTGATTAGGCACCAGTGGAGATTGAACTGCCCACTCAGTCTCCAAAAGTTAGGGCTAAAACGGCCTCGCCTACTCCCTATATACGGGAATAAAAAGGCGTTAGCTGATTTATATTTATTTTTATTAGTAAATATAAGAAAACATTTGAAGTTTTTGATGAGAGTGATAACAATAGTTCAGACAATAATACAAAAAGTGACAGTAACAAGATGAGTGAAGACGAACTGAATGCTGCTGGTACAAGTTATGGTAATAATAAATGAAATTTAAGGTTTGTGAATATTTTTATATAATAATATATTTTTTCTAAAAATTGTCAATTGTCTCATAAATTTGGGGTGCGTCTTATCATCCGAAAAATACAATATATGTTCCAGAACCAACATCCACTCTAACCACCACCACTAAATGAATGCAAAATCATTCCCATTCTAAGCAACAAAAAGATTATTTTATATTCAACCACATTTTTATGCAACTTCTAAAGATGACTGTGTTCCTCCTAACCATTTACTTTCAAGCCATCCTTTTAAAAAACTACCCATAATTAGGAAATGCATTTAACTATAATAAGGATATTGGATTAACTTTAATAACCAATTTCAATAAATATTTTGCCATACTTCTCATAGATATAACTGCCATCCTGATGCCAACACAAGATATGGACTAAGCAATATTAGCACACACACCAGATGGCCACTTTATTAGGAAACATCTCCCCATTTAGGAAATAGACCATTCCTGAAAACACCGAGTCATGTGGCTGCAGTTTGCTATATAAATCAGGCAGCCATCAAACGGTTGTTTTTTTGTATTTGATGTATGTTATATATCAGAATGGGTAAAAGGTACAACTTAGGTGATTTTTAATGTGGTATGATTGTTAGTCATACCTAAGATGTATGATTACATATGAAAATGAAAAAGATATAAACCTAAAAATTGCAAAATATTTAAAAATAACAGGTGTAATTAACTGGTCTAAAGTATACCAGTCCTATTGTATGGAAGTGAAATCTGGACAATAAAACAAAAAGACAAAGATTAATAAAGGTTTAAATGAAGTTTATGATAAAAACTGCAAAGTCTACTCTATTTGATCACAAAAGAAATGAAGAAATTATGAAAGAATTAAACCAGGAATCAGTAATAGAAAAAATTTAAAAATATAAACATAAATGGATGGAACACGTTGAAAGAATGAAAACAGAAAGATTACCAAAACAAGCCTTAAATTGCCAGGATGTCCTCTTAAGAGATTCAATGATGACTTCTAAAGCCAGAACAGGCCACTTTAGACCTAAATTCTTGATAAGCATGATGATGATGATTGTTAGTACCAGAATCTCACAAATTTCTACTCTATTGGGATTTTCACACGTAACAGTGCTTAGAGTGTATCTGTCCAGGAAGTTTACTATTATTAATCTCTGCCTGAGATCCATAATGTGCAGTAGAAAGATAAAATGGTGAGGCTCTTTCATCTCACAGTTAGCATCCTATGTCTGTAGATATGCATGTTCATGGGGCCAGTTTGCTTGTTTTGAGGGACAAAAAACCTGAGTTATGAGAAAAAACACTCTCCACCTCAATATGAAACTGGCTAACTCACTATTTGATTGAAAACACTTGATAAAGGTTACTCTCTTCACAGATGAGATTTGAACCTGGGGTTTTTCAACCAAAGAGCTCGTCCATACCAACTGAGCTAAGGAGACCAGAAGTGGTGCAATAACTAGATAACTTTAAGCCAAAGGCAGTCCAGTGGATGAAAACAACTCACTGATGGACAAAGTTAAGGATTGTGAAATGAGGAAGGCCAAAACCAGTAGAATCACAGCTCAATACAACAGTGGTGGTCAGAACAAAAGTTCATTGCACCTAGTCATGGATGGGATACAGGAGTAGAAAACTATCTTGGGTGCCAATGATTTGAGATAAGAACAGGGAGATGCAGCTTCAAGTAGGCACATGATTATCAATGCTGCATTGCTGATGACTAGATAAATGCCACCTGGTCTGAGGAGTCCCAGTTTGTAACTGTATCATGCTGATGACAGAATCAGAATATGGCAGCAACAGTTCAGGCTGGTAGCAAAGATGTAATGGCATTGGGAATGTTTTCTTGGTGCATCTTAGGTTCCCTACTACCAGTTGAACACTGAGTGAATGCTAGTTTACCCATTATCAAATGGGTACTTTCAGTAAAACAATATGCCATGCCACAAAGTGTATAGCAGGTTGAAGTGGTTCAAGGAACACAACAGTGAATTTCTTTTATCTCAGTGGCCAGCTCAGTCCCCAGACCTCAACCCAATAAAGCATCTCTGGGATGGAAAGAGCAGTTAGCAGCAGTAACATGCCACCATCCAGTCTGTAACAACTGAGCGATGCTATTGTCATAGTGTGGACAAACATCCCCAGAAGAACATTTCAGACACTTAGTTGAATCAATACCACAGAGAATACAGGCTGTTCTTAAAGCAAAAAAAAAAAAAAAAAAAAAAAAAAAAAAAAAAAAAAAAGGGGGTCCATCTTTATTACATGCTGTTCCTAATGAAGTGGCCACTCAGTGTATATCATAATGGAAAATAAAGGATAATGCATGTATATAAAATTATAAAATACTTAATTTTATAGGAGCATCTCATTGGAGTCCAAAAATTCATCTTAGTAAGCCTGCATTAGCCATTATTCACAAAATAACTGTCATACTTCTGCTCAAACTCATTCACTGACAATATACTCACAACCATCTCTGGCTAACTAATTTGTTACTTTCTAAGCATACACACACATGCACGCACGCACGCACACACACACAGAAAACTTGACCATACACCCTTGTTAATTATGCTCCTATATAATTTCCCAGCTGATCCCTTGTTCTTTTCCTGCTTATGTATTAAAAGTTTTTTTCAATAATATAAAAACACTAGTGACTTAGAAATTTATATTAATTTCTAAGTCACTAGTGTTTTTATATTGACAGAATACTGCATGGAAAGCTTAGTTTCTGATCTTTGGAAGACTGAGATTGTTCCAAAGATCAGGAAATGTAATTTGGAGTTTAGTGGATTGAGGAAGGAGGGGGATATCATTGAGACATATAAGTTGGATAATTCACAATATAAACACCAAAAGAGAAGAATATACTATTAAACTTACTAATATTTTGCTGGTTTTCTATCCAGCATGATACATCTTCAGAGAACAATTATAACCATGATGAGCACACAGCACTGAACTAGATAAATGTGAACAAATATTCAAAGTGAAGTAAAGTCCTTATATGGCACCCTCTATGAGCCAGATACCCATAAAGTTAATATGGAGAAGTCAGGCTATCAGCCTCAACATAATGGTCTCTCATATCTTTGGAAAATTAGTGCAACCAAACCTGTCGAAGTTGGGAAAGTGCTTCTAATAACTGTTACTTTCTAAAAATAGTCCCACACACTAATGTTCCCTCTAATTTCTGCCAGTTCATGTATGCATGAAGAACATTTTGCATGCAAGTTTCCAGTCTCTTACTCAATGTGTGCACTAATGTAATATTTCTCATATTAATGTTGCCATTTTTCATGTCACTATAAATTGCAAGCACTAAATTAATTTGCTTAAATCCACCTGCCTACAAAAATCCATCACTGTTTGCTTAAGTTCAAGTGACTGTACCATCTAGACAAATATGACACAGAGTGTATTAGTTTGGAAAGGTTAGAGTGATATCGAAGTTGAGACATTGGAGAAATTACTAAATAAATAAGTGACCAGTATGATTTATCATATAATTGGTTTTTATAGTACTTTTAAAAGTTGTTGGCTGTAAATCAGACATTCTGAAAGCAAAAATTTTGTGTGTGCACTTACTAGGCATGTGCACTACATTTTTGACCAGTGTGCTCGTGCACAGCTTAGAGTGAACACTACATCACGCCTATAATAATTTCTATGTAGTATCTAAGTTTTCCTCCACCTGATCCTATTTGAAGGAATATCCTGAGCATGGTCTGCAATCCCAACTTAGAATACAGATGATCGTAAATATAATTTTTGTGTTCTTCGAGATGGATGTTAGATGATCTACTAGAGTAGATCAGTTAACATCCATCCTGTCCAAAGTAGGCTAAACTGCAGACACACAGAGCTTTATACACTCCAGAATGTGCAAGAGGATGAAAGTGATCTTTAGGAGAATGGATGAAGGTAGCTAGCTGAATGAGTCATTTAATAGTGGCATAGAGATCATATCTGTGGAGAACTTGAGTTTTTTTTTTTTTTTTTGCCTGATGTGCCATTAATATATGGGATGGGAATGGTTTTGCTGTGATCTTGTGTATACAGGGGGGATTGGGGAGGGGAGTGCATTCAGTATTTTATGTACCATATTTACTCAAATATAACTACTATCACACATATCTCGCATCCCTGATTTTACTTTATGAAAAAGAAATTAGAAAATTTTGCATATACCTTGCACACGAAAAAAGTTTAAAACTTTAAGAAATAGATAGTGAATACTGTTATGGCAGTTTCAGATATTTTGGAATTCGGTTCAAGAGAATCAACATTTCAACTCAACAATGATCAGCTTGCCTTTGTTGTTGAGTTGCGCGATCTTTTGCTAATACCGCACCAACCACATACGAGACTGGAAGTAGCGATAACAAACAGTAGATTCTTGGAAGTCATAGCCATTTTCAGTTTTTTTTTTTTTTTTTTTTTTTTAATCATGGTGATCTTATGATTCTAAAATGATAAAAGGAGAAGCAATAATGAAACTGTTTGTTTTAATTTAATTACAGAAGCATTGTCGCTAAAGATCACGTGATGAAAGTAAGCTGCCAATCGTGTAAATAATGTTGATAATTAAAATTTAAATACATTCATTTTACAAATAATCTGAGCAATTATAGATTATAAAAAATACTGAGAATTTATTTATAAACGTCCATTTGATTTTTTCCTAAAAAAAAACTTTATTTTCAAAAAATCTTCACATATATTTTGCACCACGATTTTTTAAGTTTAATTTTTTGGGGAATAAGTCTGTTATATTCGAGTAAATATGGTATTTTATACAGGCTGTAGACAGTGTCATTTGAATAAATAGCCCTGGCTGGTGAGTAAGTTTTGAGGATGCCATACTGTTGAGAAAGGTGGTGGTGTGATTGTAAATACCTTCTTGTATGAGTGGGTTTTCTGTAAATGGAAAAGGATAATGAGCCAAGCACTTTCTATGAAGCACTCTCCCAAACTCAACAGGTATGGTTGCATTAATTTGCCAAAGATATGGAAGACCATCATTTTGAGACCTGATAGCCTGACCTCAAAATTAACTTCATAGTTGTTTTTTTTCCTTTTGGTACTGTTTATACCATGAGGCTCTATTAAGAATAATCAACAGCAACTAAACCTTTCAATACATAAGTTGGTAAGGGGTTATTATTAGATTAATGTGGAAGAGGTTTTTTATAGTAAGGGTATAAGTAGAGAACAAGAGGCTGTCCATGGAAGCTGTATAAGGAGGATTTAAGGCATGGTTTTGATAAGCTATGTATGTGACAGTGGGAACTCCCACAATGAATCCTTTGACTCCATGAAGGTCTGATCATTATAATATTCTTAGCCAAGGACATTAGTTCAGTTTGAATTGTTTTCCATCTTTATTTAGTTCAGTGCTGTGTGCTTGCTAAAGTAACATGGTTTCCATGACTTCTGCTTCACTACTTCCAAAAACAGCTTTCTTAAATTTTTCTCTGTATTCTCTGAGGGCACCTGTAATTAACTGCCAAAAACTTTTGATATGATCTCTTCTTTTCTCAGAATGCCTCTAACTTCTTGAATCCACCACAAAGTTCTGATTTTTTTATCTTTACAAGCAACTTTTTCACGTGCTTCTCAAGCTAAATCAAATCAATGTTTCCTGTAGATTTTGTCAGTGGCTATGCAAGGTTTGGCTCATGTTTTCAAACTCTTATTTTTTTTACTCTAATATTTATATATTTGAACTTATATCTTGATCTTTTTTTTAAAAAAAAGTTCATACATATTTTTCTCTTCAGTATGATAGTTATTTATTATTATTATTACATGACACCTCCAAGGACTCATAGAGGAAGGGCCCCTAGTATACAACTCTCAGTCTCCACCACTTAATCCACCAACAACACAAAGTGCCACTACCATCATCATCTACACCAAAGCAATCTACTGCCCACCACACCACTAGCATTTTATGTCTGTGTTCTCAAGGCTAATTTGTCTGTATGCAGGATGAAAAACCTGAGTTTCTAGGAGAAAAAACCCTGCTACCTCTGTAGGAGATCAGCTAACTCACCTTCAATTGAAAAAACCCACATAAAGATTCCTCTCGTCATGATGAGAATTGAACTTAGGCCTTTTCCAATCAAAGGATGCAACATATCGTGGTTCTTTTCTTCCAAGTGTGCTATGGAGATGCTTATCATGGTCATTTTATTACGGTCAGAACTAAATAATGATCACTTCTTATTTCAAACCCTTGTGTACTCAATGTGTCAGAGACCAACTGAACATATCATTAACACAGTCAAATAAGACTTTTCTTGTATTTTCATTCCATGTATTATCGGCATATTTATGTTGGAAATATGGCGTTAGTAATGACCAGGCCAGATCCAGAACAGAAATCCAAGAGGTACATACCATTATTATTAGCTTTCCTAATTTCTTCCAATTTTCTTTTATGTCTGACATTCATTTCCTACCCTGCCATTTACTAACAAGAACCAGCTTTTCTATTTCCCTTACATCAGTGGCATTCTCTTCGAAAAATTGCTTCTTTGTTAGCAGAACCTTCTGTGACTATCAATACAAATAAGTATCTCAGTCCTCATTCTGAAATTTGCCCACATCACTCTAGTTTAAATTGCATGTGATTTGTCTTTATAATGTTGAATTCTATGCTACCAATCATTCCTTTCTATGATCACTGTTGTCCAAACACCTATAGTTACTTTTAACATTATATCACCTGTTGCAGTCTTCTTTCTTTCAGTAACACCAAATATGCTGATACAGAACTTCTATAATTCTCATGCTAGCTGGACTCCCAATTCCATTGATACTTATGACAATAGTGGCTATGTCCAGTTTTGCTGATGGTGGGTTCAAGAATTTTCCTGTAGCTGACTTTTTACTATTTGCCTTAGTTCTCTAACAAAAACAGTAACACCTAGCCAGCATGACATTTCTTCATGTTGTCCCATCAATTCTGTATTGGCTTAGAGAGTCTAGCTGGCTACATCACAAGCTCCTAGTCCACTCTCATTTAATTCAGGTCGATACCTAATAATGAGAATCAGTATAAGGAGGTACCGGATATGTGGAGTCTCACACTATTTATTTTATCTAACTTTGACTCTTCTTCATCTTCTTGTGGACTTCACAACCATCTCGAGGATAAAGTGGTTGGTCCTATGCCTCCTGGTGTATCCTATGTCTGTAGATGTGTGTGTGTGTGTGTGTGTGTGTGTGTGTGTGTGTGTGTGTGTGTGTGTGTGTGTGTGTGTGTGTGTGTGTGTGTGTGTGTGTGTGTGTGTGTGTGTGAGGCCAGTTTGCCTGTTCTGGGGGACGAAAAACCTAGTTTCCAGGTGAAAAAAAAACCCTACTTCCGTGTGAGATCAGCTAACTCACCTTTAGTTGAAAGAGACCAGATAAAGTTCCTCACATCACGGACAGGAATTGAACACAGGTCTTTTTGAACAAAGGGCTTCGCCTATAGCGACTGAGCTATGGAGGTTCCAACTTTGATTCTTAAGCAACCTTAAAACCAAATCTGTGTTTAAACTCATTTGAAAGAACCTAATTATGCCTTTCATCTCTGAATTAAATAATCTAATGCAATTTTTTGTGGAAATGAGTTATATAAAAGCCATTAATAAGATTTCTGTATCCTAAAATTTCTGATATATGCATAAGAAAATACAGAATTCCTCTATAATTCCTTTGCTTATCTCTTACAACACTTTGAAGAGACAGTCTTGAAAGAAAAGTTCCTTCTAATTACAAACATGAACTATTCAGACTAAACCAGTTAAAGTCTTGTTCTAATTTATTTTTAATGTCACTAACCAATTTTTGATTGCTAGTTTCAGTGAGTTTTTATTAGTTCAATTAATGGATTTCTGCTTTTGGTATAGTTTTATGCTTTTGTTTGTGTGTATGCATGCACACACATTAAAGTAGTTTAATTGATATGATTGGTATGATGAATTCAAGTTACAAAAGCAATCACCAGGCCAAATGAAAATTTGCATTGCACCACTGAGTCCTTATGACAGTAATTAAAAACTTTATTATTATTATTTGACACCTCCAGGGAGTCCAAGGACTCATTGAGGGAGGACACCTGCTCTACAACTCCATCTCCACCACTCAATCACCAACTAACCGGAACTACACCAACGCCATCTATTGCCGACCACCACTTAACCAAGAACTTGAGGTTCTTGTTTCTATAAGTAGATTCCAGTTAATCAGCACAGCCATTTTATTGGGACAAGTCTAGAAGAACAAACACAAACTGAGAATATAATAAGAATTTGCTTTATTTGGGACACAATGTTGTTTAATTGGTCCAGCCAGTAACCTCTACCAATGGAGCGTTAGAAAAATTACATAATCTTGCTTCAAAAATTCCGTGCTGATGACATCTACAATGCTGATGAAATGGGGCTATTTTTTTTATCATGCCACAACAGATAGTTGTCCATGTTACACACACACACACACACACTTTGGATCAAAGAAAACAATGCATCATGTAACAGTGTTATGATATCAAAAAAATTGAAAGATGTCAGGAATTGACAAATAAAATGAAAGCTGTTAGTTACTGGAAAAAGGGCCAATCCATAGTACCAGATCAGTATCATGAATGACAAAAATGAATAAATGACATCTGAATTTTTTTTACAAATTGGGACATAAATTACAAAAGAAATCAAGAAAAATTTTACTGGTTCTTGCAACTGCTAAGGAGATCAAGTGCATAGTTTATGGGCTGATAGCCCAGCAAGACACTGTTTTGCTCACTGTGGTTTTAAGTATTCAATCATGGATATGACAATAATAGTGAAAATGCATCCCATCAGAAATTGTTTGCATCCACTGATGACAGCCTTCAATACTAAAACGACAATGAAGATTTGGAAGATGAAACTGTGGAGGAAATCAGAAAACATTGAAAGATGTTAGAAAAACAAGAAACTGATGAAGATGACACTCCCAAGCATGAATAAGTAATTAACCAGGATGCTAGAAAAATTATTGCTAGATTACAACCATTCCTTGTAGGAATGGCAATCTTATATCAGCACCAGATACCTGGATTGATTTTGTTCAATTAGTCAGTAAAAACAAACAGGTTACACTCAATTAATTCCTAGAACATCATTAACTGCTAAGAACTGCATGTGCATTTAATATGCATCTAAATTAATTAATTTGCTTTAATTAAACCCAACTGTTCACTCACTCAAATGAAAAACTTGTATTTTTTCTTATATACATATACCTTTTAAACTCTTTATGTGCACCTTCGTGTAACTGGAACAGCCACTTAATTGGATGAAATTAAGTTAATCTTGATGTGATCCAATCAATCAGAATCTACTATATATCTCCTTTGAATTAGAGGATATACAATTGATACAGCCTCCCCCCTTTTTTTTTGTTTTTATAAATAGCACTATAACCACATTTGTTTAACTGAGCTAACAAAAGAAATCTAATTGTAGTAATATTATAATCACACAATTTCATAGTATGACATTTCTGGCATCTCCTCAGAAGGTTACGGTATAGTACACCAGTAGCTATATTTCAGTTTGTGAGAATGTTCACTACAGCTACTCTCAAGGCAATTTTGGTTTTTATTGTTTATTATAAATAACACTATAACCACATTTGTTTAACTGAGCTAACAAAAGAAATCTAATACGTATTGTGATGTGTCTAAAAATTTATGATATCTATCATAGACACATCGCAATACGTATAATAACATACACATAATACAATACGTGTGTGTGTGTGTGTGTGTGTGTGTGTGTGTGTGTGTGTGTGTGTGTGTGTGTGTGTGTGTGTGTGTATATATATATATATAATATTTTTCATGTAATACAAATATAAAAAAAGAAAAAAATGAAGATAATTGATAATAAAATATATCATGCATATGTCATTTTGTTCTGCATGACAGGGATAATTTAATTAACCAATGGGATAATTTAATTAACACCAATTGCCACTTACCAGTATCCAGCAGTATCCCTCAACTTAACCCTGTGGGTGTTGCATTGTGAAGAGTAAGAGTAAGTGTTTTAGAATTGTTTTCTAAGATGAAATACTGGTTACTTTTCTCAGCTTAATAAAAAAAATAATGAAACTTGACCTAAGCCTTCTATGAGAAGTAATTAAACTGCCTAAATATTGTGAGTATAATTATATGCATTTGTTTATGTTTTTAATAATTAAATTTTTTAGAAAATATCTTGGAGCTTGTGAGCATCTGAAAAATGTCCTATGAGGCTTCAGTCTAGAAAACTTGGCCAACAATGGTGTAGTAAAGCACTCACGCACAACTACCTAATCAGAGCACAAGCATACTTAAGACTTCTCTGGCTTTGAAGTTTATTACTGTTCTTGGTTAAACTGTGGATTATCAACAAAATAATGTTAATAATCCACATAATTTTTAAGACAGTTTTTGTCGCAATTTGCCAAACTACTGTTTGAATTTGATTTAAATTAACTACTGAAAGTAGCAGCAACTCATGATTCTGAGAATAACTTCGAAATTTATTTGCATATAAAATGTATAAGATGACCCCCCCCCAAGAAGGGGGAGTAAAAATAAACCACATTAATGAATGAAATCTAAATAGCATACAGTGATGATGGCTCTCCTGTTTCACTTTAAAGCATTATTACCAAACACAAAAAAATGCATAATAACTTTAATGACCTTAAGCCACATTAGCACAAAATAAATTTTCATGAGTAAAACTATGCAAGTAATGAAATCTGCACACTGGCTCTAAAAAGAATTTATAAAATAACTGCTTGTCAGAAACATACAAAATTAAGACTCCATCAATTTCCATTGTTTTATCACCCCTGATGATGAACAAGTTTACTCTAGCCAACAAAGAAAATGCATTAGCTGCTACACTCTTCTTATCATTTTCATTAGCATATATCTGTAATGTGCATTAACACTGTCTGTGATCAATTTATCCCAAAGCAGATAAAATGCATTAGCATTAGTCACAATTTAACAGGCATAGTAATGAGATATCTGGCCTCATTCAGGACCTTCATGCTGGAATTTTTTCCCCCAGTTTCTACATCAGAGATAAATCTTGGATTATTTTACAGGTGATGTTATACTATTACTACTGCTGCTTTAAACAAAATAAATTGGTTTAGATTAAGTCATTTACATTCCTGTTTTATCAAATTGTCCTTAGCATGAATGACAAGAGAAAACCTCAGGTTAATGATAAACAAAATGTAAAACAAGATTTCTTTACAAAAAAGAAGAAAAAAAAAAAACATTTTCATAAAATTAGTTTTGTTCCCCTTTTTATGAAAGATCTAACATTCTTTACTGAACTCTGATAACATTCATAAATGTACAGTCCTCTTCTGGGGATGTAAAAGAAAAATCAATAGTAATCAAGTAGACGTAGAGAGAGAAAGAGAGAGAGATGCTCAGAGCTAAAATTTTGCTGAGGTACTTCTTTTTAACAAACATACTGACATAGGTCTCTAGAGCCTCTTTTCATGACAAGCTGCTTCTAATCGATTGCAACTGCTATTCACACTTTTAGCTGCATTCCCTGCACCTCTCTGTAAATTCTAAGCAAGATCTGTCTATTGTATTTGGAAATGGATTTCAAGTCCTTTTCCTGCATGCATCTCCTTGAAAATTTAATAACATTTTAGCAAACAAGACTTGGTATTTCTGAAGTACTCTCAGCATTATTGAGCGAAGGGGAATCTCCAATTACTCAACATGAAGTTTAATTTTCTGCAAGTTCTTATGTAGATAAGAGGAAAAGACAATCTATTTAGACTCCCCAGAGATGAACACCACTATCATTCAAGAGTTTTAAGGTATCATTTCAAAGGCAAGTTTCTTTGGAGAACTACATTCATTTCCTAAATATGCAAATATCTTTAGAAACACATAGATGGACTGAAATGAAGTGCACTTTTTGTTTGTTTTATCTACACATTGCTGCCAAGTCATTTCCTTAACTCTATTCATTTATTCTAATTCTTTCATCTATACATTCAAACATACAGTTTTCTTCCTAAAAGAATTAAGACAGTCTATTTTCATTCAGGCTTATCCTAGTTACCAAGATACTTGCCTTTAGACAAGCATACGATATAAAGATATAAATATATTTAAAGGCAAATTTTGATATAGTTTTCATTGTTTTCAGGTGTGTGATTCATTAATAATTGCTGTAAGTGTGCATAAGCAACAAAAAATTATATTCTTTTATATCATACACTCAAGTATGGGTTGGCCAAGCAATTAGCATATTCACTCTCCAATAGGCCACAGGTTTTCGAATCCTGCCATAAGCATGAATGTTTGCAATTTTTTTTTTTTTTTTAGGTGGGAGATGAATTTTGTAGGGTACGTGAAGTCTCTGGATTATGTAGAAAATAAAATAAAAATAAAAAAATAAAAAAATAAATAAATATATAGATTGGATACACTAACCACTCGGGCAGCCTAGTTGGCTGAGTGGTTAGCATATCTGCTCTCAAGTCAAAAGGCTGCGAGTTCAAATCCCACCGTGGGCATGGATGTTTGGGATTGTCTATGGAAATACTAGTGGTGGTGGCCGGCGGCAGATAGCATTGGTGTAGTTGAGGTCAGTTGGTGGATTGAGTGGTGGAGACAGAATTGTGGATGAATCCTCCCTCAATCAATCTTTGGACTCCCTGGAGGTGTGAAATAATAATAATATATTAAATAAAAAATTAATTTTTAATCTGCTCATGGCACTAATGTGCTACAAGTTGTTTACAACCTTCCATGGGTGGGAGTGATGTAAAAAAAATGTAAAATTTACAAGGATTGAACCTAGAGCTGTTTTTGGCTTATGTACTGTAGAAAATAATTTAGTTTAATTTAGCCATTAAAATTGTCTGATTTTAAAACAGATCATTTTTAATAATGTTTTAATAAGATCATTAAAATACTGTTTTAATTGTAAAACTTAAATTAAAATTCAAAGATTCTAAATATCATTCTAGCTAGCCAGAGCAGAATTTAATATGCTTTGCCAAATTATGCTGATAAAAATAGCTCAACGAACCAGCAAAACTTAACTAAGTAATGAATATTACTGGTCAACCTAAATCCCAACTATTGTTAAATTCCATCCAACCAGAATGAAACCACAACTTTAATTTCAAAACATTGTCAATTTTGACACTGTGAGTGCCACACCTAGAAAGATACTGAAGTTGAATTAACAGAAACCATAAAAAGGTGTCTAGATATCAACCTTAGTATCTTTTTGGGTTTGGTTCCCCCTGTGATGAAACTTTAATAAAGGTCTTAACTGGTGTGGACAGTAACCCTTCCCATAATGCATAGCAACATACATGTCCAAAAGGAAGTGCTTTGCATTATGGAATACTAAGGCAGCTGCTGTGAAGTCAACAGCTTCTACATATAAATAACCTAGTTGTGATACTTCATGCAACAACTTTGTTGCTTATCCTTAGGTAAAGGATTAAACCAGAATATGGCAAGTATAATTTATCCTCATTTACTCCACCTCCATCTAAACTTTACACTTCACTGGAAGTGTCACTCAGCCTCTTCAGATTTGCCTGTAAAGTCTGCTCCACTCATAGTTCCCCCAAATTTATATCAACCATGTCGGCCTGGTTGGCCGAGTGGTTAACGTATCCGCTCTCCAGCCAAAAAGCTGTGGGTTCGAATCCCACTGTGGGCATGGATGTTTGTGATTGTCTGTGGAAACACTAGTGGTGGTGGTTGCGGTTCATTGTAATTGGTGGATTGAGTGGTGAAGATGAAGAGGTAGAGTAGGTACTAGAGTTTGGACTCCCTGGAGATGTCACGTAATAATAATAATCTGCAAACAGCTGCATATATCTCAAATGCTGGCCTGATTAATTGAGTGATTAACAGCATATCCACTCTCCAACCAATAGGCTGCAGAGGTTCAAATTCCACCATAGGCATGATGTCTGAATGTCTTTAACAGGTTGATGATATCCACCATCTAACCAGCAGGTTCAAATCCCATAGTTGCATGGATGCTTATGATTATCATCAGGTGACAGATGAATTTCATCACCTGGTGTGAGACCACTGCTGTGCTTATTGGAATCCTGAAGTAGACTGAAAAAGTTTGGTGCTTGAGCTCTAAATCCAGAAACCCTGCTCTAGAGAACGGAGAAAAGGAAAAAATCCCTGAACCTATCAACCTATCCTCAGTAATAATATGCCATGGGCTCACAACCTGTTGTGGGATGGGGGGGGGGGGGGGGTCTAAAATATCCAACCATCACATTTAGCCTAATGGAACCTATAAATAGCCCTAAATGTCAGGGTTATTTTTAGGCTGCATTTTGGGTTATTAATGTTAACTGGTGCTCAGTAAGTTAGTATGAAGTGTCTCTGTGGCAGCATTGGAACGTATCATTTGGATGGACGTAATGGTTCAAATCTCATTTAGGAGACACAATATATTTTTAAGTCTTTTAACTGAAAGAAGGTGGTTAGTCTGTCTCAAACTGGATTGTAGTAGAAATTTTCCTTCAAAAAAAGGACTGATAAAAAAAAAGCATTTAATCACTTTCAGAAAGAGACTGAAGTGCAAAAACCAATCTGTTGCACTTATAGATGGAGAGTTAATTTTCTTTTGAGAGATCCTTTTACATGTATGCATTTGTTCCAGCAAGTACTTGAATCAGTTTCCAAACTATTACTATTATTACGTGACACCTCCAAGGAGCCCAAGGACTCATTGTGGGGGGGGGGGGAAGCAATCTATCACTACAACTCAATGTCTCAACTACTCAATCCTCCCAACTACTCACAATAACTGAACAGAACTTATTCACTCTATCTAGTGAAGATACTAATAAACTTCATTTGGAAATTTCACCCGTCCTAAAATCCAAGCTTCCACCTACAAACATCACTTTAGTTGAAATAAAAGCATTACAATACTTAAGACGCAACTGCCATCTCATTCTTACTAAGACTGACAAGGAGAACTCTGCTGTTGTTATAGATTCTGCTAATTACAGGATCAACCAGCATGCTAAGAATTGGATTACAATCCCACAAACATACAACTCGAAGAACTGAACTCTTTACTAGATGAAGTTGTAAGCCTTCATGGAGACACCACAGAAAAGCTTAGAAGTTATTTTGCTAGAACCCCAGAGTGTTTTGCAGTTTCCCCAAGATACACAAGCAAGACATTCTCCTTCATCCAATTGTCAACTGAAACTGCATAGATTCACCTACTTATCGAATAGCTAAATTTGTAGCATACCTATTGAAAGCTCAGATTGATAACTCAAGCTCATTTATTAAAAATTCACCCGATTTTCTAGACAAAGTAAAAAACATTTCCCTACAACCTGATATAAAATCTCCCTTCAAATATTCCTCGAGGATACACTACATCTACTTTCAGAAGCATTTCCACAGGATATAGTGAAACGATTTGGCTTTGTTATACATGCTGGATTTATCAGAATAAAGTTTACAGTCAAGCTGAAGAAAACGCAATGTGCAATGGGAAGTCCATTGCGTTTTCTCCCCTGCACTTGCTGACTTTTATTTAAAACATTTAGAAGACATCCTCTTCCATGCACCCTCAGCCTTCATTTTGGGTTTGTTATATATATATGATGTTTTTCTTATCTGGCCCCATGATGAAGACACAATGCCTACTTTTTTCTTTATCAAATATAAACAACCTACATTCATGAATTACATTTACTATGAAAATGGGGGGGGGGAGCAACAAATTGTCCTTTTTTTGATATTCTACTCCTTTGTTCATCCTCAGGTGAATTAATTATTTCCATTTATTGAAAGCCTACTTGCACTGGACGCTACATTCAACAGCAATCAGTTCACCATCCATCATAGAAGACTGGAATTATAAAAACTTTATGACGTGGTCATACTATTTGTTCTCATCTCAGCAGGAACCCTTAAACATCAAATGATATATGACACTCAATGACTTCTCAGAAAGGACCATGCAAAAGCTTTTCAATTCCTAATATTTCTGGCATCTCAAAGCCCAGTTTCAGTATTCTTAAGAAATACAATTTAGTAGCTACTTGTCTTCCTAAAAAGGGCAATTTGTTCCCATTCCTTCTAAAGATAAACTGTCTCCTCTAGCTCTCCCTGGCATCTACCAAGTTTTTTGTGACTGTCATTGTTGTTACTTTAGACCAGGGGTCGCCAAAGTTATTTGCCTGTCGACCCCTTCAAGTGTTTCTTGACTTTTTATCGATCCCCTATATTTTACTACTATGTAATTATAATAGGACAAGCAAAAAAAGACGCTAATGTGAGTTTTTAGATTGTTTATTTTATAGTTACAGTGTTTATTGTATGTATAATATAGTATATATTATTATATTACTATTACTACTACTATCACTGGTATTACTAGTGATATTGATAAACTACTGGTATTAATACTGGTATTACTACCAGCGCTGCTCAACTCTTCAACATAGAGAAGTTAGTTCGTGAATGAATAATGATTGAATTATAATATGTATGTTGATGAATTTTAGAACATTAACGCTCACTTGTATGTCGATGCGCAAAAATGAGACTGGGATCGAATACTTGTATCAGTGAATAAGAACCACGCACGTGTTGCAATCTCGCTCCCACTGCACCGGCCAGCAGAAACCACCAACATCCGTTTATTGGTAAATACGTAATTTTGGCCTACTTGATTGGCCTCAGTAACTATTTTCATGACCTTACTCCATCTTACAGGTCCATGAATAGGACCTGTAAGATGGAGGTACTGATCCCACGGTTCACTCTTAATTGCGTTGTCATTACCTCCATGTTTTTTTGTCATGGAGGTAATCCAAGTTAACCGAATTAAATATCACCTATATAATGGTGTCTTATATTTTTCTGTCAACCCCCAATCGACCCCTTTGGCGACCACTACTTTAGACAAACTGGATATGCCCTGTGGAAAAGAGAATACACTAACACCAGTCTTACATTAGCAACAGTAAATCTGAAAAATCTGGCTTGGCACAGCATGGAATATATACAGATCACAACATTCCATGGTCTGAAACATGATTACTTCATCAGTGTGTTGGTATAAATTTGAACAAACATTCAAATTTATACAGATTGAGGCTTTACTTCACTGTCTGAACTTAAATTGGAATGACTGTCTCTCTCTCTCCATCTAAGATATGGGAAAGTCTTATTCTAATCACACAATTTTTTTAAGAGCTAATGAATTGATCAATATTTTCTCAGTTATACCATTGCATTGTTTTATGTATAACATCACAAGGTGGCTCTTTACTTTTTCAAATATATTGTTCGCATTCTATTTTGTCTGTTGTTCCCACTGATGATTGCCTATAATATTCAGGCTGAAATATATGGACTTAAATAAATAGTATTACTTATTGTGTTTTTGTTTTTTTTTTTAAATTGAAGAAACCTATCATGGCACAAGTATCTCTTAAACCAGCACTTCCCAAACTGTAGGCCACAGCCCCCTTGGGGGCTGTAGCTTTAGTTGAGGGGGGGGGGGGGCGTGAAATAATGAAAACAAATTTAAAATGTTTTAAAACTAAGTAGATTTTTCTTGTATTTACTTTGAATGCTCTCCAGGGAAGCTCCAAATCTTCCTGTCCCTTTCATCATGCGTTCGTAATCGGGGACTGTTGATATTGACTTTATATACATATCAAAACTCGTTTTATATTATAACTCTCATCCGAGTTAGTTTTCTGTTACCAATAAAAGTTTTGCATACACTTCACACATGAAAAAAGCTTAAACAAGTTCATGTGAGGAGATAGTAACTCGCTTGCAGTGGTAAACAACACGCCCTCCCTAAGAGCCACTATACTGCAGAGGCAATAAAAACAAGTACTTTTATTATGCCAGTGAATAAGGTATGAGGAATCTGTGTAATATATTTCTCAACAAATAGTGCAATTAGAGACAACTGGGATAAAAACTAATGAATCACATGTCCCCTCATACAGAAACTATGCTGTATAGCAGGGTTTCTCGAACTGTGTTCCGCGACAATTTCTGAAATTTGTCATTTGAGTTTTCTAAGCATTTTTCATGAATAAATATTTCATAGTAAAAATATTCTGAGGAGAATAATATTTGTGAATATGTTGAAAAGCTCAGACCCAGATCTGTGTATCGTTAATTTTCACACATCGAAACCTTTCAACATTTGGGAGAGGGAATGCTGCTGTTTATGACAGGTAATAAAAATTGGTTGAAAGCCCATTACAACAATTGGTGTCATATCTTCTGTTCTCAAAACTGAAGGAAATGATATCTGTGTAGCAAATGTCAGTGACCAAGCAGCATATTTTTAAATATGGAAGTATTCATGAATTATCGTTAATTTTCACACATCGAAATCTTTCGACAATCAGGAAAGAGAATACCGCCGTTTATGACCGATCATAAAAATTGCCTGCAAGCCGATTACAACAATTGCCAGCGTGTTCTCAAAACTGAATGAAATAACATCTGCGTTGCAAATATCAGTGACAAATCAGCAAGGAAGTATAAAGAAAATTTTTCCACTGAAATTGAAGAGTAGTCTGTATTCGGTTCTCAAATCTATTACTACTGAATACTTTCTTCACAAGTTCATATTGCAGTGTGTAAGTGCTTGTTCTGAAACCAGAGTGCCGTGATTTTTTTAAAAGTAATAGGAATACAGAGTTAAAATTAATAAGAATAAGGGACAAGGCACTTTGTTTAATTTTGGTATTAAGAAATCTCTTATTGAAGGTGTTTGTGATGGAACAGATAGTGAGTCATCCACCTCAAGCCTACAAAGATCTCCAGGAAGTACAAAAGGAGGGGAATACTACCAGTACACAGGAGAAACAGTCTGCATTTACTCGTAAGTACTTATAATAATATTATAAATATATTTGGTGATCAGAATGGGATATGTCAATGAAAATCGGCACAAATTAATTTAATGATGTTTGCCTAAAGAAACTACGACAGGCTACAAGATTTCATTAGTCCAGTGATTGATAACCAATTTAAATGTAATTTATATTTGTCAACATGCCACACCGTATACATAAGTGTACTAATACTCTTTATGATGATTATGCCATAATTAATTATTAATACTTATGTTAATGTATGAACTTTAAAAAATTTGGAAAGGTATTTACGAGTAAATTTGTTGGGACCGGGCCCTCGGGAAAAAAAAAATTAGCTAACGTCTTTTTATTCCCGTATACAGGGAGTAAGCGAGGCGACTTTTAAAAAAAAGAATTCTTCTTACCTTTTAACTAATTTTATAATTAATATCTAATTTATTTCGAACTATTTAATTTTTGTTACTGAACATTTTATCAAATCATTCTTATTATAATTGCTTTTACATTATTTGATACAGTTTAGTGCTTTTCTTTCAAGTATTGTTACAATTTATATTTACTTTTGTGTGTTGCAGTCTTTTTTTTTTTTTTTTGCATTATGCATTTACTTTTATATTATTCGACATTTCTTATTTATAATCTTATTGTTTTGCATACTAAAGTTACCTTTACAACACAATTCTATTTGTTTTTATTATAGCTCTGACAAATATTGGAATTTAAATATTATTGAAAAAAATACCCATGGATTCTTATTTAAAGACAGGAACTTTAACACAAGGAGGAGTACTTCTGCTGACACATCTACTTGTATGATTGGAGAAGATATGGAATTGCAAACGGCGGTTTCTTCAAAAGCTGTTATTAAAGAACAGACCAAAACGGAAGCACCATGAAAGTTATTTAAATTATGGATTTACGTGTATTGGCAATACACATGCTCCTGATGTTTTATGTAATAAAATACTAGTAAACAGTTCTTTGGCTCCAGCTAAATTTCGTAGGCACTTCGAAACGAAACACACTGATTACAAAGGAAAAGATATACATTTTTTAAAGAGATGACGTGACTCGCTAGAAAAATCTAAACTTCAAATGGCTATAATTGCTTCAACTGAAAATGCAACAGAGGCATCTTTTTGCGTGAGTTACCGCATTGCACTTCATGGTGAAGCTCATACAATTGGTGAGACGCTCATTAAGCCTTGTGTGAAAGACATTGTATCATGCATGTTAAACGAGCAGGTTGCTAAAAAAATAGATGCAGTACAATTATCAAATAATACTGTTTCACGCCGCATCAAAGATCTTTTTGCTGACATAGAAAAAGAGCTAATTCATTGACTTAGACTGCAGTGAATATTCATTGCAAATGGATGAATCTACAGATGTCGCAGGACTTGCTGTATTACTAGTGTTTGTTCGTTACATATTTGATAAAAGTATTGAAGAAGATTTACTCATGTGCGAACATCTACAAGAAAAAACTACCAGAGAAGATATATTCAACTGTATTAATAAATATATTACAAAACAGGAAATCGGTTGGGAGAAGTGTATCATTATTTGTACAGATGGTGCTCAAGCAAAGGTAGGAAAGATGAAGGGAGTTGTAACACATATCCTGCAAGTAGCTACAAGAGCCACCAAAAGTCATTGTGTTTTGCATAGACAAGCACCAGTAACAAAAAGAATTCCTACATATTTAAAAACTATTTTGGATGAAGCCGTAAAAATGATCAACTATGTAAAATCTCGACCACTTCAATCCAGATTATTTAAAATTTTGTGCGTTGAAATGGGTAGTGCACATAACGCACTTTTATTACATACTGAAGTGAGATGGCTATCCAGAGGAACAGCTTCGTAGTGAGTTAATGTTCTTCTTGATGTCACATAATTTAGGACAAAATTTTATTGAATTATTAAGAAATTCTTCATGGTTGATGAGTCTTGCATATCTGGCAGATATTTTTACAAAGTGCAATGAAATTAACTTATCATTACAAGGAAAGAATATTATAATTTTTAATACAAGAGATAAAACTGCATCTTTTGATAGGAAGTTGAATTCTGGATTTCTACAGTTGAACAGAATACTTTTGATTGTTTTCCCACCTTGCATGAATTTTTGACTGAAATAAATTCTAAAGTAAATGAAGAAGTATCTAACGTAATTTTAGAACACTTGCATGACTTTGCATGACTTGCAATTAACCCTTTTGCAATATTTTCCAAAATGCAGTGAGGACAATTCCTGGGTTCTGAATCCATTTACAGTGACAGCTAAGCCAGCAGGCTTTAGCGCAAGTGACTAGGAAAATCTAATTGACTTAATTAGTGACTCTGATTTAAACCAAAATTACAAGGAACTGCCAATAAATGATTTCTGGACAAGCGTGTCAAAACTAGCTATTCTTGTTTTACTTCCTTTTACAATGAGATATTTATGCGAGGCAGGATTTTCATATTATGCTGCAACGAAATCAAAGTTCAGGAACCGATTCGACGCTACCCCAAATATGAGAATTCAACTTTCTAATATTGTGCCTGATATCCAAAGAATTTGTAATTCAAAGACCCAAAAACATCGGAGTCATTAAGAACTTAATTTGCAATATACGTTTTACTATTTTTATGTGTTCTGTTGTTATAATTAACATTTGACAATAAATGATTTTTTTTTTCTTAACGCTTAGATTTACTCATTTATTTTATTTATATTTACCTAACCTATAAAACCAGCACACAGGAGAAAAAGTCTGCATTCACTCATAAGTACTTATAATAATATAAATTTTTGGTGATCAGAATGGGATATGTCAATGAAAATCAGCACAAATTAATTTAATGGTGGTTTAATTGATGTTTAATTAATCATTAATTAATAATTAATTATCAATTATTAATAATTAATGACAAATTATTAATTAACAATAAAATAAGCGAAATTACCAATTAATTATTAATTAATACATTGCAAAATAACCAAGGTGTTCCGTGAACATTTCAGGATTTGTGAAGTGTTCTGTCGTAGAAAAAGTTTGAGAAACCCTGCTGTATAGACTGAAAGAAAACAATGTGTTGCATGGGCAAACACAGTATCTAACTAAAAACTATTGTTATTAGTTAGATGTGTGTGAGTTCGATTTCCCAAGGCAGCAATAAAATTCAATCGAACGTGTTAAAATTCGTAAAAGTGTTAAAACTAAGTTATATATATAATGATCTTGTGTTGTGTACAAGTTATGGCAGTTTCACATATGGAATTCGGTTGAAGAGAGTTAGCATTTCAACTCAATTGTCAGCTATGCTTTTATCTTTCGGTTGCGCGATCTTTTGTTAATACCGCACTAATCATATGCACGTTTTAATAACCTGCCTTTGCTGTCTGTTTCACGTTAGGCTTAATTACCTTAAAGGGAGAAAAGTCACAAAAGAGAAAAATGTTCCTGGTCTGGGGGGATTCCCTTATTCAGGTAATATTCACTAATTTCATGTTATCAGTCTGTGGTGTGCCAGTATCAGTAAGTGGTGATATTATTTGATCTATTCTACGTTAAAAAATTTAACCCTGAGATGGATAAGTGACTGATAAAAAAAAAAAAAATTCCGCGAACAATCAGAAGAAGCAGAAACAGACTCAAAAAAAAAAAAAAGGACAGTATTTCATATTTTACCAGAACAGCCCGCATCGTCATCAGAACCAAACGGTAATAGGCAAAAAATGTAATATATGCATTTGATTTTTGCAGTATTTACTGTGTACGTTTTGTATTGAATATAAATACAATAAATATTATATAATATATCTCTCTATTAAGATTTTTTTCAAGGGGGGCCGTGAAATATTTTAATTTTTGCAAAGGGGGACCCTGACATCCAGAAGTTTGGGAAGCACTGTCTTAAACAACAATAAAATAACATCCTACACGCTATACATATTTCCATTTTAGCGAGTAGGCTAAGAGAAACCGTTGACAATATCTCTTAGTTTATCGGAAGGTTCAGACCAAAAACCAGTGAAGAAAGAAAATAGAAATCCAGTTTGAACAGAACAGAGATAATGACAACATTAAACAAAATGGGATCATGAGATTGTAAGTCTTAAATTCATAATAGCACTTCATAGTATAAACCACCAAGAGAGGAAAAAAGACATCTTATTGAACTTATATTTCAAATTCAAATTGTAACTGACACAGAACTAATGTCCTTACATGGTGCCCTCTATGGGTCAAATAGCTACAGTGTTAATTTGGGGAAGTCAGGCTATCAGGTCGCAGAATGGCTCTTTCCAGAAGCTTTGACAATTAATGCAACTGCAACCATCAATTTGCTTCATAGCTGATGCTGATTTTAAAAATAGTCTATCAGGTCTATAATGACGTCTACATAAAACCTGATGTCTTTTTCCATCTAATCTTATTTGAAGGAGTATTCAGAGAATGGTTTGCCATTTCTGATGTACCATACAGATCAATGTCATTTTTTTTTGTTGTTTTTTGTTCTTCAAGGCGGATGTAAACTGTTGTATCAATCTGTCCAAAAGTTAAACTGCAGGCACAAAGAATTTCATACGCTCTAAGATGTGCAAGAAAATGAAGTTGGTCTTTACGAAAACGGATGAAAGTAGCTAACCAAATGAGAGGTTTGAAAGAAGAAAGAATGGAGATCATATTTGCAGAGAACTTTGTCTCTTTTTTAAAATTTATTTTTAGCTTTAATATATGGGATGTGGATAGTTGTACTGTTATCTTCTGTGTTGGATGTAGGAGGTTACATGCACTATTTTATCTATATTATAGGGGTTATAGCCATTGGCTAAAAATATCCAACACAGAAGATCACAGCAAAACTATCATGTGAGGACATTAATTCTGGTTCAGTTACAATTTGAATTGTTTTCTGAAATTATTTAGTTCAGTGCTGTGTGCATATCAATTATAATTTGTATTCTGAAAATGGTGGTGGAAAACCAGCAAAATTTTAGTTCAATAAATGTATTTTTTTGACACTGTTTATACTGTGACGTGTTATTATGAATAATCAATGACACCTAAGCTTTTTCATATATGTGAGACTTTCAATAATATCCAGTAAATACATAAAAAAAATATCAATTGGATTAATTTTCCACATATTCTTTATTTCTATTCTTCTTCAAGAATAGAAATAAAGTAGTGAAAGGATGTGGAATAAGAGAATAGCTACACAGCAATATCCCATGTAAGCTATTCTGGAACTGGTTAACATATCATATTCTGACTCTGTATTTCTCAATAAATACCAAAAAACATAAGTGACTGATTTCTGTTGCTGTGTTGGCCATTTGAAGCTTTCTTAAATTAATGAACAACTATTTTGTTTGTCACCAAACAAACTCATATCCTCGGCATATGTAGAAAGCAAAACTTGAGCCTTGTGGGTAGAAAGCTGGAATTTTTTTTTTTTTTTGGTGTGTGTATATGTCCTTTATGTTCTTTCAAGCAGATCTGTTCTGAGCAGTCTATCTATTGTACACAATATCAAAGGAACAGAATATCTTATAGACATGTTTTTTTCAGGAGGTGGATACGAAAGCCCAAATTACATTTTTAAATTTAAGGGTGGTTTAACTTATGAATGTTATTCTCAACTGTTTATGATCCTTTCATGTGATATTGAATGAGTCTTGTATTTTTAATTAACTTTCATGCCAGCACACAGGAGAAACCAACTGAATATATATATATATATTTTTTTTTAGATGTGGATTTACCAGATATTATTTCAAGTATGAACTAACAGACACAGAAGCTTTATGATGTCGTCAACAAAACTTGTTCAAATGTGAGCGAGTCTGAGTGGGTTGAAGGTTAAAAAAGAAGGCTAAAAAAGATAATAAATAGTGGGAAAAATTGCAGACGAAATCCAGGAGACTAAATAGTGTAAGAGAAACAAATGGAGTCAAAGTGGTAGCAAAAAGTTGACAGTGTGGTAGAGGGGAAAAAGCCAAAAGCATGAATGTGAGAAGAGCAAAAGTGATTAGTAGCATTTGCAAGCCAGGTAATGATGAAGGTGTTTTTAAAAGGATGCTTACGAATAGGGTCACCATACATAAGCATTTATGCAGACATGTCTGCATTTTGATAATGAAAATATCTGCCAGTGTTGTCACAATGCTAGTGTTGAAAGGCTCTTTTCATTAATACAAGCTCAGTGGACCAAGGAAAGAAACAGACTTACCATGGAATCTGTGAAAGGACTTGCTATAGTTAAATTTAATTACAGACATTTTACATGTAAAAATATGTTTGACTATTTGTGTCGAAACAAAGAACTGCTAAAGAAAATTAGGTCTAGTGAAAAATATGCATGGGCTGCAAAGTAATGTATATAGTGTGATAAGTCTAATTCTTTTTCATGTAGGCCTACTCTTGTTTCATAAGGCTTATGATGACACTTAAAAATCTCATATTTTTGTGTGTTCTATTAAGCATACTCATCACATCTAATTAATGAAAAGCTTACGAAGGTAAAGATTTCAAACATATGTATTTATTTTTTTGTGTTAAATGTTTGTGTCCGGAATGAGTTTGTCAGGTGATGGGGTGTCAGCATTTTGGCATTTTAGAATATGGTAACCCTAAAAGGAATACCAGAAAGTGTAACTTTGGTTATGAACAGAAAAGAGAATGTGTGTAAAATGATTGTACAGACCAGAACATAGTCTGCAAGGCAATGTGTGGTGTAGCAACAGATCTGTCAAGGTCAAAGATGGTAATGCCATGATAATGTGATGCCCAGATACTATACTGGGAAACTAAGAAAAGAACTTAAGAGATGAATGATATGAGAGCAAAATATGTAGATAAAGGGCATTATGAATATGCGGATGTATATTTAAAATGAGTCAGACAGGAAAGTTGCCCACAAGATATGGATTGCACTGATTGCCCTTGCTAATTTTCAAGAATTGAATCTCAGTGAGGAAACAGGACAGTCTGAAACAACAAATCCAATTAATAAAAGAACTAGAGCACTCTAGAATGGGCTGTAAAAGTAGCAAAAACTTATCAAAAATGTATTTTTTTCTCTCCTCTTCCACACACACACACACAAATTCAATTTTCAACCAAATTCAGAATATAGTCATTGCTTAGACTTTGAAAATTGTAGTAGAACTGAAAAATATAGGATAAAAAGTAAGGTTCTGTAGATATCACTGCATAATTCAACAAACTTTGAGAAGTTATCCTTTACTCATTCACCTACTACATCCAAATAATAAGGGTTTGTCTTAAAAAAATTTAAAAAAATCTCATATGTAAAAAAATTAGCTAAACATTTTAAAAAGTAGGAGGGATGGCTATTTGGCTGACATTATCATGCTAACTGCTCAGAATGTAAGTGCCATACTAAAACTGCAACAGCATAATAATGGTGTCATTTTCAATTAGAGCTGAAAACTAAGGCATATTTTAAGTCTGTTAATTGTGTGTTCTCTGTTTTATTTGTTTGTTTAGTAAGGTGAAAAACTCGAGGTTTACATCTACAAAAAGTCCATGGGAAGGAAACCTGCCCAACTTCATACAGGACCAGCTAACCTTAGCTGAAAAAGTCCTCCTGGATTAAACCAAAGTTTTTGCAAAAAAAATGGTGCCATTGCCAACTGCGCTTCAAATGCTCAGCTGATATAATAACAGCCATAACGACATCACTTAAGTACATACTTCTAAATTTCAACCAAACTGTTACTTCAAGGCTCGTTTTTAAGTCCCTTTTGCAAAATTTCATAAACACGTAACAGATTCATCTTGTGTATATATAAATTATTCCATAACTGGCTGGATGGATTTTAATGAAATTCAATAACTAGAATCCCCACAAAAATTTGTGAAGTTATCTCAGTTTTTGCTGCTTTCGGACCTGCATATACAAATCTGGTACAAATTAAAATTTGAAATTATACAAAGGAATTATTTTTTCCATCCAAAGAAGAGTTAAGTGCCTTATGATATTTAGGAAGTCTGCTCAGCTCAATTCTGGTTACAACAGGACCATTATTAGTGAGAAAATTATGTAAAACAAAATTATATGTCTACAATTAGTTACAATGAAATTTCTATGGCCAACTATTAAGCACTTCCATAAGTTAGAACAATGGGACAACACAATTGGAAAATATACGAGTTTGATGAGAGGAATCTTTATATGAACTTTTGAAGACAAGTGAGTTGATCTCATACAAAACAAGTAGGGTGTTTTTTCCTCCTATGAAAGTGTGATTTTCATCCCCCCCAAAGCAATAAGAAGACTGGAAATATGAACAGATAAGTAGGATGTCAGTTTGGTGTAACATTAAATTTGCATTTCCAGCATTGGCAGAGCTATACCACAAAAAAGTTAAAGAGTAAAGGATCTTGAGAGTGATGGTTCTCAAGAAAACTATTGCAAGGATGTTGAGGAAAATACAAAGCAAACAAGATTAATTATCATCATCAGCTTCACTACTTAATACAATGATCATCAAACTATGCCTTAAACTGGTTTACTACTTCTGCACTCACTGCATTCTCAGGCAATGCGTTCCACTCAAAACCAAAAAAAAAAAAAAAACATCCCCACATGACCTCCATACAGTTAACATGGAATATTTTTCAAAGGAGATGGTGTATTTTTTTTTTAAATTCATCTTAAGTGGCATAACAGTCGTCTTAATTCCATAGACGTTGATAATGGTTATAATTATATCAATCTCTATCACTTTATCATACCTTAATTTCTACTGAAATATTCTTATCATTTCCAATTCCGCTTCATTTATTAGCTAATCTACTGTTTTAGTTTGCCAAAGACTTTAATGAAATCTTGAAATACTGGATAAGTACTATTACCACGATCAAGTAATTTAGTTACTCTTCTACCCCTTACCTAAGTAATTAGCATGCTTTTCCAATAGTAAATCCTCAACAAATCATCAGTTAAATATCTACTTACATTAAATTTTGAAATTCTTCGCAGCACTTGATTAATAACATTATAGCAAAACATCATTTGAATACAATGCTACCGTATTTTTCACAAAGATATCAGTTTTCCTGAGCGTCCCGGCAACTTCATAGTCTTATATCGTAAGTCTCAAACAGAATGGAGGTGCATGTTATTCTAATTAATTTAAATTAAAAATAAAAGATATAGAAAAATTATGTGATAATGTGCAAACCGTCAAATGAGAAATACATTTTTTTAAATTATTATTTTTCTGGTTATGGGAACAATGCTATTCTGGGCTCGTACACAATGTTTAGATACGCAACAGGAGTTAGGCCTAGTAAAGCTTGATATCACAAAATTATATTTTGTAATACATAATTTTGTAAAACATAAATTCAAGGTCACGACAATCCAATATGCACATAAAATTTTTCCTCACCTATATGGACAAAATAAGGCACGATTCGAAAGTACAAAAATATATCCAGAGGAGAGCCTTGTTAAATGTAACAGTTTACACTTATGACAGGAAATGGCTTGAAAGGCACTAATTACTGAAAAGCACAGTATTAGATCATCATGTCACTTGTTTCATTACTATTTGGCTATATTAGAACTCGATTTCTATACATTTTGTAGTTTTTAGTTGTCTGAATAGCCATATACGCAGACTTTCTAGACAACACAAATAGTATGCTGCCAGAAATATAGCCCATTTAGTGGAATTAGGATTCATCAATAAAATACTGAAAAAAAAAAACTACTCGTTTTCAATTGCACTGTTTACAAAACTGTCAGCCATACTTTCAACTACCGACCATTTTCTGCGAAGCGCGTGTAAAATATAAGGAGCGCGTGGTCAGTAATGATATTGTTATGTCATGCAGAGACATCTAGTGAGATAACACCGATAGCGTTTTAGAGGCGAACCGCGATAAACAAAATCTGCCGAATATTTTCTAAAGCTGTATTTTAACCATGTTAATGAATATCATACAAAGGTTTTAATAATAATAATAAACAGATATTAAAAAATTATAAAAACACTCCAGGTTGAAACACTTCATGCAGGTCCGTTTCAAAAAAATTTTAAATTAAATTTTTTGTTAAATTCGTTTATCACAGATAAAAAAAAAGCATCGATAATTAAGCAAAAGAAATGAAAATACGGATTAAGAGATTATTCCACCATTGTCTATTTTTACACACACACACACACACACTTTGTAATTACTTATCTTTGGGGATGAATGTTCGAAACTAAAATTTTGGCCAAAACTATGAAAAATCACAATAATATCACTGGCTGTATTCTTATTTATACAGGGTGGCCCATAAGTCATGGAATATTCCGTAAGGGCCGATCTTTGTGAAGCCGAAAATGAAAGAAGGAATATACGAGACGTGATGTGGTTTTTCACAACTAATAAAAAAAATTTGTGATGTTATAAAATTTATGGCATGTTCCATGACTTATGGACCACCCTGTATATACATTATCTGATCAAAAATATATTCGTAGTAGTGGATATGGCTATAGGCATCACAACTATGGCTCATACTGGTATAAAATAAAGCACGAGGTCTTGCAATCTTCATGGACAAGTATAACAGTAAAATGGGTAGTAATAAAGAGCACAGTGGCGCTGTCATAGTATGCCATCCTTGCAACAAGTCGGTTCAGGAAATTTCTGCCCTGCTACAGCTTCTCCGATCAACAGTAAGATGTTATTGTGAAGTGGAAACGCCGAAGAGTAACACAGCAATCACGACCTGGTAGTCCACATAAAACCAACTACAGAGCGAGAGCGCCAATTGGTGAACTCAGTGACGCGAAAAAGTTGGTTATCTTAGGTTGAAATACTCCCTGCTATTCCGAAATGCAAGGCCGTAAGTCCGACCTGCATGAGTCGGACTTACGGCCTGGGGACTCATGCACGGACCTGCATGAGTCCCCAGCTAGAGAAGAATGCAAGTACGATCCTGCCGGAATGTCTCCGCAAGCAACGCCACCACTGGACTCTGGAACACTGGAAACATTCTCTGGAGTGATCATGGCCTAACAGCTTACAGTCGAACGGACGAGTCTAGGTTGGACGGATACCAAAAGAATGTTACCTGCCTGAATGTTTTGTGTTCACTGTGAAGTTTCGTGGAGCTGTTTTTTTCATGATTCAGGCTATCATTCCACCCACCCCTCCATAGTTCCTGTGAAGGGGGAATTTTAATGCTATGGCCTATAATGACATTCTGGACAATTCTCTTCTTCCAAATTCATGGCAACAGTTTAATGAAGGCCTTTTCCTGTATCAATATGACAGTGTCTCCGTCCACAAAACAAGCTCGCGCAGGAATAATATGCGATGGGTGTGGTGCTGAAGAACTTGCCTGGCCTGCACAAAGTTCTGATATCCACTCCATAGAACAGCTGTAGGATAAACTGGAACGTTGAATGGGAGCCACGCGGAATTGCCCGACCTCTCTAACGTTCTTTTGAAAGAATCGAAGGTAATTACAGCAGCAAACGTACTAAAATCTGGTAGAAAGCGTTTCCACATGATGGCTATTATACAGCAGAGGATGGACCAATTCCATACTAATTTCTCTCATATTAGATTGAGAGTTGGACTGAGCAGGCAGCCGAATTTTTTTGATCATCTAATGTAATTTACCGGTATGGTGATCGACTTTAAGACAGAAAAAAAAAATTATACTTTTTTGCTTTCCTATAATTATAATAAACCTCACTGCAGTAGAACAAAATACAGAGTGGTACAAATAAAAATAAATAAATTGAACATTCTTTAAACTAATGACATGGCAAGCTTTATCTAGAAAAATGTAGATTTATAATTATGCACGTGTTCTCTACTAAAATAAGAAAACGTGCCAAGATTTCAAGGAACAATTCATTATTCCTTATTCCCACCTTGAAAGCGAAAACAGCTCACCTGGCTTATTACAAATATTATAAGGGAAACATTAGCAGATAATGTGTATTGTATACATCGCTGCTGTACTATAAGAGCACCAATCTAACAAGTGAAGAGACAACATAATGACTTTTCCAAGAGGCCTTATTTCAAATGTGGAGATACACATTTGAGATAATTTTTTAATGCTTGATTTATCTCTGTTTGTCATCATCTATTCACTGAGCATGCACAGATGCCGTATGGTCACTCTGATGCTCGGTCACTTCAGACACACCATCCATCTATCTCATTGATGGTCTACCCCTTCCTCTTTTTTCAGGAACTTTACCTTCTATTAATTGTTTTGAGAGTTCTCCTTCCATCCTTTCAATGTGTCCACAAAGTATTTCAACTTTCTTCTCTCAATATCCTTAAGGAGCCTTAATGTTTTACTGATCCTTTCTAGCACCCATCCAGTGGTTCGCCTTTCAGTATATGATAATCCTCAACAGCCTTCTGTAACCACATCTCAAAAGCAGCTATCCTTTTCTATATCAGACTTCTTTAAATTTCAATTCTCACATTCATAAGTTGCTGTTAGAAAAACAGCTGCCTAAAATCCTCAACTTTAACAAAATCCAAATGTTCCCATGAGGATAGATCCATCCTTCCAGATTTTAGACAAGTCTCTGATTATTGTTTCAGTCATTCCTAGTCGTCTTCTTCTAATGTCTTCTGAAAAGCAATTCTTCATATTAATAATGGAGCCCAGGCACTCGAACTTGCTGGGTTCCTCAATTCTTCCTCCATTAAGATACTCTTGTTTCTTAAGAGTCTCCCTGTCTGTATATCCTTTGAGAATCACAATCTGTGTCTTGCTGAGATATTTAGCCGAAGTCCTCTGTTATTACTAGTTATTTTGGTCAATAATTTGTCCTAGTTCTTCCTTGTCATTACAGAGTATGGTATCATCAATGCTTCACACATTGTCCTCAGCATAGATACTAAACAAGTGAGGACAAAGCAGATATCCTTGCCTCCCTTTCCAACCTAAAGCCAATCAGTTAATCCAACACCAGTTCTTACAGTGCCTACTTGCTCCCTGTACAAGTTAGTTATCAGTCTGAAAGTGTGTGTGTGTTGAGGGAAAACCTATTATTTTCCCTCAAAAGCTTTCGAGTAGTCTATGAAACACATTACCATAGGGAGTCTAAATTCTTTACACTTTTCTATGATCTGTCGGCAAAGGATCTGATCTCTGGTACCTTTACCTTTCCTAAAACATACTTGTTCCTGGGGAATCTCTGCCTCAACTTTGGCCTCAATTCTATTTAGAATGATCTTCAATCAAATCTTGCTTGCATGAGAGATTAAACTAATAGTTCTATAGTTCTTGCAATTTTTCATATCTTCCTTCTTACATAGTGGTATGAAAACCAACTTCTTCCAGTCTCTAGGCCATGATCCTGTCTCCGATATTCTTGTAATCAATCTGGAGAACACATTCTTATCCCTCCATCCAATTTAGCCTTAATTAACTTTGCTGGAATTATATTTGCACCCAAGGCCTTATAGCTATTAGGCTGTTTGACTCCTCTTTCAACCTCATGCCTATTCCAAATCGAAATTTTCCTGGTGAGAGGACTACTCTAAACTTTCTTTATTCTCTCTGTTGTACAGCTCCTCACAGTATTCTTCCCATCTGTTTTGATTTCCAGGTCTTCTGTTAGTACTGATCCATTCCTGTCTTTTATGACATTCCATTTAAGCTTACACTTGTGCTTTTGGTCGCCAACTAAACGAAACATCATTTTATAATAGTGCCTCCCCATTTGGTATACTATATCTCTTCACATTTATTAGTATAAATCATTTCCTTATCTTGCCTAATGGCTCTTCTGACTTCTCTATGTAATCTCTTATATTCTTTACACTCTGTGTTTCTTTATTTCTCCAACCGCCTTCTTTCGATTAGATCCCATGTTGAATCTAATCTGATATTCCTGAATCTCTTGGTCTTCTTATTGGGCCGAGAAACTTCTTGGCTGTATCCTGTATTATAACCATGACTGTTTCCCAAAGCATTTCCAGTGAGTTCTCCTGACTAGTCTCCAAGATATCACCCAACAGTTAATGTTTCTTCTGTGAATACTCTAGGAATTACTCTGAATTATCTTTCCTTGGATAACAAAAATAATTCAGGCCGAAAAACAAAAATAAATAACAAGAACTGTTGAATTCCTCTATGAAATGCTTCTACAAACAGACAGGCTAACGCAGAGGTTATCATTAAGGGCTTAACAAAGGGCTTCTTGGCACAATTTTCAACAAGAACAGTTAGGACCGCACAAAGGATATTCGCAGCTGTGTGCTTGTTTAGAAGCCTGCTATCTCTCTTTCTCTCATTCAGTAACATGAAATACCACATACACTGGTATAAGGAGCACAGATTTTAGACTAATGATCAGTGGGAAAAGGCACTAAGGTTTGACAAATCAAACTTCCTACTAGTCCATAATGATTGTAGGGCCAAAATTCAGATGAGCATTATAGTTTATATTCTACATATTGTCTCTACCGTTTAAACTAGTGGAAGATCTGTAATGTTCTTGAGAGCCTTTTGTTAGGAAGGACAATGCCCTACCATCTTTATTGCACAGTAGGGCATTGTCTCTTATTCGGCCATGTTCAGCCTAGAAAGGCAATGCTCTATCTAAGTAATAACAAGTGAAGGGTTCAGTACATGCTAAATCCTAAAGGAACCAAAATATGGAGCTCTGAACAGAACTTAAGTACAGTCCTTTTATAACAATAATATATTATTTAATGAAAATGTATGTTGTTTTGTTTATTTATTAAATGCTTCTGTCTTGAATGGACCAGCACAAAACAGTCACAATTAATTAGCAAATTTTTATTATTATAGTAACTATTTAGTGAGTGGCCTAAACACACGCTACCAGCACCTATAGAGAAATGTGCTATTGACAAGACCATTACCATCAAGCAAAAGAATTCAAAAATGATTTGGAGTACGTAACAGAGCTCCAATGCATGCTCCAGCAACGCAATCTATGACCTTAACCCTATCAAACACATGCAGTGTTCTAGAGATATGTATAAGACAGCAGGAACTTCCTGCTTTACTTGTCTCATTGCCTACTCTTTTGCTTGCAAAACTCTCTGCTGGAAGAGTGTGCGAAACATCGCGTGGATGAATTAGGATTGCTTTTCTATGTTAGGTCATGTAGAAATAGCTTTAACGCCCAGATTAGATCGCATTTGCAGTCCCCTGTTTCATTCGATTAAAAACTGCAATATCACTTAACGGATATTTTGGATTAACGACCGAAGCAGCTAAGGCTACGAGACTAATATCATGTCTGAAAATTGCGTGTGTTCCTCTGGTCGATTTGCCTGATTTGTGGAATGAAATACCCGAGTTTCCGAGAGACAAACACCACGACCTCCCTATAAGACCGACTAACTCACCTTCAGTTGAAAAGGCTTGATAATGGGTCTTCGCTTAAAAGACGGAATTCAAACTCACAATATCGACTGTAATATTGCAGTTTAGTTGCAATGAGATTTGAGTTTAGTTAACATGTTCTTATATCCACTTTAAGAAGCTGAATGTTTACTTTATTGTTCGTGAAAGGGTTTTTACAGGCTTCAGGCAAATACTAAATACTATTACAGAAAGAGAGGTTAAAGTGTTCTGGTATACTTAAAGGAACGTGAAAATCTCCATGTGATAATTGCTATTTTGATTAATTTTTCTTTATTTTTGCGTTTTTATATACTGCTGAACGGAATGGTGTTCTGAAAGTTAAAAAAATAGTTCGCTATCGTTATAAAAGTACCTCTCTTATAACGAAATAATGGTATTTGAAATCACTTTCTGCTGACATGGAAAACCGTAAATAACTACAAAATAATTTGAAAGTTAAATATGCCTTAAAGAAAATATTCTAGCAGAAAACATTTAGTGCGATGCGTTTTGTGTCTGTGTGTCAATCGCACGATCTGAACGTTGTACCTATTAAATATAAAAGATCAAATTACTTGAACTTTAAAATGAAGGCTTAAGTGTATGACATTATAATACTAAATAATTACGGAAGTCATTTATGTAAGTTGAATTACGTAATTCAGATGGAAATATTTTCCTGCATGCGATAGCGTATCTAATATCACGCGCTTTCGATTTAATTCTTGTTCTCTCTTTTTGTGGTTATCTTCTTGCAGTGCAGCAATTCCCAAAGTGGTCGGTAGCGACGCCGGGGAAGGTCTTCAGGAAAGTTTGAGGAGGATTTTAGTTCCTAAGAAAAGCCAGTGGGGATCGGCAAGATTATTTTAGGGATCTTTAAAGAAAATATTTCCTCACAAACATTCTAGAAATTTAGAATTAGTATACGAAACAAGTTGTTCACTCCGGCAGTCAGCAAAGTGGCTTATCCTTGTGCTCCTGGCATCAACTGCATGCCCTTGAAAACATAAATTGTTTTAGTTAGTGTCCAAGCAGATTTTCGTTCGAGTGGTGGCGCTCGGTTTCCTTTTACCGCCATATATCGTCAAACACTCAATGCTATTCCTAGTGTCATTAGATATTTTCGTTCTGCAGTGTTTGGGGAGTAGATTATTTATTTTCTTGTGGTAGTTTGCTGTAGTGTATCGAAAATGGCTATGAAATATAGCCGAAAACGTTGGTCTTTATCATACATAAAACAACCTAATAATTGTGTTACACAGTGTTGCAAAATACATCTGAAAAGGGAGCATAAAAACGTAATTCGAAAATGTGGTTATGCGTTTCAGTGTTGATAAAAACCAAAAAAGGGCAATATATTAAGGTGAGTTTAGCAGTGACCATTTCGCATCACATACACGATCATATGTTTAAGTGAAAAATTTAAATGAAAGGGCAGGATTTATTTTTCACTGATTGTACATTTAATTGTTTTAAAAAGACTGATTCCTCTGTAGAGCAGTAAAAATAATAATACAGTTTTAGATATACTGGTATATCTAATAATATACAAATAAGAAGTCAAGCTAATCGATCGATAAAGGCAAAAGATTTCTTTCCACCAATTGCTTTCCATTTAATTACTATTGTTGAATTAATGATTTAAAAAAAAAAAAAAAAAAACTTGGGGGAAAGACGTATTACAAAGTGGTCCTAAAACGCAAGGATGCATAGACATTGCAAATGCCTATGCATTTGCATAGGCATTTGCAATGAACACAGAGAGGAAAATATCGGGATTTATTAAATAAAGAAAAAGAACGAGATCAATTTAAACATGCTACAGTGGGATTCGAACCCATGTGTCGGAAAGTGGAGGCGTTATGCATTCGCCAATGAGACAGGAACTAGACTGAACATATGAAATCCATATCGGAGCTTGCAATGTTATTTTACAGGATCTTGTCTTGATCTTTTCTGATCCAGAGTCTCACAAAAGCCCACAAACTACCCCACCTGTTTCCTTCGTATTAAATATCAAAGGTTAAAAAAAAAAAAAAAAAGTTAAATCCATAAAAGCATGATTACTGATTTATGATTACGTTCGCGCAGAGAGACATAATGTGAACAATTAAAAAAAAAGTGACTGTAAAAAAGTAAATTGTAATTGTCTTTAGAAGTTTCTATCAGTTAGAAGAAAAAGTTTAATTTGTTAAATCTCTTAATGTGTAATATTTGCAATTTAACTTTCCAGACGTTTTGATTTTCATAACATGGTCAAAAAAAAAAAAAAAAAGAAAGAAAGAAAGAAAGAAAGAAAGAAATCAATGAACAAACAGAAAAATGTTTATTCATTTATTGTATGACGTTTACAAATGCACGGCCCAAAGTCAAAATATTAGAGGTCATAGAAAATTATATTTATAGATAAGTCATGTAATTACATTGATTATAAAACGGATTCTCTTCTCGGAACGCTTTCTTATATTGTGTTACTCCCTCGTGTTTAGCCACCAGCAGAGAACTATATTTTATTATCATTTCTTGCTAACTGTAGAAAACCAGTTTTTACATAGGTTATCCTTACAGCATTTATAGTGTTGAACAACTTTTACCTCGTTTTGTCAGATTAACCAGAGGAAACTAGATCTCTGCAAACAAAAATGTATCAAGGACGTGCACTTAATTTCCAGTTTCAAGTGAGATGTGTTATTCAGATTAAAAGAATAGGGAAAGAAAAGAGAAGAAAAAGAAAAAAAAAAAAAAAACTCGCTCTCCCGTGCCAGTTTTTGCAGCTGTACATCATAAGCTAGTCCCTGCAACTGAACGTCCCCTTTTCATTACTTTAATATCATTGTAAATAAAAGAAAAATAATATGTCTCTGACTCTAAACTACGAAGCTACTGTAATAAAAAAAAAAAAAAAAAAAAAAAAAACAGGTTTCAAAAATATTTAATTTGAAAAGTTAATGAAGAAAAACAAAAAGAAAATCGTAGCCTGGCTCCCACTGATGAGACCTCAATAAAGGTGTCGAAACCGGGTAGTTTCGACACCTTTATCTGGGTAGTGTCCCCTTGCCTTTAATACAAAGCATCATACACCTCCTCCAGGAGATGTGCTTTGCATTAAGGGTAAATATTACGATTAGTGATCAGAGCTTATTCTATTTTTACCATGAGCTGCCTTAGTCTTGCACTACGTACAGGATCAGCTAGACTTGCAACATTTGCAGGCGCAAACTTGACTGACTTGTCTGTTTGCTTACTTGGGAAATGCAGTAAATAAAACCAGGTTTATATTTAAAATAACTTGGTATCTTTAACATATATATATACATATGGCTAAAACGGTCTCGAAACATATATAACATAATAGTTAGCAACTAACGAATATTGTTTTTCGTTAGTTATTCTCTCTCTCTCTCTCTCTCTCTCTCTTTCTTTTTTAGATTTTTAACAGTGCGTTTGGGATTCGAAGCCAGGTCTTTTTAAACTTCTAAGGGACATTGTGTCATACTCAAGAAATCCACGGTTGTTGTATTGTTTGGGATTACAGCTGAAAGAACGAAGTGACTATGTATTTATGTCCGTTAATTGCGTGTGTTCTAGGGGAGTTTGAGAGATAAAAACACAATCTCCGTATGAGACCGGCTAACTCGCTTTAACCGAAAAGCTCTTATAAACGTTCTGTGCATCTTGGCCGAGATTCGTACAGAACCTGTGGTGGCGCTTTTTATTTCCTTCCTGAGTAATTCGACTTAAATCATTTATTAAAAGAAACAGCCTTCATTTCTGAAATCTGATTGTAAAATACACAATATTTTAAGCTATGGATTCGAGAGCTTGGCAGAAAGAAACTCACTAGAAAAAAATATACGAGGAACTAACGTTACCATAAAAAAATAATAAATGAACAAATATAAAACAGAAATTAGCGAATTCCTGAAAACTTATACGACGATAAATGAAACAGAAACAATCCTTTGTGCAAGCATAACGTTCTGTGTTTCAAAATGTGCGTTCCGATGATATGATACTAATACATATTTACTGAACAGCAACAAAAATTCTCGGTTAATACATACATGCATGCATCTTCTTATATTCTGAACTGAACTGAATTTACATAAAAAATCCGTTATTCTGTGGACTTTTTAAGTTCGCTCATTTCCAGTATGAGCAATTGTAGTGCGCTGTATTATTATACCTTTATTTGGGAGTCACGCATTTGACTAGGGAAGAAAACGATGGACTGTGATAAAATGGCTGATTATTAATGAAATTAAAAAAAAAAAAAATCTCATTTTCAGCGCATTGTTTCTTATTGGGGTTAAAGTAAACGGTTCTTCATTCTTTCAATGAAGATAGGAAAACAGTTCTGGTCTTCCTCGTTTCAACCTGATTTCTTGTTCTAATTGAAGAAAACTCATACTTACAGCTATCATTTCTAATCTAGATTTAATACCCGTTATCTTTAGATGAAATATAGAGCTTTTTTTCCCACTTAAAGGTGCAATATCCTACGAAAATCGTCAATCACTTTATACCAGGAAAAATTATTTTCTGTAATATATATATATATATATATATACACACACACATACACACAACTCTGTTCCGCTGATTACAATGCAACTCACGCCTTTTAATGATGCCCTACTTCTCGGAACTAATAGGCTTTTCGATGTGTAGCAAAAGCGATACTGTAGTTCTCAGAATAACAAAATGTGTTTCCCTTACGTATTCGAAATATCTGCCGAAATGAAAATGTTTTTTTTTATTGGGGGGGGGGGGGGAGGTAAGGTAAGTTCCCTATACAAATGAGTTGAAACATTTGTTATCCAGGTTCAGAGACGGAAAAATTCCGCATTATTAGACGACCTTTGTCATTAAAATTTAATCTCTTACATTAAAATCAATGAACGGTCAGAAAGGATTAAGTTCCCTTTAATAAAATAAATTATTAAAATGACAGTTACTCTAATGGGAAATGTTTTTTGTTTAATTTAAATTTTGTTTATTTACATCTTTTGTAAATAAGCATTTAAAAAAATGCTTATTTACAAAAGATGTATAATTCTAGAATAGTTTAATAGCTTAATATTAAATATGAGAAAGTAATGAAGTAAGGGGTGAAACATTCACCAAAAAAAAAAAAAAATAGCGCGTGCGCGCACACACACACACACACAAATTACAAAATGGAATTAGCAGCCCGCTCTGTAAAGAAAAATCGCAGTTAACAATTCATCTCAGAAAGGCAAAAATCCTTAGAACTAACTAAAACCAGTGTGGTAACACAATATGCTCCTGTGGGTTTAGGGAAAGGATTACAGGTACTTGAAGCATATAACAAAAGGTTGTTAAAATCATGGGATTACAACTGAAGATTTGATTCATGGCGGGGACGGGGAGGAGAATCTGAATGAATTTGCTTTAGTTTGTATAGGGTTGTTAGCACTGAATTTGCACGTTGAGAAATTAAAAGAGTAAATAATTATAATTGGTATATACTAGAGTAGAAAGGAACCCACTAAAGGGGAGGAGCCTCCGTAGACCAGTCGTCTCGATGATGACCTTTAGCTTGAAAGATTTGAATTCGAATCCCATCTAAGGAAACTTTAAAAGGGATCACTAAAATAAAGTGCCAAAAAGGCTTTCGAACCAAACAGTTCGAAACAGCTGTCAGGCCAGTGAAACCTTATCAAAATGGACCAATAGAAGGCGAATATATGGACGCTTGGGCAACTCGTAAATGCCGTTGAGTGTATTCCTTGTAAGCTCTCTGGTCATTTTTTTTTTTTTTTTTTTTTTTTTTACGAAACTTTCATAGTTTCTGCATTCGGCTTTGAAATAATGCTGGATCTAATATCCACTTGTTTATATAACTTTAAAAGATCATTTTGAATGAAAGTGAGTTAGTCGGTCTCATACAAAGATGGACGTTTTCTGTGCGGGAAACGTCCACATCTGAAACTTCCTCCATCGAGTGCCTTTGACCGGTTTTTCATCCGGCAAGAAAGAGAGACAAATCAGCAAAAAAAAATATACCCTATTAATAGACATTGCATTACTCTCATAGCCTCAGTTGCAATTCCAAACAAATAACAACGAAAGAGCTCTTGACAAAATCAGCGAATGAAAAATATCCGTGAAAGGAATGTCTTTCTGGAGTTGAATAAATTCCTAACTAGATCTACGAGTATTAGGTGGTAGATGATTTTCACTGCCCGATGAAACGCTACCACTTTGCTTACTGGGGAGTTTCGAGTGAGCGAAGATTTGTTTGGGCTTCAGAGCGAAAGGAGAAAGGTCTGGCTTCCCTTTATTTTTCCTGCGGGGTGAGTGATGCCCTTCACGGACATATTAAACATACTGTTGAGACCCAGAACCCCCTACAATGAAGGATAGAGTAACAAAACAGTTCCGCAGGTCAGCAGTTAGATAGCACACACGACCGAACCTGATGGAAAAGCATCAGGAGGCTTCCCGATCAGCTGGCGCAGATCATTCTGCTGTCATCTACTCTGCCAGACCACGCCAGAGCGAGCCCGCGTAGTATGGTATGCGGGGAACACTGCCAAGACCCGTTATGCAGTAGACGAGACGCCTGGGCAACCTGTATGAGCAATAATTAAGTCTTAACACATCATTTATGATAATAAAAAACAGTAAACTTCCCACCCATGGTACTAATGTACTATACGTTCTGCAATCTCTCGTGTGTGTGTGGGGGTGGGGGGGGGGGGGGAAACTGATATAAAGTCAATTAGGATGTCGAATCGATTCTAAAGATGAATTTGTATAAAATACTGGCTTCAACGTGTTCGACACAAAGGAGAAAATGTTATCATGCAAAAATAGCGATTAAACGAACCTAAATATAACCAAAAGGTGGCTGCCAAACATATCCGTTAATGTATAAAATAGAAGCCAATGAAAATGAGGATGACAATCTAATGCTGTATTAGAAAGAGTATTAAAAGTAGGAACCATACATATGAAATAGGGAATCGGTATGAGGGAGGGGGATATTTGAAGACGCTCATTCTGCGCAGGCTTACTGTTGATAAAAATACGACATCGTAATTATAAATTAAGAACTTTTAAAAGCATTCGTTTGCCAATGATAATTATTCGAGGATGGACAAAATGCATCTAGTTATAGGCAAAATAATGCTTTCACTATGAATGCCTATGGACCAAAGGCCTTTGAATTCTTCAAACGTCAATGAAAACAAAATGTCTAATTAATCGATGGTCGATATTAACGACCAATGTATTTGAGTAAAAAAAATCTTGAAAAAACCTAGAATTTCTAGCTTGGGAGAAAGTGCACGTGCAGATGCAAGTTTTTGAAATAAAAATGCACTATATTCTTCGAGTAATAAACTCGGAGTAAAGCGATTCCAAATAGGCCAGTAATGCCTATTTAGAGTCGCTTTGTACGTGCGTCTTAAACAGTACTGGTTTTGGGATTAATCGACTCAATCGATCGCTGTGCGCACCGAGTCCTAGGGGAACAAGCTAACAGTATTTCCACAACTGACTTAATCGTGACTGATTGTTAAAAGTTGGGGAGTGGGGCAGAGTGGTAAAAGAAGCCTGACACTGGGAAACTGGTGAGATGCTCCTCACTGGTCTTAGATTACCATTTGTCCTAAGCTGGGCTCTTCTTGTAACCGTATTATTCTGGATAAACAGCTGATGTATGGAGCTTCCGTAGCTCAGTCGGTATCGATGATATCTTCTGGTTAGAAACACTTCGGTTTGAGTCCTGTCTAGGACGCAAAGAACTCTTTTATTATTTTGTTTTATTGGACAGTGAGTTATGTGGTCTTATACGAAGGTGAAAGGGTTTGTCTTCCGAAAAATGCGCAATTAATAGATATAATTGCACTGACCTTAGAGCCTTAGCTGCTTCGCTAGTAAATAAAGAAAAAAAAATGTTTTTTTCATCTTCGTTTTGATTTACAGATATGACGTCATATGTTTGTACAAAGTTTTTGCAATTGTTTATTGCCCATATCTTATGGAAAAATTACTTGTCATAGTCAACCGCAATCTGTATAACAATATTTAGATTTTCAGTGATTGGGTTTGTGGGGAAAAAAGAAAAAAAAAACTGAAATTAATAGATTCGGTTTGAACTGTGTGCGTTCTAAGACCAGTTTATCTGTATTGTGGTATAAAAATACATTAAAAAAAAAAAAACGAGTTTCCAGAAGGTAAACCGTCTCCATCGCCATATGAGATTGGGTAACTCCCTTAAAAAAAAGTAGGAAATAGGATCCCAATACTTAACTCTTTACATGACAAAACTAAACGCCCGTATACGTTACACTGAAGCTAGCATTATGTTGACACTTAAAATGCACACCCACAATACTAAGACACGCAAGGAAAGTCACAACATCTTTAACTTTGGAAATTGGACTCCTTCTGTACATATTCCAGAAAATGCGCCAAAATGAATTTAAAATTTTGAATTCTGTTCAAATTTAATTATTTTTAGAATAAGTATTGTGAGTTTCTATGAGTTTAGCATTAAAGTGCATTAGGAACAACACATAGGCACCATTAAAGATTCGTTTTGTTCAATCCACTAGTCAGTATTCACTAAATTAGAGGGATCTGTTCGCTACTCGATATCATTCTCCAATTCCCATCTTCCATCGCAGGAAGTTACGACGTGTAGAAGTTAGGAGGATCCATTATCGGAATAACTGAGCGTTGAAACGAAGCTAATGTTGGAAATTTTGTCGAAATAGCTTTCAGTTGAAACACAGAAGAAAGTGACGGTTTCGTCACTGATACGCGCATCATTTTCAATCACACGCACACACACGTGATAAAAGAAATTACAAAGAAATTTAAGTAAACGCGGTCAATATTTGGGGAGAATATTCGAATTCGGTTTTGCAAAACGTCTTTATATCCATCCCATGAGAAGGGTAATTAGGTCTAATATTTTCAGGGTCATTTCGGAGGGCACAACCACCAAAATATCTCATCTTCTCCTTTCGTATTACGTGAAATGGCCTGTCACAGCCAAGTAACTTGACTTCACAGAACCCTAATTAATCATAGTGTATTCTCTAACTAGTTTGTCCTGCGACATGAAGAGTTCCAGGAGGAAAAATCCTCAACCGCTATACGAGACTAAACACCCTTCAACCGGAAAACTCCTTACAAAGAATCTTCGACGCCTAAACCGATTCTAACCTCTGGTCTTTTCAACCAATGGGCATGGACGTTATACACTGTGATAAGACTCAAAACTATACTATAAACAAAAATATAAATAAGCAAGTTCTGCGATTAATACGAAATTAAATACTTCATTCGGATGGACTCTGTGCATAAATCTATCTCTTGTACTTATGGCTAACACGCCATCTATGATGTAAATTGAAAATCAACATTAAAAAGAGAAATAATTTAATAAAAGATGCAAATCTTTTATTTGATTAGATTGTAAATAAACTTAACTATCATCATAACAAGTATTTAAACTAAAACAGCTGAATTTAATATCATTTATATTTAATTTTATGAGAAAACCTATTTATTTAAGCATTTTATATTCATGTCTAAGCGTCATCATTTATATTTATTCCATTTAAAAAATAAATAAATAAAATAAGGATTTAATTAAACTTCACTGGAAGACTATTCGTTATTCAAAATACTGTAAAAGGAATGAATAGAAAAAAGAAACATACATCTTCTTTGTGTTATTATTTTAATAAGAGTTTTCTTCTTCTTTTTTTTTTTATTTAGTTAGTTAATCATATAAAGGGGAAAAGTAATTGAAATGTCCAATGGTTGAATTGTTATTTTCAGTATACTGCTTATATCATTAAAATCATCCATCTGCAATTTATTCATTGATAGAAAGATTTATTATCTTGGAATAATAGAACTGTGTCCCTGGAGAAAAATATCATGATTGAAGAATTGTTTCTGGAGACATGTTTGATAACTTGAAGAAGTAATTGATTCAGTAATGAGTTAGGTCCATAATCTACTGATTAAATGATAATGCGAAGGTAAATTGCATCGAGCAGCGTCCTTAGATATGCATAAAAGAGATGCCAGTTAATTGTATGGCTCGAAGAAAATGCTTATTGATAACATATGACATGTCAACGCTGATTAAACCTTTGTAAAAATAATTGATGTAATCAAATGGAATGGAAATACAAAAGATAGACAGTTAGTTGCAAAGTTTGCGATTTTTTTTTTTTTTTAGAAAAAGAAAAAATTTGCGAATAATTATAGCTCAGTTCAAATAGTTATGGCGTGTTCTAGTTAGAAACTTTTATTAGTTCGAACATGTAGTGATTTGGATATCGATAAGTCATTGTTATCGCCCACTCTTATAAAGAGAAACCAAATTTCTATTAAGGACAGGGGGGGGGAGGAATTAACGATATTTGATATTAATTATTAACAAGGTATTTTCAAAACTGCAATCATGATAAACCCCTGCAATCTGCATTTAAAGAAAACTGTACCTATACTCGTAGTATGATTATGAACATTCCTGACAAAGAAACGCACTGGCATTCTATTCATGAACTGTGTAGTAGGCTCTTACCTTTCTCTTTGCGGGCGTCATTTTCCACGAGAATAAAATAACAAGGTTTTTTTTTTCTGCACAAACGAGCATTTGGGTTCATTGTAGAAAAAACACATTTCCAGAGTTCTTTCTGTTATCAGACTCGTTTAAGGGTCTGTGTTAAGGAGAGAGAGAGAGAAAAAAAAAACTTGGTACTAAAGTGGAAACTTCTCAAACTGCGTCTTATTATCTCAAGTCACAGATCACTAACAATCTCTTTCGCAGATTAAACAAGAAAATAAAGACAGTGGCTTAATGGTGGTTTAATTTCAAGCAAGTGGAAAATTAATATTTAATATACACTTGCAGGACTTGTGACCTATTTTTATTGGTTAGCTGACTCCATTTTCGATCAATTATATATAAAAAGAGAGTGATTATTTTATAAGGTGTATAACGGCAGACCACAGTACTAAGTGAATTAGACAAGTCGTTTGCAGGCCAAAATAAAGAAACTAGTAGAGAATTTTAACAAAAGATGACGTGACTTTGACTGATTATAAACTGAATGTTGCGCAGGTTGCAGTGCCAAAACATCATTTAGTTTCAAAAAACTGAAAATAAATGAATGTTTTTAGTTTATTAAGGATTGTTTTTCAGTTGAAAAACTTTAAAAACAGTACCTTTTAATGTACATACTCTCACGACAGACAATACAGAAGAATACCCTAACAGACTGGTACTATGTAATGGCAAATATCGGCGACAAATTAAAAACACTGATTCCTTTAATTTAAAATAAAAAAATAATAATATAAAAGAAAATGAATATGTATGTGTCTGAATTTATTATTTTTTTTGACCCATTAGCCTGAAAAATTAGTAATAGTTTTGGTTTATATTTGAATACATGTGAGGATATTCCTACTCAGCCTCCATACTACTGTTGAAACAAGTTTAAAATTTTACACTCTTTTTATTTTTTAAATACTGATTATAATTTTTCTTATCAGCTTTTAAATATGAAATAAACGTTTTAATAAAACAAATTTGGCTTTTGTTGAGATTACCACCGACGAAAGATTGCAAGCCTATAATTACCATGAATGGGTTACGAATTTTTTATTTTATTAATTTAATTTTTGTTTTTTATTTTATTTTTTAATTCCTTCAAGTCTCCAATAACAGGAGCGGTATTCTCACACCAGGCGATGAGATTGATCTCTCATCTAAAAACAATAATAAACATTCAAGCTTACGGCACGATTCGAATCCACAATTGGATACGCTAAAAACCAATCAACAAGGCCAGAATTTGCGAATATTTCTCGGTATTCGGCTCACTTTTTCTGAAAGATCAAATGTTTCTTTTTATTTTATTATTTTTTTAAAATCAAATATCACTTATTGTTTAGATTAAGTAGATAGAAGAGTCGAAGAATATATTGGTGAAATCAGTTGAACTATTTCTGTGGCATTTTGCTTTTTTCCTTCATTTTCCTCCCTTGCAATATCATTTTGGTCAAATTACGAGGAACTTAAAAATAACGTATAAAAAAAATTAAAAAATAAAAACTATTCCAAATACGGCTGAAACTGGCTGAACAATGCGACTTGAAAAAGTTTCGTTTTTGTTCTCTAGAACAGGGTTGTCGGACTATGTTAAAAATAAATTAAAAATACAATATATATATATATATATAAAACTGATCAAAAAGGAACAACAAATCGTTAACCTCTCATGATTCACCATGTACTATAGGTTTGCGAACCACCTTTCGTGGGCGGGAGAAACATGCAGTAAAGTTGCAGAGAAAGAGCCTCGTCCCCCCTCCATTTGAGTCTTATGAGGCTGGATTTCTAAAAGGACCTTCGGCATAGTAATAAACAACTCGAAGATATATATATGCATACTTTTGGAATTTCTCACAAGTTCAAAATGCTGCAGTTTTGTTGTTAATTTGACAATCTGCAGCTCGTATTCTGTTGAATAAAAGTGGCAGATCTAAATTTATTCAACTTACAACCGGAGTTGCAGCAGGTCGAATTTCAGTAAAAATGATTCTTGTAATAAGCATACTCAACGATTGGCTTCAATACTCGGATTATGCTTCACTGCAGTAACTCTGGATCACAAGTGCGAATTTACGGGAAGAAAATCCTTCCAGTATCGTATAAGACTAACTTATCACCTTTAAGTTGAAGATGAGCCTTTATGAATGTTCCTCTGGTAGTGCGATGGAAATCAATGGACTTTTCCAATCACAAAACGGTATCATTGACAGAGTGTTATGAGGTGGCGCTAGTAAATGTTGTTTTACAATTTTTGGCACCCCAGTACGGCAGAACAGATCCGGGACTTGAGAAATAATTACGGTGACGTACTCAGTGCGATACTCCAATAGAAAATGAAGTTTTAGGGAAGATCTTAATATTTATCTTTATCTGATCGTTACATGGCATGTAACAGTTTCCGGAAAGAGTACCGAACCTAGTTTTGTTCCTATGGCTGTTTAAAAAGGTATGTAAAAACATGCGAGGACTCAAGCTGTACGATCCTTTCCACCAGATCACATGAACACTCCATGGTTTACACTTTTACCGTGACAAACAACCTGTTGAAACACCAGTCAAAATCATTGTTTTATTCCTTACCAATTAAAGGGTTATGTATATGTTCAACTGCATCACATGCTTACGTCATGGTAAATATATCTGGAATAGCCTATAATCAAGCATCACTAGTTATTAGAAGCGTCACGGGCGTTATGAAATTTAGTCATTTGCATACGTAATAATAGTTACAGTTTCTTAGCGATTTTTTTTTTTTTTTACAGAATATAAAACAGCCGATGTGGCAATTAGCGAAGGGACTACTATTTCCTGGTAGCGAAAGCATACAGCAATGAAGGATGATGCATAAAAGGAGGAAGACCACTTAAAGCTAGATGAACTTCATCCAGGAGTCGCTGAGAGTGATCACCAATAACACAGCATGACAGACCAACGATTAATTTTGCTCGATGTCAATAATGTGCAATAACATACAATACGAGAACCTTTATTTTTTCTTCCGAACGCAAAGCGATACAATATGCGATGCACTGATCTTGCCGAAATGATACAACTGGTTAGAAAAGGAAGGCCGGAGAGACAGGACGTCCTTAACCTGTGTTAAGGACGCCACTGGAGTCCTTAACACAGGTTAAGGACTGCAGTGGCGCACTCAAGATTTAATCTTTTTGGAGGCGGGTCTCATCATTCTTTCTACAACTATGCGAACATCTTTCTTGATTATTTTATTTAAAAAGATTATAGGGGTGCGTGTTCGGTAGTTTTTTCCAACTATGTTATGGAATCGCTAATTACCAGTATCAGAATTTTTTTTTTTTTTTAAATCAATTCAATGTGCCTCGAGTATTCTTTATAATGCCCTAAATTAGCAAAGACGGGATTTGAACCCCGATATTTCGAACCAGAAAGGTTTTCGATAACAACTTAACTACAAGCTAGGGTGTCACATAACATATCAAATATGTCACATTGCGTCTATGCAGTGATTTGAATAAGAGAGAAAAAAAAAAGTAAAAATAAAATTTTCTATGAATGAAAATGTTGCTGATACAGAAAAATATTCAGAGAAAGGATTAATTTCAAAATCATCGATGTTTCAAATTTTTGATATACACTCTCAAATAGTACACAGGATGCTTTTTTTCTTTTTTTAAAATTAATTCCTAGACTGAATGAATTACTGAACTACTTAACTGAATGAATAAATTAATCTCATGATCATATTCATAATGCAAGATAAGAAATTAATACGATTAAAAAAAAAACACAAGTCTTACTAGAGCCGCAAGTTAAAGAGCTTTCTTTACTTTCTGCAAAAAAAGTGCCATCCATCAATCCTCACAGTAACAAATAAAAAAAGAAGCAAAAGTTGCACAATAACAGTATCAAATAGTTTATTTAATAATCTCCTAAGTAAACACGGAACTTTATGCTACAATTCCATTTCGAGCACAGTGTTTAACCTCTTACGTGGTCTAAGTTATAAATGTCGTTCTTGCGTTTCAAGTCTTCACAAGCAACTACTGTATTTCGGTACAAACATCATGTCAGAAATGCAAATAAATATTTTGCCTCGAAAAAAAAAAAAAATGGTCTCGTAACATTTCTCTACTAAAGTAAAAGCTTTGCTAACAAAGGCGGGGCAGTAACAATGAAAGCAACAGATAGTGTACATGCATACAAAACATAATCACAACATTCCAGGCAAGGCAGGCAACAGAGAGCTCGCTTTGGCTTTGCTCCGCGAGCCTAACCTTGCACGGTTTTTCAATCTCGCGTGTGCGCAGCTCTGAGAGAGCAAAAGCGTTGTTTGTGAAATGCAATAACCTTCAAAAAATAATAAATGAGGGCTGAGTCGTTTTTCTCTCCGAAATGAAAACAAATGCTTATAAGGCTCCCACAGCTTGCATTATGAAAAGTCTGTGTACCTGCATTTGCCGCAACTAGGTGATTTTAATATCCTTTCAAATCTCTTGAGTCACACTGACATGCGGCGGTTGGTTGCAGAGGAAAAAAAAAATGTCAGATAAAAAAAAAAAAACTCCATTTCCTCTGCTACGGGGGGGGGGAAGAGTATTTCAATTTAAAAAGTCATTAGTTGGAGTCCGTTGTTTCTCTGATGAAATACACATCGCGGGCTTTATTAAAAATAGAAAACATGCCCTATTCTCCTTACTTATTGTACAACTGTACTTATTGTACATGCACAGTACTTGACATTTCCTTTCTTCAATTATTTGCGCGCTCAATTTGCTCACAAACGCGGTTCCGCATATGAAAGAGTTGTGTGGAATATGATTAGCAAAAAAAATCGTGGTATGTTTGCATTTTTATGTAGTTTTGTTCCTTGTTGCTTGTCTAAATGCTTCCATTTTGCTATGGTATGAATAAAATGTATCGAACGATAAAGTAAAAATGGAAGGATGTACATAAAATACAAAGGAAATTAAAAAAAAAAAAAACTTCCGATGAAGAAAAGATTGTGTACAGAACTGCATTACCTAATTTCTTTCAACGGAGAAAAAAATAAAACAAATAAAAGAAAACTAAGGAAGATGTAACATATGAAGCCATTGTTTAAGTCTAATATATATTTCTTCATATACTTTTTGTTTTCGCATAGTTAAATACTGTAAACTAGCTCATTGTATTGCTCAACACATGCCATAATAGATAGCATCACTCAGGATAGGAGGGGGGGGGGGGTTCAACCACCTAGCGTGCTTTACAAACGGTCAATCATATGACCTGTCTATTTAAACTAGCATTCGTTCAGGCTTGCATGCATGGTTGAGTACATCAAATGTCTGTAACAGGGGCAGTTTTTCACCCGGTGGTCTAGTCAGCTACCTACGAAGACAATGGTCGTACTAAATCACTGGATATTATCAAAATTTACGCGCTCCTGTGTTCGTGTACTGCGCATAATTACAGACATATCAGTGTTGGAACCCTCCGAAGAAGGAGGGGCTCTCTCACTCCCCTCCAGCTTTTGAATAGAGTAGGTTACGCTACACAACTCTATGAAACAATTCCAGGGGGTGATAAAAGATAATATTTATTAGCAAATGAGCGAAAACAATACGTTTTCCGAAATGAATAAGGTAATTAATTGAATTTGACAAAGAAGCAAATATAAGTAAATAATTACAAACTTAATACGCATTTATTAAGTTTGTATTAAATTCACGCATTTTATGAACAAGGCTGAGTACATTGACCCGCTGAATAACGTATAAGCTATTGATTTAATTCTTTGATGCCGACACAAACCCGCTGTGTCGGCATCAGGCCATACGATAAAAAAATAAACTTTATAATACATTAAATAAATTTACAAGAAAAAAAAAATGCGAGAACTTAATTTTTAAATGGATGCGTGAAAGATCGTCAATATTATTCTCTGTTTTTAGATCTGAAAGAATTTTAAGATTATTTTTAGTTAATTTACATTAACTTAAAACTCATAAATGAATGCACAAGTTATAGTATAAGGAAGATGCAGTTAATTCAATGTATAAAAATGAAAATAAATACAGTACTATATAAATAAAAAAAGATTTCAAATAAATAAATAAAAATTTAATAAAAACCAATGAGAGTCTAGTTTTAATATAAAACATGTGTATTATAATGTTTATACGTTTGCCGAAATCGTTAGTACTATAAATACCTTGAATTAGCTAATGTGAACTTGATGCTTTCTGTTGCTTAATTGGTTCATGGGATACCTTATACTTAATTTGTTCTAGCTTGTAATAAGTCCTTACATATTGAGACATTACTGAGAAACCGATTATCAGCTTTTCTGCTAGCTGTAATGGGTAGTATTACTGTAAATCCCAGGGATTATTATAGAAAAAAAACACACACATTTGTGCCAATAGTTGAACTTTTGATAACAATTACTGTTGTTATAGTAACTGTTGCTAAGCGGCCTGCGCTCTTATATAATTCGCTGTAGAAACAGGAAAACAAATACAAGTCTTTTATTAAAACGGGTATATATCTTTTTTTTTTTAATACGGAAAACTAATCATAGCGTATTAGGTTTGTTTAATTAAAAAGATGCTACTCATTAACTCAGAAAACGAACGTAATGTATTTGTTCTGTTTTCATTTATATTTAATTTCTAACTCTGGCTTTTTCATCTTTTACTTCTGATTACTTTTATTAATAAACAAAATTTATACGATTGGCAGCATTAAAACAATAATGAGAAATTGTAGAACAAATATATTGACGGAGTCAGTTCATTTAAGCCATAATCGTTCGCTCTTTCGTATTATACTCTCGTTCACATGCATTTTCGTCTTTGACCGAAGATACATGGGTCACCGCCTCATCACAGAGGAAACCCGCAAGCAGTATAACCATGGTTATTTTGAGGATGAATGAACTCTGCTCTCTCCCAGTTACCTCTCCGATCCAGTTACCATGACAACGCATAGGGTATCGGATCATCGTCTCTTCTAGTAAAACGATTCTATAGCTTCAATCTATTGTTTCTTTATCCTAATCTCATTGGGCCTTAATTACATTGCTTCGTTGGAGGAGCATGAAGAAGGTGGAGGGGGGGGGAAGAGAAAGAGATACTGTCGAGAAAGAGAGGGGGGGAAGAAATAGATAGAGGGAATGTGAACGCAAAGAAGAAAATTGGAAAGGGAGAGTTAAATGAAATGAAGTACAGAATAGAAATAACAAGAGTTTTGGGAGGGTGGAGGAGGGGATAAAGTTACAACAATAGGGGGACGGAGGCAGAATTTTGATCACGTGGCTTGATTAACTTCATTTCTCTTAGTCCTTATTGTCTTTCGGGTCTCAATCACGTAAAGCATCTTTAATGGTTCCCCTCCAGAAATCCCAACAGTTTCCTTTAGATGACTGCCATTGATAGTGCCAGGATACGGAACAGCAGCAATTCATAGTTAGAAGGGGAATGTAAAGAAATAATACGAAGAAAAGCTTGCGACTATTTAATTGGAATGAAGGCAGACATGTCTGAAAACATATAGTTTTTTTTTTTTTTTTTTTTTCATCTTATGATTTTTTAAACAGTTATTCTGTTGTAGGATCTGGGGAAACGATTATCATGCAGCTGTTTCTCGGGTTATTATTCAACTACGTGCACTAAATGATAAAAAGATCATTTACCACGTGCAGTGATAATCACATGCAAATGATGATAGCATTGTTGAATTGTTATGGCGAACAAAAAAAAAAAAAAAAAAAGCAACCTACAAATCACAGCTATTTTTTGATGTTTCTCTCTCAAAGCATGGCCATCAACACGCAGGTCTGTTATTATATGAATTGTTATTCTTGTAACAATTCATATAATCACAGTTCACGTAATTTGTTGGCACAAAACAATACTCAGTGAATTTGATACCTACTATGATAGACAATGAAGAACTGCTCGATCTCAGAGAGTTTCCAATATTAATGTCTACTTGCAAGACCTGATATGGAAATAGAAAAGGAGCAACTTTATGGTTATATTTTTGTTATAAACAACTATTGCTAGGTTTTCTTTTACTGTTTAAGGACAAGCATAAAATATAACGATCATAAATGTTCATTAATAAAGGGAAGAGGGAGTTTTTTTTTTCCGGCCAACTGCACCTACCGTTGCGTTTGCAGTTGACCGAAAAATACAGGATATTTAATGAAGCTAAAATGTCATTCAACTCCTTATTAATGATAGGGAGAGCTAATTACTCATATTATTCTATTAGTATTTAGGTCACGGATCCTCAACTCGTCCGAACAACATATTTTTCTGTTGAAAATAAAGAGACAAAAAATGCCCTTGGCGGACAGTTTCGTTAATAATGACAACAATAAAAGGGACAATAGAGTTTATTAAGTATTGTAACTCACAATTACTTTAATTTGTTTTTTTTCATGGCCATAAATGTGTTTAATTCATTTGCAAGTTTTTGTTATTGTTCGAAACAGGTGCTGAATGCTGACAGTGACACCAAATGCAACTGCCACAAACGGGCTTTTTTTGTGTGTGTGTGTGTGTGTGTGTGTGTGTGTGTGTGTGTGTGTGTGTGTGTGTGTGTGTGTGTGTGTGTGTGTGTGTGTGTGTGTGTGTGTTTCTTTTTCCCCAGAGACTACTCTCATCCTTTGTAAAAGTAGGGACTGGGTTTCGAAACCCCAAACATACAAAATGCCTCGTGTGCGTAAAATAAAAAAAATACACAAAACACTGCACTTAGAGAAATAATGTGTGGAAACAAATAAAAGTTATTAATTTTCATCCAATTTTTGTTTTTATTAAGCTTTGAACAGTTCGGACAACGACCTTTAATAATTTAGAATTAGCGAAATATGTGAAAACAAACTCTTCTTTCGTTCTCTCTCTCCTTCATATAAATAAGTAGATAAAACTTATCTTTATTTTCTGAGATCCCCCATCAAGAATTCAGCTGTTAAAACCTTCAACTAGTTTAGTGATTTCCTCGTCATCTTTCTTAAAACCGGCACGTTTGGTTCTCACAGAATTACTGGTAAGATTTGCAAGTGCATGGCCTACAATGTCACAACCGAGGTCAATACTCCTCCGATTCGACTTCCTCTACACGTTTAAATATGACAGACACACGACAGCTGGTTGATTTTGGCTTTCCTTGTGACATAAAAGAAGGTCAGGTACACCTGTTAATACTTCATTGTCGAAGGCCCTCACGTGGAACTCACTGCGCGAGATGATGCGTCTCATGCCAAATATAGATTAAATGCTGAGCTATCGTACAAATATTCCTCATTGTTGGTTTCTCCACAATAAATTTTATACAAATGCGGGAAAAAAAAGCAGTTCTTTTGAGTTGTTTGTTGAGCTCTGTTTGCGGCTATTCATTATTATGATTGTTTACTTTTTAAAAAAAAATACAAGATGGTAACATCATTATCGTCTTTATGACTCTGCACAATACGTTTCTCTTCTCTACAGTCATTAAATATTTATCGTATATTCAATAGGTAAAATTTTCTTGATTTTTAGTGTATTGCAATGTTCCACCTAAGAATAGGTACTTGAAATCATCATCATTTAATCTCTCTTTTGTTATACGTTTACACAATTTGTTTATAGGACAGTTAATGTACATCCCTTCTTTGCAGTGCTCATTCCCTCACTACCTTGAAATTTCTCGGACTTTTTTGGTGCGACATTTCACGTTTATTTAAATATTTATAGTATAAAAAACAATTATAGTTTAAATATAAAGACATTTGAATTAAAATTCTATTCAAAATTTTTATTTACTTTCCCTTATTTCTGTTACTCTTTGTTTTTCAATTTTTTGTTAAAAAAATATGATATTTCAATTATATCTAATACCAATTCGTTGTGGCTATCTACGAATCACGTTTTTTTTTAAAGCCTTCAATATCAATTAAGAAAAAAAAAAAAACTTTGAGGGAGCGATGTCTTACCCCCATTTTTAAATCTGGGGTTCATAAAATCTAAATAACTTAATTCGAGAAATAAATTAACTTTATGCATTTATAAAGTTGAAATTTTTTTATAAATCTCTTCATAGTATAGAAAATGATAATAAGGAGATTTTAAATGTTAAAAAAAAAATGAGAATTTTTCTTATCTGCATCTCCGTTAAAGACGTTAAGTTTGGGGATAATTCTAGGATTTTTTTTTTTTTTAAGTGGGGGGAATAGAAACGAAGGGACTTTGGCCTCAAATAAATGCATATTTGAGGACAAAGTCCCTTCAGTTTTATTCCCCCCATTAATAAAAGGATTCCTAGAATTTCTGCATCTCCAGACTTAACACCTTTAGCGTGATCTTATCATCCCCTCCTTTTTCTTGAAGGGCGGGCTGATTATTTGCAAATCCTGTGTGCTAGCCATGAAAAGGAAGAGTAGCCATGAAAACTCTCTATAGCGGTTACACATTATGTCTGGTCCTTGCCAAACCTGTTCTATTAACAAGACAAACGTGTCAATACGCTGTACAATCACTGGGCTTAAGTATTACATAGTAATGGATTTTTTTCCTAGGGAATGTTGAAAGGTTAATTTGGAACCTACATCCATTACCGGTTATTTCTCCTGTATATGCATTTAGATATAGGCTTGGGGTGTTTATTATATCCTTAAGGGGACAGGAATGCGTTTATTGCGAGGAAGAACATCCGGTTTCATCAACGCAGTAACTAGCTAAGGCGGAGGTGTGAACCCACTAAAAATGACCGAAATATTACGGCCATTATATAAATTGCATACGCAAGTCGCCTGCGCAGCTGTTGGTCCTATCGTATCATGGCACCCAGAAAGTCAGTAACATGTTATTCTCGCTTATTTACGTCAATTGGCCCTCGAGTCTTCCATTAAATAAATGTGCACGTCGGCCTTCCCCCCCATCCAAATAAATAACTATTTACAGGAATGAAAAGACATTGTTATTTTGTACGAATGCATCACGATACTCGGACATTACATTGTAAGTATTGGAAAACCAGAAAGTGAAAATGTGTCAGATGGATAACCGGGAGTTTCAGAGGATGGTGATGCAATGTTTTTAGACAGCACTCATTCACTTCAATTCTCGGGTCGGCAATTTTTTAAATTTCGTTGGTCTTATTGTAATAAGTTCAGATATTGTTTGCCAAATGCACCTAATATTAACTTAATTATGTAATAATTTTGTTTAACTATGACGTATGTGAGTATGTGTCTGCACGTTCTGATGGCAGTAGTAACTTCTGCTTGTGCATACCACATGCAATGCAGTCAGTATATATATATATATATATATATATATATATATATATATATATATATGTTTCCAGTGTGTGCATCACAATATCGTCAATAAATGATATTACTGAGAAGAATGAAAACGAGAATATTTTAGCACGCTACCTACGCACACCAAAGCTTTAGTAATAATAAAAATAAGGGGGGGGGGGGGAAATGCTGTTAAACTAAAGCAATATCAGGTAATCCGAACATGCTCGACAAATGATCTTCTGATCAAGAAAGCTTCTATGGTAATCCGTTATATTTAAATAAAATTTCTGGTATAATTAAAGTGTGACACTGAAAAAAAATAACTTGAATAATTCTACCAGTTTCGTATACATTTATGGATGTAATAAAACTAATTGGACTAAATGCATTTATTTTGTCACTGGTTTATTTCTTGCGGTTTTTCATTTTTAACTAAAAAATCCGAAGGCTCAGCCGGTTAACGGCTTTTTTCCTAATGCTTCTTTAAATAAAGTGGCTGGGTTAGGGCATGAAAAAGCAATAACTAAGAAAGAGAGATGATTTTCAGTTATTTTCCCAATTAAATGTTTTGTGTGACGCTATATCTTTTCACTAGAACGAAGAGTGGCTCCAAAAAAACAACAACATTACATTAAGCATTGAACATCTAAAAAAAAAAAAAAAAAACAGAAATCAAATCACCGAACAGCTTCTATTCCTCACACTTCCCCCCCCCCCTCCTTTATACTCAGTTGTTGATTTAAGTTCGACAGAAAGATTATCGATCCACTAGCTGTCGTAAGTTCTTCCTGCATCCTTGTGAAGCTACTAACACTTAAACAACACTACATTATTGGGATTTTTTTTTTTTTTTCCTTTTCCCGGTAAGACTAGTTGCCAACGCAAGATCGCATTGGAATCGAAACAACACTAGCTCAATGAAAAATGCTTTGAAAACTAAAATTAGTTTATTTTTTCGGGGGTTAGTTAAGATCTTTATAAGCAAAAATCCCCATTTCTACCTAGAAGTAAGCTAGAAATAAAAGCGATGTTCAATCATCGGGATCTAGAAAACATATTGGCTGGATGGATGAAATTAAACCCTGTGGATACAGAAATATCGTAAAAAAAAAAAAAAAAAAAACCGGCACGTGCAGCAGTACAGCTTTTCCCAGAATTCCATACAACTGTAAGTGCGAGAGAAAATGATCAAACGAGAAAGATTAAAACAGAGAAGGGAACAAGTCACAGACACACACACACAAACGAAAAGAGGAGCGAGAGAGAGAGAGAGAGGACCGTCTAAAACAACATCTTAACACGGGAAACATCAATCATCTGCGAGACAGGCCAATCCTTCCTGTGTTTTCTGGGTGGCCCAATCTACTCTTTAAAATCCCCATTCTTGGTAGCACTTACAGGTTCGATCACATTTTTAGATTAAAAGAACCCCCGATAAGTTCTCTCCAATCCATCATCTTTGGTGAGTGCCGCCGGGGATTTCCGGAGCAATCTGTCTCCTCTCGCAACCAGTCCGATTTGCAAGGCTTCGAATCAATTCTGACCGTGCTACGCGAACGCTGTCACTGTTGTTGTACTCTTCTAAGAGTTAAAGTGTACCCGGCCGAGTATTGAAGTGCATACTGAAGATAAGAAACAGAATAAATAAAATGGCGACTGATAAAGCAGAGAAAAATAAAGCTACACAAGTATTTATTGCAAAAAAAGAAAGTCATATCAATGCTTTCATAAGCAACAGACAGGAATAATACTTGGATACAATGCGTGGCAGTTTTTTTTTTTTTTTTTTCTTGGAAGAGTTTCGTTTACGTGTTTAATTGCTACATTTAGCATCCGATGAAAATTTTATCGCTACTGCGTTTTAAGAGCAAAGTCTGTGCACTTAACTGGAGACAGAAGACGTTTTTAGATCTTCTAAGTATGATATTGAGGTTTATTATTCATTTGGATTAAAATGACCATTAGAGAAAGAATACAAAACAGTAGTAAAACTAAAGTTACAGACCCGAAAAACTGCAGTTATCACACGTTAAATGTTCCAAAAAGCATCTAAGTCTATTTCCATTTATACTGCTACTTTTAACCCACTCAATGGCTTGAAAGGAATTATTTACACTTCATCAACTTCTCCATTCTCTTTTCCTTTTTACTCTTCATCCATTACGAACATTAACTCTTTCGTCGTAAAAGAAGGGATATCATTTTTGGTTTAATGCCAGTTTTGGTGCCTTTTCTGCTACACAGATAGATGCTAAGAGGGTGTAATACGCTCCATAAGTGATATGGTCGGAATTTGGAACCGAGCAAGCTCTTTCATTTTTTCGTTCGCTTTTAACACTATCCAGCAGGAAACTGGTTATAAGAGAGAGCCGGAATGCATTTAGTTGCAATAAAAAGAAAAAGAACTCTTCAATTTTTCCATATCCAATTCAATTCGGCTATCATTCTATTTATCGATTATTCTCTCTCTCTCTCTCTCGTGTGTGTGTGAGTGAGAGAGAGAGAGAGAGAGAGATCTACAATGCAGTTGCAACTTCATATGCAATCTAGAAAGGCCGATATTCATAACATTTACTTAAAACACACACATAAACTAAGAAAAAATGTTCCACTGCTTACTAAGAATAAGGATGCCGAAGAGATAAGCTGCACAAATTCCTTGGAAATTTTAATACACTCTTCCAAGGAAGAGTGTATTAAAACTCGATGGTTTTTAGAAACAACGAGAATTCGATGTTTTTTCAAACGAACAACAGTATGAAGACTAGTGCAACATTGTATCATTTAGTCTTGCGTTACATTAAGTCATAAAGCATATCAATACTGCGGTGGGAGATCTAGACTCGTTTTGAAGAAAACGATTGTAACATTAGGGTAAAAGATACTGAGAATTACTTAATTTTTTTTTTTAAATAATTTTTCTTCATCTAATGTACTTCATGTTCTTTTTCGCTAACAGCCTTTATGTAAATTTTTAATCGGCATTATAAATTCCAAATAATCACATATAGGAACGTTTTCTTTTTTGGTTATTTAACTGAAAATTCATAATAATTTTTTGTTCTCATTTCTTGACGAGAGGAATGATCGCCTATTATCCCCTCGCCCCATAGAACCGACACTGTCCTAAATCTCTATTTAGACTCGCATCGCTAAGCTGCGACACATCACAACTGGATTCTAGTGTTACCTGATTTGTAATACCCGGGAGGGGTAGAATTGGTAATCTAGAATCTGAATGTCCCATTAATTCTTGTCAATAATTTCACATGACACATCACTCTGATTATCTAAACACCCAGAGAATAACTATTAATGTACCGCTAAGAGCATGGAAAAAAAAAAAAAAAGCAGGCGATATGGTCAACTTTCAGAGAAGGAAAACGCATATCGATGAAAGAATTTTTGGCTTCCTAGAACGTCATAATCATCACTTAACCTACACGAGATGTTCAAATGTAATTCGGTTTTCTAAACATTGCAGTCGACTAAAAAACGTAACTTATATAAACTAATAATTTCATCAATGCGTTTACGCGCCGGCAAAACTGGAAATTCCGGTAGCTGCGTTCCCGTGACATCAAGCAGCGACTCCTTCCCTTTGCTAGAATCGACTAGCACCATCCAGAACAATTTCATATGATCAGGAGAATTTCCCATTTAACGATCTATGAAGTATACTTGAATAGGTTTTGAAGTTGACAGTTTCTATTAAATGATATGTAGTCACGTGTAGATGCAAAATTTGTAACGACAGTTAAAAGCTTCAAACAATGCGACAGCCATCATTTAGAAAAAACCACGATGGAAACATATCAGTTTCCATCGGCTGTAGCGTCTCTTCCAAATAAAAGTTTCTGCATATTACTCAATCCTTGCAGAACTCCACTAAAAATCCACTACAGATGATCTCTAGAATTCGCAACAAACCCAATAAACTTATCAGTGTCGCTCCGTCAAACATTTTTACTCCCCCAGAAAGAAAACAACTCGTGCAAGATAGAAATATTACTGAAACTGTAATCAGATTATTTTAGGAATAACTAGATGCTATAAAGCAACATAAGGCAATATAGAGTGTCTCTAGAGGCTCCATTTTATCCTGGCAGGGATAAAATGCATTTCCCCACAGTTCAGAGCAACCCTGCTATAACACTAGCAAAGATGGCAGCTGCACGCAAAAGCCCTAGGGAAGAATAAATTTTGCAGGTCTGAAAGGATTTACATTTGAGTTTTCCAAGTCTTCTGGGACTAACTTCGTATTCTCATTTCTCAAATGCTGGAAGAAGTTTACGCTCCCATGAGGTGCTAAGCATCGGCTATAAATTTCTAATTATGTCATCTGATCTCCTTAATGAACATAAAGACGCAGGAAAGAGCTAGATTTCAATTCTTTCGGGAAGCGAAAAATGTTTTCTAGGCAAGTTTGTTTCACACCAGGTACCATGGTTTTTCTTTATGGAAATTTCGGTGTTTTTAAAATAGTTCAAAGAGAAACTCGACCAAAGAAGACACGCAGTTGACATACTGTACATAATACAATGGAACCTTGACTTAATCTAATCGACTACAGCCTTAATGAACACAGACTGAAAAAAATGATATTCTAGAGTCGTGACTAATAGACTGAACCCATTAAAAACTTCAACAACAAGTAAGCACGCCCGAAGAGTGTTTGTACATTTTTTCCATTCTCAAAAAATGCTTGAATATAATGACCGACTCAACACCATCTCCTCCCCCAATACACACCTGGGTTCGAATCCTGTCTAGAATGCGATGATCTTTATAAGAAGGTTTTCAATTGAAGGTGGGTTAGCTGATAGGCGGCAGGCTTTTTCCTCTCCGAAACTCAAGTTTTTCATCCTGCAAAATATAAACCACCAGAAGAATATACGCAATTAGCAGACAATATAATGGTCTCATAGGCTCATAGCCTTCGTTGTTTCGTATAGGTAAATCCGGATCGCAAACAAGAAAAAAGTGCAAAAAAAAAGAAGCCCCTCCCCACAGATCCTGGAAATAAAGTAATCAATCTTGCTCATGAAAGCGTCTTTTGCAGAAGAACTACAAGTAATTGCTGGAAGTATTTAGGACTTAGGACCAACGCCTTTCTCCCGAATAGGCAACCCTTCGCTGAGCGCAACAAAGTTCTCGACAGATTCTTCTCTTGGACAAAGGGAATAGAAGAATCCGATATCTTACTTTCTGGATAATATCTTTACTTTCCATTAATTCTCTCTCTTTGAGAATGAAGCCGATGGATTTGCTTATATACAAATATATATGTATATATAGAAAGTTTTTTACCTTGGGTGTAATATACGTTAAAGATACCAAGCTATTTTAATTATAAACCTGGTTTTAATCCATTTCCACCTCTATATAGATATCTCATATACAAGTCACTTGTATATGAGATATGCATGACTTCTGTATTGCTTCAGCCTTCAGTATCTCTCCCGAGTCTAGCTCCCACTGAAGAGACCTCAATAAAGGTCGAAACCGGTCAGGGTAGTGGCCCTTTGCATTATACACGCCCGAAAAGGGGATGTGCTTTGCATTATGGGATACATAGTAAGGCAAGTGATATGAAGTCATTAGCCTCTATACACAAGTAGCTCAGACGTGAATATGTTTCACGCGCAAAACTGTTTTGCTTCCTTGGGAAAAGGATTAAAACCAAGTATAAAATTTCTTGGTATCTTTAACGTATAATATATATATATATATATATATATATTTTTTTTTTTTTTTTTTTTTTAAATATTTTTTTTAATTTTTTTGAGACGGATGTGGAAGAAGTATAAACCTAAGATTTGCTGACTATTTCCAAATCTTAGTACTACTGTCACGGCATCAAATCAGTTCACCCACCGACTTTCTTCTGAGGCACAAGTACAGTGCTGAAAAGTTTATAATTCCAAACTGAGAGCCAAAAAGTCATTCCTTTCTATTATCGTTCATACTTTTCAGCTTCTAAAATCAGCGATTATCAACAGACTATAACAAAAAAATAATAATAAAATAAAATAACAATAATTTTTTAGGAAAAAAAAAACAAATTCAAACACACTGGAAATTATCTTCCACCAGCTTACCATTGATATTTACAGAAGTCTAAAAAAACAACAAACGTGTACTATTCTGGTAAAACAGAAATTTAGCCAAGACTTATACCCTCTTATCTCAGAATGCGCTTCCATGCCTAAAATACATCGATCCCCAACTCTACACACAAACTACCAAGACACATGAGGTGAAAAGTAGAAGTGTTAATGGGACAGTATTGTTCCACCTACTTCATTTCTACTCAGATTCGGATTGCTGCTCTTTTTATAATGCACACGGAACAAGAGCAACTAACTTTCCCCGCGAACAAGATGAGATATACTTTGAACTATTCCATTCATTCACGTTCTTCAACTTCTTCTTCCTACTATACTAGCTCCTTCTTAAGACCAGAGAAGATCTGGAATCACTGAAAATAAAGAGCCAAAAGGCTTCACTTCGGCGAGGCACACTTATTCAAATTAAGTGGATATTGAATCCAACATTATTTCAAAGCCGAATAGAGAAACTATAAAAGTTTCGGCGGATCCAAGCGTATGCAAACCTTTCATGACAGTAGCTGGAATAGTCATGCAAGTTGTTCCAGAAGCTGAAGCAAGCAGAGGTTTTCCTGAATTCCATCAGTACCAAAAATTTACCATTTCACTAATCAATGGAAATAAATTGGACATTTTTTTTACCATAAGTGAGGACTCTGTGTTTCCCCATAATACCCTCTCTTACAATTCTTAATTCCCTTATTGGTAATAGATAGGTAAAGCATGTCCATTCGTAAGGTCTGCTAGATGACACTCTTTTGTCAAGAGCTAATTGAAATCAGATCCTACTGAATACCAAGTAGAATTTATTCTTAAATCACCAACAATTAACACATAATACAGTACTTGAATACGGCTTGAAATTATCCAGCAGAGCACGTTACTTTATTGTACAAAATTGTCTTGTAATCTATTTCTTTGTTTCTTAATAATATTCGCTCTCTTTCTGTGTATCTGATCTTCTCTCTCTCTCCATTTAATTACCAGTTTATTATTATTATTAACCAGGGCTCGACAAATTACGCAAAATCCTACTCGACACGGGAAAATATATAATTTTCTTCCCTTTTTTTTTTTTTTTTAATGATTTGTCTCGATAATTCAATAGGAGTTCCGTAAACTGATTAGTGGTGCTGTATTTTTGAAGAACATTTCTTTGGTGCGAGAACCAATTACAAGCAGAAGAAGTCTCTGAGTAATAACAGGAAGAACGGTAAAAACAACATTGATTTTTGGGTAGAAATATATTTTTTACATTAATTTTTGTTACTGGAATGGTCCGCTATATTACGCATATGCTTCTGTATTTTCTTAAAGTTAAAAAAAAAAAGAAAGAATTTATTTTGAAAATTAATTTTTATTAAATAAAAAAAATATTCTATTATGTACAGTGTAACTACTCGCCAACTGGCAAAATCTAGTGACAAAATTTATAATAAAAAATGATGATGGCAAGTTTGGTACTTGAAATTGGTTTATTTCAATTGTGAAAATGTATTTCATCTAATTATACTGAAGGTGAAAATCATTACATATTTTTAATTGAATAATCAAAATCCGTGGCTACACAAGGAAGTTATGGGATTTTAATTCATCCCTATTGGCGCTCAACATGTTTAAATATCTATTATGAGCCTACATGCATGCGCACGTGAGGGATACGAAGAAAAATATGTACTTTTCCTGATACATGTGCATTCACCGGAAAGTGAATGTGAGATAACAACATAATCAGAAATGTTTCAAAGTATAGTGAATTATTAAACCCACATACTTTAAAGGAGCAAAAACAAGTTCTGCGCAACGTTTCGCGATATTTTAAAATCAACTATTACTAATGGTTAACTCAAGAACCAATAGATGGCGCTACCGATAACTTACTAGATAGTGCAGATCAAAAGCAAAATCAAAATATATTGTGTCACTCACCGAATCTTTTCGTTAACGAACATGGACAACAAAGATAAGTTAGTAATTTACTGCAAAAGCTATTGTAGGAAACAACTGGTCTGGGCTATTATAATTCAGCTATTTACAACGAAGTTTCTACTCACATAACTAACCGGCTTGCCTTAATTCATACTAACATAATTCAAACTACTCGTATAGTTTCCATTGGCTGCTTATAATCCAAACTAGGATTACGTTTGCAATAAATTGAGTCTGTTATATTAAAACAGCCATGTTTTATGATAGCATTAAAGTCTTTCTATGTGTAAAGTCATTTCTTTTTGCGATCTACAAGCATCCTAATGCTTATTTAAACTGTAGATGTTACGGCTAGAAACCCCTCCTCTTATCCACACAACACCATAGGCGGAGTTATTGATTTGATCCCCGAACCCCAGATACATCATCATGATCTCCATCCTCTCGCAGAATAGGGAGTTTCCGGTGATTAGATACACAGGGATACATGCATCTTTTAGCCTAGACTCTTCCTCCTCATCTCTCTCTCTTGGGCTTCCCTGCTTCCATACAGATATAAAGCCACATCCATACACATGGGTAAATCTATCACTTTAATTGATGAGTCAATTCCCTTGTCAAGCCAAGTCTTTTGTTTGGGGAGCTTTTGATTGAAGTCCCTCTGGTAGTAAGGGGGGGGGGGGGAATTGAAGCAGTCGCTAGGCGACCAGTAGAAAGTGTGCTAGCAATTCAAGCTGCTATTTATGACAGATTTTATGGCTAATTTTATACCTTTCTGAGTCATCAGATGGGGTCAATATCCTTACTAGCACATATGAGAATAAGAGATTGACGTCAGATTTGGGAGGGGAGTAGAACGAAAATGCCTCAAATAAAGAGCCGACTAGAGAGTGCCGTATACTCCTCATTTGCATAACAAACTACTCCTCTATAAGATGAGTACGTGATGGGCATTGAAAACACAGAATGTCTATGTATCTAGATGCATTAAAAGCTAAAAAAAAAATCCATCATCTTTACAAACACTTCGATAATGAACCAAATTAGAGTATGATTTTATCACGATGTAAGTTGCTAATCTATCATCAGTCCAAATGGAATGATGCGAATAGTGTGGTGCCGTGTGCAAAAAAATCAATTAAGTGTTCTTTAAAAGTAAATGGACTCCCTAACACACTTGCTTATGTTGCAGAAACTGTTGAAACAAAGGAAAAGTAAAAAACAAAACAACACACACAAATAATAATAATAATCACAAAATAAACACAAGCAAGCATTTCACGTATCGGAAGGTGGTGAAATCAATGCTAATCAGATAGAATCTGTGTTCGGAGGCACCTCCCCAATTTTGCTGAGAATGTTAGGAGTAAAATAATTGGTGGGGAGAACACATTACTTCCGAAACACGTTGTACCACCCGAGGCCAAACTACAATGAGAACAGATAAGAAAGGAAACAGCCTCTTGAAAGAGAACTCTTTAAAGCACCTTATATTTCGTCCCTGAATCATAAATGATTTCAAAGAGTGAAGCTAACTTTTAATAGTTCAAGTCCGTGAAGAGAAATAGAAATATCATTACAGTAGCTTTTTTTTTTTAACTGTATTGTCGTTTAGGAATTCTCGTCCTTTTTAAAATTTTAATTATGACGAAATGCATCGCATCAGAAATACTTAAGGTAGAGCAACTGCATATACTATTTTATGCAAATAATTTCTATTTTGTTTTTTAGCATTCATTCTCTCACAGAAAAAAATATCAGCCTCGATGAATTAAAGAAGTGGAATGGCATAAGCAGCTTCCTAGATTAATCATCTTCTCGTTTAAGTCAAAGTATTAAGATGATAATAGCCAGCTTGTGGTGTTATACTTGGTTTAGTTACAAGTTTAGAATAAATTCGATGTGTTAAAATAAACGGGAGACTGTAGTGTTGGGAAAAAGAAATAGAAATCGTCTGCGAATCGCATGGGATACAGTAAAGTCACTTAACTGGCTATACAGTGCTCCGATAAAAAATAAAAATATGCGAATTGGTGGAAAATAACAAACTGTGTCGAGAAGATGCATTTGATTCGGACCAGTCGCCCAATAACAGAAGGCGCGCAAGTGAAATATTGCTTTTTCTGTCTTATAGAACAGCGCTTCCCAAACTGTGGGCCGCAGCCCCCTTGGGGGCCGTTAGTTTTGTTGAGGGGGCCGTGAAATAACGAAAACAAATTTAAAATGTTTTAACACTAAGTGTGGCATGTCAAATGTGTATGTAAGACGCTAAAAATAATATTTGTATTTGATTTTTGCAATATTCGCTGTGTATGTTTGGTATTGAATATAAATACAATAAATATTATAATAATACTTCGGTATTTCGATTTTTTTTTTTTTTTTTTGATGAGGGCTGTGAAATATTTTAATTTTTCCAAAGGGGACCTTTACATCCATAAGTTTGGGAAGCACTCAGAGCCGGCGCTAGGGTCTTTGTCGCCCGCGTGCAATTTCTATCTATCTAAGCGCCCTGTAACGATCCTGGCGTGTGTGGTTCTTTTACGATAATAAAAATTTAAATTATTTGAAATTTCTTACATAAATTTTGACAGAACAGCCACACGTTGGTTCGCTAAATGTAACGAATCGGGGGTGTTGACTAAGCAGGATAATCGTTAAAAACCCGAATATTCAAAAAATTCTCAAAATTTAAAACAAATTCTGATAAAGCCACTTCACTTTAGTCGTTGAATATAATGATACAGGGATTATAGCCTTCTCACCGACCCGAATCGCTAACAAAATTAAAATGAATTTTAATTAAAGTTAAAATTTATTTGAACTAAAGCTTAAAAAATTCTTGCATTTAGTAACTTTTACAAGTTACTAAATTCTTAGTAACTTGTAAAACTTTTTTAATAATTTTTACAAGTGGAACTATCTTTTAGGAAAATAAAAGAAACTCAAGATAGATGAGAAAATAAGAAAATAATTCAGAAATAATCAGAACATTTAGTATAAGTATTCAAAAAATAACATCTTTACAGAATAACAGAAAATAAATTAAATTACATAAATATACTTGACAATTTTTAAATTAAATTTTAGGGTTCTTGATTTCATATTCACCAAATTAGAAATAATGGTCTTAACGTCTAATTCCGCACATACAACATTTTCAATAGCTATTAACGCCAAACTAACAAGCCTTTTTTGTGACATACTTGTTCTTAACCCATTAACGTACCAATTAAAAATCAGAAAGCTGTCGTTTTTCTGCCAATGTTTTGAGCGACGAGTTGCTAGATCAAATTCGTCATTATTTGAAAAAAATGATGAATTTGAACAAACGCAAACGGAATAGCCGATACACGCCGTTGGAAACTTTTCTCGGCTGAAAGGAAATAGGCACAAGATTGTCTAGCGTCTATATTCAGTTGTATTTATACGTGAAACCAAAATTCAAAATCAATTTTGGTGTAATAAACCAAAGACGTGTCATAGACGGCTTTGTATGTTAAGGGATTAATTTGTAGTAATCTATACAAGAAATTGAAATTATCATAATGTTTTTAGTTGTTCAAAACGTTCTATTAACGAACACATTGCAACGTCTAGAAGTGTATAAAATACATTCACTCTAAATTTATCTTCTGGAGATTGTGGCGTTCCGTCATGATGCTCGTAGTCAAATTGTCGTGTCTTCTTTCGTCGTCGGACTTCCGTACCAGTTTTAAATTCTTGTTCTCCATCCACCTCTTCACTCAGTTCTTTTGCCGTTTTTAGAACTTCTTTAAAATTTGTATCTGATCGATACTCTTGTAAGAATATTTTTAAGTTTTCGATAGATTCTAAAGCAAGTCTAATGTTTATATTTTTGTCCTGAAGCATTTTACTCACAGGGTTTATTCTGTTAAGTAAATCATGCCAAGTTATAAGAGAGCAAATAAATTTGTAGTCCTTTATTTCAGCACATAATGTTTGTGCTTCATGCTGAGTTTCTTTATTAAAATTTTCGTTATTTAAAATTTCAAAAAGTGCATCGTAAATTTCTCGTAACTGATATCGTAGAGAGTGGGTTGCATTAATTTTACTTTCTCATCGCGTTTTTGATGGCTGTTTCAATGTTAATTTTTTACGAACTTTAAAAGGATTGCCCAACGTTTGTGAGAGAATGAAAAGAAATTGTATATTTCTTGAATAATTGCAAAGAAACTAATTGTATCTGCATTCACTTTGGCTGCATCATTAATGATTAAATTTAGAGTATGAGAAGCACATGACACGTAAAAAGCTCGAGGATTTTTGTTCAAAAGCAAATTTTGGAGCCCATATTTTTTCCCTTTCATATTTTCCCCTCGACCTCGCATGTCTTCAATGGGAATGTTCCATTATTGTTGCACATAAACCACGTCCTGTGGAATCTGATATATCTGCAAAACCTAAAAGGTTTTCCCTGATCTTGACAATTCCATTGTCACAGGAAACAAAGCGAATAATAATGGTTATTTGTTCTGTTTTACTTACATGAGGTGTGCAGTCTAAAATGATGGAAAAATATTTAGATTTTCGAATTGATAATAAAATTGTATCCCTGATTTATCTTTTGTTTAAAAGCAATTTTGGAGTCCATATTTTTTCCCTTTCATATTTGCCCCTTGACCTCGCATGTCTTCAATGAGAATGTTCCATTTTTCCAGTTGTTCCATTATTGTTGCACAGAAACTAAACTAAAAAATAAGTTTCCAATATTTCATTTTGACTGTCTTTACTCAAATAGTGAACTCTATTGTTTCGTTGTAGGGTCCTTTCAACATGATTTTCCATAACTGGATCAAACTTCGCAGACAGTTCGACTAATTTTAAAAAATTGCCGTTATTCCTTTCATATAATTTATCAGATGATCCGCGAAAAGCTAAATTTTGGCTACCAAGGAATTTTATAATTTCAATCAAGCGTTCTAAAACACTCGTCCAATGTTTCTTTTCCATTGAGTCTGGCAATCAATAGTAGTTTTGTTTTTTAAATTTTTATCAACTTCCTTCCATTTTAAGAAATTTTTCATGTGAGTTAAACTAGTCTCACGACTATGAAAAATTGTACTTACATTTCTCCAATCGTTATAACCTTCTACAAGACTACTTGATTCGGTAGGTGCGAAAGGTTTGCAACGAAAGCAAAAAACAGAATTTAAAGTTTTGGAATAAATGAGCCATGTTCTTGGCACGAGCTCACCGTTTTCCATTTTTCTATTATAATACGTGTCGCCAAATTTATGACCATATGCATCTCTGGGATGTATTATATTTTTCTTTTGAACAGGACCCATTTCAATTAAAACAACTCGTAATTTTTCATCAATATTTCCCCATTCACCTGGATCTTCTAAATTTACAGAGACTAAGAATGTGTTAGTATCGTGGTCAACTACAACTAAATCTTCTCCTAACTATTTTTCACTTAAATCATGCGTCTTGTTATCTTGTTCAACAGTTGCAATAGTACTTTCATGTAAACTGGATGGTGTGCGCGGTTCTTCAACTCTGATTTCTGATGTATCGAATTGGTTACAATCTGCATCAGAATATTTTAATATTTTAACAAATTTATTAACAGCCCCAGTTTATTTCTTAACATCTGCTTCTTCGCAGCTTGACGCTTACGATTTTGTGCACCAGATAACTTTTTTTTAATTTTTGATTCCATTTCTATTTTATACCCACAAGAAATTATTACACAACACGACACAGAGACGAAATAATAGTCCGCACTGCGCTAATGTCAGTAGCCTACTGAGATGCGTACCATATGACTGGTTAACTAGCAACAAATGTTGTGTACGAAAATTCGTTTCTGCACATAAAAACCGTTCACCATCTCACTTTAGATAGACTGCAGTAGACACAACGTTCTGTAGGCAAGCATTTAGCCTGCTCTCGCTGCAAAATTGTAAACAGCCGGCTGATCAAAGAGGCGGCAATATACAATTTTTTTTAAAAATTTTTATTCGGTGTATCCGGCCTTATTTTAATATTGATCATTCTAAGAATTTTTTGTTTTCATGATAAAAATGTTGTTTCTTAAAAATGAACTTATGAACGGTGCCACGGCGGTGGCGCCCCCCCCTTCGTAGCGGCGTCCACATGCCCGCTTCCGTCGGCCCTGGAAACACTGTTATAGAAGACTACACAATATTCCCGTATGTGCTCAACAGGATCGACTCAGAAAATTCAGACTGTCCATGCATTGTAATCAGTGCATCCTGTACAGCCTGTGATGGCAGTTTTCTAGCTCACTGATAGGAATGAAGCAATCTAGGATTATCCATCTGGTGGTGGTGGGGGGGGGAATGCTCAATGCTACCATAACAGCCATAGATAAAAGTCACAGATCTGTTTGCAATATTCCTGTTCGCTAAGAGACACTGCAGGGCATTTTTCAGATCACTGTAAAGCGCCATCTCTGATCCCAAAATCATTGTCAATTAACAGGAATCTTGATTCGTTGGCGCGCACCATCTTTTATTGTCACCAATCCAAAAATCCATTCTCCTGATGCCAACAGCATTCCATGCACAGCTAATGCAGCTCCTGTCAGCACCAAGTTTTTACCAAATGGCATCCCAATGTCTCTCAGAAGTAAAATTGTGATATGTATTTAAACTGTAATGTCTGACAAGAACTAACACTACATAAGACCAGTATTGTTTGTTAAAGGGAGATTTTAGAACTACTAAAACTCTTGGTTTTATATTTAAGTCTGTATGCAGAAACTATTAGCTATATAAGGTGGCGACAGACCCATTCTGTCATCCATCTTCATGTTGATTTTTAGGCTAAAGTTATTCTTGATCTTGCTGGTCTTCCCCAGACGAAGAATATCTTCTTAATAGTTTCAATAACAATGGCTACCAACGGTTTATGCTCTTAGGGACGTCCCCCAGAGTGCTTTCTGGAGGTCACAACCATTAAATATTCTCGAGTTCTTCGTGCTAGACTGAAAGGTAAAGCATTTAATTATGGCACTGCTAAATTGATGAGAAGTGTAGTTTTTTTATCTGGTATCCAGTTTTCGTCTAATTACTACATAATAATGCTTTGCATTTTTATTAATCTTTATTATTATTTACTGTTTGTAGCTTTATTATGAAATAATACTGATAGATATAATCTTGTCGTCATCTGAAATCCTTTTGACACTGCCTTTAGTCAAGGCTCTGGATCAAAAAAATTATATTTTTATCTAAATATAATGCAAGCCTACGATCGTTTTGGGGCTCTTGAACAGATTTAGTTTATTATTTAGAAAATCAAGTAAAATAACTATTTTGCCTCTATCACGTACACAAAATGTCGACCACTTTTTTACATATTCAAATAAAATCGTTAAAATAACATACGAGAGTCATTGTTCTGGTCACATGGCCAGCGAGGATAAGGTAATAATTTCTACATTCAGTCCGTTGTAATCCCATCTGTGAGTGATAAATATCGTGCGCTTGATTTTCTGTTTCCAGTTTATGTTGCGCAAAATAAGACTTCAAATTGGAGGAAGAATCCGACTCGGAACAGATATAGTGCATTTTACATGACAATGTAGAGGTCATTCGTGAGAATTATCTATCTGATCTTACAGAAAAGTATGAAAGTGCTTCTCTTCACCCCCCCCCCCATCCCATACAGTCCTAACGGGAACTTTCTGGATTTCAATCTGTATCCTAAGTTGAAAGAACCACTCAATGGAAAATATTCCGATTGCTTTCCCCAATCCCCAATTTTATCCGGGCTCGTGACCGGCATATGGCTAGGACGTCTTCATGACTGTGATCCATGTATGTTCACCGGGTCAGTTTTCTTGTTCTGGGGGGCGAAAAAAAACTGTCTCCCACTGTGTGAGACCGGCTAACTCACCTTTAGTCGAAAGAGACCAGATAAAGGTTCCTCGCGTCACTGACGGGAACCGAACCCAGGTCTTTTGGAACCAAAGGGCTTCGTTTATACTGACTGAGCTACGGAGGCTCAACAATGGAAGCTTTGGACTCAAATCCCAATGCTGATTGGATTAATTTTGTCTATGGCTCTGTACCAAATGACAGAATTGTCGATCCGAGGGAAAAAAAAGTACAGTAACAGCCTAACTGATCAAAACATGCACAATCTACAAATGCATTATGGCCAAGTTGCAGTTTTCGAATCCAGAAAAGTATATGGCTAGGACGTATTCATGGAAATCGAGTTGCTTTAACCGGTTTGAAAATAAGTTTTGCTTTTAAGCATATATAACTGAAACTGTAATAATTACTAGTTTACAATATGAAAAATTCAAGCAAAAATCAAAAGGTGCATACGTCACTTAGTTTGCTTCTTAATAAGTCTGTTATTTATATGCGTAATACAATTCTCAACTAGGCTTCGAGAAAGGTTTTCGAAATGTCTATAACTTCCACATAAATAGCTTAAAGCTACTCATTAGAGTATTTCTCAATTCCGTGAACGGAAACGCATATTAATTTGCAGAGACTTAAGAAGGGAAAAATTATAAATATAAGCAATTCTAATTTGGGAGTTTTTTTTTTTTTTTTTTTTTTAACAGTGTTTATACACTTTTGTTCCTTGGACGTTACCTAGCATGATACTTAAAAGGTAACAGTTTTTTTTTTGTTGTTTTTTTTTTTTCAGAAGTAATACTTCTTACTGCTACTGTGCACGACCCAACTGTGCATTACTATTAGATAATGCACAGTTGGGTCGTGATTTATTTTTTTAGGTGAAATGGAATTTTTTTTCTGATTAGGTGGGCCGGTAAAAAGGTTGCGAAACACTGACCCAGTACATTGTGTGATACTGTCAAGCTATCAGATAAAAGAAAAGATCGTTAAAGAGGGGAGAGTTTTTAAAGAAGGGGAAACAACGGTTTTAATATCACCGAGAAACAATAGATATTAAGGGCCCTTGTAACAGTCTGCTAGTTCTATTGACATACGAGCAAATGACTGGTATCAGTCACCTTCCCCATAGCGTGTCCTTGGGCGCAAGGTGCTGTTGCACGTTTAGCTATTCGACCTTAACGTCCGTATGCTTTTTTTTCCTTCCCCTCTCTGCTGTTGTTGTGTGTGTGTGTGTGTGTGTGTTTATTTCTAAATTATATTCATTTTCTTCGCACGGTTAGAGACTGCTAAATCATAGTCTGTCCCGGATTACGGCCAGGAACCTCACTATATAATCTCGCAGGGGATAAAAAAATCGAAATCATGCCATTTGCACATACTAGGTTATTTATTCCATTATTCATGTTTTTGACCTAGATTTGATTCGTGTTTTCAACTTGTATCTCTGTGTACAACTTCTGCTTAATACGAGAACGTATTTAGATATATTGATTCTACAAATGCTATTATCCATGAGGCTGGTCCTGACACGAAAGACAATGTAAATGATTTTTTTCACCTTGCACAGACCATCATTTGCTATTTAGGAATGAAAAGCAAAACAACAACAAATCTGCTTATATGAATTCAAAAGTTTTTGACTTGCTAATACGTGCAAAATTCACTATTAAAAAAAAAAAAGAAAGAATAAGAAAACAAACTGACGAAAATACGCAATTTTTATTCCGATGTCAGTTGTGATCACTGATTGTATCTTCCTTCTACAAAGTTATCTGGAATAACAGCCTAATTTTTCGAACTGTAAACAAGCATAACGGCCTCAAGAGTCACTAATGCGCATGCGTCAAAACTCCCATTATTCCACTTCATAAATTTCAGATTTGACCTTGCAATTGAAATAACCAGAATGAAACCTGTACAGTCATAAAAGATACTGCATATAAAATGAAAGAAATAATAATAAAAAAATAAGGAACAAAAGACAATTGCGGAATGTCTTAAAAAATATATACTGTATATATTTCTAATGTGCATGTGTAGAGAGCACCAAATATGTATCATCAAGGTGAGTTCTCAAATATTTAAACGCTATTAATGGTTGTAGAGGCCTTGCCATTAGGCAATGCTAGTTTTGCTTCCCGTAAGTGTAATGATTGCCGTCATGACATGGCATTAAAAGTATTAAGCTTCATGGCATGTCAATTAAAGTCACGATATATCCTTTAGACCTTCAGGACTTACAGCTTTGAAAAAAAAAAAAAAAAAAAAAAAAAAAAAAAAAAAAAAAAAGCTTTTCCTATATGAACCAGAATGTGCAGGCTATCTAGCAAATGTAATTTACATTCCTCAGTGAAGGCCATTTCATCCATTTAAATGAGTGGAATATTACCGATTTCCATCTATCTCATACAACTCCGGATAAATTCAAAGACCGTTTATCATTAAGTATTATATGTTATTATTAAATATGCACCAAAATAAAATAAAAAAATAACGGAACAAGGTGATAAATATAATAAAGACTAGTTGTAATCGAATGTCGTTAATTACTTCATGAGCTTAAATGTGGGAAATATTCGTGATATTTAGGACAGTGTCCTTAATATATCAAATTCACCAGACCGTACAAGATTATACAAGCCGTTCCTTAATCAAGTATTACTGCTGCACTGGAATGATACAATAATAATAAAGGCAGTTAATTCTAAAAAAAAAGTTGACGTTAAAAGTTTTACACAAGGACAATAATCTAGGGAACTGTTGGCTACACCTACGCATGTATAATAGTGCCACGTGATCAAAACACACACATGAACTTCGAAGACTATAAGTTTAGAATTCCTCAAATCAGTCAACGCAGCGCTGCTGCCCTCTATCCGTTTTAAAAAATAAAAATAAATAAAAAGCCATCACTATCAAGTTGAAAGATGATGAATTGGAGTTTGGGAGCAAAACTGAACCACACCAGGATACTGCCACAATATTTCTAGTCACGACTAATGATAGAAAAAATAAAATAGCGAGTTAGAAAACTCCAACTGAATATTTTTTCACAAATATAAATTTTCCCTGCGTAATTTTTTTTTAGTAATTATGTTAATAACGAAAAAAAAATTAAATTTATTACGGTTATAAAAACTTGAAGATCTAATTTATTATTTCTTTTATAATTTTCTCTCATAGGTTTGTGCTGGTACGGAGATGGCAAGTGGGTCTTCGTGGTGCTCAGTCTCAGGGTGGTTATAGCATGTGCATCCATGGCTGTCGACATTGTGTTCCCGTCAACCTTCTGCTTAGGTTATCGAGAGTGACTACAGTGGAGTTTGTTAGGTTGTGGCGGACAAGCAATTACAAGGCAGCATAAACGCATCTGGTGGTTGGTAAGCGAGGGGGGGGGGATTCTTTTGAATGTTAAGAAATAAGTTTTAAACGATTACAGTTAATTATTTTATGTTGAATCCAAAAAAAATTCCACCCCAAAAGATATTCCGAGTATAAAACAGATCGCAATTTCCATCTTAATCCTAGCAGAGTAAAAGACATATCCTATTAGTGTGTTTTGTAGTTATCTGAGAGATTTACACGCCAAGGAAGTTAACAGGAGGATTTTTCTCTCAGAGGTCCCATACGGAGGATTTTTCGTCCCTCAAACAGGCAAACTGGGCACGTGAAGACACAGATCTATAAACATAAATACTTATTCTTAGGGGGGGGGGGGTTGAAATAAAGGAGTGCTGCATTAATTCGCCGTTACCCCTAATCACGAGACTATCTATCTTAAGGAAGTGATGGGTTGAAGAAGAAAGATCAAGACTCCATCTTTGTTGTATGACAGAGCGTTTCTTAACCTGGGGGGTTCGTGAGCGTATATCGTAAGGAGCTTATCTATATCATTGCATTGCATTTATATTATATAAATTATAGCATTTTTAAAACAAAAGTTTTGATAGAATCATTTTGTTTGTTTGTTTTTTTCCCGCAAAGGGGATATGAGCAAGTGCTTAAGTGTTTGTGGTGTAAGAACGTAGGATATCAGGATTTATAATTTCATAGTTAATGATATCTCCAACTGATTTATTAATCATTATTGACTTGGAGAGAGAGAGAGAGAGAGAGAGAGAGAGAGAGAGAATGTTAAACGACAAGGAAAAGCCATATATGTTTTTCTGCTGAGACTCCATTTCGTCTGGTGACACGAAATATTCTAAATCAAAATATATTTTCGATTTGTTCCTATTGTCATGAAATTTCAACGTCTCTTCTTTGTGTCATGTTATGAATTAAAAAGGAAAAGTAATAAAGCAAAATGAAGCAACTGTTCATATTACTTTAAAAATGTCTAAATAAATCGTATGCATGTGTGTATCCATAGTGATTAAGTGAATGAAGGATTAAAATACCTACTTTCCTTAAAGAAGTAGAAAGTTTACAGAGTGGTGACTTAAAATGCGGCTACTGTGCAAAAAAAAAAAAAAAAGTTGGGGAGTACTTAAATGTATACCCCAATTTAAAAATAAACATTTTGGAAAAATTCCCTCTTTGATAACGGCTGTAACCAGTAGAGAACTAACTACAACTAAGTAAGTGGAGAACTGCAAGTGCAAAAAAAAAGATGCGCGAGAGAAGAACGGTGGCAGGGAGAAATCAAGCCTACGCGAAGTGACTAATATCAATTTCTAGAGAACGTCCATTGCATTCTGGTCTCACGTGAAGTGGGTAAACATTTTCATCTCATTTATTTAATCACTTGGGAGTGCGTATAGCAGCTGAAAGGATGAAGTTCTCAATTTATATATTTGCTATCTCAACAATCATGGGATACTCACGCTATTGTATTTTTTGAAATGATGATTTCATCTCGATGTCAAATAAGCATAAGGACATGCATCAGGTTATTAACTCACATTTTAGAGATTTTTAACATGTATCAGAGTGCTGTGTTTGTAATATGAAATTTATGAAAAATAAGATACAAGATCAAAAACTTTACGACGGCAGACTAATATTTCATTACATTCTGTATATCACAATATGGGGGGGGGAGAGGGTTTAAAAATGCGAAAAAGCGTAATGGATCCCTTCACTGAAATTCTTTTGTATGTTCTACATTTCAACTGGACGCCTCTGTTGCTCAGTTAATTAAATGCATTATGTGATTGGGAAGATCTAAGTTTGAACCAGACATGTAAATATTTATAAAGACTCTTGAAGTTGAGTTAGTTGCTCTCAGACGGAGACGGTATGGTTTTTTTCTCCCGAAAAACAGACAGAAACAATGAGTGAACATGCGTAACTGGCAGAACATTCACGTTATGGTCGTATTTATCCGTGACTTCTCATTTCAACTGAAATTAAGAGGTGAAAAAGGTACTTTTTTTTTCTTCTACAGGAGAAATATATTTTAATTATACTGATGTATGCTGGCCTAATATGAACAGCGAGCAGTGTTTAATGCACATTCAGAATGGACGTGTACCGACTAATATTAACTAACATCTGTAATATAAAAACAGTTTTTTTTTTCTCTCTCTCTCATCCCGAAGCGATGATGTTCCCCTCTTTATTAGACGCCTTCATTACGTAGCACAAGTTACAGGCAAACAGAGTTCTTAAAAACTGCAATAACAACAAGTCTAGGTTCGTTTTCATCTACACAACGCCATAAAAAGTTAAAGTTTTAAAGCGAAACATCTATCAGCGATGAATAAGGTTTAAGGCAGGGAAAAGTGGCCCCCTTTTACCTTTTTCAACTATTCGTTTGAAGCAGACGGTATCAGTTGCAAAAGTACTTCTCGCATTTTTTTTTTTTTTCTTCTCTTCCTTATCCCTCTAAGATATGCTGTTTGCGTTTCGGCGTGTGTGATTGAACGAGTCAACTCCATACCCAAACCAAGTCTATCACTAAGTTTTCGCATTACATCGAAAATCAGCAGCATGTCATACAACACTGCACACAAATCACACATCTTAGGCCTCATTCCCGGTTCTGAATTTTCACAGGTTTTATTTTCTACAATTTTTCATGCATCATAGAAGTTTTCTATTACTGTGAGACAGTAAAAACCATGAATATAAAACTTTTGCGGAGTATTCCAAGAAACTGGTAAGATGCAAGAAAGTGTCACTACTAAAAAAAAAAGGGCTACTGCTCGTTGCCCGGGTAACGGCTAAAACTACACGGACGAAAGAGAGGGTGTTCACCGGGTATGCACCATAAGACATCTGTATCGTGAGAAGGGGGAACACTAATAAAAGAAGACAGGCAGCCAAGATGAATGGAATAAAGTGAGATACTTTAAAAAATATGTACTATCGACATTGGTTTCATAGCAAAAATAAAGAAAAAAAACAGACAGAGAGAGAAAGAAAAAGGAATTTTGACTGATTCGGAAAGTAAGCCGAAGGCATTTTATTTTTCATTGTTGGAAAAAACGAAAGTAATACCAATTTTAAAAGTACTACAGACAAGAAAATACAATCGTTTTTCGGAGGTAATCGGGTTTTGTTATTCTACTAAACTATCTTCGAAATAATATTCTTTTCCAAGAAAAAAAAAAAATCTTACAGTAAGTAATTTATCGATTCTTAGACGGCATGTTGGATGTTTGTTACGTTTTACTATCCTTACGTTCCGAAGGCATGTCTGACATAACAAAATAAATCTTTTCTCTCTCTATCTGTAATACAAAAATACAAGATGCATTCTCCTAAAACGACATCTAGTGTTCAGATAATGAACTATCATACATTCTGATCATATACTACATCCTGACATGCATACTTGCAAATCTCCTTAGGCAATGTAAAGTAACAGTTTTATTATATGACTTATTTTAAGATCCCGATTTTAGGACAGAAAGTGTAGGAGGCATGAGTAACCACTGATGCAAGATGTCCTAAGAACGCACATCGAGGTAAAGATGACTCAAACTCCTGACGAAGATGACTTGCCTCTTTCAAAATATTCGATTTTCCTTTACCTGTTTTCCAATTCATCATCTTCGGTTATATGATTTTTCACAGAAAAATCGGTGCGCAATTTGTTAACGCAACTATTAACAGCTTTTTTTTTTTTAATCTATGAAAATATTACTTAGTAAGGAAACGTTTCTTTGGGAGCGGGAGACATTTTAAAATTAAACAACCTGCCAACAATATGAAAGGTGCCTACTTTCTTGGTGAACTTTCGCACCAAGTAAATCATAATATAGACGTTCGGCAGCATCTCGAGCAATTAGGTTGATTTGCTGCATGAGAACATAAATGCACCAATCATCTCCAACATTCCACTCGCCAATCTGATGGTAATGAATGCAGCGTGATTCGTCTCACAAAAATCGGACTTCTATTGTTCTATAGACCGGTCACGATGTTCATTACACCTGTGTAATTTGCGCTGTTGATTGCTATGGTTTGTGTGCAGCTACATTTCCGTACAAACTGAGTTGGCGTATTTTATGTAGCGTCCTGCTACTAATTTGAATTTATCATACAATCTGAACTTTTAGTTATTCGCTTCCATATCGGTGTACTGAGTTGCCATTCTTCTGAGCTCCGTCGCAGGAAGACTGACCTGCCATCGGCTGTTAATGGTACCTACAGTGGATTTCAAAATGATGCCGTCAATCACGGATGTTTATGAACGAATAAGCTATTGATACGTGACAGTATACAGTCTGCTATTAGCGCCAAACAGGGAAATGTCACAATATTATATCCAACGCTGCATATCTACTTTAATGACTTGAGAATGTCATTTATGAATCTGGCACCAGACAGCCCTCATTTTCCTGCTTTCGAGTAACCAAAAACTAAATGATGACATGAATTGGCGAGCTAATAAAACCTCCCGAATAAAAATTTTAAAATATCCATTTAAAATAATAAAAATTCTCCCAAGGATCGCAATACATTTATTGACTCAAACAAGAGGAAAGTTGAATAATCATCATTTATTATTTAGCAGGAAATTATTCAACCTTACTAACATCAATCAAAAAAGCAGAAATTCTACCACATTTTATAACCGTACTTGCCGTTTTAATCATCTTTCTGCGTTCACTTTTCCTTGTATTTTTCCTGTGTGGCTTCCTCCCATCCCCCTTACTGTATGTAATGAAATCGTTGTACACTTCGCCTGTAACCATACATCTTACTTTCGGAATTAATTAAATAGGGCTTACGATGAAGTTTGCTCAGAAAATTTGTTTCTGCTAGACGACTAAAGGCCTCTTTATTATCAGTTCATTTCGATCTATAAATGGGTATATTTCGACCTAGTTATGTATCTGATAGGGAGGAAACTGAACCATGACGTTAAGGTATCCGAAAAATAATATGTAGCAAAACAACTGTCCGCATTGATATCTGGAAATGCTGCTCCAATTATATTTGTTTAAAATGTAACACACAGAGAGGGGGGGGGGAAACGTAGATACATAAATATAAAGAGTGGAAATAAAATATGAATTATTAAAAAAGAAGAGAAATGGAAAAGCGCCAGTTAATAAATAAATAAAAAAGGTGAAAGGCGAATGAAAAAAAGATCTCAAAATTGCCCAAAATGTAAATGAAAAAAAAAAAAATAAACAATGAGAAAGAATATTCTTGTGTGTGCGTATGAGTGGGTGGGAGGGAAACAAAGTAATGTCTAGCATCTTCCCTTTCATATAAACCACTTTTTTTGTGGGGAGGAGAGATCATATTCCGAGCCTTCATTGAAATCTGCAATACATGCAATCGACAAAGATCGATTAAAATTTAAATTGGATCGGCTCAGTCCTATCAACATTCGTCAACTCACAGAGCAATTTTTATTTTTAAATTTGAAAAAAAAAAAAAAAAGCTTTCTAATGAAAATGCGTTCTTGCGCGAAGCTTTTTTTTTTTTTTTTTTCATTTAAGTTTAGCTTAACTTGAACTCTATAATAGCATCAAAGTCCTAACATGGTATTTTCCACTAAATAAAATTCTTAATATTTCCTTCCAAGATAAAAAAGGAAAAAAAAAAACGATTGTTTATATAGACCGAAACAAAATTTGTATTTACCTTTGGAAATTTAGAATTATAAAAGGTTTACAACTATTTTAATGGTTCCTAAATCAGAGAATGGGAAGGCTTTTTTAAGAAATAATAATTCGATTACCAACAATGATAAGCTTATACTTGCTCCTGCTAATAACTGATTTCTTATTTGAATAAAACTGGACTATCTTATCAAAGATCTTGCTGACACCTTCTATTACTATCATATACGAGACATTACATACGCCGGACAGACTTGATTTAAACCTAAGCGAAAATTTGGTTTTTTTCTCAAGCCAGAACTACAGTATTAGCTGGTCTAGGTAACGATACAGTAAAGAATAAATAAATAAAAATTAAATTAATAAAATAAAATAAAATTTTAAAAATTAAGATTATTAGAAATTAAGAAACTTATGTGGTACTTACCTGGTCGACTGACATGAATCCGTTAGCCGTACTTGGTTCTTGTTCGGTTAGGTTGAGTGAGAGATCAAAATTGTCGATGGGCTGAAATAATAATATGAATAAAAATACGTGCTAAATAATGACAGCCATAAGAATATCACATCAAAAGATTATCAGGATTTAATGTTAAAGAAATAAAGTATGATATAAAGGCTAACTATTTGTGTAACCAAATTACATCAATTTAGTTGACTTTCATTATCAGAACAGCTAAATAAATAAACTCGTTGCAAGAAGAGAATATAACAATAATGAACTTGTATTGTTAAACAAATGTTTCATAATATTCCCACGTGTTTGGCTGCAGTGATGCTTTAATCAGACAGCAACAAACAGAATGTCAATTTGACGCATGCGCAAAAGTCGACTATGCGTGCAGGTACTGTTCGTTGATAAGAACATAAATGGGCTTCAGAACCTATATGCAATCCGTTTGTTATGCAAAGTGAAAATTCGTCAGAATTATTTTTTTTTTAAATTGTAATCCGTGCAGTCAGATTTTTTAGCTTTTTTTGTTGCTATATGACGCTATAAAAAACGCATACAAGCACTTAACTCTTTTTTTTTTTTTTTGTTTCATACAATAAGTGACACATATCTCTACTTGGTTCCGAATCTTAAATTCATTTTATCCAGTCAAGTTAAGGTATGGGAAAAAAAAAGGGGGGGAATAGAATGTACCAAAACCTTTCTTTCTTTGCCCTTGCAGTTATTTAAGTCAATGCTTGTGTTTGTAACGTTAAACATGAGCTCACCTGTCCCCAGCGAAACACCTGCCACAACTCCCACGCGCTATGACCATCTGCTGGTGACATCTGCACTTTCAAACAACAGTTCTATTGGTTCAGCAATAGAGAACATATGGCAAGCACCAACACGTCACACTTATAAGCACAAACATAAGTATACACACACAAGTGTTTCGTAGATTGAATGCTTACGGTTGAAAAAGCTTCTCAAAAGATTGGAAATGGCAAAATCAGTGTTTGTCAACATAATAATAATAATTTAAACGAAAATTTAATCACGTGGTACAAATCTTGTCATGATTTACTTATAGTTTATTGTGATTTGCCGTATGCGTTTAGAGTGGTTGTTATTACTATCTTTAAACCTCCATTTTTAATTTTAAATCAATTTTCACCCAGTTATTTAACATAAAAGCTTTTTTTTTTTTTTAATTGTATATTCCGTTTCTTTTCAGGGAAATTGAAGAATGGATCATAAGGAAGACGGTATTATATTGAGACTTGTTAGTTGAATCAATAAGGCAGATCTTTCACAAAATCAGAATTATTCTGCATGAAAAGATAAATCTTACAGCTGAATAAGGATATTGTTAGTGTTTCTCAATATTTCTGGCATCGCTGACCAGCTATAAAAGTTCAAGAAACAAGATAATTGGTTGGTTGTTTTAGATTTAAGGTCGTAGCAAGTAAGGCTATGAGGCCAATGTAATTATGTCTGTAAAGTGCATGTTCTTATGGCCGGTTTGCCTGTTTCGGGGATGAAAAACTGAGTTTCCGTAAGGAGAGTAAGGGAGATGCAGACGTCATTGAGTACATAAGAAGTCTCTGACCCTTTTATGAGCACTGCTTTAAGCAGAACTATTTTTCTTAAAGCAAAATTGTTTGCTTAATTTCATGTGTTAAATAAACTTAACCTCTCCTCTAGTTAATTAATTAATAATAATATACTTTGATGGCCTATTTAGGATTTTGGTTTATATATATATATATATATATATATTACACATACATACACATACATTCACTGCTACTCGATACGTTCCTCTCGTTGACGAAATTTTGCAGTTTTTGCCGAGTCACTATTACAAATGACGTCAAGAAGAGCGGCCAAGTGCTGCATCTTGAAAACATCAGCACTTATCCCCATTGTCATACGGATAGTTGTAAAAGCATTTATCTTGACGTAATAAAATAAAAATTAGTGTCCAGAGTAGGTTTCTTAGAAATATCGAATTCTTGGGTTTGTTCACGATGCTATCGGTTTTCAAAAATTTTTTTAAATATGATTTCCTTAAATACACATGGGCTTTCTTCCCTGCTCGTTTAAGTTCCGACTAACTTGTCGACTAACTTTTTTTGAACTTGTCGATTGGTGGCTTGTCTTTTATGTGCAGTGCAGTTTGTCTTAATAATGAACGTGTTTAAAGAGAATCAAGGTTGAAACAATGGCTTAAATACTAAATATCTACACGGAAGGTTTGAAGTCGTAACAAGAGCACTAATAATAAAAAAAAATAAAAAATTCTCTCGATATTGAATGGTACGAAATAGCATATGATGAGAATAAGCTGCCCTATGACATGATTTAGCAAAGATAGAACATACATTTTAAGTAGTTTTGCATTGGATTTCTTGAAGTGGAAGTATATGAAGCAAAATATTAAGCAAAAATATTAATGAAAAGCCTTTTTAAATTACGTGTCAGTTTTGTAGGACAATAAATAAATAAAATAACCTTATCCCCCCCCCTCACACACAATAATAAATAAATAAAAATAAAAAAGCAATCAATTATTTAATCAGTTTATATTTCCAGCAAAAAAGAATCAATTCTTTAAGCTGGAAATAACTACATCTAGTTTGTTGGGTCTACGTTGCCACCCGAAGCCCCATGATTTTATGAAAGAAGAACACATTCTTAATGTAATGACTACTCTTCGAAAAATGTCCAGAAAGGCTTCTGGTGGCAAAGTGGGAGCCGAATCGGAATAATACTATTTATGTGTATCACTAAGCTGATGCTCAACAGTATATGCACCTTAAGGAGAAGGTACATAATATTTTAAACTACACACATTTATTTTGACCGAAATTTGTTTATTGATAATTTCTAAAATTTAAAAATAAATAAAGCTAAAAAAAAATCCAACCTTTAATTTCTAAAACATTACAAAATTAGATAGCGTCACATGTTTCGAAGGCCGAACATCTGTCTGCCTAAATGTGTACGGGATGCTAATTTACATCTGTGGCTCATTAAGTTAAGACCTAATAGTAGATGGAGGAGAGAAAGAACTGCTAGCTTGGAAGTAGTCGATTTTTTTTGACCCAATGTACAGAAAAATCACACACACACACTGGTAGAACAAAAACATTTAACCGAATATTATTTTAGCGTACAAGAACTAAGTGTTCAGTGAAACCTCTGCAATCATCGTGTTGTGCCTCGCGTGTGTGGTTGATTGAAGCACTGATGACTGTAGCCTAACAAGGATGGATAGTTGTTAATAAATGTAGAACGCAGAGCGCTGAGAATAAAACCTTTCTGATTCAGATTAACTGTTTGTCAAAGAAGCATAGTTACTTTTAAAATTCGCGATTGAAACGAAAGGTGATATGCAATGAATGGAAGAGCAAACATGTGCTAAGCAGCGTTGAGTTTATTGTTCACTGTGCAACCACTAATCTCCAATGTGCTCCACATCTCTTAACTTCTTATTGGCATATTTCCAAGTGCCCCGTGGCCTGCCCATTGTAGAAGCTATACCGTTTAGGTGCAGCAATGTTTTTAGGATTTATTTTTTCTGTGCAGCATCTGACATTGATGATACCGGAAATTACATAGAGAAATCTTGTTTATCTAGTTCCTACAGGACTTTAGATAGATGGACACAGAAAGAGATTAATCGAAAATTCCGGACCTTTGAAGAACTTATCATTTTAGTACTTCAAAGACACGATCTGGATGGACCAGATTTTTTTTACTTTAATTGTAGAATATCACTAGTTTCAAATCAATTATTGACGTCGTTATTTTGAAGAACGATCCTTAAAAACCTTTCCTCTAAATTAAACTATAATATTTAAAATGAGGATAAGCATCCAATTCTCACAACTTCAGTGTCATTCAAGACACTATTTTAACTTTTGTATCAGAGGTGTTAATTAAGAAATAACAACGTAATCAAAACCTAACAGCTAAATCATAAATTACAATAAATTTAAATCTAACCGAAATTCAGTATTTAAAAAAAAAAAAACTGAATACTGAGCAACTATAAAAAAAACACTGCAGTTATCTCTTACATCTTTAATTTTTTTTTTTTTTTTTATATACAGATTACAAGCGTATTTATGTTGGGCAGCCTATAGAAACACACTACAGCATCATAGGTAGTGGACCTGCCAAAATTGTCCTGCTCTATTAAAATACTAAAAAACACATCCCTTTCTGATTTTTGTCATCATTTCAACTCCAGCAATAAAAGAGCAGGTTACTTTTGGTAGTCTTGTTTTTTTTTTTTTTTTTACAGACCTTTTTAAAACGGCAACGTACAGTATATAGGCGAATGCAAATAAACAGAAAATTTATTGGCACTGTTTGTTGGGCCAGTTGTTCTCAAAAATTAGGAAAAAATATTGGTAAACGAAAAACACCAGTTAATCAAAATGTATTTGATCAGAATCTGGTCTCAGATTACTGGATAAACGAAATTTAACAGGATAAATTTATATATTAACTCTCACATCACAATAACACAAGCAACAGCACACTACCTTGTATTATTTGTCTTTAATTTAAAGAAACAACCGAGGTTTTTCAATGGTCTATTAACCTTAATTCCACAAAAGTATGCTTCTAAGTGCTATCTTTGCATTTGTTAAAGACATCCAAGTATAGGAGTAGGTATACAGACATTAGAATATCAATCAATGCAGTACATGACGCCGTGCACCAGAATAATAATGCCAGTGACATTAACGGTTCCATATGAAGATACTTTTGTCTGCTGAAGTAGTACAGTCACTTTAACTATGTTTCGTTTTACTATTAGGGTATTTTGTATATTTTAAACTTGGTTGTTTTTAGATTGTACCCAGGACCAAATCAACCGATGAAGCAAGAAATTTAAAATTTCATGAAATTTTGGAATATTTTGCTAAAAAAAAAAAAAAAGGCAAGAACGAACTCGAGTTGGAACAATATTCATGATGGAAGAATATATAGGATTGAAAGAAATAGAGAGCTCTGATCCGCTTGATGAAGAAAGAGGAAAAAAATTTAGAAAAAAATCTTTATATTTAGTTTTTGCTTTGTAAAAGTATAATCGGTAAATATTTAATTTAATTTTTAATAATGTTTAATAGCAATATATTTCAGACACCTAATTATCTTAAATTAGTGGTTTCACTAAAATAAACCCAATTGGGCTAAGCATTTACGACGGCCTGAGCTGAATACACCAACACAACTAACGATATGAAGGCGAATGTATTCTGTCTGTAAATTGCGTGCGTTCTCTGGCTGGTTTGCATGTTTTAGATAACAAACCCGAGAGAGAAAAGGGGGGTGGGGAGAAACTGCCACCTGCATATGGTGACTAGTTGACTCATCTTTAGGTAGGGGTGTCGCAGACCCCAAAGATTTTAAATTGACTATAACTGTGACACTCACCTTACTAACGCCGGGTTAACCCGGTTTAAACTTTTAAATGAATTTTAAAGAATTCATTTAGTTAACCAAAAGCCTTGGAACGTAACTAAAACCCAAATACAGCAATGTAAAAATCTTATTTTAAAATTCCTAATGTTCGGAGTCTCGTAACTATGGTAGTCACTATCGTATATTCTCCAGTAGCAAGCCGCTATAGGAACACATCCAGTGTGGTCTAATCAAAACTCGCTTTTCCAAATACCCCCCCCCCCCCGGTCTCCCTAATACTGTTGTTTCACTCTACCCATTCAACAACACTACAAATATACTAGGAGTGAGTCACTGGTATTATTTTCCCCTTCACTCTTATCCCGTCCGTTCCTCCCCCCCCCCCCATTTTGAAACATAATTTACCAGCTAATGAACTGAAATATCGTCTACGGCACTACTTGTCTTTTATCCGCTTCCCGCTGCTCTGACACCGTCTGCATGACAATAACGACCCCACATTACTTGGTACCTTGGTCCTATCCTTCCCCCCCCCCTTCCTCCGGTCTCCCAGCTTGGTTACTATCCACCCATCATGTCTCCCTTGTGCAGGGAGTTGGCAGCTGTCGTCAGCCGTTTTTCACACACGAACAGGTGGTTCGAGACAAGTTTTACAAGCATGTTGTCAAATTGGACATTCAACCGTTTTTACAGCGCCACTGAAACAGAATTAAGTTTCATGAGGGAAGATAATTAATGTTTATTTGCCTCTAAGGAATTACAATAAAAGAGAGGAAGCTTAAAATTCTGGCATGGACCATTAATTCAGATTCTAACAGAATATTGTAGCGAATCACAAATCACATTTTTTTGCATTAAAAAAATATTTTAACCATTGTGCTTGGCAGCATAACTACGTTACACCATCGAAGTGCTAGAAAAAATTTCCCATGGGACATTTTTTTTTTTTTTTTTTGCAGTACTCCGGATATTTAGAATCCTGAGTATTTGGTATACAGAAAGGTAGGAGAATTGACAGTAATTCAAAAGCGGCTATTTTTAATGTTTATTTTTATTGGGTGGGTTTGTTACTGGCTGCTCTTATTGTAGTGTTCGAATTTCAGAGGAGACAATTTAAGTATTAAAGCAATAATATCAGCCAAGAAGCTTCATCTAAATTGAAGCCAACCTCCTACTTAAGATGAAGTAGAGGAAGCAATGTTCGAAATTGATCACATCACACGATAAAAGCTGTGTCAATGTCTGTGACATTTTGATTTCGACTCTTTCACAATTTCATTCTCTATTTTGGTTCAGTTGTGCGAAAATATTTCTGAAAACATTCAGTAATGAACGAAACGAGTGGATATTAAAAGTGGATTGATGGAAAGCGCAGAGTATCAGTGGAGGAGTATAGAAAAAAAAATAAGGTGCTCTGAGGGCGTTTTACGCTATTTTTAACGTGTTCTCGTTTGTTAATTAGATTTAACTATTAGAATTTGGCAGATGTCCTGTTGAACTCCTGACGAGCAACAGAGCAAATGGAAATATTCAGCTCAGAACCGAAGTTACAGGAGATTGAATTTTGATCCTGGTGATTCGTGTATTAACAGTAATCACTGCTGTGATTCTTGAAAGAGTATTATCAAAGCATCGTACTAAAATATTCATTTAGTTTTCTGTAAAATCACTTGAAACTTACCAACTTTTTCCCCCTTGTTGACATGTGTTTTGAAGAAAATTTTAACAAATGTATTGAGTGGGAGAAGGCTTCCTTTTCTTAGCGAGTTTATATCAGTACCATATACGTATAATATGCAGATCCAATTAGGATGTAGAACAGAGAAAGGTAGTTCATGACTAAAGCTCCACGCAAACGAATTCATTGTTTTTTTATTTTTTAAACAATCCAACCCACGATAGATTGTAAATCTATCACACATTAGAACCACTGTGGGCGGGCTAAGGATTAGATACTGCGTAAACCTTGTTCTGGAGACTAAACATGGAACTTTTTTTCAAGTCACTACCGTCTCCCACTAAGAAGGGTGGTAGCCTCACACCAAGCGATGAAATTCATCTCCCACAAATCTGACGTATGTCGACAGAGTACAAGTACAGCACTCCCCAGACGGTCGCTCGCTTCAATTTTTTTTTCCTCATCGGTAACACGCTCTATTTCAGCTGAGAGTGATGCACTAAACTATCATATAAATAGCGATGTAATGCTGAGGGATATTTCCGTAGCGCAGTTGACAGAACTATACGTGCTCTTTTGTTGGAAACACTTCGGTTTCAATCTCATTTAGGATGTGAAAAACACTTATTGAATATTCGTTGGAATAATAAAACGATAACTGCGTTTGTTCTTGGGGGGGGGGGGGCGGAAGGGGGGTATCTATTTTGCAGAATAATAAAAAAAAATCGCAAATCCTATTAGAAAGTCGAGTTTCTCATCCCTTCGACATTCAATGAGATTGGATAACACCCCTTTAACTGAAAATTCATCACAAAGGTTCCTGGAACCCTAGACGGAATTTGGACTGGTCTTTACCAGGGGAAAATGATGCGATTGTGCTACGGAAGTCCTCACGAAACATTTATAACAGGACCCTTTCGTTGAAGGTGAGGAAGCCGAATTCATGAAGAGGGCACAGTGCTTTTTATCGTAGAAATTTGGATTCCTTCTCCTGCCTGAAATGGATGACTCAATCAAATATAACAGCAGCTACGAGTAAGTGAAGTGGAGAAAGTGGTTAACAATAGCTCAGTACATCCCCCCCACCCCACCCCACCTTCCCCGTCTTATTGTCTTTTAACCATCAGATATCCTTTTAGGTTCCAAAAATATAAAATTATAAATCAAGTTCTATATTTTACAAAAAGAACCGTATGTTAGAATTTATATGTAAACAAAAATAAATTTGGTGAAGAAATCACAAGAAATATAATGTTATGTTTACTGTTCAGTACAAGATATTGAGAACATTCGTTTATGGTAAATGCCCGTATATATTTTTCTTTTTCACTGTTGCGATACACTTTTTTTTTTTTTTTTTTTTTTTTTTTTTTTGTTCCTCTTCGTTTTGGTGAAGTTTTATGCTGTCTTCCTCGAAGCTTATCTGGGGGAGATATCAGATGGCGGTGGTTTCGATTCAGTATTCACAACAAGCCAAGTGCCGATTTAACTGTTCATATACGTGTAGTATGTATACACACAATATATATAAAATTGTATATGTGCATTTTTTCTGGACAGCGTTATAGGAATTACAGCTACTTATAGAAGTAAATGCACACACACACGAACACACCCGCATGTGCGCAATTCAACCTTTTTTGAAGAGGAGAGGGGAGTGCTGAACAGGGCGTGTTTCTGTCCTTGTATTGGCACTTGGAAAATTAGAGAGAATTACTCAAAAATGCAATTTCCCCATATTGCTATAACTACATAGCATCCATTTCAGCTCTCTGTAGGTCTCTCTTATCATATGCAGTTTGTTGATCATGTCAGGCTATAATAATAACAATAATTTATAAAATATGGACTTCTGGGAATTGTTTCAGTTTTCCTTTGAATAAAATCCAAGACAACGCGACGTATTTTTATGATATTTAGAATATTAATTCATATTAAAGATCGACATTTTCACTCTGAAAGCTTAGAAAGAATCGGAGTTTATTTCTAGAATACTTTACGAGACATGCAACTAAGAAGTATTAAAACGAAATGTTTTTTTTTTGGTTTTTTTTCCCCTCTGGTTAGCGTTATAAGAATTACAATACTATTTATACATCATATTCGGGACAAAACTCCAAATTCTCCTGGACTAAACCTTAAAACGAATAACTTTTGACCGAGTGAACTAGATAAATTAATTCAAACCCATCTTTCAGTTACTTGTCATAAAGCAGTGAACAAAACTCAAACGTGGATGTTTATCGCTTCCAGATACTACGCACACAGCAAAGTCACGTGTTAAAAAATAATAAAATAAAATAGAACAGTTCTGGCAAAACTAACTAGCAGAAAGTGCATTGGTGCAGTACATCCCGGATACCGTCATTTATCACGTAGAAACAAGGGAAGTTAATAACTAAGATCGAACCAGTGATAAAGGATGAATTTCGAAATATGGTAATAACATGTTATGGACACAAAATAGCGTAAACGTACATCAAGTTAAACATATCAAAACATGTGTTATTATGAATTTTCAAGCAGCATCTCAGTAATAATGACTCAGTTTTGTTAGAAACGAGCAGGATTCAGATCTAGTCTAGGAAAGCAAGAGAAATTATACGGTTTTTCAGTGAGTTAGCCAATCTCATGCAGAAATAGCAGGATTGTTCCTATTGGGAAAAAAATAACTCGTAAAATAGACAGAACAGTCAGAGAACACAGGTACTGACAAACACAGCGAACAACAGAAAGGATTAAATGCTATCACTACCAAAATTAAGTTTTATGGAAAAACCCATGTTACCTGGCCATAATGGACCACTGAACCTAATATGTAACGAAAGAACGAATATGTAATACATTTTAAGCCAGTTACGGAGAAGGAAGTTTTTTTTTTTTTTTCCCCTGAAAACTCGGGTAAGACATCGTGCAAGACAGGCAAGCTGGCCAGAGGAACACACGCAATATACAGACATAGAACGCTACGGGAATAATGATTAACCAACCTCTTCCGTCGTGTTTGGTTTCGTATACCTGCATAGTAACGTGCGCGGATCTATGCGTAAGCATAAATCAGGAAGGAAACTAAATCTAGTCCAAAGCACTAGTAAATATTCTCAAACATACAAAAGCAAACTTGTAATAGGGAATCATCCGACAAGGAACGATTCATCCCCCCCCCCCAAAAAAAAAATCACATCCAGAGGACATTCCCAATGTTGAATGGCAAGTGGACGACTGCAATATCAGTAAAGCAAAGATGAGGTGAAAATTTAAGGTTAATCATTTGATACCCTTTTGATCTTCGACCTATTAATTGGCCCTTCTCTGACAAAAACACGTGCAATTTGCAGCTTTCAAGACAAAAAAAAGCTACACAAATGTGAAATGAATCACTTGATCGACCAAATCAAAATGGATCGTGCTATCTACACTATGCGACATTCTTTATCTGGAAAAAAAAAAAAAAAACTGCGTTCTGGTAATGGTTCCAATAAAACTTTGCCACTGCCATGACACTGTGTATGTTATGATTAAGGGTCTGCATTCTTCCCCAGAGGAAGATTTATCCATCCGAGTAATAAAGATTTATTCACATCAGTGGCTAGATTTTGCATTACCATATAAATGTACAAAAGAAAGGTCAATGACTCCTGAAAATTACGTCCAAACGTTGTGGAATCTCCCTTCTTTGTGCGCAGTCAACTATTAAATAGTTAGAGGACTTTCAACCCACACACGTATAAATCTTTCATGTAAACATCGAGGCAGGAATTTGTTTTTTTTATATAATTTTTAAGCAAATAGCATTTACAAAAGTAAGACATCAAAATTGCAACAGTCAAGAACTGATGGAATAAAACGAATCTCTTGTTCCCTTGACAAGTGAAAAGCGTCAAAAGATATTTGGAAGAAAACATTTAAACCTGTTTCTGACGATATGTCTCAATCGATAGGCAGCCAATGACCTCACTTCGCAAGCAAAAATCATTGCCGTCAAAAGAGTGATCTTAGCGGGCTTCATAACTGCCACTAATGTAGGCCAATGAACTATTGACATCTTTTATTTTAGTCTCGCTTTGTTCATAATGAGGAGGTGAAAATGTTGCTAATGATATCTTAGTCGAAGACTAATTATCCAGCAGTGTGTCACTTAAGATGTGTTATCTCTTGGGAGACCAAATACCAATTGCTTTTTTTTTTTTCTTAATTGGATATTTTCAAGCGCTATCAGATAACTAAACAGCTTTATACTCAGCGATAAAAAAAAAACATTACATTATAATCTACGCTACGGCAAAATTTGTTCTCAGTTGGATTCTTCCGATCTTGTAGTTACTAACGAAATTTTCTCCTGGAGGATCTGAATAATTAGTTTGTAAAGTAAATAAATAAATATTCATATCTTAAACCGTTTCACAAATATACCTCGAGCGATAAGGGAACAAAAAAAAACTGTTATATCATTCAAGTTGTTCGATACTACAGATTAACGTTATTTTTATTAGCAGAAAGGAATCGTAAATTAAATACTAAGATCTCTTTTTAAATGATCTACTATAATGTCCCTATAGTAAAGACGGTTTCTTTGCGACACATACGTTATTAGAATTTTTTTCAGAAAATGTTAAACAACTACAAACTATACAGTAAAACATTTGCTAAACGAGGCAAGTACAGCAGAGAACAAAGGTAATAACGAGGATCCCAAAAACAAGAAAATAAGCTTTGACATAAATCACAAGTCACATATTTCAGATGCCGAAAATGTACCGTTGCGGACTGGAGAAAGATCATGTGGTCCGTGGTTTTACGTGTTATTCTTTACAGGTGCGAAGTTGGAATATGGAAGAAGTTCCAGGATGAAATCAACTCTCACTTGTGTTGTATTGTTAATACCACACAGCAGATGGTCATAGAATAGTTTATTGACGTAATTGGTTGCTTGGAGTCAGGGCAGAAGCAATGAAGTCTGGGTATTATGTCAGGTCAGGCCGGCTTGTCTATTTTGCAGGTTGTAAAACCTTTTCCCATATGAAAAAGCTAACTCACCTTCAACTGAAATGCGTTTATAAAAGATTATCAATCAATCTTTATAAGTTACCGCTTATCAAGCATATAAATACAACTTTGCGTAATAGCGAATGAGAGGTTTATGTCTCCTTGACCAAGTGGATTTCTCGACAACTTTTTCTCTTGTGTTAATCAAGAGAAAAAGTTTACCACCTGGCAGTGACCAAGTCTATATATAGTCTACGAATGTAAGCTCACAGACCACCTGTCTTTCATTCCAATGGCTGAGGAAAGGACATCAGATTTCAAAACAGAAAAGCGCATTTTTCCCCTCTTTCCCAGTATTATTATTGGGGAAAGGATTGGTGCTGTTTTTTTTTTAAGGAAAACTTTTTATTGCACACTTTCTTCCTATAATAAAATTTTAAAAAAACAACAACATAATTTTTTAATAAGAAACAGAAAATACCATAGAAAGCGATTATATAAAAAATGTATATTGATATTTCCGTGGGTGTGACAGAGTTGCATCACTGCCGGCAGGTGGGTGCAGCTGACCATTACTCTATGGTAACAGATCAAAAGATTTCTTTGCCACAATGTGAATATATCGTTACTTAATAATTATAATACTCATTAATGATCCAACGAGGCTTAACGAAGGTTTTTCATCATTGTCTTCGCCACTCTCTCTCTCTCTCTCTCTCTCTTTTTTAATCGAAATCTTACTTAAATTTGTAGCTATTTATGACCTCTGTGTACTTCTATTCTCATTGGCATCACTTTGGAATCTTAGTATCCAGGAAAAAAAAAAGAAAGTCTAAGTCCAAAAAATAAGATGCACAAACAGATGCGTAAAAGCCTTCATTGCTCAAGTCTGGACCCATTGGCGCTAACTGGCGTGTGTTCTTTGAGTTTCTGCACGTTTAACCTTTTTTTTTTTTTTTTCTAGTTAGAATGGTCAGAAGAAAATATGGGCATTCCGCTCATCTAATAATTATGATGAGGACTGAATGAATAACATCGAACAGATGATTTAGTTGAATCTCGGAGTTTGTCTATATTTTCAATGTAAATTTAAAAGTGTGAAAATTCGATGTATAGCGTGTCTACTTTCTATCTTAATTAGCATCTCGCTTGCCAGAAAAGGATCATCAGGCTCCATTTATAGAACAGGAATGTTCAACCTGCTTTGAGAAATGGGATTTTTTTTTTTTAAATTCTTCCAGGCTTCTCTTCAAGCCAGTTAGGATAAAAACTAAATAATGTAAAAATTACATTTAATTAAAATAAAAAATAATAAAGTACACTTACTATTTAATGAATTCTGATCCTCTTAATTTACATCGAAAATACAAACAGAATTAAAAAAAACAAACATGCAAACGATTCATTTGTACATTACTTCTCGCGCTTGAGGGGGCGGTCGTAATGGAGTATCGAAACGCAGTTTGTAGATTGCTTCGTGATCACTGAATAGCCACGACATGACCCACGCAGTTCCGGATTACTGGCAATACTTTTCTTAAGCCTTCGTATATTTACAAAACAAAACATGGACCAAAATGATCACTAAACATTTTAATCACATGAACTAGAAGGGGGGGGGGGAAACACGGGGGTGTGAAAATTACCAAGTACTGAGAAAGTAAGCAGAGCTCTTGAAACTATTTTATCATGCCGATGTGGAATCTACGCGGCATCTGTAAGAGGGGCTATGAATTTTTGTCCCAAATTTTCCTTACTGTCGATAGCAAATGTAAGTAATTTAAGTAAATGGAGACTGCGCATGCGAGAATTAATAGTCGGAGTATCCCATTGTCCACAATGTTTCTTTGAAGAATAGGTGACTCTTTCGCTGCGATACGTGCTTCCCGCTGATAATCATGACTGCATCAGAGAAACACAGACCAGTGTGTGGTGACAGTGTAATCACAATGTATTCCGTATTCCAGAAAACGGAACGTAAAATATGCAGCAAAATAGTTTAAAAAAATACCGTGCAGAGCAACGGTTAATGTTCTCTCGATGGGGCCAAATTTAAGTTTGTTGGCAGCCAACACTTTGGTCCACCACTGGTTGACCGAAGTAGCATCTTCGTTCTCCGACCTGCAGACGGCGAGTTTAAATCCCACTGTGGCATAGATGCGAATGTCTTTCGCGGGTGGATAATTTTCGTTGTCCACCGTAAGACCACCAACCAAGCGTTTATTGCAGACCGAAGTTAGTAGCTTGAAACAGTACCACGTTTAGCCTCTAAAACGGGAACGGGATTATTTAAGCCTTATTCACATTGCAAAATCGTCCTATGGATTTCCAACCTTTAGTGGATGGGGAAAAAAAATAATAAAAAATATGTATTTTTATGTGCTTTTTCTCATTTATAAATATAAGTTTACTTAAACGTGATGTAAAAATAATTTTCATAATTTCAAATTTTTAAGTTAGTATTAAAAGGAGTAAATATCGACTTGGCCTTCAGAAATCTTGTATTAAGACAGTGTTTTATAGGGCAGTTCGGACAACACAATGTGTATTAATAGCAGCACACAACAGTAACGATTACAGTTACTGTTCTATGATTGTTGCGTCACTCAATAACTCAGTTAAAAAGAGGACCTTGAATGCGTGTGTAATAGTCTATTATAGTGGGTTAGTGCAAGGACGTAAAAGAGTTGACGTTTATTCAGTGGCGCAGAGGAAAAATCAGGAACCCGCGCAAGTAGTTTGATGCTCTATATATAGACACACAGATGAAGAAATATTATTTTCTTTTTATGCTCTTATCTCGATAAAGAACCTTTTATTTATATTAGGAAAATATTAACCAATTTTATGCATTGTGTACAATGTAATAACCCAGTTAAATATAATCAAATAATTCTTCAGAATAAACGAGAAGAAATTAAACTGATCACTGGCATCATATATATTACAGTTACTAGTTAGCATGGTAACAATCCCCACACCTTTAGTTCTGATTTCTAATAAGGCTGCATCTTTATTTGCACTTAAAATCATATTTTTTATCCATTCAAATACTACAAACTCTTCTCTTTTTATATATAAACACTCCGAAATATTCCGAGAGAGAGAAAGGGGAAAGGCAAAAATGCTCTATCGGCACCGTTATCTGATTGGGCTCCAGCTGACGTCATTAGGGTATAGAAAGTTGTTCCGCACGAGCTGCAAATCGTATTAGGTTTCATCACCTGCTTCCCATAAGTCTAGGTTAAATAGATTTCCCGCAGGGTGGCGCAAAAGTCAGCCAAGTGAATCGCTATAGCGTGCGACAGTGCAGTGAGGAATATCAAAAGTCGTTTAAGGTGAAAATGTAACGTCGCAATATTTTGTCCGTTGGTTGGTTGGTTTGTTTGTACATTGGCCTTTTTCCCGATGAACATCACACAAATCTACCTTAACAATATCAGAAGAAGGGGAGGAGACACGTGTGACGATGAGTGGAAATTAGATAGAGCTGAATTAACTGTGATAGTAAATAAAATAGCAAAGGATGGGGAAAAACCAATTCAAAATAAAGTTTAAAAAAGGGACGTAGTAGGATAACCTCGTCAATCAAATTTTGCTATTTAGTATCAGAACTAAAGTGGAAACGAAAAATTAAATAAAAATCTGCCGATGGATGATAGGATATTCCATTTAGTTTTATATTGTTTGCTATTTCCTTCCACCTGCCTTCAATAGTAAACAGAGAACACCTGGCAGTGCCATAATCTTTAGATTGTGTAAGACAGATAGATCCGGGCAGGTAAAAATAAGTATGAGGAAGCGGGAGAAACTAGTAACCTCGAGAGGCTGGTACGATACTAACACCCTAACTTACAAAGGTTGGGCAGGTGACAAATATCTAACTACTGCATATTAACCAAAAAAAAAATATCTCCAGGTGGGAGGATAAAAAACGTTTTGTTTACATTTCTTAAAAGGCGATGTCATCAAGTGTTAAAAACAGGAAGTTGAATCTCAAGAGTAGCCATTTATTAACGTTCTACAGAAGAGAAATAATACTAATAATATATTAAAAACTGCATATTTATAGAAATAATGTGGCTATACGGTGTTTAGATGTATAATAATGAAAACAATGTCTGCGCTAACAATTAAGCACGCGCATTGTAGTTTTCATATGAAAAAACTACAAGCCGGACAACAATCTTAACATGAAATATGCAGCAAATGACTATATGAAATCAACAAACAGGCGTGACAACAATGATATAAGCTCACGTGAACTGTCAAATGAATCTTCGCGATTTTATTAATAGTAATCAACCGCAAAAGTTTCAACAATGATTAAAAAACAAACACTAAAATATTTCTGCAAACAAACTGCAGACGAATGACAACTATAGTAATTTTAATTCGTTTTTATATTTCTTATAAATGATACATTGAATGTCTATGTGTACAAAAGGTGAGTCAGTTGACGATTACTTCAATAAAGTTGCTTATATCACCGGATGTTATAGAGGGAAAAAAAAAAAAAAAGGAAGAGCACTGACATTGTAAACTGGTTTGGCTGTTTTCACTAGAGGGGAAATCTATGTTCTAAACACATGCGTATACATACCAAACTATATTCAAAAACCAATTAAATGGGCGGGGAGATATGCATTTATAAACGGGAAATGAAAATGGCCGATTAATAGACTGTGAAATTTATTTTAAAAGTATGAATAACCAGACATCGAAAATAACTTTCAGAAAAGATAAAACGTATAATATTAAGTAAAAAAAAAAAAAAAAATACAAATACAAATCATAAATACCATAAACAATAATACAGGCGGTTAATGGGTTAAAAAAAAAGTTATCGTAAACTGAATAAATAAACTGAATAAACAGCGCATTTTGCCAACAAGATAGTATAAGTCGGAACTTAAGAGGGAAAACAAGTAAGGAAAATACGTAGAATAAAATTTCTCGAGCTACTATTTAGACCACTCGAGTGGCCGGTACGACGCTATTCATGTTGACGCTAAATACAAGGGGCTGCATGACAGGATACGAGAGACCATCTTTCCTTTGCTAGTCAGCGGTAAGAGACCTCCCACGTAGGTAACAAAATGATTAATTACGCAACATTTCTCCTTGATAAAAACCGTGAGAACCCCACGCTAAATGAAGAAACAGTAAATGAACCTTAAGTGGAATTCCCTGCGGTGAAATAATGATGTTTAAAGCAACGCTCTGCTGGAGAAACAAAAACTAAATGTGCTAAACATGCTTCAGACAACGTACATTCTCCGAGCATTAGCGAACGTAGCGAAATAAAATGTTTAAGGCTTAATCTCAATAAATTTCCTTTGGCCTTGCTTCTCGTTTTCAATTAGACTTTTTAAGATTAATTAATTAATTACAGGATTATTTTCTCTTCTTTCTCTGTGTGCTTCTCATTCTGTAATATTATGCTCATTTGCATCCTAGATTGTTTCGCGTGTCGTTGCTAAGCAACAAGCGCTGAAAATTACAACAATGTTTTAAGCATTGAGGATTTATTTTGTTGGTAGTTTTGTATTTCGTTGGCGATGCTTTATGAACAAGTACTTGCTTTTATAAGATGCTTTTGTAGCGGTGAAGAGATTAGATTTTAAATAGTTTAATTGTCACGACTTGCAAGTCCTTAGACCTGAGAAATAATAACGAGATGCTGCATAATAATCAGATGGAAGATATAAAAAAACGCTCATTTTTTTTTTTAAATTTAAAACTGTATCACATCCAGTTTAGAGCGAATGTCATTATTAGCGCATAACTTCGTGCATTCAATATGGAATATTAGTTCTGCAATGATCTAGTTTTCGTATGCAAGTAGAGCGTTTATTCTTCTTCTTCATCTTTTTTCATTTATGAGGATGAAGATCCGGTTCAATTCTGTGTTGTCACATTGAGGTCTTTGACGTATTTCTTACGGCAAGGAATTTTCGAACTCCCATTTTGATATTTACTAACTGTTTTTCCTTTACCACCGGCTACTAATTCAGCATCTGTTCCATATATTTCAACTTAATCAATGAAATATATACGATATGATTATTAAGGCATACATATAATATGGAATGTATGATAAAACAAATGCCCCCGAGGCCTATCTATCACCGCCGCCTATTTCTTGACAACTGGCCTTCTTTAATAACCTTGCAAAACAATTTTTGGAAGTCCCCACCTGTTAGTTTACATTAAACTTTATCGCTTACGGTGAACATGGGTGTATCTTACTAGCGCGTGCACTTGGTCACGTCTTGTCGAGGACGACAAGAGCACGAATAGAAAAAAAAAAAAAAAAAAAGGAAAAAAAAATAAGGGGAATGGATGAAATAGTATGAAAGAGAGAGAAATTTATGATAATTAATTTGCTAGCTTTGATTTATGTGTGTATTTGTCAGATAAAGGAAAACGATTGTTTCAGTCTGGTGTACTATATATACCGATGAGGAGAGAATGGAGGAAGGAAGAGACAAGGTCGTGTTTCGACTGATCAAGGATATCCGGTGACTCAATTAAATGGACGTACTGAGGTTTCACGTTAGTGCCAATGAAAAGAGCCTTAATAATAGAATTGAAGGTTTGGAGCAATGCTAACAAAGTACTTATGCATCTTGGGAAAGAAGTTTAAATGTAATGTCCTTTTCTGGTTATTCCATAATCGTACAAAGCAAAGACACCCAACGGAGTATTTCTAAAAACGGTACATTCAATGATTAAAATAATATAAAAAAAAAAAAAAAAATTAAGGAAATCCTTTGAACTCACAAACCTTTAAATCCTGAATCTGTCACTAGATGACGCGTCGATCGGGCAACAGTTATCAGTCCGCTACTCCCTAATTTCCACAGGTGTCCACGGAAAGGAGCAAAAAATAAAATAAAAAAAATACGAGAGCCAAAATACTTCCGAAGTCTTTTTCCGCCAAGAGCTTCGACACATTCCACGACTTGAAACTCGCGGCTGGAGACTGCACCGTTGGTGGCGACCGTTTTAACGGATTCCTTCCATACGTCCGATCGTCAGCTTTAGTACCTTGACCTTGCACAGTGCCGTACATACACACTCGCACACTACAAAATTCCCTGCCGCTTTTCTAACGCTCGTCAACAACAACGAAAAAAAAAAAAACACGAGCGTTTACTTCGCTCTTTTAAGAGACTGTTCTCTTTTACAAGGAGCCCATTTCGCTAGCACTCAGCCCAAGGCAGCCGACAAACTGGACGGCCTTCCATTTCGCCTGCACGGCTCTACATGAGTCGGTCCGTTCGTTGAGAGAGTAAGGCTGAAATCGGACTGACCCATTTCTCTCGGGAGAGGGGAAGTGGGTAAATGATGAGGTTGTGCGTGAATGCGAGGAGGGAAGGAAGCCGTTGGGGGAAAGGATCAACGAGGGGAAGGGGGGGGGGAGAGAAGACTGGCTGTACGGATTGAGCGTGCCGGTAATCGACTTGTAGAAGACGACGAAATAGCGGGAAGCCATTGTCTTGATCGGCTTTCGCATCAACTTCCGTCCGTAATACAGTGTCAGGGCCATGCCCGCAAACTGCACGTGGCCAAGGACAGCACACCGCTTGAAATGTTACGTCGAAAGGGTATCGTTTAAGGTGAGACAGCGGGAAGGGAACTTAATGTCCGCAATCGACATTGTGCTTAGTGTACATTGTATAGCAACAAATCTCTGTTTATAGTGGAGAAAGCATCACCCAGACCTCCTGTCGATAGGCAACTGCTTAATACAGCAACGGCCCTATTGATTTCTTAATTACATTATCGTGCTTATCAAATTGAAAGGTTGCAGAGGCATACACAAAAGCAATACACCGTATTATTCAAAGGTTCCTATTGTGGCAATATTTCATAAATAATTTTATTTATAATACATAAACATTCGCCTGCCCATCTCCCTTCTCCACGTGAATTATTACTCTCTGCACCAGGGGGAGGTCTCCAATAAACTGTTACAGCTAAAACAATACGCCAAGCTCTTTCTCCTAAATTAACAAAATGATATTTTTTTTCTCAATGAATATATTTTTTTCTCTTACTCCTTTCCCTATCGGTACAATACTTCATTATTTAAAGCACGAGACTATAATTAGCTTTTTTTTTTTCCCCTGTACTCTCTCTCAGTTCTACCTATTATTTCTATTCTAGGCGCCTCATTTGCCTAATAACTTTCCCAGCTGTTATAATTTTCTGCATGGACGATTATCACATGACTTTTTGACGTCAAGCGTGACGTCATCCACATGAGTTACATTAAACAGTGTGTGGAAAAACTGTTGCTAATAAAATGAGAGGTTTTTTTTTTAAGGTTTCGTACTATTCATATTTTCGAGTTTTTTTTTATTTTTAGAAAGGTCTGCAACGACCGTTCAATTAGATGTTTTTACTACCAATGCAGTAATTAACAGTATAATAATAAATGTCTCTCACGCCTTGGAGGAGTGTTTAAATCTATTTAGAGAAAACTGACAGGTTGGGATCAATATATTCTCTCTCTCACCCACACACACTTTTTTTTAATATCTCTTATCCGACCTTACTGGATGATTTGGTCATGTGACTATTTCTAAGTTGTTTTCGTATCGGCTTCTTTGCATGTAGCGATATAAACGCGGAATAAGTATATTAGTTTACTCCATGCATCCCTACAATCTGACAAGTTTAAAATACGACTCGTTTAAAAAAAAAAAAAAAAAAAAAAAAAAGACTAACTTTCAAAAAAAAAATTATACAAATCATTTTAACATTTGTCAAAAGAGAAAAAAAAAAAAAAGTCCGTAAATTGACCATTGTGGCGTTCCCTCAATCTTTCATGCTGTTTTTCAGTTGACAATCGACTCAAGATGTGTTGGTGGACAAAGAAAAAAAAAAAGATTTCTAAAAGAGCACGGACTTTTATTCAAGCAACCCATATCTATCTTTCTTTACGGTTTTTTACTGCAAACACTCTTTAAAACACAACATATATACCGATAAACAGCTTCGGTGTATCAATTGCGTTGTGTTTTATTTTTATTTTACACTTTCGGAGATAAATAGCACCACTGAAAAAGAGAAGAAGTGAAAATCCCCGGTATCTCCGCAACGAGAATGGCACCCATAGAGAGATAGAGCTCTCTATGGAGCCATTGTGGTGCAAGCTGTGTATCTCTGGCATGCCGCAAAGTCAACAAGAGGTTCCCAGTTTCAAATCTGTACGATATTACCGTTTATGGTATATTTCAGTAAGTTCTAAATCGAATAATTGATATATACTTTGGGAATACTTTGGCGTTTAAGGCGTAAAATATTATTTCAAACTAGTCTCGTATCTGCCTTTGATACAAGAAGGAAACTACGGCATGTGTTTATTTTCTGTTAAAATTTAACAGAAAATAAACATGGAAAGAAGCAGTTTTTCTTGTTTATATTTCACAACCCACTGTTGATAGAATAGCTAATAATGATTACTGTTGTATTGCATGATTCGTCTCAAGGTTAATATTTAACACATTTCGCAAGGTGACCTTGTTGACAGCGGAATAGAAACAAGTAACTACGAAACTGTACATCAACGGGAGCATCTTTAGTTACAGTTAGTTACTAACTGCACGCATAAGATAATTTCCTAAATAATCAAATGAAGAAGTATTATGTTATAATCCATAACTAATTTTTTAAAAAAAATTAGCATTCTTGTCTTTCGATTTAAATCTGTTTCATGTCGTTAAAAAAATTAGACTTTAATTAAAGATCCTAGTAATTGAATCATCGACAGTTATTCTTTCCAAAGAATTAATTTCCCATTTAAAAAAAAAATACAAATTCACGTAAGGGAAAGAACTCAATACAATAATAATGTTTTCCTTTGTATTCTCTCTCTCAATCTTTTAATTATTTTTTATGTGACTCCCACCCACGAACGGTTATAAACCTATAGTACATTAGTACTATGAGCGGGTAGGGATTATTATTTTATTATCCAGATTATTTAAATAATCTGGAAATTATGCTGTAGAGACCAACACGAAACTTTATCATGCCACTTCAGAACTCCAATAACCTGGCGGTAATGAAATTCATGTATCCCCTCTCCCCCAAAGACTTTCACTTTTACCTCGAGGAATTCAAAACCGCTTGTTGGTTGGAAAGCGGATAAATTAACCAATGGGACAAGCAGTGTTTGTTGTATATTTACGTATACACAAAAATAATACTAACATGTTCCACAGTGCGTGTGATTAAAATATCTTATAAATTCATTGTTTTTTTTTTAAAAAATAATTATTAAGAAGATATGATCGATTTTATTCTCGGTAGCAGTGATCGTTATGCAATGCATTTCGCAATGTGAAGAAACGCGGCAACTGCGTTTCGCAGTTGTCATCCCGGAAAGGAACAATTTAAAGCAGCGACGCTGCAATTGTCGACACCTAAGCAGCGGTTCCCGACAGTCCAAATTAACACCGCATTTCATGTGTATTATCGCCCACTGACCTGCGAACAGCTGAAAACTAAGGTGATCTTGCGGCCTCGAGAGGAGGGGGGGTGTCAACCATGTTATTCGAACGGCAACACCGCTATTCACCGTAGCAAGGTAGACAACAGATGGTTTATTTACCTCTAGGGTAGATGAGGCGATGGGGGACCAAGGAACGCGGGAGCGTGCGTAATTGTAAAGGGTTGTTTCAGGTGGGGAACATTCTCGGTACGAGGGGGAAGGAAGACGCTCAATGGAAGCCACGGAGTCGTCTGCAAAAATACAAGTGGGCAGGTCCGACACGTATTTCGGATATTATAAATGACAGCCATAAGTTTCGCGACTAATTACTATCGTTACTGGAATCATGACCGTTTAACATACCAACCGTTATAATTCTGTGAACTTCCGGTTTAATTTTGTCCAAGAAGCTTGCTGATTGGCGCACATCAACCACAAGCTTTTTTTTAAATTAAATGTTCGGAAAACTTGTTTTCACAGAATACCACACTGTTGCTGAGATATCAACGACCTGCACCCTAGAAATTAATTCAACTTACGCTCATATAGTTACATAAAAAAAAAGTTCGCAAGATCTACACTCGCTGACTCCTACAGTTAACGATAAGCTGAACGCCGTAGAAGGGATAGGACGCGACAATTAGCACTATTCAAATATTTCCAATGCTAGACATTTGGAACTAATGAATGTTTAGAAATTTTGGAATTTAGAAAAATTTAAATGAAAGAACACGCTAGATTATATATATATAAACAGCGCTTAAACGTATCAAGAAAACCTATACACGATTTGTCTTCTTTCGTAGAATGCGAAGATGAGAAACGCACGAATATTATATTGGAAACAAATGATTACATTTCATAGATCACATGCTCTCCAAATTTTTTCGGGAGGACCTTTTCTTAAAGTCCTATTTCGTAACAGATATTGCAGGTTCCTAGCTACGCTATTGCGGATATGAAGGTGAGAATTTTTAGCGCGACAATGCCGTTACTCAAATTAAAACATAATTCCTGAATACGAGTACTATGCCGCAAAATCCAGCGATGCGGAGAACCCCAAAACTCAAGTGCTGCCAATGATTGCTCTCATCGTCCTCTTCGTACACACTCCAACACAAACACACGCACTCAAACGAGAGGCCCACGACTTGTTATGAAGGTGAGGAAATGGTAGGTAAGCGACTATTTTGATAATCTCCAAACTAGTTGCCATTTTGCTGTTCATTTCATTGTTGGCGTATTTATGTTCATTTCACGCCTTCACGTGATGTAGATGAAAATGAACGTCACGTTAACCGCATGGCGCAAGTTAAACGTAAGATTCTGCTATATAAAATTACAATATTAAAAACTTTTTAGACATAGTTACAATTCAGGGGCGGGGGAGAGGAAGAACATTTAAATCTAACCACGAAAGAAAAGTGGAAATAAGGAGAAAACAAACAGTATTAAATAAACACGCACGTGGGTTTAAAATAAATGGTTAGCTGACTCAGCGTTTGTAAAGACTCTTACCTGTTACACTGACCCAAACAAACCACGTGATCAGAAGATAAAAACAGTACTTGGGATATTTGTATGTCGAACGATGAAACAACAAAAAACATCCACAACACACATGTATTGGCCTATACTGTTGATATAACGAGTTTTAATTTGAAAAAAAAAAAAAAAGAAAGAAAAAACGGTCTGGGGAACGAGAGTACGTCGAGAAACAAAGGGAGCAGCTGTTTATGCAATCAGTTCCGGGCACGAGCGCCAGATGGTGAGCCATCCAGGTTACTCTGTGAGCTCTTCTTTCTTCCCCCCCCCCGGGTTCCCTCCTTTCGACTCGATGTTCACCGCAAGAGGCTCCGTGGCTAGCACCTTAACCCTCAGGCACCGATAGGGACTGATGAAGCCTGTCCGATGATAATGACCTGATAAACTGCGACTCCAGATGGTTTTCTCCCACACTGGACCTGTGAGACTCGCATCTGGGATTCCTTTTCGTTTTTCTCTTTTTTAGGTGCGTCGTTTCCATCAGTGTCCACGTCATCAGCATGCATATTGCAGTGCGTCTAAACACACACACACACACACACACAGCAACAGCTACCTTTGTGACGATATTTGCTCTTCTCTACGGAGCCGCCTGCCTCGCGTGCTTGACGATGTAACGATCACGTGGCAGGAGAGTGATAGAAAGTAAAAGTAAACTAAAAAATCGAGCCAAATAGAAACACAAGTGAGACAATTAAGAGGACGAGATAGAAAGAAGGAAAAAAAAAAGAATGACAGATGAAGTAATTATCTAATGAAAAAGAAAGAAATATATAAGGAAAAGACTTCAATATGTGTAACTATGTGGCAGTCCGCATTGTAATTAAGCATTCTATTTACTGTAGTTAACTTGTTTAATTAGAAAAGTTCAGCATATTACATAAAAATTATCATTTTTTTAAAAAAGCTGAATAGTTGTAGAGTGGTAATTGCATCCTAGAAATTAACAGTTTCATTGCTCTGTTCATTAACATGGCAACCACACTAATTAACAGCGTTGATTTGAATATTTCTTTTTTTTTTTTTTAATGTATTTAAAGGTACATAAATCGAAAAATATAATATCGGCTAGTCAGCTTATTAGAGAATTTTGTGTGACTCAAAATTCTGGAGGTTTTCCAAATGTTCAATTCCTATCGATTCATCAAGAACTTCAGAATTTTTGTGTGGTATTTGATTAATCAATTTTGGGCTAAAAAAAAAGTACTCTTTTCCTCTGAGAACTGTAGATTTTTTTTTTTTTTTCACAATTCCAAATGAATCTTAAATGGTTCCATGTAAATCAGAGATGTATCGGAGAAAGAAACTGTGATTTTAATAGATTTGTTTATGTAGTGTTTTATAGTGGAATCAGCAACGCGAAGGATGTAGTGAAAGATACGGTGACCATGAACGAGGTAGCGAACGGCCCTCAATGAAGGGACTTCTAATTTTGACTACAAAAAGAGGCGAGTGTCTGTAGCTCAATGGGTATCAACGATAACGTTCGTTAGAAAATTCTGGGTTCGAACCCCTTCTAGGAGATGAAAAATACTTTCACATACTTTCATTTGAAGATTAGTTAATCGGTATTTTCTCTCTCTCTCTCTCTGGAACTCAGGTTTTACATCCCGCAAAACAGGTCAACCGGCCAGAAGAACACAAGTAACATACAGACATAGGTGACCCACGAGAATGAGGATTAACCACCATATCCCGTCGGATCATTTCGAAAGAGCCTGAATGGTGCCTCTACGCACATGCGTAGAACAGACTAGATGACAAATTATTGCCTAACTGTTACGGAAATGCATTTGTTTTCATTAATATATTCGTATGTTTCATATTTTGGCATTTCACGAAACGAAAACGAATCGAGGGGGTGGGATGAATGGACTACAGACTGTATTTGTGCAAATGCAAGAAAAATACTTAGAGAACACACACACACACTATTAAAACGAGTTATTAGATCTTTAAAAAAGCATATGATTCTATGGTTCTAATCTAACCTCGGTGATTTCTTCTTGTTTCTCCAAATGGAGAAACACGTGCATGGTCGCCATTTCTCGGGTGATGCCATGCCCAACGCGTCTTGCCTGAATGAGTTAAGGACTTTTATTTGACAGGATTATCAGCCTTAAAATAGAAGTAAAATAAGTGCATCAAGTTAATGGAAGGATTACACTGACAACACAATAACGAGCTACTTCGAAGTACTTTAACTAATTCGTTTTCAAGTAAACAACTTCTTATGTTGTCTAGGTTGTGGAGTATTTCTTTTAACGCAATTAAACAGCTTACTTTCAAAATATCCCCAAAAGCAGTTTATAAGGACAGTGAACTTCGGAGACATTCAATGATTACATTTATTCGATGTGGATAATTTCAATTATTACAAAAATGTCAGAAATTGAAAAGATATTTATATGAAAAAAAATGTATAAAATAAGTGCTTAATTGTTTTTTATTTTCGCAATATGTTCGTTTTTGTTGTTTTTGCTTGAAATTTTTCATAATTCATTTCAACAAGTTTTGCTTTAAAGCGCATAAACCGGTTTCTAGCTATCGCTATTCTTTCCCTTATTCTAAGGCCTTCATATTATTATTATTATTATTTTAAATGTCCTCCGTACTTTAGATAATACGAAGAACATCACACAGAAACATATGAGAGAAAACTAGACCGTATTTTTTGGCTTAGGGTACGTAATTGTCCCCAGCACATACTGGGGACAATTACGTACCCTAACTCTGATTTATATCACTTTTCGTTTTAGAAATATTCATAAATATGCAGTCCACTTTTTTTTTAATCCAAATACCACTCACTGGCAGCCTACCCACTGATCAGTGTCCCAAAACTTGAACATTTTAAGTATGACCGTCAGTATTTTGACCAACCGAAAAGATCCAGTAAGTATAAACAACAATATTTGCTCTGTTAGGCACTGAACTGCAGATTTTTTATTCTTTTTTGATTTGAATCTGATCAACGAACACTTGTAGATCAATTGCACATTTAGTAGTGTAAGTAGACTAAAGATTGAATAATCCAGGAATCCTTCCCTAGACACCAAACATCTGAGGATGCATCTCCGATAGAGATAACAGTTGAAATAAAATCGAAAACTTCCAAAAGATATTCGCAGTGTTTTATGAGCAAGAAATATAAAACAATTAGAAATATAAGAGATAGCGAAGTTTCAGAGAGTAGAAGTGAGCATGCGCATCACATGTTTTTCATTTTAACACATGCGAAGAAGCTCCCACTTTTCTATAATTCTAGACAAAGACATGCTTTTTTGCTGCTTGCTTTTCCGAAAAAAAAACAATTAACAGTGCACTACAAGCATTCACGTTAAGAGGATGCAGTAAACAGCAGTTTATTTAATGTTAGAGCAGTCCGTTTAGGAGAACAGTTTTTGGCGAAACTGTCAGTCGAGATTTCCAAGGTCATGGCATGAATAGCAGTTTTGATCCCAAGGCTTTCATCATCTACAACTTGAAAACAGGTTTGATTCCCGTACAGCTACAATGTTTATACCTTTATCACGCACTCGCAGACAGTGCACAGAAACGCGCGTTTGACGTTTCACAGAGTTGAGTGTCCCAGTAATGGACAAATAGCTGACTTTAAGTCAAATTACCTGCTAGGACGTTTTTGTTTTTTGGAAAAGATTTTTCTTTGTCCGAAATGCTTCACTTATTATTCGCAATAAATTCTTCTTATTAATAGCGTTATTTGCGTGTAAGATTTACTGCACTCTTCTCGGAACGCTCTCGCTTGAACTTTTTCAAGAAAAATGATAATGAAAGGGTTCGCAAAGGATCGTGGGAATTGAGTGACGTCATTGATCCAATCAGAATTGTCAACGGCGTGAAAGCAGAATAGTTATTAATGGGATCTGAGGACGGAAAAGAGGCTGCATCTAAGACAGAATAAATTTTCCAGTTCTTTGACCTTCAGAACGACCATGGATTTGTATTAAAAAAAATTAAAAAAAAGATAGGAAATGTAGATCAGTGTCCGTCCGAATACTCGCAGAAGCAAGTATGACAGGTGGAAGTCATTATTGAAGTATATAGGTCAAGACTATCTTCTTGGCACGTGTGTTGAGTGGAAACAGGAACTCATTTACATATCATGAGGTGTTGTACTGGCCGATGTTACAGTTGTGACGCCCACATGGAACTTTGATTATTCATTCTTATTCTTTCTGTTTTTTCTTGATTATTTTTCTTTATTTTTAAATTTCATTTTTTTTCTTTTTCTTTCTTTCATTTTAGTTTCGGTTTATCTTTCTTATTTTCTTATTAACTTAATGGTGTATTACCTTTTAATGTTTTCCTTTCCCACTGTTTTCTCTAGAACTATCTATCTCTTTTTTTTTTTTCCCACCTCTTTTTTGATTCTTACACGTCCCTGTAAGCTGTCAGTTCGTGGTGAGTGGCACTCAAGGAGATGAGAGGAGATTTATCTGATAGTAGTTTAAATGAGGACAACTGGTGGGGTGGGATAGAGAGAGAGAGAGAGAGAGGAATTCCGAAAAGTGTTCGCGTGACCTTTCACACGCAAAGTTTTCAGTTCTAAAGCATATTGACCAGAACTGAGGAAGTTTAAAAGTGGAGAAAAACTGTGGTAAATTATAAAGAGGTGTAAAACTATCGTTTCACGAGTTCTGCCTAATAATAGCCAATTAACGGAGAGAGTGATCACGTGATGCACGCACACAAAAACCTTTCTATGTTCCGACCGCAGCACGAAGCTCCCATTGGTTAAAAAGTAGCTGTCATTGCACTGACTTCCACAATTAATTATTAAGTTGCAGATTTAATTCTATGTATCTATCTATCTCTTCGTCCTTAACGAAGAATGGAGTGATAGACAGATTGGCAGATAGAAAAGAGAGAAGGAGGGGGCGAGAAAGAAACTCAGGACAGACAGATAGAAAAAACTGAATACCTTGCTGCCAAAATCGCTATTAACATTTTTTCTAAGTTAACGAAAAAAAAAAAAAAGAAAAGAAAAGCAGATGCACACTTCAAGTTAAGTCGTTTTAAAAGAGTTCTTTACTCCTCGACTGTTCCCTAATATCGGGGGCGCCGTACTTTAATATGCTTGGGGTCTTACAAGACTAAGAACTGGGTGATAACGTGACCTCGAAGGATCCATTAGAAGTTAGCAAGCAACCTTGGTGCTGAGGTAATTGGACATATTAAATGTCTTATCTACAAGGAAAGAAAAGTTCTGACAAGGAAAAGCCAGGAGAAAAACCAAGAAAATCACATTAAAGTGTGCTGACGTCATACACTTGAAAGAAATTAATGTTCTCATAAGTGGCAGTAAAAAAAAAAAAAAAAGAAAACTGATCATTAATATAGATCAGGAAACAGAACGAAGATATGAGAATTTATTATTAAGTGGCACGTGGAGAGAAAGACTTATCGTTTGCCTTTCTGAGAGTCTATTTCACTCTCACTCACTCCACCTAAAAAACAAACAAACATATTTTCTAAATCGGTCTTATTTTATTCTGGGTACTCCACTCTTCTCTATTAATAACTTCTCTGGTTAGTATTGTGAGCTCAAAGAGTCATCATGAGGCGAAGTGTATTATGTCTATTAATTGGAGGCTTAATGATAACCCTATCGCACATTTAGTATCGTAATTAAGGGCTAAATAATCCGATTTCTGTACTCCAAGGACTAACTTTGGAAAGTTTTCAAGCCACTAAGCATGGTAGTAACCCCACACTGGGCGGAGAAATTCTACAAATTCAACTGATCGAGAATGAAGACGCTGTCCACTCGGCCAACTGGATCGGCAAAATCGATAACTTTCCTAATCTGGAATTAATTTCATCATTTTGAATTAATTTTTTTTAATGCTTAATCCATGATTCTGGAATGGCTACTGAAATGAACAGTGGCTGTGCTTTGCTGATATACCACAGTTCCATATTTTCTACATGTACAGTATTGTGTTGTAATTTGTAGGTCTCTATATGTTTGCTTTATTTTCATAACTATAATGATTACACATTAATATCTTAAGATAAATAAAACATGCACTTTATCATTCTTTAGTTTTATACTTTTACATACATGGTTAGAATTCTTCGCATATTTCTTTATTTTTGTAAACGCAATATAATTCTGTTCGCCCAATATTTGATTTTGCGAAGAGACATACCAGGTTTATGCAATTCTCTATCCAAGAGCGTATAACATGGCATTTTTAACTATTCCTTCAAAATACTTTTTCTATAAAAGCGTACTTAATATTTGGCGGTAAATTTGAAAGGTTAGTATAGAAATACATTGAATTTGCATGATTTTTTTTTTTTATGCTACTAAAAGAAAGCTCCTGAAGACAAAATGTCCAAACAATATAAATAAAAAAGCCTATAGAACATTCACCAACATTTAAAATAATTTTCTCTTGAGGACGTGTCAATACTTTTACAAAGAACTTTTCGACAAAGGCAAGTTAGTCGCTCTCGTAAGAAGAAAGGCAGAGTTCTTCCTCCCAGAAATTCGTTTTTTTTTTTACTCCACAATACATGCAAACCAGCCGAAGAACACACGCAATTAAAAGAAACAATGCACTGACCCCATAACAGTAGTGGCTTCTGCCGTAACTTAAAACAACAGCCATCCACGGCAATAACTACCACTTGCCGAGATAGCAATGATAATTCACAAGCAAAATTTAATAATAATATTATTAAGCAGATCTAAAAAATATAGAATGGTCCTTATAGTTATTTAGGCCAATGCTGAGTATATAAAATGTGTATATGAGAGAGAGACGGAAGTTGGGGAGAAATACAGATAAAGAGTGCATGCGCGCGCGTACACACACACACACATACACATAAAGAGAGATGGTATAAATTTAAATCATTTACATTTTTTTACCATTTCCTTTAACCCTTAGAAACAATCAAGAACGTCTTGCCAAAAGCAAAGATGCTATTCATCTTTATGACGTAAACACACACACAGTTATTGGTAAAAGAGAGCTGTATTTTGACATTTTGATTGGTTTCTCCCGCCCCCCCCCTTCCATCCACACACACACACACACACACACACACACACACACACACACACACACACACACACACACACACACACACACACACCGAGAAAGGGTTTTTAATTGAAAGCAGAATTACGTGTGAAATGTATTCGCGCGCAGTCTGTGTGCATCTATCTAATGCCTTTGTGTGGCTTATGTTGGCTAATTAGCTAAGATTCATAACAGCTCGTTAACTGGTTAATGGGTCACTGCACAAACTAATGCATGCGAGAGACAGCAGAGATGAGGGAAAAGCTGCAGGCTAGCAGGAAAAGTCCAATATGGCCCGGTTAATTAAAAAGCTGCCTAGATTTTCAATTATAGCATCTGTACCATAAAAGAGCAGTTTCTTCGTTCTTAGTGTGGGACACGGTTTAGTGAACAACTATTGCTATACACAATGCAAAGGTCTTCGCATCATTTTGGATCAGTGCTTCGTCACAATTAAATATGTCGGAAGTGACACGTGGCTGCTCAGATTAGAGACAATTAAAAGGATTTCCTCTCGGTCTACTGTATCCATCCATCTTACATAGCACAGCGCAAATCTACAAACTGGCTAAAACAGAAGTGAGGATTACCCAAATATGTGCGATAACAAATCGGATAAACCTGCAGTCCATGAAGGGACGGCTAAACATTCTTAATTAAGATTACTTGATGAGACAGACGATGGCAGACTATATTCCTAAGGGTGTAGTTTTTATTTTTATTTATTTTTGGCGAGTGCAATCGATAATTGACACGAGAAAACTAGCTCTATTTGCACTTATATAAGTAGGCGCTAACCTTCGATATATGGTATGCGTCCTTATTCTTTTGTAAATTTGTTTCGTAAGCATTTTCAGCACAACAATGAAGTCACGAGCACAGAGGGTTCAATCTTTGCTCAGAAGTCAGGTCGTTAACCCTACTAGGAATCTGTGGGATGAATTACAAAGAGCTGCTTGACATGTACTGTCGCAATTCCTAAGGATTATCAATTATTATAGTAATTAAAAACAGGCTGATATTGACTAAGCTTGATTTATCCGCTAACAGGAAGTATATAGGTCGTTGTGCTGGGTTAATCTTTGCTAAAGAGGAAGATTCGGTAGTCCCGTTAGTTACAAAAAATAACAAAAGTTGTAATTATATTCTGACACGGTAAACGACATGAAAAAAAAGTCGAAAAATAATTAACAAATAAAGATATTTATACGGTGCATTTTGAAAACAGACTCGCCTGAGGATAAGTATTTCTGTTTATTAGACAGTTGACGCCTCCAAAGAGTCCTAGGATTCATCACAGGAGGACACTCCGCTCTACCTTATCTACACACGCACATAATAATAATAATTTATTTTCTCTAAGTAGAACAGTTTGTTTTTTTTAGCATTTTTTAAAGTTTTTTTTAATACGCAACTTCAACAATTAAGCTCAAATTATATGTATAAATAACTTCATATTAGCGAGGGTGGTCTAGGAATATGTATTTCTTCGGAAAAAATATATATTTTTTAAAAAAAAGGTTCATAAAATATATATTTTGAAAAAAATTGAAAAAAAAACTCAATTTTTTTTTCGAGGAATATATATTTTTCAAAACACATTTTTTCCCAAATTTGCTTATAATCTTAATAATTGGATCTAATATTAAATGTTTAGTAAGAATATATATAGTTAAATGGCTCCCAAAGTATAGTCTACAGCAGACAGACCACTAATAACTTCTAGACCATCATTAAAATCATACTGTAAAGGTTAAAAAAAAAATAATAATTGAAAGTTAATATTTTTATAAAGTTTTGCAACTATTCATAAATAGCTTTCTCTATTAGTTTAATCTTTATGTTTCACAGGCAACGCGTGTTCAAATTTTAATTTTTATGCATATAAATTTTAATCTGCGTATGTGCGACTACAAAAAAAAAAAAGTTTACAACAGGAGGATAAATCGATCAATGTATCAAGGAATACTGAAAAAAAAAATTAATCTAACCTCCCTCGCAAGTAAGAAATAAAAAAAAATCCAGTTCTTTTGCCTCAGTGTCTTGATATTCCATTAATGGTGCAGTTCGCAGACATTTATTTAAACGAAGTGGTCACTGCGCATGTGCAAAATAATGCCTATAGCGAGACAATTGAGTGTCAAGGGCAGAGTGCTATTAATTCAGTCTATGACCAAAAAAGTCACCCTTCGAATAACACTTGTGGTTTGTGTCTGGAAGGATATTAAAGTCCAGATACCAGGACTTCGTGGGAGGAATGGGTACCTAAATCATGTAGACATTCAAAATAAGGGGAAAGAGAAAGAAGGGTTAAGAACACCCCCTAAGAGTAGTAAAGAATGTTGCTGACCTTGAGAGAATATCTTAAGCGAAACATGTAATGGTGTGAAGTCATTTTTGAAGAACTCGTGTATCATTTCCTAACGGTGTGTTTATAGTGAAACATGGCCATATAAACAGGGATCCTATAAATTGTCTGATGGAGTCATAGATAAAGGGCAGAACTGTAATTATGAACGCCCATTTAAATGCACGTGTACTAGGGTCCAAATAGATGATTATTAGTCATTCCTAAATTACCTGGTCCGAAATGATCTTCCCGTGAAGAATGGTGGTCTCAATGACTTGGCTTGTCGGCCTTAAAGAGTTGCTAGACATGATTAGTTGCAGCTCATAGATTTTAAATGTGTTTCTATTCTTTTAGATCGTTTTCTTAGCTTGGGGGGTGACAGAGATAGGTTTCAAGTCCGTGATTAATGGCCTATTATAATAAGAATTTTGTTTGCCTAATGGGAACGGTAAAGAACAGCAGTTACCTATCAGTCATATTTTATTTTATTCTATTCCCCCCCTTCCCAGTCCTCTTTCAGTGACCTTTTTCGTCGCTTCCAAAGTGCTCAGAGAAATGCAGTGCAACTAATAAATATGACTTAAATAACCATGTAAGATACCGATGTCATTCGTCTTCAGAGAAACAATAGACAAAAAAATTCCTGGGAACAGGAATCGCTGAGGCCATTACACAGGAAAAATTCAGAAAAGTAGCTCAAGGGAAGAACACAGGCCAAGAATGGGTGGAATATATTAGATGAAACTACCACGACAGAATCCAATTCAGGCCAGAGCATCAGCTTAGTAGCTATATCAGCAATGTTTAACTTTCTTAAATAAATAGTAAAAAAAAATCAATAGCTAAAATAACGATGAGCTATTAGCAAAATATGCTAATAGGCTTAAATATTCATATCCCATCGAAAAAGTAGAACTGTTTATATTAAAATTACAATGTCCACGTTATTATAAGACAAATCTGCGTACATTTATCCTATATTCATGTTTCGAATTTATTTTTCTTGGATATAAAACAATATGGTTTTATATCCAAGTTTTATTATTCAAAAGAATTTATTTATCTTCTCTATGAACTCATAGTCAAGACTAGGTCCCGTATAGTGCCGTTCGATATATAAATTATTTAGAAACAAAGAGGTATCCCCACTAACCGTTCGTGTTAGGCTCAATGGACTGTCACGTCCAAGTAACTAGTGTCTTCTTAGAAAACTGATACTGCTTATGATAGAGTGATATGGTAATTTTGCCTGCATAAGTATGCTTTTGGCTGTAAAATTGAGTTCTTTTGGCCGGCTTGGTTGTTTTGCGGGAGATAAATCCCTCCAACCTCCGATTGAGACCGACTAATTCACCTTTCTATAAATAACTTTCAATTTTTATTAGTTACTATCCTAACTTAAGCCTGCCTTTAAACATAAATTCAAATAATAATAACTCTTTTTTTTTTAATCGTTATAATGGTACCTAATACTTTATTCATAATATAATGATAAGAGATAAACCTTAGATGCTGATTACTTATTAAATAAATCAGCGAATTATGATAACAGTACAATTGCAGACATAATTATGTACGACTTTATCCTTTCTCTTAAAAGATGAGTTCAGACCGAATTTCAAAATACGTTTATCGTATCCGCCTAGATCTTCGAACAACATTTGGAATATGTCTGCAAATGAGAGAAAAATGTTCCCATTTCTGTTTACAATATTCATAAATGTATGATTGAAGAAGGCCTGCGTGTACGCCCAGCTAACAGAAGACTTCCCATTATGTCCATATTATACGACACAAAATGACCTATTTTTAAATAAAGGATGACTTCTTTTCGTATGAGAAAATATAAGCATTCTGCTATATAAAGTATCCGCTACCATTAAGTGTAATCAAGAGGAGGAATCGGGGACTTTATTGCCCTTAATGATAACTACTAGCAAGGATACTAATGATGATTGCTGTTTTATTTTATGGTGTAATTACAACTAAATGATCTGTGCCAGCAAATTGTGTACATTAAATAAAATATCACGACCCACTGTATAAACTTAATAGCAAAAAATATAGTTGGCGATAAAAGGAAGTGTACGAAGGCTTTGATAAAAATGATGGCTCTGATAATAAAGTAATAAAGCGGGAATCGCGCTAGTCTGTTTTCATCTGGCTGACCCCAACTGCATGTGCAAAGCAATTATGAAGGCTATCTCATAGATCTCTCTCTCTCTCTCTCTCTCTTTCTATATATATATATATATAATCTTCAATATCCCTAGAGATATATTTTCAACTCCTTTTTTATTTCTTATGAATATAAGAAAAAAAAAGATAGTTGGATTCACCTGTTTGGTAACTAAAAAATAGCCCTTGTCAAATACTTAAAGTATTGATATTTGAAATTAAAAACAACCATGGCAATAGCACAGTATTGCATTTGACAATGAATGATGTAGTGAATATGGATTTTTAACAGTTTAGTGTTCGGGTCCAAGATGAGGTTGTAAACTCGAATCATTTTTGCCATTCAGCAGCTCAGAACCGATAATGTAATTGGGTCCGCTACTCACAGTGATGTTGCAGCCTCAGCTTGACTTACCAACTTGAGGTTATGATTTATTGTGTTATCTACTTGACAGATTATTGCAATATTATCGCTGTGGTGTGTGGTAATTGCAATGTTAAGCTTTCTTAATTTTCTCTTTTTTTTGTTTTTATGTGCTGGGGGTAGTAGGGAGTTTGCCACATTGTTGGGAATACGTGATACGTAGCATGAATAGTTAGGTCCCTGTGGTTGTTTGTGTTCAAAACAAACAATGTTAACAACAACAACAAGATATGCTCCAAAATTGCAACTATGCACCAGCAGATAAGTCACGTGATCCAGGTACAGAAAACTCCGAGAAGCAACGTATTAAATATATATATTAGGGTTATATATATATATAGAGAGAGAGAGAGAGAAAGTTTTTTACCTTGGGTAAAAAACTTTCTCTTCTTTTGGTAACTTGGTTATTTTACTCCTAATCCCAAGTAAGCAAACAGTTAAGTTTGCACCTGAATGTAGTTCAAGTCTAAAGTCTTAACTGTTTGCTTACTTGGGATTAGGAGTAAAATAACCAAGTTTATAAAAATTACTTGGTAACCCTAATATACATTATTTCTAATGTAAAAAAAAAACTTATTTAAACTATATCTGCTCCAGAGATTATTCAAAATAAAAACACCTTGTAGCAACTTGTATAGATAAAGTTGATAAGGCTCTGTATTACAAAAACCTTGGTATTCAGGGTCTAGCTACTCACTGAGGAGACCTCAAAAAAAAGGTTGAAACTGGTCTGGGCAGTGACCCCACCCATAATATATTGCAGTATACATCTCTTAGTGAGATGTGCTTTACATTATGGAAAATACTAAGAATAGTGATCAGAGCTTTACCCACCTTTACAATGAGTTGCCCTGGTGTTGCACCACCTTTAGACTTGAACTACGTTCAGGCGCAAACTTAACTGTTTGCTTACTTGGGATTAGAAGTAAAATGACCAAGTTTATAAAAGTACCTGGTAACCCTAATATACATTATTCCCAAGGTAAAAAAACTTATTTACATTTATATATATAAATATATACATATATATATATATATATTTACTTTTATAAATATATATATATATATATATATATTATTTTATGTATGATTTTTTAACAAAACGATATGGAAATAAAAATAAAAACTTGAAGAGAAAATAGATATAGTTAGCTTTTTTCCTAGACTCGGCATACTTACGTGAATGCATATCATTATTCTAAATAAATATTTTTTCCTCATCATAAAAAAATGGCATTTATACGTGAAATATTACTAGTTATACAATTGCATTTTAATGGTCAACTTTATCAAATAACAAAAACGCAATTTATTAAATAAAATGTAACAACTTATTAATACATTATATTTTAATTATCTGTTGAGAACAAATGTTGGTTATCCCATCAGTAAATGTAAATCCCATCAGTCAATGTACATATATATATATGAACATTGATGGGATTTACTGTACACTCATGAGCCAAAACATAACTATCCACCTAGTAGCATGTTGGACCTCCTTCGGCTGAGATAGTCGTTTGCGCCTGTCCTGGCATTGACTCCACTATACCACGGAAGGTGTCCTGGGGTATTCTGGATCAACTAGACAGAAAAACGTCCCGGAGGTCAGCGAACAAGAGGGACAATGGCGCCAAACGGCGGATGTTGCTTTCCACTTGGTACCATAAATGTTCAATAGGATTCAAATCAGGAAAATGAGGCCGATACGGGAGCACACAGAATACTTGGATTGGCTATATCTCTGATAACCTTGTGCACTGTCTTGTTGTAAGAGTCCAGATCCATCATACAATATGATATTGTCATCGTGTAGGGCAATATCTAGTGCGAAACAATCCGCAGGTAAGAATGAGCGGTCAAAGTGTGTTCAATACGGATGAGAGGAGCCACTGATGTCCACGAGGACAATCTTCATATCAGGATATTGCCACCAACGGCCTGTTTCCGGCCAACAGTGTAGTCTGATTGGCCGGAAAGAGGATAGCTGGTCGCAATATTTTGTCTCATAAGTTTACGTGTAGGATGACATTTTAAAGAATAATCCTTTCTATGTTAAAAATATAATTAATAGTTTTATTTTAGAATTAATGAATATGATTCTCTCTCTCTTTCTCAACTCTTGTATTTTCTATCTACTACGTATTTTTTTCTTTTGGTTGATTGTTGTTTTGCAATCTCGCACAGAAATCAAATGATCAAACGTGTTTTTTTTTTTCTGTTTTTTTTCCCCTTCTTTCTTTCTTTAGGAGGACGTTGTTCAAGGAACCAAACATAGACTATTCTTGGTAAGTCAACATCCGGTTCGACTGGACGATCGTATCGGTGAGAAATCCTTGAATCTCATTAATTAGAAGAAAAGCAATTGCTGAGGTGAAGACCTCTAATAACCTGAATATTTCTGAGGGGAAGATAAAGAGTAATGGATCTCCCCCCCCCCTTATCTGTTCCTTCCTTTGTGGATCATACACACTTCTACATTATTGGTGCACAGAAAGCGGTTTACCTCGCCAAGGAAAGCGCATTGAAAGTAGGCCAATGTTCCAGAAGCTAGAGGAAGGTCACTGGAGGTGGGTATGTCTGTAACTTAACCCAGTTCCGCTACGATGCTAGATGGATACTTGGGGGGTAGTCTAACCTTCTGTCAGTGTCAGTAGAAAGGCACGTCCTTGTAAAGAAAACAAAACGCAGGAACTTCATTGTTAATAAAGCAACCGTCAGAGGTTAGGTCACTGCAGGGTAAAAGGGGTTCCATTTAAAGTATAAAATATAGAGTACTTTCTAGGAAAAAAAAGTATTCCTAGGGGCCAACCAACACGTCAAGAACCAGATGTTTGGAAGATCTATCAAGATGCATTACTTTCCGGGATTTTATATTTTACCATACTTTCACTATGTACTGTATTATACATTGTAGAGGAATGGAAAAGAGTCGGCAATCAAGTAATAATAATGCTATTTCATAGCGATTTACAAAGAGTAATAACTCGGACTACTCAATTAATAATACATCAAAAGTTAGACCAGTTTTATTAAAGCAATTATTGCGATAATTGCTTGATGGTTTGCTTTTTCAATTTGATCATCCAATCCCAATCATGCATTTTTTTCTCTTATTTCCCCGAAGGCAAATAGATATGTCTTTTGTATGTGTCTTTAAACGTTTTTTTTTTTTTTTTTTTTTTTTTTTTTTTTTGTGTGTGTGTGTGTACGTACTGTATGTAGAATATTGGAAATGCATGCGAGGGATAACAAGAATTGACAGCAATAAGGATACAGAAGCGGGATTACTGAAATGCTATTACAAAAAATATCGTAAAAAATTCTAAAAAATAATAATAAAGACATGAAGAAACGAGGTGTACGTTGGGCGTCATCAGAATCTAAGATGGGTTCTTTCTCCTCTTTTTGATACGCAATTAATACGTTCGCATAAAAACTATATAAAAAAATTCCCGGGAGATTTATAAATCCCCTCGGTGAGAGGGAGAAGATTGGATATAAACTATTACTAAAATTCAAACAAAGAAAAGAGGGGAGAAAAGAAAGAAAGAATAAAAAAAAACAGGAGAAAAAACTTTACTAGTAACTAAGAACTGAAGCTAAAAATAAGAAACATTTTGTGAGACAAGCACGTACTGTCGAAACTGTGACGGTGCGATGAACTTTCATATCGCAATTTTGGCAGTAGAGAAGTCGGTGTTGCTTCCAAGATTTTATCTTTAGAAGCTACACAACTTTATCAATCAATACGATCGTATCGCAACTGTTAGTTAAAACAACAGCACAAAGAAACAAACAAACAAGTACTTGTTATATATTTGCAGCTAAACGTAACACTAGTTAGCAGTTTTCTGAAAGACTTTATCTCCAAATGTATTGCAACACGTTTTTACGATAACACCAATGAAATTTTGAAGATCTCCACTCGAGATCACTAACATCGTTCATGCGATAAATAGGTTTCCACTAGGAAAATTATCTATGGGCTGTAAATAACTGATTCAAATAGGATTTCGTCTACAAGGTCTAATGTGGTCATTAAAGAAGTTTAACAAAAATAAATAACTGGGAAGATATGGAAAATTTCCTTTTCTCATAAATTCAAAACAGAAACGTGATAGCACCACTAAACATTTCGAACAATGTCATCAGTGTGAAGATTTAAGAAAATATTAGTTGTTAAATCGTATAAATTTAAAACTCTCACTCAAAAATATTTTGGTCAGCAATTTTTATGTTTTTAATTTAAAAATAGGCGCAACACATAACGTACAGTATTCACATTATTCAGTTGTTGTTTTTTTTTTTGTCCGAGATAAGCGCAAAATTAAGTTCTAGAATGCTGAAATACTAGTAATAATAAAAAATAAAAATTACTTCCACTCTTAGGACATAAGAGTGGAAGTAATGATCTGATTAATAATAAAAACGTGTCCGCGCGGTTAGCCTGTTGGCTGTGCGCTTCGCAACTATATACCTAGGGAAGGAGTGTCCTAGGTTCGATTCCCGTCGACGAGGTGAGGAGTTGAAGAATCTTCCTCAGCCATAGCCGAGTTAGTAGGTCTTGGGCGTGGACAGCAAGGTTTTTCCCCCCCCAGTTTATCCTGGGGTTTTTCATCTCACAAAGCAGGCAAACCGGCCTTGAGAACTCAACAGGACGGTTTGAGGTCCGACGATTAATAAACCCTCGAAACCCAAAGTAAAAGAGGGTAAAAGGAAAATGAGAGGAGGTCTCCAAACAGAAGCAGGTTTCAATCATCGGCAATAATTGTGTGAATTGCTTCGTGGCAATGACTTTTATCTACCGTTAACTCCCCCCCCCTTTTTTTTTACCATATTCTTAAAAATTTCAGTATTTTTCATTTGTTTTTCTCTTTATTGTCTGAATTTCACGTAAATGTAATACAAGTCTTGCTAAAATTTTCTCTGCATTAACTTTAGTCTACAGTATTACTTATTATTCTTGTCACTTTTAGGAAGTCTGAGATCTTTAAGGTTATATCTACTTCGTCTATCTAGAATATGTCAAAGTCCAAGTATCTTAAACAATTTACTTGTTCTATGATTATGTCTTTAACTATAGGTTTAGTTCGACCTGGGGGAAGTACTTTGGGGTTCGTACATATTTTTAGAGATATGATTTATGGGCAGACGTGTTTTCCAGCTTATCTTCATCGTTGACTGTTGTTAGTCATCGGCATCAAGTAATTGTTTGATTTATTTGTGTCCACCTATTTAAGGAATGTTTTGTCCATATTTCTGAAATAGCGTCTGTGCAAATATTAAACAAAGGGCAGCAATTAACATATTTTGCTCAAAATTGTGGTCTCGGCGTTTCTTTTTTGTTGCCATTTGATTATATTGGCGTGATAAATAAGGTATTTTATAGTAGATGACTTGATCCGTCAGTCATGCTATGTCCGTGAAGTTATTCAAATCTAATTTGGTTACAAAAGATCATTTACGGACTTTTTTTTTCTTTTTTCCATGAAGCTTACTTATCAATATTTAAAATTCTTTTCATTTGTCGTGTTTAAAGCACGGAAACCGTTTTTTGTTCGATCCAAACGCAGTGCACCCTACCGGTGAATAATGAAACTGTCATTGGAATTTTCACTTTCGTCCAACAAAAGAAGTAAAAGTGAATACCCAAGAAAGAGACATTGTGGTCGATGTAACGAAGCCCTTAGAGCACGGTAAGTGACGCATTCTGTTCAAGTGGCAGCACTCCCAACAAGAAATTAATAATGACAGAAGAAAGAATGAAGCGTTGAACCCCAAAGTGAAGACTGATGCCACACTAGAGTGTCATCGCATGAAAGATTAAGGTATGAAACGAGCAGCGAGCTTCAGAAACGAAGACAGTAGAGGATCAAGGGGAATGAAGAGAGCTCAAGCACCAATAGAATCCAAGAGTAAGTAAATTATCAATAGAACGAATGAAGAAAACTGTATTCAAATCCCGGAAATGACATTTATCTTCGGTATTTGCTGTTTACCAGACTCCCCTCCTGTCATCCGAGGTGTTAAAATTCATTATAGTAAAAAATACTTTCTTTTTTATGCTTCTTTGAGTAGGGCTAGCACTACGGGATATGTGGGTTTTTTTTAGTGCTTAGTGATGGCTACTGCAGTTCTAATTTTCTTAACATAAACACCAGTCATTTACCGTATTTAATATCAAAGGTTTGACCCACCAAATTTCAAAAGAGATACGATAATCGGATCTGTTAGTACTTTTTAATGATAACATTAAAGAAAACTAATGACAGAAATATAAAACAAAATGCAGTTATAAATATTCGCCTATCTATACATAATCTACACAAACCAGTATTATTATTTTTTTTTTTTTCTCCTAAGACATCATTTTCGGGACAACATTAATATTTATTACGTTTAAACAGCGGCAATCAATACCTAACCAGCCTACCATTTGCTCAGTTCACTTTTATACTGACCTTGAGAAAAAAGCGTGAAGGAGCACGCAAATTACCATTAGCAGGGAACAGAATAACCCTGACCTCAAGACGCTATATATCTTAAGCCTGAAAGGCCAGTGAGGGAGATCTGGATGAAATAGAAAGAGAGAGAAAAGATAAATCTTTCAAGAATTTCCCATGGGATCCCAGTTGCACCAAACTTCTTGGTATCCGATAGCTCTTCGTATCATCATTGTAAATACACCACACATGAATTTAACTGTATATCTACTAACTTACATTGTGTCAATGGATTTCTTAATTTAGCACTGTTATTTCTATAATCCGTTATCGCAATAAAACCTATATATAACAAGTCCTTAACTATTATTAATGGCTGTCACGAAGGGTAATTATTTTAATGGGATATTTTTTGTTATACGGCGTATAAACAGGCACCTGCAAGTCTACACGATCCATCTCATCAATTCCCAAAGAGTCATGAGACAAAATTCATTCTCTTCTTTCTTTCATGGTTATGTGGCAAACATTTTTTTTTTTTTTCCTGCTTTCGTTTTGTGTGGAGCATGTGTTATTATTCATAAGGTACAACCTTCACTTTCATCACCCCCTCAGGGTGATTAGGGGAGGGGAGATCTTTATCTCGATGTATGATGTAAGGGAGAGGCATCATGAAATCTCTTCCTAATGGAAGCAGCAAGTTAATAGAGCTTTGGTACATGTCGCACAAATGACCCGACGGCACACAGGGTCGGTGTTAAGAAATATATCTGACGACCGAAGTTTTGAACACGACAGATAATCAGGTTAACTGAAAGAACTTTCTATTATTTAGAGGCGTTCTAGATTTTTATATCCACGCCCAATTCTAATTTTCGTTCTGTCGTGGAATGGAGTGACATCTTTCTGTCTGAAAAGTTCGATTTTACTGTGTAATCAAGCTTAAAAATGTGCTTAAACATTCAATTTTTCAAGGTTTCTCAAGGAAAACCTTGAAAGAAGTACAAAGGAATGTATAGTATTAGTTATAGAACTGAAAGAAAAAATAAAATCAATAAAACATTTGAAAATTGGCTCAATGGCTTGATTGGTATTGATATAACAGAAGAGGCTGTTATGGAGAATTACAGACGAACCAACTAAGCCTATGGAGCCACTATGTTATGTCTATTAATTGCGTGTGTTCTTATGACCAGTTCGTCTGTTTTGTGGAATGAAAAACTCCAGCTTCTCGGAGAAATAATTCTTTCACCTTCCAATGAAACCCGCTAATTCACATTCAGTTGAGAGTCCTTATAGAGGCTCTTCGCACTCTACACCGGGATTTGAATCTTGATCTTTCCAGACAAAGGACACTATCGAGACCAATTGAGCTTCAGAAGCTCCGCAAACGAGGCAATCTAGCACGAAACCTTTTTGTGAGCGAAATATTTGATAATCCAGAAACCGTACCACAGAAACCATATATGGAGTTATTTTAAGCTACCTCAGATCTCCAATAAGAATTGGTAGACTCACATAGCGATGGCATTCATCTTCCACTGTACAGTATAGTGGAAGATGAATGTCAACAATACTCACCAACAATACAACTCCAACAATACTCACCCGTGTAGCTTCGATGCCTCTCCATTTGTTAGTTGGACGGTTGTTCTTTATGAAAACAACGCATAAAATATGAGAAGTTTCCTATAATCATCCCACTATAAAAGTTGGCGTTTTGGTGTCAGGTAGCTACATAAGTGGCCGAGTAACCACTTGCGTTTTAAAAAATAAAATAAATAAAATAAAAGTTCAAATCCCATCTACGATGGAGAAACTATAATATTAGACATTCTCGGAACCGCTAAGGTAGAGAGAGGCGTCAGTGTATTTTTGTTCTTCCTTTCATTCTTTCCTCTTTCTCCTATTCCGGAAAACTCAGGTTTTTCCTCCCCCATACAATCCACACCCTTGAACACACGCGGTCTCAAAATTTTTTAAGATTCTGACCAAGAACAAACATTGCTTAAGAAATATTTTAAACAAACAAATTATTTAAGCTGCGAACCCAGGAAGGAAGAGCTCCAGTTTACAAGTTCAGAAAGGACATAAGAGTGTGTTATAAATTCCATACAAAATGTTGCGATGCTGTGTCGACTGTCGGTTTATGTATCTGACCTGCTCTTTTGCGAAAATTACGTTTAATAATTTGCCTCATACACGCATACTAAATCGAACTTTTTTTTCCCTCTTTAAGTAAAACGGAGTGATTTTTATATATTCGACTGCTCGGAATTTAAATTTGTTTCACGGAAAATAATATACAAACCTTATTACACCTTATATAAAAATAATAAAAACTAAAACATAATAATTATTATACAATTAGCCTTTGTGGGACTCCTTCCCACTTTTCCCCCACTAATATACAGTACATTAGTAGGGTTAAGGAATTAAGGATTTTTTCTATTTTTTTTTTAATTTTACATATAAGTTTTTACATTTTTATTTCGTTTTTACATAATTCGGAAACTCTGCTCTAGGGACCAAACATGGACTCTTCAAGCCACTTCAGGCTTCGAATAAGCCGATCGGTGGGTCTCACACCGGGAGATGAAATTCATTTCCCACCTAAAGACAATCACAGACATGCATAATTGGATTCGGACCCGCAGCTTGTTGGCTGGAGAGCGTATATACTAACCATTCGGCCAACCAAGCCGATGATTGTAAGCACCTCCAGGTTGACTGAGTAGTTAGTATATCTGAAAGAAGCCAATAGAAAGAAATGCTTTGTTTCTTAGAACACCTTTCTCATGGTAATCATGTCCTGAGAATAATAATAATCGGGTTTTTTTATCCCAAAAATTAGTCAGACATGCTAGAATTAATAGAACACAAGAAACTAACATAAATATACTGGCTTCATAGGTACATCTGTTTCTGCCGTAATTCCAACCAAGCCAGAAGGTTTTTTTTGCACAGTTCTTAATCGCTTACTGCTTCTAAGTTGGTGAGGAAGAAATCCAGATGTGAATCAAGGAAATGCGTCTTTAACGACATGTTACAACTACGGATATATAGCATCTTTAAGTTCTCCTTCGCAGTATTAACATGATCGTCAGTTCCGACGAGTCGAAGGAAGTGTTGGAGCAAATTGAACTTAAAGGCCAACCCACGCTGTTTTCTATTTCATGTAGTCTGTCAGAAATTGTCTTTCACAGCGATCCATCCCACAGAGATGGATCGCTGTGAAAATACCTTCTTTTATTTTTATTTTAGCCACTTATCGTTGGAATTCATACATTAGATCAGTGTTTCTCAAAGTGTGGTACGCGGACCCATGGGGGTCCGCGAAAGGTCTTCAGGGGGTCCGTGGCAGTTTTCGGCTATGCATCATTAACGCATGGAATAAAATTTAAGTTTGAGATCGTAAAACGTTCCTATTGTATCACTGAATAAGGTACAGAGACATCTGCAGACTATGTAATATGTTTCTCAACAAACAAACAGTGCAATTAGAGACAAGTGGGTAAAAACGGCACTAACTAAGGAATCGCATGACCCCCTCCCACATAAAATGCTGTATGGTAGACAATCAAAACCATATGGTGCACCGGAAACTTATGGTTTTGTTTGAGTGAACGTGTTAAAACTAAGAAATATATAGTGAATGGGTTTCAGATATAAGGAATTCGGTTGAAGAGAATTAGCATTTCAACTGAACTTTCGGCTTGCCTTTGTCAATTAGTAGCGCGACCTTTTGTTAATACCGCACCAATCATATGGACGTCTTCATAGCTGCTTTATCTCTACTGGCCTACCATTGCTGTCTGTTCTGCTTTCACTAGCCATTTGTTGAAGGACTGTTCGTTAAATACGGTAATTTTTTTTAGCTTTCAAATTCTTAAGTATGGATCACTGGTTAAAGACTGGATTTTTAAAATGCGCAAAAGAGAGGAACATAGTAGATACAAGTAGCTATCAGCAACAAGAAAATGTTGATATTGTATCTGGATCAAGTGAAATGGATAAGTGTGTGTCGTCTGACATCTCTAAAGAACCAACTAGGAAGAAGATGAGAAAACTTCGTAAGTACGATATAAATTACTTGAAATGTGGATTTTCATGGACGGGAAATGAAGAGGAACCTATTCCATTATGTGTAATTTGCGGTGAAACTTTAAAAAATGAAAGCATGGAACCATGTAATTTAAATCGCCATTTTGAATCGAAACATAATGAATGCAAGGACAAACCTGTCGAATTTTTTCAAAATAAACTAAAAAATTTAAAAGAATCTTAAAAAGTGATGTCGATCGTGTCAGGAGGTGAAAACATGAAGGCTTTAGAAGCTTCATGTCGTATGTCGCTATTAACATGTGCAGCGGAAACGATTGGTGAAACTTTGGTCAAGCCTGCAGCAAAAATAAAGCGGAAATTATGATCGAGGATAATGCAAAAATATCTTTTGATCAGATTTGCCTTTCAAATAGTACCGTTCATCGAAGAATCACTGAAATGGCTGAAAATATAAAACAAACATTGTTATCCGATATACGTAAGAGTCGTTATTATGCGTTGCAGGTAGATGAATCCACCGACATTACAAATTTTGCAAATCTTCTAGTGTTCGTTAGGTACGAAAAAAATCAAAAAATTCATGACGACCTTTTATATTGCCAACCCTTGCCAGAACATACAACAGGAGAAGAAATATTCAACAGTTATAAATACCTTTATGCATCAAAACAAGCTTGATTGGAAAAGTTGTGTTGGAATAAGCGGAAGGAGCGAAATCCATGGTCGGATCTCAAAAAGGGCTTGTTTCAAGGATTCAAGCTGTTGCACCAAATGCAAAGTCGACACACTGCTGCATACACAGGGAGGCTTTGGCTACACACATGATGTCTGCAGACCTAAGAAAAGTTCTTGATGAAGCTGTAAAAATCATAAATTATATTAAAGGCCGTCCTCTAAACGCCAGACTTTTCTCTCTACTTTGCAAAGAAATGGGAAGCAACTATACACAACTTCTTTTCAATACCGATGTGCGTTGGCTTTCTCGTGGAAAAGTCCATACTCGTTTATTTGAACTTCGGAATGAACTACAAGTTTTTCTTAATGAAATGTTTGAATTGAAAAACCATTTACATAATTGGAAATGGCTCAGTCAATTAGCATACCTGGCAGATAAATAGTCTTAATTTATCTTTACAAGGCAAGGAAATTTCTATATTTCATGTCCAAGATAAAGTGAACGCCATGTTGACAAAAATGAAGTTATGGCAAAAGCGGGTTGGTAATGGAGAATTTGACGCGTTTCCATCGCTTCATGAATCGCTCGCAAGTTCAAATGAGCAAATTGATGATGATGGGAAAATTACTATCATGCAGCATTTAAAAAGCTTACAAATGAATCTAGAAAAGTATTTCTCTGAATTGGACATTAATATTGAATGGATAAGATACCCTTTCAATAAAAACAAATTTATGCCAAAGGGTCTATTTTCAATAGATAAAGAACAACTTTTAGAACTAGCTTCTGATGGTTTCCTAAAAAATAAATACAGTGAGAATACATTATCATCATTTTGGCTACAAATACAGAATGAATTTCCTGAATTAACAGATAAAGCTCTGAGGTTCATTTTTCTATTTCCAAGTTCATATCTGTGCGAAGTTGGATTTTCGGCCCTCGTAGATATTAAGACGAAGAAGAGGAATCGCATTATAGATGTCGAACCGCATCTGAGATTGAAATTAACAACTATAGAGCCAAATTTTGCTGAAATTTTATCTCACCATAAGCAATTTCACTCCTCTCATTGATAAATTATTTCAAGTAAGTGAAACTTTATAGTATCTTTATAAAGTTTGTTCTATTAAAAATAAATCATATTTGTTTACATGAACGTATAAGTTCAAATAAAATAGATATTTAATTTTTTAATATTTTAAATTAATTAATTAATTTTAACTTATTTATTCGTTTTAATTAATTAATTTATTTATTTTTATTAATTAATTAATTTTTTAATTTTTTGGCTTGGTTATTCTAGCTTCGACATCTGAAATTTTGTCATTAAAATGTAATAGTGTACACCACTTTTGACGTATACCTGTTATCTAACTTTGTATAGAGAGAGAGAGAGAGAGAGAGAGAGGTATAAGAGTGCAAGGTCAGGACTATAAGGTGTCTATGAATTGGTTCTTGGTTCGTTTTTGGAAACGGTCATCAAAAATTCTTGAGTGTCCTGAAAACCTAGCGTTTCGCAACGGTGTCAGTTTCTTCAGAAAGACCACACCACCACAACGATTGATATAAAATTCTCGATGCCTTAAATTCTCATTACATACGAAGTAATGATTCAAATTTTGAGTACCATCATAAACACTACTCTTTGGCGTCAAGTCTCGCCATCTTGAACCTACTGATTAGAATCAATAAGTGCGCATGCGCACAAAACTTGAAGTTATCTTGGATCTCTTTTAAATGCAAATATTGAATAGTCAATATTTGCATTTAAAACACCAGCATTACTTTGTGGAATCCTGTGCGAATAATAATAATAATAAATCACTTTTGAAATCCATACTCAAAGTAAAACACATCCATATTTTTACTACATTACTTTATTCTTTATATTCAAAGTAAAAAAGGATTTGAAATGGAATCTATTATGCTCATTATTCGACCGTAATGCTTTAGTTCTAGAAGAATAAATAATAACGAACATTGTCTTGCTAATTGTCTGTTTATACATCCAAAGCGATGTTTTAAAAATTTTTATTAATTTATTAATGTCATAATCTAGACGTGACTACTAGTCTATTCGCTTGATTCTAATGGTTTTCTTCACTCTCTTAGGAGTCGCGAACATGTGAGGATAGTGTAAGTGAAATTAGTGTCAAGCTATTTAATCCGCACAGCAGACTGTATTCTTGTCAGAGAATATGCAGAGCTTTACGAAGTTAACGTTTTATTAAAGCTGTCATATGTTAACCACAGATGCATTCTAACACGAAGCCATTGTAAGTCCGTGGAAACTTTTCAGGCTGCTCTTTATTCTGGGGATTCTCTTCGGGAGATAGAATTTTACGGTTAATTTTATAGCAGATTGTTACAATGAAAATAAGCACCATGAATACATAATCAGATTAACAAACAACAATCATAAAGGGTAATTATATTATCACGCACGCGGTAGGTTGGGTGTAAGTGAACAAATAAAGTCATTCTAACAATTAAACAGCACTTCTCGTTCGAGTCAAACCGATATAAAAACTCCATGGAAACCAAAAGAGAATTAAAATAATGAGTAGAAAACGGAGACTACAAAATAGGAGAAGGAGAAAAAAGGAGAAATAAAAAAAAGTGATTAGTAAATAAGCAAATTAAACAACACACTGGAATGCAAATGAGTTGAAATAACTATTTTCATGTGGAGAAAATTGCCTTAATCGTTTAAACCTAATTAAGAATATCAAAAAAGAAATTAGATTAAAAAAATATACACGTTTATTGTTTTGGAATGTTTCTTTTCAACATAAATAATCAAAAGTAATTAAGGAAAAAGCAAAATATATTTTAGAGGTGGCAATAACGTCAAAGGGAAGAGAAAATATTAGAATCGACTTTGAAGGGCTTCCTGTTTTGCTCTACGACTCGCCCCAGTGATTTGGGACGTTATAGCAACACACACACACACAAATAAAAAAAAGTTGTCAATGAAACGAATCTATCCTCGTTAGCAGTGTCAAGATGCCGAACAAACACAGATTCACATACGCGCGCGCGAGAGAGAGAGAGAGAGAGGCGTAAAGCTTAAACCTTTTAACCAACGTCTATAGGAGGCTTTTCCCGTGTCATGCGATGGATGCGGCACGCGCTGCGATTTTGAAAAACGTGAGAAACCGATTCTTTTTTTTTTTTTTTTTTTTTCAGAAGCGCCGACAAAAATCGGTGGTAAATTGTTACTAGGATTCTAATAGAGGCTCTCAAGTGTGCGTCACGCTTCACCAGGATGGCGTGAGTGGTGCGTTTACACACAATTTGTGAAAAGAACCCTCTAGGAGAGGAGAACACGCACGTGTTTAGATGGTTTCCAAATTTTTATTTTGCGGAGACCTTTTTATTTATTTTTTTTTCTTTCACTTCGGTAAATGCTTTTACACTGGGGTTATGAATGAAAAAAAAAAAAAACCCTCCTAAAGATTATCGTTATAGAGAAATAAAAGATTAATGTTCTGATAGGCGTGGAGTCGGATGACCAGTGAACTTACGAAATTGAGCGCTTTGATTTCTTTCTCATGTGCTTCTAACATTTTAGGCTTAGTGTTAAGCCTAATCATTCATCTTTCATCTCCCGAGACTCCACCCCTTTATGTACTTGCACAATGACCATCTTCATGAACTTATTGCTTACTTTTGGACTTGGGATACGACTCAGAGTGTTAATTCTCTCCCACCTCCACGGTACAATCTGCTTTCTCGCACTTGCCCTTAGCCACAGGAATTGGCTTGACAGTTGAACAATGATCCACTCTTCCCATGAGACAGTGGCTGTGATAGATGGCGCTGTCAGGTCTAACTAAACGTCATAAATCAAGACGCTACCTTAACGACATCAGATAATTTGTTACTGGGTGACAAAATGGGCTTCCTTTCCATTCCACCCCCCTTCGTACTCTGCGTTGTTCCCCCCCCCGTTTCTTTTTTCCTTCCCCCAAACAGAGCCCTGATTACGCCCTTATCAAAATGCAAATAGCGCCATCATTGAAGCCTGATGCTTGGAAATTGCCGCCAATCGAAAATATTCTGCCAAGTGGAATATAAATTGATTTTTGTGATGTGTCATTTTCTACATTCATACTTAGTTGGCTGAGTGGCTAAGGCAGACAATACGAAGTCGGAAATAACTGATTGAGGAAAAAAAAAATAAAAATACAGAGGTGGTCTGTCATGCGTTTTCCACATACGAAAACTGCCACGTGCAACAAATAATGTGAAGGCAAACAAGTAGGTGGGGTTTTACTCAAGTCATTTTTTCTTTTTTTTTTTCGATCGAAAGAACGACCAGTAGTTCGCGTGAATTGGACTTACTACTTTGAACATAAATAGGTTTAGTACTCAAGCAATTAGTTCATAATTGAAAACCTAAGCTATCTGAAGAGGAATGGGGGAAGAGGAACAGAAATGATGAAGTCTATTTCGTTCTGTCGTTCGACAAGTGCAACTAGAGAATGGGGGTTAACAAGCTTAAGATCACCTCAGGAATCTGAAGCTTGTCCCAAACAGCTTTAAAATTCGAAAGATTTGAGTTATCTTTATTACTATACCCACCCTCCTTCTCAAGAAAAAAAAAATCTTTGGGTACGCCAGTTCTATGTTATCCCCAGCCCCTTGTTTTCTGTTTTTATCTCAGACAGCCACTCCCCACCCTGTACACAACTTTGTATACGGAAACCTATACAAAGAATAACAAACGCAGTTTAACCTTCACCTAGCTATCATGGCCACGGAGCTTAAGTTTAAAAATTACCCACAATGCATCCCACCAATGTTATTACTGAGAAATAAAACTAGTTAGATACCAGAAATAATCTACCGTAATAAAAACCATATAGATTTCATATATACAATGCATTGGAGACGGATAGAACGACAGCTATAATGTTTCTCTTTCTTTCTACTTGTGCTACAACCCGATGCAACATTCTAAAGGTATCTATCTTTATTGCAATGGCAAAGAAACTTAAAGTTATCATTGTCCTGGGGAAAAACAATATACCTCATTATTCTTCAGTGTACAATAATATTCATAAATCTTGCTTAACCTATTTACAGAATTCTACCAAGCCGAGAAAAAGGGAGGGGCAGGGGGAAAAAATAAATAAAGAGTAAAATGGGAAACACGTTTCTCTCAGTAGACTATAAAAGGGAATGTTTCCTTTACTCAAATACATCTCTTCTATTGCAAAAGGACAAATAAGAAAGAAAGAGTAAAAAAAAAATATATATATATCATTGGGAAGAAGGTAAACGACTCAGGAAGCGTTAGTCAGAACGAGGTGAAAGAACCGGCCCGGCCTAGTTGCATCATACCAATAACACGGTCTGCTAAGATATCCGCAACTAAATATAGCTCCTGTCACAAAAATCGGGCTCCATAGTGGAATAAAGATAATGGAGAGTAACAATGGACGAGAGCTTGATGGGGAAAATAACTAGCTATTGTTGTACACTCATGGCATGTTTTCAGTTGCGCGCGCGCTGCCTCAACAATGTGAACTAGATAGAATTCAATTGTTGCTACCTTTATGCCAGATTAGATTCCCAGACATTTTTTAACTATGTCATTAGCAGAGTTACTGACAAAGCAAACTAAAAAGATTTCTTTTATATTATTATTATTTACGAGTAGAAAGTGAATAGCTTTTATAACAAAATAAATTGAGTACCGAAGCACAAAATAAATACGCAAAGTTCCATGCGGTTACCGAGCGACTAACAATAGCCCGTCGTAGGCTTAATGGTGCCTTTTATATTAAAATTCCTTCAGTTCTATTAGACATTTAAACAGCCAACTTGTATCCGTACATCGAATATGTGGCTTATGTTTTCATTATTCTACCTCTAGGAATACTGCCATAAATCATGTCGTTCTAATTCCCAGCGTCAATCACAGCTGACGTTGGTCACTTGGCAACAGCCAATGTAATTAAATGAAGAGAGACAGGTCTCCTGGGTGGGGGTAGAATGACGCTAATCAAACCTTGGTAAACCTCGCCAGTGCCCGATTGTGGCACACAGGCATTTCGCGTGCTCTCTCTCTCTCTCTCCTCTACAGAATTTCTGATGCGCTTATTTATAGAAATCAATTTGACTCTCACAACTAAATGTAATAAAAGCAAGTAGAGGAGAGGAAAATACATGACGTCAATGGGGAGCTACGGCACGACCATGAAACGACGGCCATCTTGTACTGCAATTTCAATCGCGCTCAGAGCAGCGGATGGTTTGATGCTCACGTAACTATAGAGTCATTTAACTAGCTGTTCTCTCTGTTTCTCATTCTTTCTTTCTATTTTTCCCCTTTCACAGCATTTTCATTTGGTATTTATTCTCCTCTTTTTACACTTAATTTAATCTCTCTCAGTGTGTGTGTGTGTGTGTGTGTGTGTGTGTGTGTGTGTGTGTGTGTGTGTGTGTGTGTGTGTGTGTGTGTGTGTGTGTGTGTGTTATTCATCCAGATGGAGTCATGTTCACATGTATAGACAGAAAGACAGTCAGCAAGACAGAATTATCTTAAAACTGATTCATTACAATTCACAATATTTTTTATCCCAACTCTACCCACGAAATCGTAGTTTCTACTACTGTCAGAGGGCTAAGGGTAAGCTAATCCGGAACTACAGACTACACGTGGGGAATTTTCAAGACATTGCAGACCTTCAATAAGCAGGCCATTTCTACCCCCTAAGACCTACAGAAGTCTACATCTATGCCACAGTGGGATTCGACTCCAAAGCCTTTACTCGGCGAACTAGGCCGGTAGAGTTGGCGTTTTTATTACAGAAGTGTCATTTAATATTGTAGCGAGGATAATCCAATCAGATTTTTTTTTTCATTGTTTGAAAGGAAAATAGAGAAGGGAATAAAGAACTTTAATACTACACGCCTGAAGGGATGTTTAGATTGGTATTAAAAGATATTGCAGGTTATAATGCACTGTCTGTGAATTAAATCTATTCTAAAAATCAGTTTGTTCGTTTTTCGAAATGAAAAAAATCAAGGAAATAAAATATACTCTTTCTTTTAGTGCCGTTTCTTAAAACCGATGAAATATCGTATCAATGGGTGCATTCTAAATGATTCGTTTAAATCTTATGAAATAAAACAAATTCGGGGTTACTGGTTTTGAGAAAAGTATTTTTCAAAGGTTTATTATAAAGGAACAGCGTTTTTCTTTGAGCGATGTTACATTTGGATTAGAGAGAGAGAGAGAGAGAGAGAGAGAGAGAGAGAGAGACTGAATTGCATACACACGTTGAATAAAAGGCCATCCTGTTCTTCATCCACTTGTGTCTGTCTGTTCGACGAAGAAAGATCTGGAAGAGTCCAGATCTTTCTTCGTCGGTTCCAATCATTTTCTACGGTTTCCACTTTCTGAGAAAAATTAGGAAAACTAAAAACCTAAACCATATTTAGGGAAAGGGAATAAGAAAATAATCAAATAGAGGATAGTCACAGACTTTCATGCCTGATGTACCATTTTTCTTACCTTCTTTACATTTTCTTCTTTCATTTCCTTTAACATTTTCTCCTGTTTTTCCTACTTTTCCATTATTAGCGATTTATAGCAACTGCTGACCGAAGACAGAAAATATCTGTACGGACTGCTATCTAGATTAGAAGTAAAGTAACTTCTTTCGATAGCCTTATTTATTGAAAACGAATTCAAATAATTAAATCCTGCTTCTGAGGTTAGCATCTCATACGCGTTAAGGTAGGTTTTAATTACTTAAGTTGATATGTAACTCTAAAGGGAATCGGTTTAAAATCGTTCCAACTCTTTCGAGTGTTGCATGTCTGATTACAGCTCCATCTAGTAGTTCATTTTTAATTTAATGTAAGAGGCTCATTTAAGGAATCTACAAGTGAATTATTCTTAATTATTTCTTTCAACGGTACTATTTCGTGATATTTCCTTTTAAGCCGGAATCAGCACCAGTTGAATAATATTTTAATTAAAAAGTTTTGAACAAACAAACAAGAAAAAGAAAATTTTTCACTTCGCAGAAAAAAAAAAAAAAACCGTGCGAGAATTACTTATTAGGATTCCGCTTCTCTTATTCATCAGCGCCACCTGACGGATATGATTTCATTTGGGAAATAGAAATGAAACTTTATTCGGGAGAACCGCAAAAGTTTCTTAGGTTTTTTTAATGCTTTTTAGTTGTCTTAAGTGCGAAAAAATGAATCGAAAGAAAGTTGTAAAAGAAAATAGCTTTAACGCGTTGAAGGAAACGAATGGTTCAGTATATAGCTCTTAGGAAAGGGGGGGAGGTGGCGGAATTTTTAATAAAAAAGGCCCCAAATTGCACGTAATGTATAAGAATCACTACCGTCACTCAAGAAGGAGGTCTGAATTCAATAAGTCACCTGCATTAAAAGGCTACTTTTAATATCATGAAGGAGAAAAATCTGTAAAAGGTAGTAAAACTGTCACCCTTCGCTACAGACGGATTTCATTCCAATAACGCTGCCAATATCCAGCCAAGCATCTCTTATGGAACTACTAACACATATGGAGGTGTACAGCCTGGGCCAATATCCACTGTAAGATGGTTGCTATGGTGACGCCTTTCACTTTCATTTTTGTCTTCCCTCCCCCTTGCCCTCTCTCCCGGATATGCGGCTCAATTCAGAACAAAATTACGAATATTAAGCAGAGTCTTCATGGGCACTTGTTAAATAAACACTTTTTAAGAAGCACTTTACAGAGACTGCCTCTTGGCACTCTATCTCTTCAGGGAAAACGTTTTGCAGCCAACGAAAAAGGACTCTTGGAAAATGATGGCCATATTGTCAACTGGAAATTCCACTGGAGTTTTAGTATCATTCTTACTGGAGAAAAATGATTTTTTTCTACCCTTGAAGCGTTTTTTTTTTTTTTTTTTTTTTTTTAAATACGAATGGCATTTCGTTTAAGGTTACCATGGTTACAATATGTGGATTTCATTTTACTCGCGTGATAAGTTCAAAAGCTTCGTGACACTAACGCTCTCTGTTAATAAATCGTATAAATTCGATCCAAATTGGTTGAAATATTACTTTTCTGACAAACAGCACTTAAGAACTATTTTTAAATTGTTCTAATAACATACACTGCAGATTATTTTTTCTGCCTTCATTCGGTTGCCTACAGTAAGAGACCCGTATGTAATTACGTGTTGATAAATGCCATTAAGGAACAGAAAAACCAAAACCTTATCCGATATTAAAAAAAATAATAATAATAAAATCAAACTTGCTGTTTGTTAGTTCTAATAACATACATTGCAGATTTTTGAAAGGTCAGGTAAAGCTGTTGTAAGATCAGCAAACCTATCGGCTAGTAATGGTCCATATAAAATGCTTAATATATGTGCTTTTTACAGTACCAATTCCATTTTTTTTTTTGTTGTTGTTTGTTTATTAGGTTTGCTTAAGATGAAAATGTTGAAGACTGTTACTGTAATATAAAACACGCTAAATCAGATTACATAACGCTCTCAATTATTTGCGTAAAGACTACTGAGATCTAACTAAAAATTCATTGATTCTAATACAAACCTAGATACGGGCATTTCCTGAATGCTCGAGATCAAAGAAACTATGTCTTAATTTGGTTTAATATCTTGATGTATACTTTCGTAAGCAGATAATATAATTTCATAATTAGTGAGGAAAGGTCTTACAAGGCTTCATCTCACTAATCAAATTTATTCAGATAAAGAATAAAATATTCATATTTTGAATAACTTCCGACATCAAGATGAAATATTTTAACATTTCTCAATAAGAGGTGATCTCGACTACACACATATCGGTAGTTTCTCTCCGATGGAAGAAGCAAATCAGTAAGTTCAGTAAAATCCTTAAGCAAACTAATTAACAAAACGCGCATTTATATGGTACAGTATCAAGGATGATGCCGAACGTCATTTCAATCACAAGCGTTTGATGATTTTCGAAACTGCTTTAGAATACTCAAAGCACAAAAACCTTAATTTGCCTACATGATTTAAAATGTTTCATTTGGACACGATTTCTTTACACTTTTTGGAATTCGAGGAAGGAACACGCAGGAGGCATTCTGATACAGTCAAAACAAATATACTGGAAAATAAAATTACAGATCACAACACTCCGAAACGAACTGTAGAAAATAACTGTAGAGTTTATTTTATTTATTATTTTTTTAGGGGGGGGGGAATATCTTCTTTAGTGGCTATGTCATTCCATCTCCCAATCTTCAAATTGTAGAACAATGTATTATTAATCGTCATCAATAACAACGTTGTTGCTAATGATAAAGGCAAAGATATGATATATCAATGCACGAGCAATTGTTAGTACAAATATATTAGGGGAAAAAAATCAATAGCAATAATTACTTAACTATATACAATTGATTCGATGTATTCTGAATATTGACAGGTATTCTGATATTTCTATATCCTAGAGAGAGAGAGAGAGAGAGAGAGAGAGAGAGAGAGAGAGGGAGGGACAGCTGATTTAAAAAAAAGTGGTGTAAGTACCACAGTACGAACGCAAGGGATCTTGATCGTTTTTCTCCATCGTCAATTTTAAAAGAGTATTTAAAAAAAAATAATAATAATAATAATAATAATCCAGACACTAAACTGCAGATTTCTCAAGATTCAACAATAAATCTTGAGAAATTTTTAATATTTTTAATAATAACAAATATTAAAAGAAGAAAAATGGCGTTTTCAATTGAAGATGAGCCAGTCGGGCTCACACAAAGGAAGTTTTTTTTTTTTTTTAATTCCTTCTTCTGGGAATATGAGCGTTTTTCTACGGCAATTAAACGAGACAAACCAGCTGATGAACCCATATCGCTGATAAACCTTAATACACGCGCTTTATGGCCTTTGTAGCCTGCGATGTTGATTTTAACCACCCTATTTCATATAAGCAATTAAGTGAAAGAAGATAATATAAAGAAAGAAAGAAAGAAAAAATAAGACAAGAAAAATATGGAATGGGATGTGATGGAAAACCATAGCAGATTTTTAAGAGGTTTGTAATGGTCAGAATCATTAAGTCAGAAGAAAGATAGAAAAAGGGATGAGTGAATGAATGAAGATCTCGTCGTAGATTCAAATCAGAACCACCTTTGATTAACGAGCCCCCTAAACCTATGCGACGGTGTGTATTAATGAAGGACGCGTCGTAATTACCAAGAAACTAATTCGGTTGAGTTTGGGGGTAATGCTGTGCTCCGCGCGCTGTGTGACTAACAGTTTGATGGACGATGGTGAGTCACATGCTGCCTTGGTTGTCAGATGAATCCGGCAAAGGGTTTGTACTTCGTCGGATGGGTCAAACAATAGTCTCCGCTCTAATGATAATTTAGCTTTGTCGAATGAAACGAAAAAAAAAAAGAATTCGACCGAAGGAATTAAACGCGATATTCACACAGACACGCAAACCCGCCGCTTGAATTATATAAACAAGCGGTTAAGTAACGCCACGCCTTCTATTTTAAAGGAGAAATGTGTCCTGCTGACAGAGAAATAAAATTGTAATCTAGTTGGAAGGAGTGGCCGCCATTTCCAAATGGCTAAACGGTCGAAATTAAAGCACTTCCTTAAGCACTTTTATAAACGAAATTGACAGTTTATATTCATTCAGAGAATAGCGCCCCCAAACGACAGCTGAATGAGGCACTAGATCTGTTTATTAGGTAATCGACAATCTCCGACTTGGTGGATATTTCTGCACACGTAAAAGAAATTATTCTAATTAAAAACACCGATTATTATTTTTAAACCAAAAATAAGGAATAGAATAATAACTAAGAATAACTAAGGAAAGCAAAGACACTGTGACTGTGAAATAAAGAACATTAGTTTTTATCCTCCAATATGGCGACTGTTGTTCGAGAGCATCGTTCTGATTTGTTCCGAAGCTTCTTTAAAAAAAAAAAAAAGTATGAGAGAAAAAATACTCAAGCTTATGACTATAGAGGGGGGGGGGGGGAACAAACAGTGGTTTAAAAAAACAGATAGGGGGAAAAAAGCTGCTATTCGGTACGTAATCTTCACTGGCAAGTCCGTGCAGGGAGATATGATATATGCGGTCATAAAAATTCAGGCGATGTGCGACTCATGTGGTCCTTTTGTCGGCTTTCAGCCGCCAAAGCCACCTGGGATGGAGTAGGAAGATGGCTGTTCTAATGAGTCATCAAAGGGGAATACAAGTAGCTGTGCGTGTGTGTGCGCGCACGCGTTAACACACACACCGTCGACTGTTCCGGTTGTTTTAAGGTAGCGAGGGATGGGAGAAGACAAACATTGGGGGGGGAGTGACGAAAGTGGCTATTTAGAGAGTCGGTATAAGGCTAAATGCCGCGCAGATGAAGAACCACTACTATGACGATGATAAGAAGAAAACAGAAGGGTAGGAGCGACTGAAAAGGATACCAATGGATGAAAGCGATCTTTTGAAAACAATCTAAAAGGCGATTTTTAAAAGTGACGCATTTTTGCTTGCTTACGTCTATTGAACAAACATTTTTCTTCGTATTCATATCGAAGCTAGTAACACAAACGTTTTATCTTTCCTATTTTTTTTTTTTTTTTCTTGCTTAGATTTTTGGTTTTGCAGCATATTTTTTCTATTTCTTTCTTGCGTTTGAATTTTCCTGTATTGCATTTTTTTTTAGTTCAATCTATCATTTATCACTCTCGGATTCGATTCTCCTCCACTCACTCTGCGGTTTTTTTTTTTTTTTTTAATGTACCATCTCCAACCCTCATTTTCTGATAGTTCCACTGGTCTACTGACTCTTCCTCTGAATATTTTCTTTTCTGTCTGACCTATCTTATGCTTTGACTTTCGATCTCTATTCCTATCTTTCTTTCTTGTAGTCAAGTCCATTCCGTGTGTCTCTTATCATCAGTCTATTCTATTTCGATGCGATTGTTCTCTCTGTCTTTCTCTTTTTCTTTTTTTTGATTTACGACGATTAAAAGAAAGAGAGAAGGAAAAAAAGAGGGGTGGGTAGGGAGCCGTTAATGGAGTGAGCTGCGAGAGACGCCGTTAAAAATTACGGCTCTGGAAGAAAATGAAGATATGGCTAGGCCTAACAGTCTGCGTTACAATAACCAAGCTCCGTTATTACCAGCCTGATCTAATCTGTTCCTCAAGCGTCCATCTTTACTGTTATCCCCAACTACAGAATCATGACAGCTAGCCTATCCCCTAACTGTCCCCGGGGAGACATTTTTCTAGAACGTGCGCACAGGGGCCTTCCCAGTACCACTCATCACATTTCAAATAGCGACTATGTTGCAGTTGAGGCAGCTCAGAATGGGCGGCGAGGGGGGGGGTGAAGTTAGAGTGGTCAGAACAGGAAAACTTGTGGAGGGGAAAAATGGAGAGAACGAAGGTGTAGATGGTCAGAAACGAGAACTAGTGGGTGAGGAGAGATTGTGAGGCAGAATGAAGGTGTGGATGGTTCATCTTCGCAATTCGCCCGGGAATTGATGGCAGTCAAACTGGCCGTCGATAGTGTTGGAGGTTATGCCCCGGAAAAAGACGATTTACCTGCCTGTTTGGACCAGTGGATTTTATATGTCCCTTAGGACAACACATTGAAGGGGGTTGCGCCATTGTGGCAGATGAGACGGCCAGCCAAGCAACATGTTGTAGGAAAATATGATCTCAAGAATCTCACTTGGATCGACCTAGTAGGAACAGAAAGACAGCAAGAAAAAATTCAGAAAGTGATGTAGAGAGGCGAGTAGGAGAACAACGTAAAACTGAAAAAAAAAAAATCGAAATAACTGATTAATAACCTAGAGAGAGAGAATTAAGTTATGAAGTTTTACGATAATTTAATTAGCACTTCAACAATCGTAAACTGGTTAAGTATTTATTCAACAATTGATTTTTTTTTTTTATTAGGATTTACATTTTCCTCATAGGATGACTCAATTCATTGCACTGAATCTGGTTCTCTACAAGTTCAATTTGTACAGGAGGCCTGTTGAACAACAACAAAGATGCTAGGTACTGTGTTTTAAAAAGATTTAAAAACAGCCAGCTGAGCATTTTAAAATGAAAGTATTTTGAACTTATATTTGAAGTATTTTAAATGATCAGTAGAATGAAAATGCTTCAAATGATCATAGACGCTAATATAATTTAATTCTTGGTAAAAAAAAATAATTTAATAAAACTTGTAATTTGAAAACAAACACACATAAATAAGGCATCATGGCGGTCTTATCAAGAAGATAAATAGTAGAAAATGTACGCATTTCTATGAAAATAAATGTCTGTCTACCTTAATAAAGAACCATAATTTCTTTAGTTAAAGATTTCAGTATGATAGAAGACGGGAGTCTTAGAAATGATCCAAAATTACAGTTAAAGAATTATAAATATGAAACAAACACCAAACCTGATAAAATATCAGTAAATGAATAACTACTTGTCAAAAGCCGTATTTTTTTCCCAAATAATTCCGGTATATAATATTCATCAGCTATGTTTAGTTCGAGGATTGCTTTCCCTGGATCATATTTCTGAATGTAGAATTTCAACTAGGGTTTAACGACAGTATAAATTGCCTACATCTTAACACGAACCATTAGGTTCAATTCACTCATCCATCATTACGATTGTTTGCCTCGAAATGCATCGCCAGCTGTGGTTAAGTACACACTAACCATAGCTCTTGTGTTCCAACTGTATGAATTCTAAAAAGGAGGTAAAAATATTCCTATAACGATAGCTATGCTTTTTTTTTAAACCTCTCTGTCTTTCTTCTCTCGTATTAATATAAACCATTACTTTTTTTTATCAAGTTTTTTTTTTCTTCCCCTTTTCCAGCTTATAGGAACAGAGCGATGAAAATGTTGGCAATATATCAGCAAACCAACATTTGTACCGCTGTTATGGGATCTGCCAAATGCTCACACATGAGACATATCCTATCGTTCTCAGCTGGACTCTGGGATCAATCACTATGGAGTAATGGCGATGGGTGAGAAAGCATGAAGTAAATGAAGGGGGCATATGAAAACATCTATCACCGGTGAAATGTGAGCAGACGAAAGAAAAAGAGAGAGAGAGAGAGAGAACGAGAAAGCAAAAAAAAAAAAAAAAAAAAAACTATTATGCTGTAACTTGCATCAGGAAAGATTTCGATTAAGAGACAAGATCGATAGGCGTGCTAAACACATAGAAGGGGACCCCCTTGATGGCTGTTTGGCATGACAAAAGTAATCTCCCAACCTTCAATTTATATACACTTTCGGTGCTAATCTCATTGAGAGTTTTAGTGCACAGTTGTTAAAGATAGAAACAATGGATGGTATAATAGCATTCAGCAGAAACGAGAACTTTGTTTTAATACGGCTAAAAGATGTTCAAACTACATACACACGATATGTTATAAGGATGAAACAATTTTCTAGGGCCGCTCTTATTTCTTCTTTTTCCTTCCTTTTCGTTGATTTATCGGTCATTAAAATAATTCACATCCTTGAAGGATTTCGATATTTTTCATGCCACTTTGATTCTCGTAATATTTCATATTTGTTTCAATTTATTCTACCTGATTTTTTATATAATTTTCTATTCTATATGAAATTTTTAATCATTTAGGTCATATATATTTTTTAAAATTCTCATTCTTGTCGGTATTTGTTTTACAATTATTTTCCTTTTTTTTTTTTTTTAAATATACATTTATTTTATTGCTTGCTGTAAATTTTGTGCATCTCCTAGTGCAAGAGCCTCCTAAGACCGTATTTTTGCAATATATCCGATCAATAAATGGCTCCGTCTGTCACACACACAAGTCATGTCTAGACGCCAACATTAATCCGGTGTTTCTACATATTTATTCTTTCTATAACATTGTTACCCATTAATGTTTACTTATATATATATATATATAGAGAGAGAGAGAGAGTTGAAAACAGAGATCATGAAAGATATAAAGGCTGCTTCTGTTCAATTGGAGAGCACATACAGATTTTTTTTTTTTCCGTTTCAAAAATGGTAGTGAAAACACCATTATTATTTTTTCATTTGAAATAGAAATCAGAAAACTTTAAATGTACCGGCATTTTTATTACTAATATATATATATATATATTTTTTTTTTTTTTTTTTTTTTTTTTGTGATTCAAATATCTTTTTAAAAAACTGAAATTGGAATTCTAACTTCTGCTATTTCTAGTGTTCAACGAGAAATGACGAAAAATTGCATTTTCACTTTCATCATTTCTGGACGTTGATGATGGTGTGGAGTGAATCCCTTTCCACTGAGATTCTTCTCTTTTTAAACCGACGAAACCACTTAAAGACTTGTGTGCGTTTCATAGCAGCATCTCTTGATGCTATTTACGGTAAATTACATGGTTCACTAATCGTTTTGCCACTTTTTAAGTAAAATAAACTTCGAAAGTACGAAGCACGTTGCTATGTATTTTCAGAGTAGAGGGTTCTGTACGTTGAAAGATTTCATTGAAACCAAACAGCTTTTGTTTTTCAAATCTTTCAAACAGGAGTTTTTTTTTTTTTTTTTTTTTTTTTTTTTACTGAATGCGAAATTTTCTTCAAAAGGACCGCAATTTACACATTTGGTGCGATCTTAAAATCAAAGTTACCGTCTGTTGCACATCCAGTGCCACCATATTATTCATATTATACAAAATTCGGTTACGTACTTACATAAAAATGGTTGATGCCCTAGAGAAAATTGCAAAATTGCAAAAGAAATCCCCCCCCCCAAGTTTAATAAAAAAAAATAAAAATAAAAATAAATAGAAAAATTCACTTTCTTAAAAAATATAGCGGAGTTTTTCTGGAAACTTGAATAGAAAAAAAAAAGATAATTTCAATTGCCTTATTGTACGAGTACTCATGATTCTTCTAGATGAGAAGTTGCTTCCGTTGCTCAGTTCACCGATGATACTTGTAGGAAAGACCTGGGTTCGAATCCCTTCATCTGAAAAAGCTCTTTATCAGGGTTTTTCAATTGAAGGCGGCTTAGCCAGTTTCACGTGGAGGTTGCTGCTGTTTTTTTTTTTTTTTTTTTTTTCATTTAGCAAAACAAGCAATCATGCCTGATGAACACAAGCAATTAACAGCCACAAAACATTAGCTTTTAAGTCCCTTAAGTTGCTTACGGCCGTAATTCAAAAGACGTGAACTCATCTCCTCTTTTAGGCCTTTTGATTGTTAGCCTTTTTTTTTTTAATCAAATATACTAGGAATGATGAAATTAAAACCTTTACTAGCCGAAAAGAACGACATACAAATTTCTCGGATTCGCCATATCTGACGATCATCCCTGTACACACCCTTTAACTAAATAAATAAAAATAAAATAAAAGTAAAAAAAAAAAAAAAACCTGTTCTCATTAGATGCGACTGATATGATCCGCACTCAGATCTTGTCTAACCTTTGAAGTCCACATCATGTTTTCCTTTTACTATTATACTTAAATAAAAATCACGAATAACATAAAGAAAAACAAGTCATCATAAGAACATAATCTTTTAGAAAAGATAAAAGAATATTCATTTTTGGATCTAGTTTTGTATATTCCAACTATTAAACTCTTACAAACAACCAAAAGTTAGCGAAAACGATAAAACATTGCGCTGTATTTATCCTATCACACGTATACGGTGAAACCAGTTTTTAGATAAACAAGAAAGTGACAACAGCGTGTTTCGTATGCTATTAATTGTTTCCGAAAAAAAAAAAAAATACAATAGCGTTGTTAACAATCTAACTGGCTGTAGAAACCGCAACAAAAAATCCGTTTGGCGTTTATAAATGACAGTATTGCGTGACTCAATAATACAAAGTCGTTGTTGGCTAAAATCCACTAGAATGCTGAGCGAGGGCGGCGATGTAGTTGTTTCAATGCTAGGGTGGGTATAATAGAGGAGACAAAACATCCTATAAGATGTTACAATGGTGGATAGTATAAACGTCGCTACCGATGCAGCGCTGAGGCCAGCATTTATATATATATATATATATATATATATATATATATATATATATATATATATATATATATATATATATATATAAGTATGTGTTAAATCCATCGTGCAGTGCTGACATGTTCATTAAATTATATTCTCTCTTTTTACTTTTACAAAATAACTGAAAATTGATTTTTCCATTTCGGTGTTTTTAATTACTATTCCCACAATCCATTGCGTCTCTACTGAAACTACTTATTACTATATCCTTCAACTGCACATTAAGATTCTTGCCGTTGAATCACCCACTATTGTTGAGTCAACAACCTTGCGCGAGCGAGGCATGGAATGTCGAAGGTGTCTCCGACAAGGCCGGCAACAATGGCCTAGAACTATAGCTGTCAGCAGACACATTGCGGCCACGAGAGGAAAGCTGGGCACTTACACATGCGATAAAATAGAGAGGGGGAAAAATATTGAAAAGGGGGCATCTGGTTGATTATATGTTTCGATCCCTTTTCAAAGAGAAGCTATTTGTAATAATAATAATAAAGAAAAACGATTACAGTCCAATTTATCAATCAGGGAGGGTTTTTTGTTACCTTTCATTTGACGACGGCTTGAATTCACGCTAACGCCCACTTAACTGTAATATGAAGTGAAAGAAAAAAAAAACTAATTAATACCAGCTTCAATCAACTTGTGCTGACACAATTACATGTCTAGTGTATAATATCAGTCGAAATTTCGCTGTCTCTTCTCCAAGAGGATTCTTAACTTTTTTTTTCTTTAAATTTCAATCCATAAGATTACTTCGGACATATAGACAAGTCGTTGTTTCTAGCATTTTTTTTAAAAATGTATTAACTACTTATTCTATATAAGAAACCGATTCTTTTAGGGGAAAAAAAAAAACTGAATTCGAAAATTTTCTAAAAGAATTCGTATTATTATTAGTTTTTTTTTTTTTTTAATCAATAGCAGATAGGCATAGGAAAGATTTGGAGAGCATGACATCGAGTTCCAGAGAAAGCCGTGCCTATCATCCACTCCTTCAATAGAATGGAAAAAGCAACTGTGATTCCTATCATTAAAAAAAAAATAATAGAGATGACCCTAAAAACTACAGAGGTATCAGTATACTAAATTCCTGTTATAAAATATATAGTAGAATCTTAAATAACAAACTAATGAAATATTCCAAAAACTTTATTCTAAAAGTACAGAATGGATTTAGAAAAGGATGGCCATGTATAGACCCGGCCTTTTGCCTAAAATTAATAATAGAGAAAAGAAGAGAATACAATTTAGAAACGCATATTGCATTTATTGACTTTGAAAAAGCATTTTACAAAGTTAAAAGAAACAGTTTAAAAGAAAGACAAATATCAAATAATATCCTAAAAGCTATCACAAGTATATATGAAAATAATCAAATACAAATAAGATTAAATCACGAGCTATCAGATACATTTTACGTAAAGTTGTAAAAATTTAAATTTAAAAATATTAAGTTAATTTTAAAATTTAAATTTTTATAAAAATTAATTTTATTTAAAATTTTATTTTTAAAAAATTAATTTTAATATTAAACTTTAATTTTTATAATACTTTTTAGTAAAATAATCATTTTGCTTCACGTAGATTCACTATATTCTAATGTGTTATCTGCTCGTGTTATAACGACCATTTTTAATTGTGGCAAATTAATTATACATATTGTTATTACAATTGCACTCATACTATTCAAGAAATTTAAACTCTTCCCTGCTGCTTATCAAGAAATATATGAACTACAAATGAAGATCACTCTCAAATTCAACTGATGTAAATGGATACCTTACAGCACGAGCTAGTTAGAGTCCCCGAATGCAATAAGAAGAACCGCCACAATACTATGCAACGAACCCGTGACGGTTTCAATAACTAATGCAAGACGCATAAATGTATAACTTAAAATGTTAGATGTATGGTGTATCTGTATGTCTCGAGACCATTTCTATCATTATATGTCTAAAGCCATACGAAAAACAAATATTTTCTTTTATTTTGAGTTGAGTAACTAATTTAAAAATACAATTTTTAAATTTAAAATTTATTTCTTTTTTTTTTTTAAATTAAATGTTTTCCAAATTGAAATTTTCTTGAGACGTATATGTAATGTATAAGATGAGACATAACACAGATTAAGAAAGAAGAAGAATCAAGTTACGAAATTTAGCCATAATTCGTCGCAAGGTTATAGATTATTCTATATGAGTAATATTTGGATTCTAATGAATGTTTTTAGCTTCATGCAAGCCGTTAAATGAAATATTGAATTATTTATGCATAGTTGTGTTAATTAAACTGTTGCTAATTATTTGCACACAAAGAATGTTGTTTGCTGCAACAATTAAAAAACGACAATAGAAAAATTACTGGAAATCGACATGCAGCCATCTTAACCACGATGACCAGCTTAGAACTATATTTCGTAAATATTTTGCAGATCATAAAATATAAATTTATTTTTAAATAAAATTTGACAAGTTTTTTTTTTTAATTTGTTAGTATTTTTCACTGATCAGAAAAACGTATTTTCTAAAATCTAATTTGTCATGTAAAAAAAAATAAAAAAAATGCCGCATCCTCAATTTTGAAAAATATTATAAAATAAAACTACAATACTGTATATTCTTGTTTATAACAATATAGTACACTCATTTAGTACGAGCAGGAATATACATTTTCATATATCAGTTTAAACAAATGCTTTTTTTAACATCTGGTTAATCAAAGACTTAAGTTCAAACACAGTTTAAACACGGGACTTTGATTAACCAGAAATCCTGGGTGGAATTCTCAGAATTTGCTTAAATACTAACATTCCCCTTTTTTCAGGCAGATGTTAGCAATTAAATGTGACCAAGACCAGAGTTTTGTAGCACAAAACATCCCTCTCCCTTCCCACGTGATCATCATTTCGGTCTTTCCATCGTCACTTACCAATTACTGCTTTGGTTGCAGAAGGAGAGAGCTGGCATTGAGTGCCAGCTCTCTCCACACTTAGCATTGAGTGGCCTAATAAATGACTCCCATGTAGCATTTTTTAAAAGGCCCTTCTTCTTCTTTGGTCTATTTCATTTGGTATTCCATTCTTCAGGCAACCCTTCGTCAATAATTGTTTCACGTTGATATCTTTAACTAATGAGAACAAAGCTGAAAACATCCTATCGTATTTAAGAACTAAATCCAAGGGATTACCGTATTTTTTTTTAAGTTGATAAAGAACCCTTTTGTATGACTGTAAACGTTGGTAAAATAAGCTAGAATTAAAACTACATTATTAGAACTCTCTCTGTAATCACGAATTCTTGATGATTCGAATTCAAAACGTTAAGTTTTTAGTCTTTTTGTGAAAATAAACATGCGTTTAGTTATCCGAGACTTTCGCAATTTTTAATATTTTTTTAAAGTTCATAAGTAGGCTTTTTTTTTCTCCTCATAAAACTTGCCTCTGACTGAATTAATCTAGTAGAATGAACAGCTACGGTTATGCTACCAAATACAGGTAAAAATTAATTACAATTTGAAGGTGTTTTTTTTTTTTTCCTTACTTTACGCAACATTTTTTGGTTGAGAGTATTACATTTTTGTTTACTGCGTTTATTAAAAAGGTAATCAAAATGAAAAAAAAAAAAAGTTTTTTCGAGGAAAAAAAAAATGGAAGAAAAAACACCTAACAAAATAAGAAGGCAATTTAGGTAGTAAAGCCCATTCTTAGATGATCTACAGGATAGCGCACGCTGGAAAAAATAATTATCTCATTCAGAAGTGATCTGTGACCAGAACACACACACACATATACGAAAAAAAAAAAAAAAAATTCAAATTATCACAAATACACTAAAGTTTGTTTTTGAAATTGCGTTTTTTTTTTTAATTGAAAACGTGAGTTAATAAATGAACATATCCCCGACTAGTACTGTTGGAAGCTAATATCTTGATGAGGGAAAGAAGAGGAGAATTTTTAAGCTACTCTTTTCAGTAATGATCTCATTTACAAAATAAGAGTTAATCTTTCAGGTAAGTAGCTGCTTTTTATGGCTTAATTCTTACTTTAATTAGATACCTGAGGCTGTGCCACGTTAGAACACAAGAAAGTTGATTATTTGAGATGATTCAGCCTCATTTACGTTTTTTTTAAATACATTAACGTTTTTTTTTTCTTATTTCGTGTTTTATTTCTAAAGTATTTGTGTTCTACCAAACAAACCCCATGTTTAAATATTCAAACGATGTACGAATGTATAGTAAAATATAAAGATCTTAGCTCAGTCCAATAAATACAGACATCATTCGCTATAAAACCGTGCCTTTACTTAGAATGAGAGAAAGAAAAGGAATAAAAACAGGGTAGAAGTTATCCTCCCTTGGAATTGGAGAATGTAAAATGCAGAATATTCAAGATAACTTTTGAACAATTAGAATGAGAGAAAGAAAGGAATAAAAACAGGGTAGAAGTTATCCTCCCTTGGAATTGGAGAATGTAAAATGCAGAATATTCAAGATAACTTTTGAACAATTAGAATGAGAGAAAGAAAGGAATAAAAACAGGGTAGAAGTTATCCTCCCTTGGAATTGGAGAATGTAAAATGCAGAATATTCAAGATAACTTTTGAACAATATAAGATATTTAACAAAGTATCGAAATTTCAGATAAGTAACAAGCAACTGGGTTTCTTATTTATTTTAAATTATAAATACAAATAATTTTTTAATGACCGTACTGCCCAAAGAAGTTTTAAATCATACATTAGCAGCATGGATGGACTGAGAATGAGACTATCCGGGTAATCTAAAGATCAAACACTGTACTTTTTATGCCACTTCAGGCTTCCACTAAGCAAGCCAAGTCTCACATTGCAATGAAAATGATGTATGACCTAAAATTAATACTGAAGCTCAAGAAAAATTATATTAAAAAAACAAGAATGTTACATAAATCTAATAAGTATTTCTAAAAGAGAGTAGCATAATAACCAAGTAACACACAAAGAAAGAGTATTAATAGAACACCTTTGAATTCGTCTTCAAATTCTCGTGAAAATTTTCGAATGCTTTCAACAGTTTTAAAAATAGATATTTCATCGCAAAGTTATTTTTTAAGAAATCCAGGACAGTGGCATTACATCTCAAAATGTTAACTTAATGGGTAAACACTTTTAAGGAGGGGGGGGGAGGGGATGATCTTGTGTCTTGTTATTTTTTAGCCGTTCGCTAATAGGCAATAGCAATTTTTGTGTGTGTTGTCTGCACATAAATAGCATCTTTCCACATAAATATTTGTTATGTGGAAAGATATTCCGATTCACCTTATCCAAGATCGATTAACCAGACACTATTTAAAAAAGAATTAATAAAGTTCTTCTCGTTACACAAAAGATCTGAATCTAGATCTCTTGAAAGAGTTCTTTTAACGAATGTGCCTAGTAAAAGTTTGTATTAAATTGTTTGCATGTGGTGCGTCAATTGTGATGATTTAATAAAAGATTTATACGCGCATTTAAAGTTGTTTTCACCTTTTTTTTAATAAAACAAAAACAAAATTAGTCAATCGAGAAGTGTATCCGAAAACTTGAGTGATATAAGGAGGTCACACGCGATCAGTTTGCAACCTAGTAACGAGTAGGTTTGCCAGACTGTTACACATGACAACAATCAAGTTTCTGACATATGCAACTGGATTACGGAGCAATCAACAAAATCATCAGTTTTATGTCAGAAAATTTCCTGCTTGTCAGGGAAGAAAGCAAAATTATTATAAATAAACATTGTTGTGAGGCTGGGTTATTTAGGTCGAGTTTAAAAGGTGTTTCTTTGATGAAAAAGATGTTCGCATATCTAGGTGTGTAGCGATACAATGAAAAAAAAAAAAATCATTATTACCAAGTTCATTCCTTTTGCAGTGAATTAAAGTGAAATCTGCTTAAATTTCGAACCGGTAACAAAGAGAAGGCTAAGGCTATCTGTTAATAATCAGAATGTATTGCTATGTGACGAAGGCCTGACGTCACAGTAGAAGAAGCGTGAAAATGATGCTACACTTGTACAATAATACAACTGTGAAAACTTTGTTACAAAACATTTCAAACGAATGTCTCGTGTTTTGCATGCGCGTACGAAACGGTATAGTAGATTAAGAAAAAGAAAAAAAAAAGCATTACCTAATGCTTGTTTTACAGAATTAGTTTCGCAGATTTGCTCGTGTCAAAATGTCAGCTGAGAAATCTAACTAGCTCAGCTGTGAATACGTAATAAAGGACAGGATATCAACAAAACAATACGCATATTGTTTGTTAAATTCAGCTTTGAATATTTATTTTTTTTAATTTGAATTTGTTCTATTTGAATCTTACTAAAATGTTTCGCATGCAATTACTAAAAAATACTATTTAATTATGGACGCGCTTATTATTTTGGCAGGGGGTAGTATAATGACGTTTGAACCTCATATTTTACTAGACAGCAATTAAATTCAAACTTCACGTAAAAATTGGAACTCACAATTTCCTTGACGAAGGCGACATAATATGACAAAAATAAGTAAAGCATGTCAAGGAGTCGCTTATTTATCGCCTTTACAATGATGTCCAAATATTTAATAAGTCGTTACAAGGTAAGTTCTATTAACCCTTTAATGACAACGTCCTTATGGCAGCATCGTTATTAAATATTCAGCGAAGCTCATTTGCAAACCATAATAAAATATAATTTCTTTCCTCTGGCCTTGAAAGCCTCCTCGACTCATTCCCTGGAGCTACTGGAATACACTGGATGAAAATAGAAGAGTTCGTGCCTAAACATAATCCGCTTTATATACATATACACATATGTATATAATCAAATATATGGAGTAATTTGCTAGCTGTTCAGTATACTAACGTCCCTATGGTGTCTTGTATAATTTATTACAATTCCTCCCCCCCTTCCCTTCGGTAAAAGCGAACGCCCAGGTCTATATCGTCAAAGTCCGCCATTGATCGCCGCTGTAAGAGTCTCTTTTAACAAGACTCTAAGTACAGTAGAAAAGTGGAGGATAGCCCCAAGCGTTTGTAGTAGCTAAAATTAGATCCAATCCATCGTCCTTCTCATCCTTTAGAGGTAGCCTCGACTAAATTAAGCGTCAAATAAGCCAACGCGACTCAGGAAATACTGTTGAGCCCAGTTCACTAGAATTTAAAGCTTACCAACAAAAGCTTGGGGAAAGGGGGGGGGGAGGCTCCGGAAAGTGAGCAAGATGGACGCTGACATCCCCTGTCGATGAGACTGTACCGCGGGCAGCTGGGTGGATTTACAGAAACGACCACTTTAACTGCTGATGAGCCCCACGGACGCCACTGGAAACGAGGGCACAGCTTTGTCATTTGGAGGAGGAGGAGGAGGAGCAATTTCTCGCTCCGAGTCTCTCTCATCGACTTACAATGTCAATCAGACGTAAAATACAAGAGATATGAACGCAATGTGGCTTGTTTACAATGTGCCATGACATCGTAACACGGCAAAGAATCGGAGAAATTTGCCGAGAGAGAGAATGGCAACAGATAGTTTCGTGCAGTTTGCTAGGAACGATCCACACAATATCTTGCTTAGTCATTATACTCGCAACCACGTCCGGAATACTTCCTCTTGAAACCAACTATGAGTTTATTATTTGTCTAATTATGGAGGTCTGCCGAAAAATCAAAATAATTCGAATCTCAGACTCAGCTGATCGGTTTGGACAACTCAACAGTGCCAATTAGATCGTGACAATAATACCATAGCGAAAATGATTGATAGCATATATTCGCGTAGTTTTCATCCGGAAATTCCGGTTTATCTATTATCAACACACCAAAACAATCTGTGAACCACTGAGAATAAATAATTTAATCACACACTAAGTGGCTGTTATAAGTCGCTCTCGATACATCCTTGTTCTCTTGGTGACCATTTTCTTTTCCCCCCCTAAATTAGAATCTAATTACACATTAATCTTTGCATCGCTGTGCAAAGCCGTCAGATATTCCAATTATTTGTTAAACATGGGCTAAGATGATAATACTTTCCTGATTCATATTTAATATATATTTAAACAAAAAAAGTACACAATCTTAATTCTAGCAGATATCATAAATCGTAGAAAATTATATAGAATTAATACCACCGAAATATAATTAACTCGTTTATTAGCCTAATTTTTTATGAATAATAAGAGATTTATCAGATCTATTATAAATTGATCTGATAAGCTTATTTTTTTTTTTTATATCCAGATCGTCACGAAACTTTGTATAAATATCATACCACTAGAAGCTTCCCTCTTCGCTCAGTGCTTCATAAATAGCTTCTTTCAACAACACAAACACTGGGGTGCGACAAAAACTCATTTTAGGTTGCAGTGTAATATAATCTTAGTGTGTTATTATGAAAGTAAAAGCATTTATTAATATAAAATAGTAAAAGTAAAAATTTTGTTTTTTTTACTGTTTTCAATGCATTCGAAATTTATTAAAATAATGAATATTAATAATAAATAATAAATTTATTATTATTATTATTAATTAATTAATATAACTTGAGAGATACCAACATCAAAGTCATATTCCCATTGGGGCTATATACTTTAGACTCAGTTATTTGGGGGACTAAAATTGGTTTGTGCTAAATAAAACCGAAATGAGTAGACAGATTTCAGCAAAAATGCCAAATCTGATTAAATTGTCAGACCAAAGTTGTTAACGTAACACAAACCCACAACACGAAAACTAACGAATGATCGTGCCCTGTTCAAAAACACACCAGCAAATAGGAATAATTTTTTAAGGACTGAGAGGTTAATAAGTTGTCTTCCTTTATGAACATTTCGTAAACAGGAATAAACCCTCTGTTAATTCCTGCAGATTTGATTAGATTTCTATGCTTGTAGTAAGAGTATGTTTGTAATTAACCATTTGCAGATCTGAAAGACAAACACTTTAGTCTCATAGACAGTGTGTGTGTGTGTGTGTGTGTGTGTGTGTGCACACTTCCACATGTTGGCTTGTTTACAGAAGGGTCAGATGGCTACAGCATTTTTTTTTGTGACTCCCCACCCACCTAAGGTTGTTAACCTATAATAGTAAGTGAGCACTGTGGGTATGATAAGGTAGTTTTACTATATTTGTATTAGTTTTTACAGAATCCGATAACCATGTTCTAGAGGCCGAACATGAAACTTTTACACGCCACTTTACGTCTTCAATAAGTGGAGTGATAGATAGTCTTACACTGAGCCATGAAATTCATCTCCCATGTAAAAACAATCATAAACACTTCTATGTCTACAGTGGGATTCGAACACCACGTGTTCGAATCCCACTGTAGACTAGAAGTGTTTACCGTTTAGCGTATCAACCATACCCTGTGGTGTGGAAAGTTGATACGCTAGCCACTTGGCCAACCAGTATCAACGTAATGAATACGCTTGAAGTTTACCTTTGAAAAATAGAGGGGTGCTTAAGGGTCAAAGCTGTATAACTGAGAGGAGACCTCCACATAGCCTTTAAAGGAATGCGGAGAACCGACAAGGACTTCTGACGTAATGTCCAATCCTCACCTTCTCGTGGTGCACCCTGTTGGGTATCTACCTGGATACTGAACGAACGAGGATGGGCTGGCAATTTGGGATTTAGCCGACCGAATTGTATTCTTATTGGTTAAACCGAAATAAAAAATGATGGTACAACATGACAAAATTTCATGCCAGCTGGGGCGTCGCCCGGTTAAACAAGGCCCCCCGTTGTTTTCGCCAGGGAACCAGGGCGAACAGCGAAAAGTCAGCTACTGGAATAAATCTGAAAGCACACCCCAACTCAACATCACCAGAGTTAAAGATCGGTACTATCAAAGTAAGAAGCCTAAATGGCAAAGAAATGCCGAGCTAGCTGAGGAATTAGATAAGTACCAGATCGACATAATAGGGGTGACTGAAACAAAAAAGACCAAAACTGGTGAGATCTTTCTGAGCAATAAATACAAAATGTTATATTCAGGCAATGACAATCAAGGAAAAGAAGGAGTAACCATAGTATTCAACACAAAATACGAGGCAAATCTTCTTGAATGGCAGGCAGTATTTGGCCACAGTAAGGGATGTGGGCAAATATCAGAATGGAGAGTTGGACAATGAAACTTATTTGTGCCTATGGTCCCACAGAAGGTTCCACTAAGGTAGAAGTGGAGGAATTTTTTGATGCTTTAGAAAAAGCAACTGACACAATGAAAAAGGAAAAGTTGGTCCTTGTTGGGGATCTAAATAGCAGAGTAGGAAATGATTGCCAGATATATATAAAAATATTTTGGGAAAATTTGGAGAAAAGAGCAAAGCCAATAATAATGGCAAATACCTGTTGGATTTCTGCTCAGGACATGGGCTGGTTATTACTGACACAATGTTCCAACATAAAAATGTGCACAAATTCACATGGAGAGAAGAGGCTAGGAATAAGAAAAGTCTCATTGACTATGTTATTGTTGATAATGATGTTTTCTCCCTGGTGCAGGACACCAGAGTGTACAGAGGATTTGAAATTGGAAGTGATCACTATTTAGTCTTGAGCAGGATAAAATTGAATTTCATATTGAAAAGAATAACATGTAAGAAAGTTTTAAAGCGAATAAAAGTTGAGCAGCTCTCAGATGTGAACTGCAGACTAAAATACACAAAGATTATTGAAGAAAAAATGAAAGAATTTGAGAACAGGAATCAAACTTTGGAGATTCAGTGGCAAACTCTGAAGAAAACATTGATTGATTCAGCCAGAGAGGCATGTGGTGAGGTTGTCTGCAAGGATAGAAAAATCAGAACTCCATGGTGGACACAGGAAGTTAAAGAGGCAGTGAAGGAAATGAAGAAAGCATATCAAAAGTTCCTGTCAAATAAGTCAGCTTGTGCTCTTAGAGAATATAGAGACAAATGCAAGAATGCTAAACAAAAGTCATGGGAGGACTTTGGCAAGAACATAGAAAATAAATATCAAGAAAGTGGTAAAATATTCTGGAGGTAATTGAAGAAGCTTAGAAATGTAGGAAAGAGTGGTGTAAAAGGAGTTAGAGATGATAAAGGTGACATGAAAACAGGAGAAAAAGATATCCTTGAAATATGGAGTAATTACTTTGAAAAACTGCTAAATGAAACATGCAGTGATGGCAGCACAGTGGTAAAAAAACACTGACCAGGCATGCAGTCAGTAATACATATCCATGATTGAAGTAGAAAATGCCATCAAAGGCTTGAAATGTGGAAAGGTAGCAGGAGTAGATGATATTGATATTCGACCAGAAATGCTGAAATATGGTGGTATAAAAATGGTGGTATAAAAAACAGTGGCTGCACTGCATAGTTCAGAAAACCTGGACAAAGAGACGAATTCCCGATGATTAGATTAGAGCTCTAATAGTACCCATATATAAAAAGGGAAATAAAACTGAATGTGAGAATTACAGAGGTATTTCCCTACTGAGTGTTCCTGCTAATCTATGCAAGTATACTTGAAAAACGGTTGAGAAGAATTGTGGAAGAAAAGCTTGGTGAAGAACAAGCTGGATTCAGGCCAAATAGAGGCTGTCAGGATCAGATCTTCACTTTACGACAAATAGTTGAGAAATCATGGGAATATAACAAAGATCTGTATTTAAGTTTTGTCGATTTGGAAAAGGCATATGACAAGGTGCCAAGAGAGAAGCTATTCAATAACACTACAGTTATATGGTGTCAATGGGGCATTATATCAACCAAATACTTAGTCTTTATTTGAGTTTGTAAGTCATCAGTTAGAATTGATGGAAGTACAGGAAGATGGTTTTTAATGTTAAATCTTATGTGAGACAAGGATATATATTGCTCCCTCTGTTATTCATTATCTATATGGATCACATTATGAAGGAAAGTGGTATTAAACATGATATCAAAATTGGAGATGTTAATGTCAGCTCTTTGCTTTATGCGGACGATGTTATACTTATCTATAAATCCGCTACAAGTTTGCAAGATTCTCTGACTAAATTGAATAACTGTTGTAATAGATATGGTATGAAGGTCAGCATTAAAAAGACAAAGACAATGAAAATAGGCAGAATCATTGAAAATGTAAACTGTGTTGTGAATGGAGAACCTGTGGAACAAGTAAAACATTTCAGCTATTTTGGCACGATTTTTACTGAAGATGGTAAATTAAATATAGAAATAGACAACAGAATCAGCAAACCTGGTATGGTGGGAAGTCAATCGAATAAATTCATATGGAATAAGAGTGAAATTAGTCAGAACACTAAATTAGCTGTATACAAGACAGTGTTCAAACCGGTTTTAACTTATGGATCTGAGAGCTGGGTCAGAAGTAAAAACACTTGACCAAAGACTAGAGACCACAGATATGAGAGTCCTGAGAAAGATTAGAGGCGTGAACAGATGGCATCAATGGCAATATCATATTAAAAATGAGGATATTAGGAAAGAACTTGACATTGTCAGCATCTCAGGTGGTATGGTCACTTAAACAGAATGGGCGAGGAAAGATTAGCAAAACAAGTGTTCTCTGCCAAGTTGGCAGGAAAACGACTCGGAGGAAGACCAAGATATAGGTGGATTGATACGGTACAAAGTGCCTTAGACGATAGAAATATAAGATCTGATAATGTTGTAGTCTTGACAAGTAACAGACTGATTTGAAGGAAAATTGTAGATAGGAAGTTAGGAATGATGTAATTTTTTTCATGTAGTACTATCATATCCTGTACACCCCTTCAGAGTACACGTCAGGAATTTGATGATGATGATGATAAATAAAAATATTTATTTATATATTATTTTGTTTTCATTTTTATTTATTTATTATTTTATTTATTTATTTTAATTTGTTTCTAAGTAGTCTATGCAATTCACGGTGCTGAAAAATCCTATCACACGTCGCTTGATTAGAAAAGAGACCTAGATTCAAATTATAAGGAAAATCATCTTCTCTGTTTATATTCACCATAAAAAAATAATACTGCAGTCTGCTGGTGATGATATACAAAAGAATGCACCCTCCTAAGATTGAATAAAGTGAAAATATAAGTCTCGAGTTATATTCATCGTTCTTCTATAAATCGACAGAGAAAACTTTCACAAATAAAGAACAGAGCAGTGCAATGCTCTCTTTAAATTTCGATTATATTACATAATAAGTATCCTTTTCACGGTGTAGGGTAGTATTATTCACAATAAGTGTCAAAACGTTTTCACATTTTTATCAGAAAGAATCACTTTCACTTTAGTGAAGCTCTTCGGCTACGATAGTTATATAACCTCTAGTTATATCCATAAATGTGTGACCTTTGTTCTTTAAGCAGTAAGTTCTGACTATAGAAATAAAGTACTGGCTTCGCTGTAGAATGCACGTCGTAATTGAATTTTAGCCTTCTTAAATATAGTGTTACTGATCAAATTTTGCTGCCTTCGAAAAATTAAAAAAAAAAAAAAAGTTGCTCGTATTTCTTTCGCTATACCACGTTAGGATCCGTCTATATTCAAACACCATTCCTGTTCGCCAAACCATCAAAGAAAATAATTACTGCATTTCTTAAATGAGTTGTACTTCGCCGACTTTTCCAGTACCAACAAAGAAAGAGCTTACGAGAAATGAAAGAGTGAAGACATTTTCCTATCCCTTGAATGTGTTCCTTTCTTTGAATGAGGAAGGGTATTAGTGTCGTGCCGTCTTACAAACGAAACATCAATCGTCATAGCAACAGTGGTTGTAACAACAACTCGATGTGATCCTATCGGGAAAATAGTAGTTTGCCGGTAGATCGAGGTTGACAAGTGACCTCGAAAAGGGCCGTCTGGTAAACTACGTTTACCGTTGAGCGACGAGGAACAATGATGTTTAGGAGGGGGAGTTGTCATTAGGGAATCATCTACCTGCCTTTGGAAGCCGATAAATAACACAGACAACGTTTAGGATAGAAATTCTGAATTAGATTACATATGATGCGACACCTTGTGGAATTTGTTCTGCAATCATTGCTCTTTTGTCTATTTCATTGTGACGCCACAAGTCAAACATGGCGATTTCCGTGGAGCACGTGTTATACATTCCAAACTCTTATTTTATTTTTTGCACGTACTCCCAAAACTATTTAGCAGATTTTTATCAATCAGGAATGCAAATCGCCTTGTTTATGTTAATACACATAATTCAAAACGATGAATAATCAAACTATTCTCACGTTATCCTCTCTCTCTCCAGGACTGAACCATATAACTAAAGATATCGATGTTACTTTTATGTTGCACACAGTTCCTCAAAACAGTGGGGCACCCAAGGGGAGAGCAAGCCCCCCCCCCCCAAAGAAAAAGGAAAAAAAAAAATAGAAAATTTTCCAAAACTCTTTTCCTAATAAAAATAATTTTTTTTATATTTTTGATGTTGTGTCGTGTCTTCTATTTCTATACTACTTATGAATTAGCGATCACTGCAGATGCTCAGTCATAGGTCGTATGCGATGCGTAGTGTGTATTCTCAAATCGTCTACTCAACTCCCCCCCCCCTATTAAATCCTGAGTGCGCTACTGCCTCAAACTATTAAGAAAACTTCGAAAGAATCTTCAACCAATCTCTATAGAATTAAGAGTATGCTTGTATTAACTATCCAAATCTGAAAATTATATACAACTTGAACTCCAAACTTTTCCATCAGCATCGAAAATTACACCTCAACAAATCCACGAAATACAATTCATAAAATAGAATGCAGGAATCATCACGGGACCTAATTCTCTTGGATAACATCAACCAATGAACATCATCAGTAGTGTCCGTTCGCACAAAATGAAGCACGCGCAGTAACGAATCTTAATTATAATATATTTATTTTTATGGCACTGTGCTGAAAACTATTATTAAAGTTGTATACTAGTGATAACTAAGACCGACTCTTAACTAACACTTCATCATTCCTAATAGTTAATGATTAAAAGGAAGTATTGTTACGAATTATTACCTATTATTACATTATTATTATGTATTATCCTTGAATACTGCATTAATAGTGTTATTTATCCTCAAATTAGTCAAGATAGTGGTTAGTAATCGTGAGTAGAAGGAGGAAACAAATCAAAGTTTGTCACAATTATGAATTGATGGTAAGACAAAATAAATCATGGCTTACTAAACAGTTAAAGAATACTCAATCAAATACACATCGTTAATAACTAATATTTAAATATTATTCCATCCTTAAATTCAAAATTTAAGGATGAAATCCTTAAATTTTGAAAACTGTAACATAAATGGCCACAGATTAATAAGAAAAAAAATTAATAATAAAGCAAATCATTTATAGATGGTTAGGAGGAGCAAGGTAATGTGCAATCTTCATAAAGATAAATAAGTGAAAGTTAAAATTCCGATGCTGCTTAACGGTCAAGAAGGAACAGAGTTGAGGATCAGGTTGGGAGATGGGAAGGGAAGCTATACACTGTTACTGGTAGTAACCGAATTCATCGTTTTCGTGTCAGATCCCACGCGAGAGAAAGGCATGAAATCGTGTGTGCGCGCGGAAGGGGGGATAAGCCACAGCTTACCTGACGGGTGATGTTACATAATCCAGAATTAGTCCGTCTTCATTGCATAAGAAACACACAAACGCACACAAAGATGTGTTCTACACAATAAGAACAATCAGTGAAAGTTGTCACCAAGGACGTGTCCTTCCCACTCCTCACTCACATTGGCCTTCTAACGGTAGTCTGTGTGTGTATACTCCGCTGATGTGTGTGTGTGTGTGCGTCGAGGGGGTAGGAATTGCAGAGCGTCATGCACGAAAGCCCATCACAACCAGTAAACCAGGAAGTTGTTTGTGTGTGTTGAAGATTCCACGTTGCCGGAGCCAGATGTCAATGACATTGAAGGTCTAAGATGTTTGTGCCAAAAGAAACCCGTTGTGCCACAGGCAAAATCCCTTCAGGGTGTGTTAGATTAACCACTAAGGTGCCAATTAACGATTCTTTCGTACGGTCAGAGCTAATAAGTTCGATTAAACTCCAGTTTCTGGTGATATTTTCGTGTGTGATACTGTTTCCTACGACCCTGACATGCATACGAAATACAATTACCTAAATACTGTTGCTTGTGTAGTAGCGAAACTTGAAGAAACTGTATAACCGGATGATGATATCGTACTGGCTGACTTAGACTAAAATAATAATATGCCAGATTTTTAAAATTCAAAATCTGGCATATTATTATACTTATCTTGAAAGCCTTTGTAGTGCAGTTGATTGGGCGATTTATAAGGTCTTTTCAACTGAAGGTGTCATGTCTCAAAGAACACACGCCTTGACAGAAAATACGGACGAAGAAAGAATATGATTAACCTGTTCTAGCAAGAATTAGGTTTATTAAAGCCAAGTTTAGTTGGCCGTAACGTACCGGTCTAATACGTAAAGGATGATGGGATCTTAAACTTCGGTTAAAATAAAATGAAAGATTTTACACTTCCTAAAGTCAGAACTTCTAGTATGCTTCTACAAACTGGAAGTTCTGACTAATCTGAAGCAGGTTATATTTGTATAGTGGTTTATAAGGTGATTGGCATATTAAATGTATCATCCTCATCATCTTCTAAGCCATTTTTATAACTCGTTTTAGTTATAGGCCACTGCATTTTATCTCCATCTTTCTTGAGAGTTTCCGATGCCAACATTCTTCAACCATCACCTCCACTAGGTCATCCTTCCATCTTCTGTCTGGTCGTCCAGGCATTCTTCCTTCATATAGATGACACTGGGTGATTGTCTTTATCCATCTGTCGCTTTTCGTCCGTACAGTATGTCCATCTCCATTTCAAATTTAAAATGTCTTCCCTTATATCCAACAACACCTTTGTTTCTTTTCTTATATCTTCTTTCTTTATTTTGTCTTGCAGTCTGATATTTACTATGGCTTTCTCTCTCTCTCTCTCTCTCTCTCTTTCTCTCTCTCTCTCTCTCTCTCTTTCTCTCTCTCTCTCTCTCTCCATTCTACACTCGGTTTGTACAGTATTCGTTTGATTATTGGTCATATTTCTGATCCGTATATATCATACATTGTGAAGGGATGGCACATTGGTTAAAAAGATTCATTTTGTTTTCAGGTTTTTATTCTACTACACAGACACAATTTGTCACACTAAATCCAAAATTTAAAAAAAATAATAATAAATAAAAATATCATTTCAAAGATGAAATGCAAACATACAGACATAATATGGCCAAAACGAAAGATCACGCAGAAGATAAAAGCAATCTAAAAATGATGCAAGCAAATCAACCGCCACACTTCTGTATTTCAAACAATTCAATTGAAAACTTTTTTTTTTCTAGATTCAAATGTATGCGAACCCATCGCATATATATAAATATATTTATTTCTATTTTATTTATTTATTTTTTTTGTAAGTTATGTATCACTGCTATACATTTTTACTGACTTAACAATACAGTAAGATGATCGTCTGCTCCCACAAGCTGTTTAAGGTATGATTAGCACGTGACTGCAGTATAGTATGCTGATCTGTGTACGTGAAAGTACACTGCAAGAATCGAATATCATTTTTGAGCTGTTCTAGCAGGGAGACATTTTTTTAACAAGACCAAAACACATTATTTTAAAAATTTTACGATGTACAATACATTTTGGATGTGAGTACTCTGTGACTTCAAAGCATACGTGACTAAAGATTTGACATTGCGGTTTTGATTATCTATGATCGCTGCCATCGAAGCCAAGGGATTTCATCTAATGTCTTAAGACGTTCAACACTGGTGGCATTAACGTACAGTTACCAGACCCCTTTTCCCCTAAACATGTCACGTGTCTCGCTGTTCTGAATTTCCCACGAACTGGCGCCACTAGCCAACCATTCACCGATGGCCCTTATAGCTGCCGTTTCGCACACACGTTTTCCGAGGGTCAAAAGTTAAGCGCGTGAGCTAACTCATCTCGACCGTGCGATGATTTATAAGTGCCCTTTGAGCTGACGAAGTCGGTCTATGCCGTGGAAGGTCGAAAGAGCTGATCACGTGTGAGAAGGGATGTGGGGGGGGGGAGCAATTAGAGAGTGTGTGTGCCAGTTTTGGAAGAGCGAGAATGGGACTTCGACCGAATTACTAGGACATTGGACATATGTTTCGTTTTTTTTTTTTTTTTATTTATCGATACATATTTTGTACCTTTTTCTATCCATTTTGGGAATCTATTTTTCCACCCGGTTCTCAGTGAAGTTTTTTTCCCCTAAAACTTTCCCCAAATGGCCTTCTTATAATTCGAGTTAATCATATCCAGAATAATCTGTCAAGATCTACTTTACTAGGAGATAAAACATTTGAATGACAATTCGTTTAAAGACGTGTAAGTCTTCATATCTTTGTAGCCTGCTAATAAGATATCAATGATATTTCTTACAGTATTAGCATTAATAGTATACTAAGGGCTAGGATCAAATTCGAGGAAATAAAAAAAAAGCAGTCTGAATTTGCGAGAGTATATAAATAGTAATTGCTTGTGTTTTAGGGCTAAAAATATCTTTCTCCAGCTAATTAAAAACTAGAATCTTAAGTTCAGTATCTTATATGACTATCATATTTGTATAACAGCTTGAATCCAATGTTGGTGAATGTACTTGTCTGAATGGTACGATAAATGCCTATACCACTTCGACGATAGTTAGCCACGTTCTTACTACATTGCACAGATTCTCAACTGGGTTCGGCTGAGATCTGGGAACTGGATGATGCCCACATTTTCATTATCATATTTCACAAATTACTGCTTGACAGATTATGGCAGCATTATTATCAGTTCGGTATTGCCTTAGGGATGGAATTGTAACATTACAGAAAGTGTACATTAGCAGTAATTCAACTTCAAAACCTTGTTTAAACTTCAGTTTCAAATGGACCATTGCCCATTTCCAGATTACTAGCTAGTTAACAAGCTGCTTTCATCTTTCCCTTTGTCTGTCTATTTTGTGATTCCTAAAGCTGTTAATGGGAAATCTCAACTCTCCAAGCTTTCTGATTGAATGTCTACATCTGAAGAACCCATCTTGGGTTCAAATTTTCGAAGTGAAGATCGATCCTCGTCCATACGGTTCAAAATGAGTTAAACGTGTCTTATACAGAAGTGGCAATGATTTCTCTTCCAAACACTTAAATATTGGATATTAACGATTAGGAATCTTTGAAAGTCCGTGGCAGAAAGTTTTTCGTCTCTGTTAATTTTTGCCTATAAAATGTTTCAGTAAAATTATACTGTATGTTTAGCGTGTGTGTGTGTGTGTGCGCGCGCGGGCAGGCGGGCGCGTGACATTATAACCGAATTAGGATGTTCTTCCTATATGGTATCCAATTTCCTCTTTAATAGCACACTGAGAATGGATGGCTTACTTTTCCTCCGGTTTCTTCACTAATATTCACATTACTCCTAAGCTCTATTCTTTGGCATACCACTCCTTTTCAACTGATTATCAGCATCCTTCTTTCAAACCTGCAAATCTCGTTCAGACCATTGCATAGGATGACACCTTCCTAGACCCTTCAATATGTAAACAATCAATGAGTGCGTTGTCTATAGCTGTTTTTTTTTACTAATATTCCAAATATTACTACGAACTCCAAAATTGCACCATTCTCCAGTTAAGAAAGATAATCTAGTCGAATTCTTTAAATTCACTAATATCTCATTTCTTATTTTCTTGCAAAAATAAATACATAAAAATAAAATAATCCCATATGATCTATCGCCTGATCTATTGAAGAAAATATTTTTAGAATAACAATAATTTAACTTTAAGCTTCTTTAGACATGGATATATAGTATCTATAGGTACTAGGACCTTAAAAAAAAACGGAGGTGGAAGAGATTTCCTTCAAGGAAATCTGGTTTTACATCCTGCAAATATACATGCAATAACAGACAATACAACCTCTCTAAATAGCCAAAGATATGACCTAGCAATGGAGTATTGCTCCACTGTTGTGAAGAGGTATTCTTAACTTTTAAAGAGAAGGCAAGTCGGTGACTGATTCATTAGCATAGACACTTCAACCTCTGTTTTATTTTTATGTCTATCGATAACTGGCTTATATTATTTTTAGCGATCCCCTTCCCCTCAAAATATGTAAACATTCGATTCGCATCAAGTCCTCAATATTCACCCCACTTTCGAATCGATGTTTTGTTTCCTAGCAAGTACAATCGTTTATATACAGAATATATAAGTATTTTCTGCCTATCTGTCTCTTGATCACTCCTAGTGCCAGAATATTATAGGTCCTCAACTTTTTTTGTGGGTGAGACTACGTAAAAATATCGCTCTTTAGAAATCAATGTCGCAGTAGCCACTAATTCCCTTGGCTTTTTTTTTTGTTTCTACTCATGATTAATAAATAATCGTTAAATGGAATAACAGCCTTGATTTGAGAAATGTACATTGGCTTCCCACTCTTTTAAATCGAAAAAGACAGGTCTCAATGGATGTGAACAGGTCAACAACTTAAAACACTTTCTCGTGTCTAAATTCTTTCCATCTGCTTGAATGCTAACTTCTCTTAACATACATTTCTGATGCATGTACATTGCAATCAATGAATGTTAATGTAATTTTTGCAACTAAAGAAAAATACTCTTCCGCATCCTAGGACAACCGTAATAGAAAAGAGTGGAAAGTCAAAAGATATGCCTAAAATAGGAACAAGTGTATTTTACCAGGAATTACAGGGATATACTATACAGGCTCTCTCGCATACACACCCCTTAAAGAGAGCCATATATCCCAAACAGCAAACTATTAAATGAGCAAACTAGAACATCACAATTGCAATAAAACCCCTTTAGTAGAATAGCTGTAGTATTCTACCTTACAGAAAGTACCAATTCTCCCCCCAACTTAGAGGAATTAATTTTACCTCTTAATTACGTCTCCGATATTCCACATCTTCCAGTCAAAGGTCAGATGGTTATTTAGATTACGCCAAAGCGACTAAGATTATATGCGATTCGATATCATGTCTGTAAAATTATGTGTTCTCTCGCTAATTTTCGTGTAATGTGAATTAAAAACTGATAATCCAAGAGGAAAAACCGCACCAATAAGTGCGTATGAGATTAGCCATCTCAGATGAAAATCTTTTACTACGATGGAAGAAATGTGGTTCCAAATAAAAGGAGTTGTGGCAATCAAGAGTACTTCCCAGATCTAAAGGAGAAAATGAACGGAGCCGATGTTAACAAATCTCGTTAAACTTTGGAATGAATCAATACAATGAATGTTGTTAACATTCTGAATGTGAATCAGATGTGCATAAATTTTCATGGCGTGCGTACAGTTCATTTGCATTTCCAATCACCAAAAATCAATTGTAATCATTGTTTACTCAACATATCTCTGCTAGACACAGTAAATTTAGTTAAACAAGATTTTTCACTTGATATTATCACAGTATTTGATTTTATAATTAATTTTAGTTATTTCATCTATCTTCAATCATTCAGGAAGTGGTTAAATGCATAGCCAGGATCCTTAGAACTCAAACCTTTAAGCTGCATTTCCTACTTTCCGTAAACTGTCTTCATTTTTTGACTCAAGGAAGAATAAGCTGCCTCCGTTAGCATTGCCCACTATTTATCACTGTTTAGCAGATCCCTGTTTTTATAGTTAGATCGCGAACTGCAGTAGTTCGTCGAGGACATACGAAATATATCGAGTATCAGTGACCAGTAAAACACTGCATTTGGAGGAGCATGCGCTGTCTCTTAAACACAAGGTTCTCTGGACAGACGAAAGTCTTATCCTATATAAGAACAGGTAACCTACTGAAATGATCCTCTGTAGTTCAGTTGTGCTTAGTTCAGTTAATTCACATGTTATCAACGCAAATTAAATGAACAACAATACAACAATAGATTTATTGTTGATAAATCTATTGTTGTGCCAACAATAGATTTATCAACAATAAATCTATTGTTGATAATTATAAACCATAGTTATAATTATGACCATTCAACTACAGAGACAGGGATGCCATATATTGACATTGTTGATTCTTTTGTCAATTTACGTGCGCTATTGTTTCATTATTTAAATTGTAAATGATTTTATGCACTAAAATGTTTGCAAAATGATGAATGAAAATTTTTTCCATATTTTTTACGCAAGCGGCCTGTTTTTTTAAGTAATTCATCAATGTCACCTTGCTTCATTAAAAAGGCAAGTTAATTTTTCATGCATGATTCAAAAGTTATATAAATTCGTTACATTTAGGGAAATTGATTTTCATTGATAAAGCAATAAAAATGAGGAAATAACAGGAACAATTTATCCTGTAACAATTTAAGTTACAGGACTTAATTTCCATTTTTCAGTTTCCGAAGGATTAAATGAGAACCTTGAAACAGTGGCAGAATAATGTGAAGCTTTCGAAACATGTTTTATTGTCAGCCCATGTGTAGTTGGCAGAGATGGATGCAGAGTAGGCGAATTCTGGGACCGTGTCTCTGTAGGAGAGATTAGGGTTCTCATATAAACATTTTTATGGATATCCTTATTATCTGTGATAATAAGGATGATAGGTGTTTAGTAGGATATTACGAAGGTTACGGTGAAAATGGTAAAAGCAGTAAATACAACGACTGTGAGAATGTTACAAAGACAAAATGTTAGACATCCTAAATGACATCAAAAATCATCTTATAACAATAATGAAAGAAAACAAACGAATGTTATTAAGAAATGTGTTATTTTAATTTTTATAAAGCGTTTGGTTAGAATCTGTGTGACAGGCATATTTCTCACTATTACCGTATATTGTACAGTATTGAAAATAACACAGAGATCGCAATAAACATTTAAAAAAAAAATGAAGCAGGAGCTAACAAAAGCCCCTTGCTTCCAAGAATCACAGATAATAAGGATATCCATAAAAACATTTAAATGAGAAATATTTCGTCCAGAGAAGGATTTTATATAGTATGTACGTGCGTAATTAAATCATTAAGACTTTGATGGCCACTCCATTCACCTTAAATTTAACTATGCATTTTTTTTTTAGAACTAGCTCACTATGGTCTAGGACAGTGGTCACAACTCTGTAGTGTCGTCGGATGGATGAAAAACATGTGTCGTTTGATTGGCAAATTTCGGAGTTGGAGTCTTGTCGCTGACGCGAGGTATATTTCTTCGAAAAAAATAAAAACGATTTTGCAACCGAAGTCAGCTAGCCAGTTATATATGGAGGTAGCAGGGATTTCCTCCTAGATAATCCATTATTATTATTATTATTATTATTATTATTATTATTATTATTATTATTATTATTATTCAGTAAACCATCATGAGAAAATGCAGTGATCAGACAAGAGTATCTGGGGCTATGTGAGTCTCCTACAGACGACAAAGGTTAGAATATAGGAAACCTGGTGTAAAAAAATCGGAAACCTAGTTTAGAAATAATAAAATAAGAACAAGAAAAAGCGAATTTCTCAGATTCCTGATTTAACAGATCGGGATGAAGATCAAAATGACTATTTGAGGATCACGCTTCAACAATAGACCAAAAAAAAAAAAAGGGTAGTGATCATTAGCTCGCCAGCCACGTGAGGCCTGTCAGTGTTTTTATTATTTATTTATTTATTTATTTTTAATGTAGTACCTCACTCTTTGCAATATACCACAAATATTTCCGGTGGGAAAAAACATTTCATACCTTGACGCTAGTCCCATAGTAGTCTCATCACTACTCCTATATCTACTGACTGGAAACCAAACTACATTTAATGAGCTGCTAGCGTTGTATGAATCGCTAATCAACATCTGATGAACTACTCAATTGTATCAATCTGTCATTTCCATTAATTTGAAAATGTATTAAAGTAATATTTGACATCAAGTGATGGGACGTTACATTATTACATTATTTGTTACATTATTTTATGAGAAAATAGACAAAATGTTATATCTCGAGAGAGCTGTTACATTGAGATGCAACACTATTCCACTTGTAAACAACTGTTTATTTAATGATTAACTCATTGACATTACAACAATGAGCTGCGCTAATGTACGAAGCTTAGCAACCATTGTTAACATGAACAAACATGCTAATTTTTTTAAAGCCAATGGTAGTGGTGGTAATTAAAATCAACAATTTAATATCTGCCGATAAAAATAGCATATTTTAATCTATCGAAGTAAATGATTCAACTCATTAGCGTATTGATCTGTCGCTTACATCATTTACATTAAAGATTTGTTCCATTAATCCACAGAAGTGAATAATTGTTCCCAATAATCTTTCGACGTGAATAACTGTTATTTATAACTGACTGTGAGCCCATTATGCTACTGATGTAACCATATTAGAGCAATCTATGGAAATGAATAACCGTGTAATATTAATCTATTTTCTTGTATCGAATAGTGCTTAGATGTATCTCAGAGGAATAAACTATGTTATATTAATACATTTCTGCGAATAAATTCACCTTCTCTACAAATATTGATGTTGCGCGACTATCATGTAGGAAACGATGGTACATCCGACCACGCAGCCATCTTTATTCAACGAAATGCTTAGTGAGAGAAGCGGCAAGCCACCTCATCTGCACAATAGTTGGTAAAAATATGCCGCGTGAGAATTGTGAATTCCTAGCCTCCCCTGCGAACTGGGAAGAAGTGCATGAGTGTGAACTGTGTAGAAAAATCGATCATACAAATTTTCTCCGGGAAAAATAATTCGCGTTGGCTTAGTAACAGCAATTGCTTTAAAATTGCATACGGGAAAGAAAGAAAGAAGGGGGAGAAAGATTATTTTATATAATTTTTCTACTCTGTTCTTGCAATGGAGTTTTCTTTTCTTTCTTTTTTCCCCTCTTAGTGCTGGTTTAATCACTTTGCAGAGTTTTAACGATAGTTGTCAGAAGTCTTGTACTTAGTACAAGAATATTTTTCAATGCATTTTTTTCTTCTTTCCCTCAAAGAATGGTACGATGGTCACATTTAACAACCTCTAAGATATCATACATACTATACCGAGACACTTATCCAAGTCACCGGTAAGTAGACAAAGAATTTTTTTAAATTTAATTTAATATTTTTTGGAGAGGAATTCTCTATATCTGTGTACGTGTTAGTATATTACATGCTAAAGCGATTCTGCATTTCAATCGATGATACCATTCCAAGAAGGTGATTTTCTCCCTCAATGTCTCATTCCTTGCCTAACTGTACACTATCCCCATCAAAAAAATTTTTCCTTTTGAGATACATCCACCTCACAGAAAATGATTGTCGATAATCGACTCATACAAAGACGTGTTCCATATAAAGAAGTTATTTTTATCCTCTAGTATATGCGTGCAAAGTTTAGGAATTCGTTATTAGCTGATAAAGATTTAACACGTCATTCAGTGGTCAAATATTTCGGTACGTCTGACCGTCATGGTTTAAATAAACGCAGAACTGTCCGTAGGGTGGTCGTGTTGTTTGAAACCGAAATAGTTAAGGATATACTCTCTGAAATAAGGGTCACAGACAATGGGTATACAAACTTCAAAGAGTGAGCTAGATTTTGCTTTTGTTCCAATTTGTGTGTGTGTGGAGGGGAGAGATTTGATCGAATTCAAATCACAAATGACGAGGCCAAGTCGTATGTCAACATATACCGTGTTTTTAAACACAATATATATTTATATATTATTTATTTATATATATATTGACTTTGTTGCAATTGCATTGTTGAAATACCCACTGCTCAGACTTTTCACTTGTTCGTGCATTATTTAAACAGCAAACATTTCCAGGCAACAATTTAAGAACAACAATAGATAAATTCTGGAAGATTTCAACAATGGCGCTCAGCTAAGCCAAACAACAACTAGTTCACATCACAAATTTAATCTATGTGAGTTGTGTGTGTATATATATATTATCCTCGCTTGAGTATTTTCTTACATTTATAAGGTATCATGCCGTGTTATATGAGATACACTGACGAACAGGGAAAAAATGTTTTACAGACATGTAAAAGATAAATAAATAAAAGCCATGCAGATAGACAGATTAAAGATCAGGAAATTAAAATTTTATATAGCTAAGTTAACTGGATAGCTAGACAAATAAGAAACTGATTAGAATTACTGTTATTTGAACTATTTTTTTCGCTGCAAAATTAATTATTTATTTTATTTAAAGTAAATTTATTAAAGATATTTGTCTCACTAATCAAAAGATAATTTATTATATGATTTAAAATGGATGGCTATGTAACCAATTACGTGCATTCATCAATTACTATTTAATTATATGAATGGAGTTTAAAAAAAATTTAGATTAATAGACGAAGACAAATTATACGTTGCAGGAGAGTTGGCAAGTAAAAAATGGAAAGAAAACATCAGTTTTCTTTCCATTTTAAAGCTTTTCAAAGTTATTCGCAGATAAAAAAGGGGGTTTATTATGCAAGTTTTCTTTTCCCCTCCCGCCTACACTCAGACAAATCACGCGCAGTAATAAGTAGACATCAAACCAGTCAGCCGGTTCTAGCAAAAGTGGTCATGTCCGGATTTGGACCTCAGTGGAATCATGAAACGCCGCCCCCACCCCACCCTTAGAGATGAAACGAAGGCAGGAGAAAAGAGATAAGCGAATTACAAATTAGATAAAAGAGACAGATAAGAAAAGTTACTAATTAGATAGTGGAGATATTGAGTAGGTAGACAGAGAAATCGAGGGAGTTTTGCGCACACAGAATATTAATTTTAGAGCAAGAAGGCTCCTAATTACGCAGTAGTGTGTGATGAGAACGAATATTCTCTGCCCGTTTGCCCCCCCAACCATTACTTTAGATCAACACTTTGAATTATGGCCGAGTGAAGACGGAAAATTTCGAAACCAAACGACTACCTGAATGCCATTTAAGGAACATTAATCTTTTCTTTCATACTTTCTTTATTTTCCTTTAATAGCCTTATGCTCGTGAGTTAAGCAGTCGGGGAAAGCTATTAGTTTTAATCTCATCTTTTCTCCAACTTCACCACACCTTCGGCATAAAAATAAAGCGTTAAGCACGCCTGAGATATCATCATTAGACTTTTGCGTCGAGATCATTGCACCGTTTAACAGTAGACACACCTTAGCATTGTTGAAACTCTTGCTGTACATTCCCGACAACAAAGGCTCCACCACGCCCATAGATAAACACGAGATCTTATATTTATTTTTTTCCCCTCCATTCCATCTCGTGCCACGATGAGAGCATAACTGTGAAAACTCATTGTTGGCCAACTGAAGCATGCGTAGCTCGTGTAGCTTGCAACAGACGAGTTAAAGAACTCAAATATGTGGGAATATTGAGTTATTTATGGCAATCATTTGCGCATGTCACAAAATTACCGAAGTTAGAGACATTCAATTAAAAAGATCGTTGTTATTAATCGAATACATCGTGGATTTTGGCAAATGGAAACTTTTACCTGCAAGAGAAAAAAAAAAAAAAAAAAGAGCGTCATTTCGAATTGAGATCTGTCTGTCTGGTCTAGATTGAACAGCACACGTCACAACAACCTGTTCAATCACATTGTCTGCCAATTACGTTACTTCATGACATAGCTCGCTCGAGCCGTCGGCGCGCTGTGACATTATGACGGCCTGTCATTGTGTCGCGCACAGAGCACCGGCTACAATTTCTGTCACTTTTTTTCAACTCCGTTCATTGATGGCGGACACTATTACTTGTGCTCTACGGCACATATTGTAGGAGGGAGGAAACGACAGTGCCAGTGGTTTTGTGTTATTGTTCTCGACAGACACTGGAGATGTCCTCTTCGCGCTCAACACGTGCCTCGGATATTATATATTTGAACTCGAAAACAGTTATGCTTACATACAAAGGGGTTTAAAGCTAGAAGTTTGGTTTTAGAAACTGAAATTAATCATTTGAGGTCACTCATTTGAGATCTTATATTTTTCGGGGATGGATTACAATTTTGATATTCGATGTTACTCATTTGTAATACTACAACGATAGATTCTGTCTCTCTCGGCACTTGCGTAACGAGGAATTCTGTCCTATTCATGTGACCTCATATATTTATCTACTAAGCAAAGAAGTACTGTCGTTTCTGAATATAATTTCCTAGTTGACAGATACTTTCCTAATTGGCTTTAATCTTAATTGGTAATTTGCTATCTCTTTTCCTCACCTCCATAACCTATCACAGGTCAAAACGTGTACTTCGTTAGCTTAATGTTTTGTTTTTGAGATCCGTACAGCCTCTAAGAGACTTCTTTACCACCTTTACACTGTTGCTGTTTTTATTTATTTTTAATGTGACCTTTTAACTTGAGGCTAATGAACCACGTTATTAATCCCGTATATAGATACGGAAAAGGACAGGGAGGGATTCACAACAGTCAAGCGAAACACTTGTTTTTTGTTATCGTGTCCTTCTGGGACCAAACCTTGGTTATACTAATGAAATTCGTTAAGGAAAAGATGCCGGTATGTATTCCACAATTAAACGCATTACAAAAATAATTACATTTTAAATTTAAGACACCGTATATTATTATTTTTTCTTTCATATCGGTGAATGAGAAAAATATATAAGATACAAGACCTTGTATGTAACATTAAGAATCAACTCAGCAACATCATCTCCTGAAATCTATCTGAATAGTATTTTGAAACGTTTTAATGCGAAAACAACAAATTGTTATTACAGTATGCCTAGACATTGGTTCTTTTCATGCACAGTAAAGAAGCCTTCAGCGAATTGAAAAACACACGTGCATCTGTTGTCCAAGGTTGTTTCGAATTACCGGTTATGTACGACGTGGTGTCAGTGGAGACACTCAGTGTGTGTGTGTGTGTGTGTGTGTGTGGGAATATGTGCTAGTTGTTTAATTTAAATGGAGGTAGAGGAGAACGTAAACGTAAGAGAAGGGCACGATCATGATATCTTCTCGTCTGTTGTTGGACACGATCCGATCCAAGATCACCAAAAAAGGACAACCGTTATGGGAAAAGTCAAACCTGCTACAAACACTTTGTTATTTGGCAACAGCAAAAAATTTTTAATATTTTTCAAGCACTAAACAAAGTTATGTTCACAGTGATATATAACTAATCAGCATAATTAATAATATATTCAGACACTAAATGCTTCAACCAACATAACATGGACATTTGTGCATGATACGGGTTCCAATCATCATTCATGCACAAACACATCTCGCTATGGACTTTAACGTTTTGTGAATATCTTTAGTAGTGAGAAATTAGTTTTACATCTAATTTTTATTGTATTGATATACTTGACCTATAACTCACTCACACAAACACAATTTGTGGCTCTCGCAGTGTTAGGATCTTTATAAAATTTAATGCTAAAACAAAGACTATCGTATGCCAAACTAGAAATACTCCATGTAAAAGCCGAAATACCGTTTCTAAAAAGAATTGGGGGGGGGGGGAATAAGATATAACAAAAAAATACCAATAAAAATATAAAATTCAGTCTAAGGAAACATAAACATATATTTTTATACCATGGATCAATCATATATTATTTGATTTAGCCTAAACGAAGTGAACACTGGATCCAAACAGCACATATTATTTTATGATGAGAATGAAGAGGAATCACCACAGCCATTTTGGCGAGGTGTTAGGGTCAGAGGTGAGGTTCCTACGGCTTGGTATGCAGTGGTGACCATTATAAACGCCAAGTGAAGGTCATTTCCTGAGGCAAGTTGACCTGCTGTTGTTTTCAGGAATTTACTGATTTTTGAAAGAATTTTATATAATTAGAAGCCAAGATTGTATTGTTTGCAACAATTAATGTTAAGGGACATCCTGTAGCAATATTATTATCAGCTGGGGACAGAGTACAGTGGCGATGTTATGTTCTTAAGGCATATGAGAGATCAACAAAACTGTCAACACAACATTGGAAAGTGACCTTCAACACACTCATAGGCGAAACGGTCACCACTATACGTCAAGTTAGAAAGAGAGAGAGAGAGAGAGAGAGAGAGAGAGAGTGTGTGTGTGTGTGTGTGTGTGTGTGTGTGTGTGTGTGTGTGTGTGTGTGTGTGTGTGTGTGTGTGTGTGTGCGTGCGTGCGTGTGCGTGTGAAATGCCCCCCTTCCCCCATCCGCACCTTTGAACTTTACTTCAAGGTCTCTATTTGCGACCGGGGTCGAGGAGACTTTAGGAAATGCAATTAGCTGCAGGATGTCTGTTCAATCGAACATCAGTATGATGCAAAAATATTTATAATTCATTACTTAAATTAAGGGGATATTAAATCCCACATAGTTTTAAAACCGAATAAGAAACTCAAAGATTGGAATCAGAGAGTTTCTTGCCGAATATAGTGTAATAACATAATGTAATAACAGCATACATTTCCTAGGAAATGTGTTTTTACATTATGGAAAATACCTAAGAATAGAGATCTGAACTTCCCCACCTTTGCAACGAGTCGTCCGATATTGTACTACGTACTAGGATCACTTGCATTTGCTAACGCTAGTGTCGCCGATACTTTATAGTTTACTATATTCGGCAAGAAACTCTCTGATTCCAATCTTTGAGTTTCTTATTCGGTTTTAAAACTATGTGGGATTTATTATCCCCTTAATTTAAGTAATGTTTTCATTGCCGAAATGAAGCTTATTAGCTCTTTATACTTAAGTTTATAATTCATATTTTAAGTAGGAAGGAATCTTTTTTTTTTTCCTGAGTTATATTGACTTCGTTACGAACAATATCATGCATGAATAAGAAATTTAAATTTTATTTTTAAAAGGTAATAACCAGCATAAATATATCAATAATAACCGAACCTCCGATTTTTATAACATATATTGACAGCCTTGAGCTGCCTAATTATACCAAATGATCATTCACTTATTGACATTAGGTTTGAAAACCTCTATGAATGTCCACAAACTGACGTGTTCCTTCGTGTCTCAAGTATTAACAATGGCAGGAACATTAGCGTTAGTTAAGCCTAACTTAGGGGAAACAAAGCCATGTGTATTACATAGCATTACGTCAAATAGCCAACAGTTTCCAATTAAGATTAATATTCGCAGCTCAAATTTAATCCCGTCTTTATATCGACAAGCCTTTAAGAGCCCTTAATGAAACAAAATCCTTGCATTCACCGATAACTGCATGACTTAAAACCTTCTTCGGAAATGCGTTTTTTTTTCCTGCTTTTTTTTTTTTTTTTTTTAGGAAGCTCACTGGCCGTAGCCGAAGACTGTTTCTTCGCTACTAATGATAAGAACGTCCTTTATCCTGGCTATTATTTTACTGCTTCGAAGGGACTTTAATAGAACCTTATTAACTTCTTCGTAAGCACGTGCTGGAAGATGGCTGCTTACCTTTTTCTGCCCCCATCCCTATACTTTTTTTTTTCTCCTTTTTCATTTTTCGTTTGATCGGTTAAGAATTTATTGACGTCAGCTATCCCCTCCCACTAGAGTTTTATTTTTTAATATTTTTTTTAAGGCGGAGGTACCGATTTGGTGATTATCACCGAGGTTAAGAGATCAAATGACACTTCGGTGTATAATTAAAAAAATTCTTCATCTTTTCTGAAACCAAAACAGCTACTACGTAAAAAAATAATAAAATGAAATTTAAAAAAATCTTTAAAACTCGGAAAACGATGCAGATTTTGTATTGAAAGTTACCCATCATTATATACCATTGGACAAATGCTAATAAATGAGATAATAATAAAAAGCCCCAAGGCAAGTTTTATTAGAAAAGCATATATTTATGCAGCGTGTATGTTGGCGTTTATAACACGCAAACTTCAAGCATATGGAAAGGGAAGTTAGTTCCTTTTTAAGACAAAATTCCAATACTTTTCCTGGAAATAAACAGTTTGTTAAGCCCTCTTGTAGATGTTAAATATGTGAAAAATATGCAGAATTCTCTGGAGGGATGAAAATAATCCTGTTTTATATGCTAAGATGGCTTTATTCACAAAAACATAGTCATTTTAAAAGCCTAAAACCAGCAAAACTTGTTTATACAACTTTGTTTTCCATACAAGACCTTCCAGAATGCAAACATCATTGCCGCTAGTTCTTGCTCGTAAGAAAAAAAAAAAAAAAGATTTTGAATGGAAATTAATGGTTTTCGGGTCTTCCTTGTTTTTTTTTTAAGTCTACATAAATCTACAGTTGCTGATTTAGTTCCTCGTATTTGAAAACAATGCGAGCAAAACGGTGGAGTCAATCAAGATAGCAAAATATGTAAAGCTACGCATACAATGAAATAAAAGAAAAAAAAAACCCATTGCTATTCATTTAATTCACTCGCTTCTCTTAAAGTCAAAGTTCTCATTGTCTTTCCCTCTTTCTGGTACAGTTCATTGGCCAGCCAATGTGCTTATAACGACATTTTATGCCAATATTAAAAAGGTAATTTTAATCTAAGGAGAGTTCATGATATGTCAAAAGTGGAACACTACCAGACCTGTTGATCACTTTGATTAGCATAACACAGCTATTTTTAGGACTCCAGGAAAAAGCTGAACGCAACATCAGACAAGGAAGATAAGTTGGGACAAAGATAAAACTTGATTGCTATCTTTCCGGGTTAACAGAACGCTCGAGGTCACAAAAGTAACAATATCTAAAAGAAAAGCAGATGCAATTTTCACGGTCTACAGTGTACCTAAAAAGCCGTGTCCGTACTACAGCACTGAGAGATTATCTTTCTATAGAAAACAATTACATTGTCTTGTTCTTTGGAAAGAATTGTAAGGAACTGGAATTTATTTATTTGTAAGAAAACAGCGACGATGGAAAGAAGGAAAGAGAGAGGATTTTCTATTGCATAATCCTAAGGAATCGATGTTTATTGAGATCATTTGAAAAGACGACTATTAACCCATTGAAAATTGGCATTATACGACAGGAATACTTTATAGAGAAGCTACGGATTTAGGGAAGTGTAATGGACTTAATCTCAGAAGGCCATTAATAATACGAACGTCTAATTTTTTTAACCTATAGAGACAATAGATGAAATTACGATTCTTAGCCCATAGAAACAATATAATTCTGGAATGACTTTTAATGGGATTATATTGATCAAGTGCATATAATAAACAACTAAGTTATACCAACTAGTTTCACCAACTAAGGCTGTTGGCATCTTCAGGGTACATAACTGATGTAAGGCATTAAAAAGTAAAAAACTGTTACAAACTATAATCAACCGATTCCAATTATATTAAACAAAGAACAGAGCGCGTACAATACATGTATAGAGCGTGCATGATCTCATTGTTGTTATTTAGGAACCTTCTATATTGTTGTTATTTTTGAATGTTGTTATTTAGGCACTATAATTCAGTTCTGGCGAGTTGAGGGATCTAATAAGGGTCTTCCAGATCACGGGCAAGATTAGTCGCTGTATACAAAACCTGTTATGGCAGCCTTGAAAATTCGGGAGCGGAAGTCCTCCTACATGTAAGGAATTGTTCTTCTAACCCACTCTTATTGGAAACTGTCCCTAATTATGGAATGACGATGGTAGAAATATAACGTGTATCATCTTGTTGTCTTTGTCGGGGTTCAGAGAAAAGTATCTTGTGGACGATTAAAGTGTCCAGAAAATAATTGGTTATCTTTTTTTCAAGTTCTCGAGTGAATTTGATTGTGTGTGGTGTAGAGAGTTGATTTTGTTAAGAAAGTCGAACAGGTCCTTTTTTGTGTGGTTCCAAACGATAACTTTTTCTTATGGAATAAAACCATATATCAGCAATTGACTGGCCTTGCAATGGGTAGTCCCCCCTCTCTCTCTCTCTCTATCTTGTGCTGATCTCTTTATGGAGGATTTTGAAAGTAAAATCTTATCTCAAACAGACCCTAAATCTTTATCGTTTGGAACCACACACACACACACACACACACACACTAAAAAAAAAAAGACCTGTTCGACTTTCTTAACAAAATCAACTCTCTACACCACACAATCAAATTCACTCTAGAACTTAAAAAAGATAACCAATTATCATTTCTGGACACTTTAATTAAGAAGTTTCCGAATGGTGGTATCAACCTCTCAGTTTACCGCAAACCTACCAATACAGGACGTTATTTACATTTCACTTCCTGCCACCACATTTCTCAGAAACTCAGTATGTTACACATGTTGAAGAACCGTGCCTCTCTGCTTACAACAGATCAACAAGACCTCCAGGAAGAACTATCCCTGATATCCACCAACCTGAAAAAAAGACTCGTCCACAAGATACTTTTCTCTGAACCCCGACAAAGACAAGATGATATACGTTATATTTCTACCATCGTCATTCCATACTTAGGGACAGTTTTCAATAAGATTGCTAGACTCCTTAGACCCCATAAAATAAGAGTGGCCTTTAAACCCACAGAAACGATTAGACAATTCTTAAGATCTCCAAAAGATAGCCATCCTTTCTCCAAATATGCTGGAGTTTATAACATACCCTGCTCGTGCGGCTTGAATTATATCGGCCAAACTTCAAGGAGCCTTGAAATTAGGCAAAAAGAACACATAGGTGACGTCAATAATAACAGAGAAGAAAAATCGGTGTTAACTTTTCATTTCTCAAGGAACGAACCATACCACTGAGTGGGATAGAAGCACAATTCCTTACTTGGAGGAGGACTTCCGCTCCCGAATTTTTAAGGAGGCCACAACAGTTGCCCGCTGCATACAAAACCTTAACAGGAACCAAGGACTAATCTTGCCCGTAATCTGGAAGACCCTTATTAGATCCCTCAACTCGCCAGAACTGAATTATAGTGCCAACTATAGAACGTTCCTAAATAACAAGTGAGATCATGTACACATGTATTGTACGCGCTCTGTTCTTTGTTTAATATAATTGGAATCGGTTGGTTGTAGTTTGTAACAGTTTTTTACTTTTTAGTGCCTTACACCAGTTATGTACCCTGAAGATGCCAACAGCCTTAGTTGGTGAAACTAGTTGGTATAACTTAGTTGTTTATTATATGCACTTGATCAATATACTCCCATTAAAAGTCATTCCAGAGCTTTTTGGTCAAGAAAATTAAACATTTTTTAACAATATAATTCTATTACCTCTCAATCACATGACACAATAAGCAATTGTTATTCCAATCCATTCTTATTATTCTCTTTATTTTCTTTGTTTTTTTTTAGAATTTCAGAATTTCATTCTGTCTGTTCGTAGATTATTCCACAAGACAACAAAAATATATCCTAAGACATGTTGAACTGAAAAGTCATTTTTTTTTCCTCTTCAAAAGTTGAAGTCTTCTCTTTTGTAATAATTTTCAATGTCTGAATTGATTATTATTATTATTATTATTATTATTATTATTATTATTATTATTATTAATTCTAAAACCCTTGTCATTTCAAGACTTTCAGATATGGAAAGAACTACAAGTGTTTAGGTGGTCATGAGTTTTAAGAGTGGTTGCCGAATTTTATTGCCCGATGGGAGACCATCATCGTGCTTTTTGGAGAACCTGAAATAGCTTGAAAAATTACCACGTGCAGTCTCCAGGTTTATAGTCTTTCTTGTAGGAGATTTACATATTCTTGAAGGATAAAGTAGTAATTTAGTTGAGCTATCTTTGTGTGTGTGTGTGTGTGTGTGTGTGTGTGTGTGTGTGTGTGTGTGTGTGTGTGTGTGTGTGCGCGCGAGCGCGCTATTTTTGTAGAAATTTTTCTCATGTTCTCATTTTTTACCAAAACGAGTCTTAGGCTTTCCTTTTGTAAATTTAGCTCTAATTATCAACCACATAATTAACAGTTATATGTGAACGAGCTAAATTTCATAATCTTTAAACATTTTCATCTTAAACATTTATTTATTTATTTATCGTATATAGAAGCTCTTGCATACCAGCCAAAAGTTCTCATGGCTGGTGCCAGTCTAATTCAAATATTAATCTGTTTTTAAACGAATGATTTACATGGAAAAGAGAGCTAATTCTATTTTTTTTTTTTAATTAACTTGCTTCTCTTGCTTAAATTCCTAACGTAAAATTTGAAAATTGTATATCTCTGCAATTACGTGCAGCAGGGGGGGGGGGGGCACATTGAGCATTTGTAATTGTGGTGAGTGAAACTTTAGGCCTTATTTCATACTTGGTAATTTATTTTGTAACTGATCACATTTTCATTATTAAATATAATTATTTGAAATCGGGTCATCCTTTTTGAAACACCCTCTATAATATAGTGGAGTTTCTTCGTAAACTTTTTCTTTTCCCCCTCGCCAACATTATCGAATTCGGCAAAACTTCTTGAAAGCCTTTCCGCTATGAATTTCGAGTTCGCTTAGCAGCATTTAAACTTAAAAGCTTTTATTTATTTATTTTTTTTTTATTTCAGCCTGCAAAATTTGCCCTTAATTCTGGATTACTGTGAAGTTAATCCAGAATTAAGGTAAGAATTAAGTAAATCCTTAATTCTGGATTACTCTTGGTTAAAATCACTGGATTTTCCCAAAGAATGCAATTTAATATTGAGTTGACAAATGGCGGTTCGAAATTCATTAGGGCCAATTGAGTTGACCCATTAGAGGCCAAAAAAAAACAGTGCATTTAGTGGAATTTTTCTAATATACGTAAAATATTAGCAAAAACCCAGGATAAAAGCGAATATAAACAATTATAATTTAGTAACCATACTAAATTTTGGTTATATTTTAATGTGCACAGAATGGAAGACCAAAAAACAAATTTTATAAAAACAAAAACAAAGACAGAAAATTTAAATTTCACTCAAAAGAGCAGGAATTGATATAATTCAACAGAGAATAAAGTCTCTGTTGATAAAAACTTAGGGGTGTACCTTCCACCATTGGTCAGAGAGCAACGAAAACATGTATAAGTTAGTTTATTATTTCGGTTAGGATTTTTTTTTTAAATCTAAATTTGATCCTGATAATAAGACATTCAAACACACACATATTGCTCTTGTGTGTGTTATATATTGCATGGTTTTATATATAAAACCGAGCGGTTAGCCTACTGGCTATGCGCTTTGCAACCATATGCCTGGAAAAAGAGTGTCCTGGGTTCGATTCTCGTCGTCGACGTGAGGAGTTCAAGGATCTTCCTCAGCCATAGCCAAGTTAGCCGATCATGGGCGTGAACAGCAGGGTTTTTCTCCCCACTTTATCTGGGGTTTTTCCTCCCGCAAACAGGCAAATCGACCCCGTGAACACACACGGATTATAGTCACGAATACTGCCCTTAAGGGAGGTAGCAGAGGAGTGACGAACCAGCTGCATTAATTCGCCAGAACCCCCAACCCTCATTAAGGGAAGACTCAACTGGTCCTAGGACGGGTGAGAAAGATAGGATATATATAATTTTTTTTTTTTTTCATCATGCACAAAACAATTCAAATGAGTTCAAGGCTAGACCTTTCTTTCGCAGTCAATAGAAACCTCGACATAAGAATATACAAGAATGAAAACATTACTTCGTCTATTCTTAGCCTAAAATAGGAAGAAATGCAACATCTCACAAACTATTTATTACTATTCTATTCACATATCAAGGATTTCATTTATTAGTTTAATTATCTTTAGCAATTATTCGGTCACGAGCCTCCTGCACATGTCTTTGAAAGGGCGAGGGGTGTTCCTTTTCAACGCCGTATACAATTTCTAGGAAGGATATATTCCTAAACTTTTTTTTTTTTTTTTGCCCCCAGTGTCTGCCAAAAACGTATTCTCCAACTAACGAGAGGAAAGTCCCGTCACTTTTGTCTGAAACTGGTAACTCAGTTGCAAATGAAAAGATCTAGAGAATATTTCTCGCGTTCTGAAAGAGTCACAACCCGTATTTTCGATCAAAGGGGTCGTGCTCTTTTTCCGAATATGCCACCAAGAAATATGGATTACGAAGAAAGAAAGAAAGAAGAGTGCATAAAATATTTCTTGATTTACTCCAATGAAGTTCAAAACGAGCTTCAACTGAATTGAAATTGTCAAATAGAATAGAAAACTAGCAATGATAAAAAAAAATAGCAAAATCATTTGCCCAAAGACGATGCCAGTCAGAAGTGCCCGATTCAGAAGATAAAGCAATCCAAGAAGGTTGGTCATATTTCTGTACACGATTGTACAGTTATTCCTACCAGTACACCCTCTGTCTCTCTTTTTTTTTTTATTTATTTTATTTCGTCACCCTCCACTAACGAGACGGAGGTGTGTCGCTTAATTACCCTGCCCTTCCCTACCCCAACACAGGGCAACGGCAGCTGCGTATACAGGTAATCAACTCAGTCGTTGTAGTGGCAGCTGCTCCTACCGGGCAACATTGAACAGACAGACACACATACTATTACGAGTGATATCAGAGATCATTACGACATTTATCTGTTGGAAAAAGCAAGAGCTAATAGCTGTGCCACCTCTAAGATAACAGTTATAACTATAATGACGACTTTCATAATGGTGACCGATGTCAAAATGCTGATTCATTTTGTCAGATGTATTCTGCTACGAACTGCATAAACAATTCTCTTCATTCCCAGAATGCACAGCAAAATGATTCGGTTTTAACTAGCTTAGATTTGAATTTTTTTTTTTTTTTTTTTGCTCTCAGAAATATCAGTAAATCAATTTATTGTACCGAGAAACGATGTCAAGGTAACTAACTTCCGATACCTGTATATTAAGCGGATGTGGCGCCACCTAATACCACTGATTAACACTACAAGAAACAAAGCGATATTGGAAAATAATGACCCATATTAATCCTAAAAAGATTCATGTCTTCGCAGTTAACATCAATATTCTTAATGCTATCAACAGAACTAACGTCAAGTTTCGATGCATCAATAAAAAAGATGTTATGTAGTTATTCAGTGAAATGTTATAAACTTCAGAATTTGTACATCAACTTGCATTTCGGAATTCTTAAAGAAACTGAGCAAAATCTCCTGCGCTGTCAGCAATTAAGAGAGCATAAAGAAAAGAAACACACACGTGGGGAAAAAAAAAAAAAAAAAAAGGCAAAATTTTGCTGCAGATAAACCATTCAACAAACAAAAACTTCACAAGTAAAAAAAAAGTCTCATTTTTACACTAAACCACACAGATTTTCTGCAGTTTTCTTTGAAAATATCAATGATTTTAGTGAATATCATTAAGACTCGCTAGTAACAACTTTATGAGCGATCGTACACTTGAAGTGTGAACACTAATCTTTAAAGCAGTCTATGATAGATGCGGTCGTTAAAAAGCCTGTAGAAGTCTCAAGCCGATACTGCCGTGTGCTTAAGGGAATGGAGGGGTGGGAGAGGGGAGGAAATGAAGAGGGAAAGGAAGGAAGAAAAGGTAATAGCTACCAGCGGACGTCTTACGCAATAAATACCTCTCTTCTTTCATAATTTCCGTTAAGTTTAAAACGAAGATAGGCCTAATCTGCTAAGCAATTATGAAATAATTTAGCTGGCTCTCTATCTAACGAGTATTGATGAACAGCATTGATAGACGTCGGTATTTAAAAAAAAAAAAAAGAGAGAAAAAAAGAAAAGAAAAAAAAATATTGGAAATGTATTAGCCCTAAACGTTCCAGAGCATTTTATGCATCGATTTTGCTTTCAAAATTCCTTAATTATTTTTATTCATGACATAATGATTTTTTCTTATAAAGGCGTGAAAATATAATTACCTTCGAAATTTGCATTATTGATCATAACCTTCCAATTTATTTATTACTCGGAGCTGATTTCATTTGCCGGTAAGCCTTTGCCCTTCCAAGCAGATAACATGCCAAATCTGAACGCCGTCACACCTCACACCATCTTACTTCGTCTGGGTCTGAAAACCCATTGTTACACACACACACACACACACACACACGAGTCGCAATTATCACAGCTGCTTAAAATATAGCATCGTAGTCATGGCAACGAAGGAAATGAAAGACAAATCAGCGTGTTTGTACACTTTTCCCTTTTATTAATCAGCTTCGTCCCATCACATTAACAGGGTACTTCCCGTTAATAAGGACGACTCACCATATATCACCAGGTCCCGTCAGCCAGGAATCCTGCGCCTCATGAAACTGTAAATTATCAATTAAAATCTTTTAACAGGGGTGCAGCTAGCTCTGGAGCTTCGCTCGGCTGCATAATTAATCTTTGTCATGCCACCTTCATGACTAAGACTTAGTCAGCCATTCCCCCATTGTACGCAACTACTGTCCACCCCCCTCTCGGTCCCCCCCCCCACCATCTCTGATTATTGCTCCTTCTCTCTATTGTTACGAGAAACGCTTGTGCGCTACGCATGCTGGGTAATGGAAGAGGCTTTTGGCAGCGCTTGAAATATGTATGACAATATACTGGGAGCTTAAGTTTAATATTTGGGGAAATGATTTTCGGAGCCAGTGGCATTAACGGTTGGTATTCTAGTGCCTCTCAAAAGGCTACGGGAAATAAAGGACATAAAAAAAGATACATATTTATATAAATGTCGGTGGAGTATTACTTGACATAGCGTGCGTCTACGTTAAAACCTCCAGAGGGGACTTACTAGATTAGTGGATAAAATATAGATCGTAAAGTTTGGGGGATAGTCCCCCCCCCCTCCCATCTTATCAACGCAAATTTTTCCTTAGCAGCTATTAGTGATTCACCTTTTACGACACAGAGGTTCCCTCCCGTGATAATCAAATCACGGTGGGTTGTAGGGGACGGCTATCATTTTTGTCAGGCTAATAAATGTATTGGTTTTAATTTTGTTCCGTTTATTACTTTGGAAGGAATATTGAGCAGTTGGAGGGTAAAAAAAATAAGAGGATTTTTTATTGGGAAAGTGCAGGCATACCGTTTTTCATTAAGCTCGGTGTTCATTCTCTTTCTTGCTTATCAACTGCTCGTCTCCAAGAAAATATTTCATATTGCGCACAATACATTAAAATTTATTGTACTTGTGGTATACAGTACACGTAAGAAAATCATAAGATGGTTAACAGGTAACCGATGCGTTATTTTTAAATCGTATTATGAAGAGAGGATGATTTGAATTTATTTTATATAATTCAAGGTTGTTGTTATGGTAACGTAATTTCTTTTCATGAAATGTTTCGTGCATGGATTGCTGTAATTTGCTTCCTCAAAGAAATGTATTTTATCGAAATCGGATGGCTTTCAAGCATATTTTCGATGTTTTTTTTTCCTGAAAACTATTATGGTCGTGTTAAACTCAAGAAACCTTGAGTTTAACACGATTCTGGTATGAAACATTTTACTCTTCGAACTTTTATGTTCGCTAGCAGTAGTTAGTCGGTCTGTGTGTCTATAATATAAAACAGATTTAAAAAGAGAGAAGGGAGGAGAAAGTAGGTAAGAAAAATAGAGTGAAAACAGAAGAGAACAAGACAAAAAAAAAAAAAGATAAAAAGAGCAGACAAATAAGCAGAAACAAAATAAAAAAAAGCACGGATACGAGAGCAAAATAGCACAGAAAAAGGAGAAATAAAAGGAAAAAAAAGCGAAAAAACGGACAAACAGAAAAGAAAAATAAACAGCAGAAGTGCAAACAGTCAAGAGCGGTCCGATATTGGAAGGTATTTTGACTTTCACAAGAAATATTAACAAATATGTATACTTAATCATTGCACACACACACACACACTTCTTCAATGATTGTTTATATATAGTTATGGACAAACAGTGTATGCAATTTTTTTTTTACGGCGATCATTTAAAATATTTTTCACATACACTGAGTGGTCGGCTTATTAAGTCCATGAAATCCGCTATTTTAATCACGATTCGCCTGTCTAGTGAATCGTGATTCTAGTTTTTCCATGCTCACAGGGGCTAGAATATAGCGCCAATATCATGAACATCAGTTGCGTACCCAGTCATAAAACACTGGAAGCTGTTGGTGTAGTGTGTTAAATATTTTCTTGGCATACATAAAATTTCCCCTGGCACATCGCAGTGCCACAACCTCATTGAACTTTGTTTCTGTCCAGATGTGTCTCTCCGCGTTCATAATTGATTTATTTGGTAGCGATTACTCACGGCAGGATGTGGTTTATTTCAAGGCACAAATCGTCTGAAAAGTTCTAAGCAAGAGGGTTGAGTCCAATGATAACCGCTGGTTCTCAACCCAACTGGGCGCAATGGGAACGAGCTCTTTTCGGCAGGAATCCGATACACTCCAATCTGAAGCAACTGTGAGATCTGACAGAGTATGCAACTAGTCCCCCCCCTTCCCCTCTCCCGGAGTCCGTACTCGAAAGTTGCGACCATTTTTGGTAGCCAACGGGACGCTGCTCGATATTAGGTGAATGTACACTGAGCTCGCACACACTGACCACATGCGCACCCAGGGGGAGCGGGAAGAGAGCCCTCCAAAGAAAAAGGGAAAAAACGCTAGAAAATTTTCTAAACATTGTTTCCTAATTAAAATTCCTTTTTTTCCCCAAGCTCCTTCTTTCAAACTATTTCTATACGTCTTATGAATTAGCGATCGCTGCAGATGCTCAGTCATAGGTCGTATGCGATGCGTATTCTCAAATCATCTACTCAACTCGGTCCCTCCCCCCACGATTAAACCCTGAGTGGTTACTGCAGATGTATATGTGTGTATTATACATATAAATACCTCGCTTTAATGCTTTGCTTATGACCACTAATTGCTTTATGCTTCATTCGTTCTCTCCCCCCCCTGTCCCCCCTCTCTCTGTCTCTGCCGTTTGCCTTCGCAATCGTCCAGAGATTTTTTCCTATCCAAGTCCACGGGACTTTGGTTACTGACTATTTATTGTTGATTTATTATTTATTGTTTTGGTCAAACAGTGTCGATGCGTCCGTATTGCCAAGCGCTAAATTGTTTTGGCACCCTTGCTTAATCTACTAATTGAAGTAAAAGTATAAAAATAAAATAACAAACCATTGTAAATGTATAAAAATTCATAACATAATTATCATAGCGTAATAGCAATTTAAAAGCTTTGTGTTTCCATATAATAACAGAATCATCTTAAGTGGCATCTTCGTATTGAAGGTTCGCAGTGTTGGATCCATCCATAATACAACACTGGGGCTAATACTGCACAGGGCTCCCCAAGAACCAAGTGTAGGGTATATATTTTTGACTGTAGATCCGCGCGCGCGCGTGTGTGTGTTCACGGGACCGGTTTGCCTGTTTCGAGGGACGAAAAACCCGACCTTCCGGGTGAAAAAAACCCTCATTTCCGTAGCCGGGGTCATACGGAGGTCAAAGGGCTTCATCTATAGCGACTGAGCTACGGAGGTTCTATAATAAGAGAATATCTAGCAAAAATTGTTAGTGGGAATCAAATTACTATTTTTACCCCATTTTATCGACAGCTACGTTTATTTACTTATATTTAAAAAATATGAGAGATCGAAGGGTGATAGAAAAGTGGTGTCATGACGATGCAGTGAAGTACGAGCCTGAAGCGGCTATCCAATCCTCCCCATCGCTTAGCAAGAGGCGGAGGAGGATTATCCTCCGTAGGACTAGCCTATTTTATTTTTTTTCATAAAATTAAGTAAAATTTTATCACGTTTTCCCTTAGGGAAATATTAGTCGTTAATAACAAATCGGTGCTGTCAAATTATTTCTCACACTTCCTAAAGTAACAGAAAAATCCATTAAGAGCCTACACTACTTGAAAACCTCTTGACTAATAAATGCCTAACGGTACGAATTCCCAATGCGCATTCACAAGGAATCTTCTCTCTCATGTTCACCGACCTTTCATCAAATTCACTGAGACATCGGAAGACACTTGTGTAGTTGCTGTTGAAACCTTCTAGGCCTTTGACTGGCTTGAGTATATAAATCTCTGTTAAGTACGCTTCCATTTTAGTGTGTCTTTTGCAACTGAGTTGTCAAACTTTTCTCCGGTAGCACATTTTGCGTGATGGTGGATAAATCTTTATTCTCACATTTTGCAATTAATGCTGGGATACCACAGGGCTCTGTTCTTTAACCTCTCTCTCTCTTCTGATCTGATTTTCCCTTTCAGTCGTTTCCGACCGTAAGTGACTTTGTAGGCATTGGCCACAACGTATTCCTGGTGAGATTTTTACAGGGTACTTCACCGTTGCTTTCCCTAACCCCCCAATTTTATCCGGGCTCGTGACCGGCATATGGCTGGGACATATTCATGGCTGTAATCCGTGTGTGTTCACGGGGCCGGTTGGCTTGTTCTGGGGGACGAAAAAACCCGAATTTCCTGATGAAAAAAAAACCCCTACCCCCATACGAGACCGGCTAACTCACCTTTAGTCGAAAGAGACCAGATAAAAGTTCCTCACGTCACTGACGGGAATCGAACCCAGGTCATTCCGACCAAAGAGCTTCGTCTATACTGACTGAGCTACGGAGGCTCAGCCTCTCTTCGTTCTGCTTATAAATGACCTTCACCAGTTGACTGTATATCCTGTCCACAATTTTTCTGATGCAAGCACCCTAAACAGATGAACAGAACCTGTAGAATATCAACTTCTGCAATCCTAAATACAAACCATTCTTCGTCCTTACTTCAACATACTTGCAAAACTTGATCGATCTTTTTTTGTTTCCCCGCCAAAAATGGCTCTTTTATCCCACTCTTACCTTGCACAACACACAGATCTCATGGATTAAAATCAGATTTCTCTTCTGGCCATAACTAAAATCCGATTTCTCTTCTGGCCATAACTACAACCGTAAATTTTTCTTGACATAAAATGTTACAAATATGGCTCTAGAATCTAGAGCATCTAAGAAGTTAGATTTTTCTCATTTGCTCGAGTACTTACTCTTTACTGCAGAACAGATATTAACTATACAATCACAAATCCACCCATTCAACCATTGAATGCTGTTCCCTAAGTTCATCAATTCGTAAAGAAGCAGTTAGATTAGTTAATGAAGTTCCCATCGTCAATTCATTCCATCACTTTTCGCGTTCAGTTTTTGCTACATCTATTAATTAATTAATTTTTTTTTTTTTACTAAAAATGAAAGCAAATCTCTGTTCATACACGTACAGTCTATTCGTATCACTTCGGAACGACTTTCCTTTTTATGTATTTCCTAAGGGGGGGGGGGGGGGAGTATAGTTTGCTCATTAGGATGAAAGCGAGCGACCTATCGTGTTGAGTTCTTCATTAATAAAAATGAAAAAAAAAAAAAAAAAAGAGCTGTTGGGATATCCTCGTCATCCCTACGCAATTCGAGTATGTGTGGGAAGGGGGGGAGATTAGTGTTACTGATAACTAAACTCTACTTTCGCCATTCGTAAATAAACCGAGCGACACACACACATACTTATTAAAATGATCAAGAATACTCTTTTGCAATCGCGAAATCGGAGACTAAGAAATATTACTTAATGTTTATAGCAAGACCTGTTAGAAATACTAACCAATATTCACACCAGGACATCATCTATCTCATCTCTTCTCTCTGTTTTTCCAGAAGATTACAACCCAGTTGTTATGATTTCAATGAACGGCCGCTTGTGTCACGCAGACTGAGTCCAACAATACTTCATTTCGGAAAACTTCTTTCCTTGTCATGTGCCTGAGATCAGCTCTTTGTTGAGATTACTTCGTGCCGACTCAATTCTTTGGTTTCGCTACAACAGCTATAATAATAGGAAAGTCTCAGATACTTTTGTTCGGCAACCTCAGACGATCTAAGCACAATAGAATTCCAGTAAAGGAACAAAAAGAAAAAACAAAGAAAAGCAGAAATACAGGTAAGAAAAAAAAAAAAAAAAAAAAGAACCAAGTTATGAGTCAAGGCTAGACCTTGGAATTTAAGAATAAAATATGTCTGGGTCACAGTGACAGTCGAAGGCTAGAAATGAAGGTAAAAGAGCGGAACGTTGACTGATAACAATGTCATCAGAAAATAAACGACATTGCTTATCCCGGTTTTCAGACAGTTCTTATTAAAGAAGTTTGTAGCCATCCTACTAGGAATCATGTCTGGAAGGAGAGAGAGAGAGAACTTAATCTGTTCCAACATGTTACGAGAACTGGTACCATCAAGTTTTGAAGATGGCACCTTCTGTACGTCACTTATAAATCTTACAAAACAACTTTTCAAACGTCATAAATGTATTTTGGTTTAATAGAAAGAAAGTTGATATACTTTGTGTGTTTCGTAGGATTAAATGAAACAAATTTAACACTTTTAATGTTTCTTTCTTTTTAATTACTGTAGGCGTATAAAACTACCCCAAAATCTTTATTCAAAAGATTTATTTTTCGCTATCTCGCCGTATAAGACGACCACAAATTTTTCGCTTATTTACTTTTGCTATAATAGACATAACAATTAAATTTAATTGTTATGTTTAACAATTAGATTAAATTTAAAAAAAAATTACGTCTGTCCTATCGAAGACATTTATTAAATACAAATATTTATATACAAAATATATTAATATATAAGTATATTAATATGCCAAAAGCTTTTCATACACAGTACATTCCTGTAGGTGCCAGACAATCGCTTGACGATGTTTTCCATTTTCAGATTTTATACTCGGAATATTTTTTATTTTACTTTTTTTTATTAACTTCACATATCATCTAATATACGCTGACACATACTGTAATTGTAAGAGTTTACTTACTTGTTTTGGAAACAACAACAAACACTTACGTCTATTATAACTTCAGGGCATTCTTGAAAGTATTAACAGCCACATACTTCGAAAATGCACTAAATTCTCTTTACTGCAACTAATTAGAAACCAATCAAGTATGATCCGAGAATCTCTTAAATACGGAAGAATACAAAATGACTCCTGTAAGACACAAATACTTGAACTCCGTTGAACGATCTAATGGCCGTGGACAAAGGGGATGTAGGTATTACATAGACTACCGTAAAATGCAATTTACGTACGCAGTTACTTAAATGAAGGTCTTGAACTTGCTTTAGTTTCTTCTGAGAAATCTCTCTCTCTTGCTCCCCTTTCAAAACCAAGCTGCACCGATCAGTTTAAAGAGGTTTGCTCTCTCGGTTAACCCTAACTACATCTTATGGCCTGTAAGAGGCGGATATCATTTTCCTTCTGTCGGTACACATTATCCGCTTAGGGAGGTGTTCGCTAATTGTGGTCTCGGCACGTAGTCTGCGATGTGACTACACAGCGTCATTCATGGAGTAAGTGACGGTTTTCTCCCAAGCCCGCCCGCTGTTTGTCTCTGGTGTCACGTTCTAGGCTGGCTATCACCTTGTCAACATCGGTTACGGCCGCACAGGGACACCACTGTAACCTATGTCGTGACTCAGTATTTGAGGCGTGCTTGTTGCTGTTAGGGAGGCTTGTTGGCTCGTGTTCGTGTATACAAGGCGGGCGGACGGAAGCGCTATTCAGTGAAGATCGTGGATGCCTACCTGTAGGTTTACAAAAGTACTTAAGAGCGGTGGGGGAAAGAAAAAAGGAAACATAGTAACGCCATCTTGGGACGTCTTCAACAACTATGTGCCTAATTATTGAAGTAATTAACGATAGAGAAAGCGGATCGTCTTTGTCCGGGATTACTGAAGTGTTGCGTTTATTAGTCAGCGTGTAAAAAGCCGAAAGATTGGAGAAAGACACTAAAATGGCGCTACTTCATGATAATCGAGTATGAGGATTTTTTTTTTTTTTTTTTTTTTTTGCAGAAAACATACTAACAAGATATCATAAAATAATAGAAAAGCCTAACATGCTACTTCATAGTAGTTCATTCATTATTTTTAAATCGACAAAGGCCGAAAGTTTTTAATAAATGAATGTATAGATAGTAATTCGATAAATGCATTCCAAGCTATTATGACATTAAGCCTAATTTATCCGGGTTTGAAACCACAACACACCACTGAGTAAACAATACAGATAAGTAAAGACGGTGACAGGTCGAGAACCTCTTTTAAGACAATGGAAAAAAAAAAAAAAAAAAACAGTTACATCGCTTGCTCGTGCCAAATTACTACGTAATCGCAACAAACGTGGTTTTCTTTACCAACGCGAGCTCTCACGTAGTGGGAAGTCGTAACAAACTTCGGTGTTCTATGCTATAATAGCAAGACAGAAGCGATCTACAACCAACAATAAAGCTAACCCTTTAAGATTCTTGCCGTGTCAGCTCACGTTCGCTGGGGATAGATGAACGCCAATTAGGGGGGATAAAAGCAAGCAAGCGGGAAACTTAATAAACTAATACACCTTTTAAGAGGAATTTGATTGGATTTCTTGCGAGAGGAAAATATGATTTTGACGAAATAAAATGGATAACTGCAGTGGTTAACTTCTTTTCTTTCTTTCTTTCTTTTTTTTTTTTTCAGTGTACTGGGTGTTATAACTCTCGGAATACGGTTCGTTGATGAACATTTTCTCTCGCAGCCAACAAACCAACTTTGGAGAATGCTTAATACATTAACACAGTATTAATCAGAGCAGTTTTCCAGATGGGAAGGGAAAGATAGTTGATGCACTGTAATGAGGTCCGTCCCAAGGGCCATAAATCCATTTTTATGAGATACTATAATCGAATTGTCGTTTCCTGTATTTTAAACAATTGAAGGTCTCCACTATGCATCGGAATCTTACTTATAGAAGATCGGGTCCTGATATTCAATCGGCCCAGTTCACCGTTTAAAGCAGAATCTATTACATGATTATTCTGAAATTATATTCGTGGAGATCCTAACTGCGTATTACTAGTGAGTATAGTAGCATACTTATTGTGAATAAAAACGCCCTACTTAGTCAACCTCCTTGGATGAAATCGTGTAGTATTAGATGGAATAAACGATGGAATAAGATATAATAAGTTATCAATCACTTTAATCGTTCATGTTTTTTCTTCTTTTGTATTGATTCTTCGGGTTTTAAACATTATATGCTCATTTATTATACAATTATTATTATTAGGGGGCAAAGGGGCCCTGGCCCCCACAAAGAAAAAGGGAAAAAAAAACACTAGAAAATTTTCCAAAAAATCTTTTCCTAATTAAAATTCATTTTTTATTTATGTTGTGTAGAGCATGTAGCTTGGTTCCCTATACACATGTATCCTTCTGATGATGACCTCGATACAGGGGTCGAAACGTCAAAACATCATTTCAACACGTGTGTTTTGTGTCCCTAAATTCATAAATATGAATGCTGATCACCGTGTAACCTTAAAAGAAAAAATAGCATATATGTGTTAATCGTGATAATTTGTTTAGAAATAAAGGATAATTTCCATCCATTTCATTTCTTGTCCTTCAGAGACGGGTTGAGTCACAAAAAAAAAAAAAAAAAAAAAAAAACCTGATCAGTTTCTAGAACACAGTGCCCAGTTTATCTAACCCCTAGTCCATCTATCGTATTATTGCTCTAGGTTACGAGTCATTGGTAGGTATGACTGTCATAAAAAAAAACATTATAATCTGATGAGTTTTCAGAATTAAATGCATTCGCTATGCCTCAATTTGAATTTAAATACCATATCGAATGAAAAAAAAAAAAAAATCTCGCTCAGCCTAACGAAACGCTATTAACAAGCCATATGTTTATGCATATTCTATTGCTAAAGAGAAACACGTAACAATGAACCTTTGTTAGAGGGAAAAAATGAGAGAAAAAAATAGGGGAACTCTGGAGAGGAGTACACCACGTGGATAGAATGAAGAAAAAAAAAGAAGGAAAAAAAAAGTCTTTTTTTTTCTTATTCTACCCAGTGTCATTTAATTTGTGTTTTAATGACAAAGGACACAACAAAACGTCCTTTTAATGAAGACTCGGGACCCGTCCATTAGGGCCTAGCAAGGAGCAAGCACTCAATTTTCAGCATTCTCTTCTCTTTTATAGAGTAATGGAAGGATGGAACAACTTCATTAAGGAGAAACGGGAACACAATGCAACTTCAATTCCTCTAACGCACTTAAACTTCAGACCCTCGACAAAGTTTTTTTTTCTTCCTTTTTTCACTCTCTAATCAGTGAAAGTAAAGTTAAAATAATGGCATTTGCTGATGCAAAACCTTACTTCATGACTTGCAGGGTTAATCATTTCGCAAGAATACCGTGCTATCCAGAGACCCCAAGAGCTCCAGAATAGCACGCACGCACGGATGTACGCACACACATACATACACTCCGGTTATTGATTTTCTTGACATAGGGGTCTCTTTTTACCTAGTGAAATTAAACATTTTTTTTTTTTTTTCCTTGACTGGATTAGTTGTAGCATAGCGACCTTTAATGAAGTCTTTCTTCTAACCCACCCCTAGGGCTGCCTATGCAGCTGTTAACATTATATTAGTTGACGTTATAAAATGGATGTTTCATACTTGGCCATAAATGAGTAAACATATTTGCAAATACGTTTTTATTCATTTAAATTTGCTAAATCGTTTCGCGCGCTAATGAAATCTAACAATCTGATGCTCCACGTGTCTTTGATAATGAAATGCAACAAATGTACCGCGTGCTTTGATAATGAAATGCAACAAATGCGCCACGTGCTTTTGATAATGAAACGCAACCAATGCGCCACGTGCTTTGATAATGAAACACACACACACACAAGTATTGCACGCGCTTGTTAATGAAATACACCAAACTGCTCTTTGCGCATGACAAGTAGATACCCACACTAGTTGCAACAGAGTAAACAATGATTTTAATTGAACAATAGGTTATGTAATGTAGAGCGGCACTTGTTTCCAAAATGATATATGGAATTTAAATTTTACTCTTTATAAAAACGCGTGTTTTTATGATACTGATGGCCTTTTTAATATGGTTGCTTGACTTTTACGAACACGCCGAAATCTTATTTTATAGTCGATCAACATCTAAAGTTATGGCAGAAAACACTTTTGCTCACATAACATTGGGCAGGTAGGCTTATCCACTTTCCATTCTATTACCCTGACCGAGGAAGTATCAGACTCTTGAGAGGAAACAATCGATATCCGAAAGAACGCCATTGGGAGTCTTCAAGTGATGTAGTCTGGCGTCTAGGACAAATGCGGTGAAGAGATAGTAATCAGGTTCCTCAAAGCTGTATTCTGAGAATGCTTTTTATCTAGATAGCTATACAAACCAAACTTCAAATGTCTGAAGGAAAACCACACAAAACTAAGGCTATTTAATTTAAAATAAACAAATAAATAAATAACAACTTGAAATTTGTACGTAAGACTTGTTATACAATCTCTTTAATTTCTTAAAGTCAAAGATTTTTGGGAATATTAATCTCGATTCCCTTAATTTATTTTTATTTATTTATTTTATTCTATTTTTTTTTTTTTTTTTTTTGAGCGGTCATATTGCCAGGGGGGGTGGGTTTGAATGTAGTTTGTTGGAATTGAGGCTTTAACAAAAATCCTTTATTCATGCCGTGGGAAATAACGGCTTCGAATTAAATCGATGCGTTGCTCCTTCAAAAAACACCAGTGTGACCCGTAAATTTTTTTTCTTAATGATCTACTAGCGACGGTTACCATAACAACAGCCAAATTCCGAGGTGACACTTGAGATCGAAAATGGAAAGGATCTGGTTACCGAAGCTGATCGTAATTGGTTGTTGAGCATTATAAATCAAACCCAATGTACCGACATCGGACTATTTAGCATCTTTATCTTGCTCCTCTGAGACCGAAAATAACTAACTGCAATCCTGATACTTGCCACTAGTACCAACAATTATTTATATAAAAAGATAGAAAGAAGAAAAAAAAAGAGAGAGAAAAAAGTCACTATTATTAAGTTTTAATGAAACTGTGATTAACTGAAGGTGGATTGGATTTCTCTTAACTGAATTTCTACGTCATCTTCGTTATTTAATCTCATTCACAAAAAACAAAAAAAAAAGTCCCATTGATGAAACAGAAATGCACATATCAAAGTATTTAAAGTATTCCAGATTTAGCTTATGATGTGGAATAGGACTTATCGATTTTAGTAACTCAATCATTAAACATTTTAGTAGAATACCTCAATTTATTTTCGTAGAGATCCAAATTAAGAGAGAGTTCACTTTTTAGGGATATACATATGATGATTTTGATTGACTTTCCACAGTTAAGAAATAAATCAACCGTAATGTTAAAAGAAGAGATTCACTTGTCTGAAAATTCTCAGTAGCTAATTTGATCAAAGAATTTAAAGAAGAATGATACAATTAATCATTCTTCTTCTTTCAAAAAATAAAATTAAGAATGATAATATTTCGAAGCTTATTAAATATTTTTCATACAAAAAACAACAACAACAATGAGAACGGCTGATTGAAGTGTTCAACCTTGTTATGCGCATGCGCGAATGTAAAAATTCATTGTTGCATTCCTACAGATACATTTTATCATAGAAATTACAATGTGAAACAGATGAACGAATAGATGGTGTGCTTATTTCTATCCACTAGACACTAGGTTTCTGCTGTCTTCGACTCCAAACTCGCTGCTCGGAATGCACGTGTTATGAAGACGCACATTTAGAATTTAGGATCCGGCTTTGCTTAACCAACATGAATAATTGGTTTGTCATTTTGCTCAATATCTTAGAAATCAGAATTTTTTTTTTTCCTTTTCGTATATTCCTAATAAACAGATTCCGGGGGATTTTTATTTTTTAATTAATTTTCTCGACAACTACAACCGTAGTGTAAGCAAGGCATTTATTTAGTTTTTTTTTTTTTTTTTTTCAAGCTTGCTTAGTGGAAATAAAAAAAAAAGACCGATTGAATACTTCGGTCTACTTTCGATTTTAAACGAAAAAAAAAATAATAATAATAAATTTTCTAAAGAAAAAAAAAGAAAGAAAAAAAGAAAAAAGAAAAGATTATGGAACTCAAAAATTTAATTTTTCAGAGTTTTCACATCAGACGTACACTAAAGGTTGCCGTTGTGCGTAAATATTTTGATAATATGAAGTTTTCTTTGTTCAAACAATTGGATGTCCTGTTTCCATGACATAATTTCCTCGATAGCACGTGCGATACACTGCTCGACAATTGTAACACTATATTCAAATATTTTATTTGACAACAGTCTGTTGCTATAAATAAACAAGTCGTGATAAGATACTCATTTCTACTTTCACACTTTCTGCACTCAAGTTACGCCGCAAATATACGTACGATTCTTTCAAACGGTGGAAGTGTTGGAAAGGATTGGCAGAAATAGAAAGAGGAAATATGCGGTCGTTGTGAAATTTCAATTCCTTTTGAATTAGAAAAGAAAGAAAGAAAAAAGCAGTATACAGAATATTTTAGTGTCGCCCGACCTACTAAGTCAATAAATATCAAAGCACTCTCGTAAATATTTTATTTATTTATTTTTTTTTTAACAATTATCGCTTAGGTTATTTGGAACAACGGCCGAAGCGAATAAGGCTATGACGGTAGCGTATTGTAACTGTAAAGTGCATGCGTTCTTCTTACCGGTTTGCCTGTTGTAGGACGAAAACCCGACATTTCCCTGAGAGGGGGTGCAAGGGAACCTTTCCAACTCCCACCCAACTAGGATATCATCGATACTGACTGAGCTGCGGAAGCTGTTTGTCGACAGGACATAGGGCCATGTCCGTTAAGTGGACAACTTTTCATGAGAGTTTGTCTATTTCAGTATTTTTTTTTTTTTTTAATGCAAGCCTTATAAACTCAAGGAGCTATAGAAGTTTGTCCAGAGCAGGCTTTCGCAAACATCCATGCCCGTGGCGGGATTCGAACCCACAACTTTGTTGGCTGGAGGGCTGATACTATCACTCGCCCAATTGTCCCAACATGTTATTAGCTCGTGGCTCTAATACTGCGATAACTCAATTTAAATCTACAAAATTTATTTGTTGCTAATGTCTGTTTTAGCCTTAAAACATTTTTTTTTTGAGGGGGGGGATTAACTGTTTTCACCATCTTGTTTATTTAACTTTAACGATTTTTTTAAAAATTTTTTAACGAGGAGCTTTACAAAGAAGAGCTTTACGCGAAAATTACTTTGATAATCCTTCCATAATTGTCAAATAAATAATCTTATACACGACAAAAAAAAAAAAAAAAAAAAAAAAACTGCAGTGTCTTAATGAAGAACAAAAAACAAATAAAGAAAACCAATGTAGTTAAAGTAAACAACCAGAAAGCACTCAGAGCACTCAGTTGTATTAAGAATTAAAATTAACTTATTTTTAATACTTTAATCTTAAAATATATGAATGAAACATTTTTCAAAACACACGACTCTGAAAAGAAACAAAAAAAAAAAAAATCTTTCTTAGCTATTCGCTTTTAAAGAAAAACAAAGTCGCTTTTACATAAAGACTGCATTACGTTGGCTGATGAAACTGCTTCTTAGTTGCTATGGTTACTGACTTCTATTTGCATCTCTCAGCCGGTATTAGGGTCTTTCATGTATTCCTGGTAATTTCCATATAGAGCGGTGAAGCAGTGTACAAAGTAGTCTGATTCCAAAACGAATAAACCCAAGAATGAAATCAGGACCTATATTTAGATAAGAAACAATGAAAACGAGGGCAAGAGCGCGCGCGTGCACACACACACGCACACGCACACGCAAGTGCGCGCGTGCGTTCCGTGCAACTCCACGTGGTCCAAAGTAGAAATGAAATAAGGTAGGGAAGATGTGTTACTCTGATATAAGCAGACAGAAATAAATTTGCAATACTGTTTAAGAATGCACACACGCTGAAGTAGCCGCGGAAGGAAGATTACAGCGTATTGTTTTGGTTAAAGGAAAAGGCAAGGTAAGATATACGAGGAGAGACTAATGAATGAAGGCAAGCTTTAAAGAATGAAAAATCTCTATCACGGATAAAGTGGATGGCTGTCATTTTTGAGATATTAATTCAAAATTAAAAAAAAAAAGAAGCCAGTATTAAATAAACATGTTTGATATAAATGAAATGAATTTGAATGATAATACAATGAATGGAAAGAAACATGTGAGAGACAATTGGTGTAATTTACATTTGCTTATTATGTGTAGATTGCAACTGTTGTTTATTCGTTTGATGCAAACTCATCATTGTTTGCACATAGTGTACAGTTGTTAAACAATGCATAACTAAACAATTGGTGTAATTTACATTTATTTACGCGCTGATTGCAACTGTTTATCGTTTCGAAACATACAATTGTTGTCTGAACGTACGATACAATTGTTATCTTTAAAACAATGATCTTCTGCTTTTTATCAACTGCATTATAGCAACAACTTTTCATTATTTTTAATAAACTTAACAATAAAGATACAGTTAAATAGAAAGCGCATGAAATCTATAGGTGTACTGGATCCACATTTTAATTACATCTATTTCCTCGCTGTAACTACGAACTAAATTGAGTTCTATAGCGTGATTGGATTTCGTAGTCATTAGAGAAAATTGTTTCTCAATCAACTTCTTACTCGGAGATAAACAAGGATGTCTAAAGTTAAATTACCTTCTTTCTTCAACTGCACTTCTCATTTTCAATTTCTTTTAAAAGCACCACGCACTTATTGTTCGTATTACACAGCTCTAAATCCTAATGGCCGATATAAATAAACTCCACTTCTAAGTACTTTAAAAAAAACAAACTAAAATAAAAACTTTTGCGCTATTTCTTTCGTTAATTCAAAAGCACGTAGTCGTTCATTTATTTTTTATCGCTGAGGCGCTTTATTTATTTTTTTTAAGTCAAATAAAAAAAGAAACTTTAAGAGCAGAGCTGTAATAAAAGTTACAAAAATATGACATTTTTGAAATAGTATTTTATTGCCATTCCTGATTTGTTTCAGGTCCCTTTCTAAAGCTAAAGGAGGAGGGGGGGGGGTGGCGCCTTTATTATGGAGAGGAGCGATGGACAACAACAATAAAGAAAGCATAAGAGTGAAATGCTATATCCGTGCTAGCTACACTGGGATAGTTCTATAGCATTTACCGACTAGCTTTCCCGATTTGGCAGTGATCCAATCACTCGTAGATAAGGTAGGGAGTGAAGTCTTACAGAAGCGCTCTCTATTTCCAACCCCTATTTCATCCCCCCATTTCCTCTGTACCATTGCTTTGGCGTTTCGGTAGAGAAACAAAAACATATCTTCGTTGTGTGTACAATCAGCCGGTAGCAATGCGTTTACAAGATCAGGGCAGATAAGGGTTCTTTATGGGGCCACTTGGCTAATTCGAAGGCAAAAGAAACCTTAGAAAGAAAGACAGAAAAACGGGGGGAAAAAAATCAGTTCATTCTTGAGGTTGTTTTAATGCAAGCACGCACACATCCATAGACAGATGACAACAAAAAACAAAAGGATGGCCATCATCATCATCAATCATGCATACATTATGCGGTAGTTCTTGAGCGAGTGAATTTCTTTGCTTCGATGAGTGCAGCGTACATTACCGAAGTGAGACATCAGCAAAGATAATTTGTGGTAGATAAATGATGCTCAACCCCCCCCCTTCCTCCCACCCTTCTCTCTCTCATCGGTGACACATTTTTCATTAAATGGAGGTATTCTGATAAAACGTGTCGCGTTTAGTAGCTGACAGGATTATGATTATATTGGTTGCGATCCGAGTACACGAAATTCATTCATTAGTCAAGTAACTCACGTTAACGTATTAGGCCTAACATATTACCTGATGCATTATTAATTTCTACATGGACGATTACGTCACAATACCGTACTGAAATGCACGCAGGAGCCTTATCCGAGTAGTGGTGTAGGAATAATAATGATTATTATTATCGAAGGTAACAAAAATGACGTCATAATGATCTCATCTCAGTTTCCTGCATTCTTTCCAAGGGGGAAAAAAAAATGTCAAACAGGTGATTAAAATCAAGCAGCTCTCGCAGATGGACACTACTCCTGACAATAAGTAGAAGAGAATCTGTTAGATACTTCATTTTGAAAGAAAAAGGGATAAAAGTCAACAAACTCCTAGTACGCAATAAAAAATATTTATTTAATTATCTTTTAATTGTTGTCTGAACGTATTATACAATTGTTATCTTTAAAACAATGATCTGCTGCTTTTTTATCAACTGCATTATAGCAACAACTTTTCATTATTGTTAATAAACTTAACAATAAAGATACAGTTAAATAGAAAGATTTCTGTATGTTCGAGTCAGCTGGTCCACCATGCTAAATATTTATTGCTTTTGAAATTATGTCTAAATAAAAAAAAAGTCATATAATACTCGTAATTTTAATTTTATACGTTTAGTTTTCAATTTATAATACTTTAAAAGGTATATATACTAATACTAATATCATGAAGTTTATTGAATATTGTGATCAAATAATGTATAATTCTTATATTTCTATCTAAAAAAAGGACAGTAGAGTTCAGTTTCTGTGGTAACCGAATCTGAAATCCGACATTGCTTGTGATTTCTCTTAGAGCGAAAGGCAGATGAAATTTTGGAAAATATCTTCCTTACTACTCGTTTTAATTATTTATTGGTCTCTTACCGGGAGGAGGAGGTTCCGTAATTGGAAAAGAAGGTCTTGCTGCTAATAAACTAAATAAATAAAAAGAAAAGTAACATTAAAGTTACAGATATTTAATGAATGGTCTTCGTATATTCACTTTGGCTATCAGAGATGAGAAATGTTGCCATCATTCGAAAGACGAAGTGAATTATGGGAACTGGAAATTGACATTTTTTTTTGTTTTTTAATGCGTAATTAAAAAGATTAAATGCAATTTTTATAGTTGACTGAATTTATTAGTTTAATTTTAATCAAATTAGATTAGCTCAAGTATAATTGCAAATAATTATATTAAATACTCATAGGGAAACTATTCTTAGAATAATTAATTCTATTTAGTATACAATTAATAAATTGCTCAGTTTTAATTGCGATTTAAAGCTGACGTCTTGGTGTAAATCTAACACCAGAATTTTTTTTTTTTTTTTTTAAATAAGTTACTTAATAATAATAATGCTCTTTTGTTACTAGCTGATATTTTTACAAGTGATATGAGTTCTTTCAGAAAGCCTTTGGGAAGGATGGGGGAAACACGGTGATGGTTATTTTAATTTGCTAAATGAGTCATGACAACATCCATATAAACAAGATAATGACTTCAGCGTTTGTAATTAATTTACAGCCTTCAACTTAACTGTTTTTTTTCCTCTTAAAAATGAGCTTATCTAATGGTATTAAATCTTTCCAACTGAGTGAAGAAAGAAACAAAAAAAAATCATAATATATTTTAATAATAATAATTTACAACGAAGAAATATTTCTAAAATGATTTTACTAACTTCACAGTTTAAATCTAATGTTATTTCAACATAAAAATATCAAAATATTTTACAGATGTTGTAAAACAGAATTTGAATTTAAATAACTACACTGCCATACAGAATTAAACGAATTCGGAATTAATTTTTTCTACATAAAAATAATTATTCTATGAGGACAAAGTTATCTGTTAGAACGGTATTTCCATCGTATCCAATACATGAAAATATTTGGATGACGTAGAAGGAAATAAAAAAAAAAAAAAATAAATAAAAATTAAAAAAAAAAAAAGCGCGTGGAAACCGAACAATTCTCCAGCAACAATAGCAACACATAAAGTCGCACTTGCTGGGTCCCGGAAATGGGAATTTTTACAAATGTGACTTCCTTGGCTCGTTGAAATCTGCAGGTACAAATTCCAGACACGCAACCAGGCTAGTTTTCGTCCGCTCTGAATACCTCAATAACTTTGTAGTCCTCAGACGAGAAGATGAATGTAAAATGAGTTACATCTCGCTTTGAATGAGGACGCTCCGGTTCTGGTCGATAACGAGTTGCATCTTTTAAAGATTATCTGCTTTTTAAGACAACGGGAACCCTTCTTTTCATGCAAAAGGTGGGCTTTGAAGATAGAAAGATGGCTTATTGGACATCTTAAAGAGTGGTAGAAACCACATCGATAAGGTAAACCGTGATGTTAGATTCAGTTTACGGAGGTTAGAGTTAGCGATAATAATGGAGCTTCTTCAATCGAAATTGCATTCTGGAATAAAGTAATACGCGCATCTTGGTTAAAGAAGTGTTTTTTTTTCTTTTTTTTTTTCTTTTTTTTTTCTTTTTTTTTTCTTTTTTTTTTTCTTTTTTTGCAGAATAGAAAAAAAAGGTTTGCAGTGGCCTGCCTTGACACACGACAGAACTATGAAAAGAAATGCTGAAACTGAATAAATATATGTAAAATAAAATATTTTTATTTTACATATATACATTACATTACATATAACTAATTCGGTGCTTGTGATAATGGTTATTGACCTGAAGATGTTTCTACTAAAGAGCAATAACCATCTTCCATTCCTCAGAAGATGGTTATTATTGAGGAGTCATAACCATCTCCAAGAGTACTAAAGTGAGAGCAGCATTGGATGGTTAGTTGATGTACCGATTATTTAATAAAAATCTGGTGACGAAATCGCATAAAATATGAACGTAGTGTGCAGATTGATAAACTGAAATTGAAAAAAATATAAAAAATATTAGCGATCTTTTTTTTTTTAATTTCTTTTCTATACTCAATATTTCCTGTAAGTCGTCTTTAGAAATGCGTCACATGATCACTGGCGAATAAATCAATTTCGAGATATTTTTACGAGTGATTTTTTTTTTTACACGTCTTTCATTGCGTTTTTTTTTCCTTCTTCTTCTTTTTCTTCTTCCCTTTTCTTCCGTTGTGGACTTTCGAATAACAGGCCGCAGTAACTCGCACACAACTATAGATTTTTCATTCGCAGCCAAGGCTACTGTATCAATTGAATCAGGAACGGTGCAACTAAGTGTGTATTTAAACAAAATTAACTCTTCCAATGTTTACGAGTGATTTCATTTGGGATTTTTAATTCGCACGAGCATGGAAAATCACCAAAGGAATGCTTTAAGTAAGCACTTCGCGGTTAAAGACGTTTATTTCCCTTCTTATCCTTCGCTTGTTTTATTTCCACTCGCTCCGCCTGCTGGCCCTTAGCGAGTATGGAAAAAAAATCGATACTCCGTTGAGAACTGCAGTTAAGGAACGCTTAAGAACATTTGAACGACTGCGTATCAACCATTTCTCTCCCTCCTTTGTCCACATATTTCCTTCCTCATTCTATCGCTCTCTCTTTCTCCATCTAGGATATCTTTATTACTATCTCTCTTTCTTTCTTTCTTTTTTTTTTTTTTTTCGCTTTTCCGTATTTTTTTTTTTTTTTTTTCTTCTCTGCCTTTCTTGGTCTTAATAGAAGTACCAATAACTCTAAAGGTTAGAGCGATGTACACAGGACACTTACAACAGCTTAAGCCACCCTCGCTGGGAATTGCATCCTCTAGTCTTCCAAACGTGTTCAAACGTCTTGTTCGGCATTCGAGAAGTAAACTATGACAATCTCATGACAAGCCAACTCCACCACTTCATCCTTAGAGTCTCATACGTGGTATTACTATCAGACTCCAAGGAATCGAGGTGGAGAACTACCGATAGAAACGACGTCGGAAGCAAAAAAAAAAAAAAAAAAGAAACATCAGATTCACAAATTTTATGCACTTCTAAAAAAATGTGTAAATATCACGGTATGTTCATAGACTCGCTTTAAATAACAGCGGATCAACAAACGTACCAGTTACAACAGGATTTCTATAAATACCTAAACAATGGCAATGCGTTTGCATTGTTGTCTTTACGACAATAACAACAGAAAATATCACATACAGATGAAAAGATAATGTGTTGATTTCTGTCTAATAAAGAAAAATGATACAGCTGAATATCTTTCGACAAGTATTCAATTGTTATCCGGTTTCTATAACTAAAAATTTAAAATGCTACACCAAGATATTTTATGGATCGTCATGGAAACTGTTTGCTAGATTTTCTCCAGACAATTTAAAAAATATTACTACGTCTGACATTTATACAAAATGTCTAATGCAACGTTTCACAGCTGTCTGTAAATACGACCAGATGTAACAATAAAAATTTGCACGCGCAAGGGATCACTGAACCGGGTGCAGTGAGAATCGCATTTTTACAGCTGGCAGTTCCGGAAAGAAATATGAAAGAGGTACTCACTGTGACCTGCCCTGTTATTTATTTATTTTTTAATATAAATATTGAATTTTATTGCCCCTTTTGATGTATTTTTGGAATAATCCGAAAATCATTAATAAAGACGAGCGTTACTGAATACAACGATTATTGTTTCATTTTAATAATAAAAAAATAAAAAAAAACGAAAGCAGGAAAGTGTAAATCAAGCAGTATGTATGAGCACGAAACTTCTATATCGTATCAAAGTGTGTTGAAAAAATTAATTTTTCGCTGCTTTGCGGGATGAAGAGCTTGAGTTTCTGAGAGTGAAAAAAAAAAACTGTCCCCTCCGCATGAGATAGACTAACCCACGTGCACTTGAGAAGCCCGTTATAAAAGGTTCTTAGCATCCTCGCGGGATTCAACTGCAGGTATTTCCGACCAAAGCGAATTATCGTTAATGACCTAAGTTAGAGGCTTATTTCCAGTTACTGCAAAGATATGAATAGAAATTAAAAATTGCGGTGATTTTCTTTCATGTAATCGTTTTTATAGCGAAGCAGTATAATCAATCGACTTGAGTGTATCCTTTTTAAATTGCTTAATCTACTTATTCCAAATGAAAATAATCTTTATGTAGTCGTGGTAGAACTATTAATGTTCTGCTAATTTTGCATACACAGATGGAGCTGGTCGCAGAGACATAAGTGAAACGATACCAATGATGCAAAGAGTAAAAAAAAAAAAAAAAAAAAAAAAAAACACGGTGGGGTAGGGGACGATCGAACAACGTAAAGTGGTTTTAAATTGGTATTGGAAATTCGAAAATGTGTGCGAAGTGCAAAGACAGCGGAAAACGTGAATTGCAACGAAACTTCCATCCCCAAAAACAATTTCAAGAATTCGTGATAAATCTGAGACGTACGGTGCTCTGTAAGACGTCAGCAAGCAACAATATGGGACACCCTGCTCATCAATGGGCGAGGGTAAATCTACTCTTTTGAAGGGACAGTTACTGGCGTTCTGTACCTCCACATATACGCGCTATCGGTTGTGCCCGTATTCATCAACTGTACTAAAATAAGAACCATCAAGACCTTCTCCATTACCATCCTAAGATGGCGGACTTATCTTGATGAACATTTCAGAAACCAGTAGAGAGGTTGGAAAAGAAAATCTATCTGTCCACTTGAATTTAACTCCATTTGAATTTTACTTGTGAAACACCTGAAGGGTGCAGTACAGTTATTTAAGTGTGGCTTCATGCTAACAAAAGAACTTTCAACGTTGGTTGTTATATGGTAGCCTCATCTCAAATTTTGTCTTTTTTTTTTATAAGCATCTCAAGTAGTCCTTGCACGTCTAATTGCCAACTACAAGTATAGATACGAGCAAATATTGCATCTTCGGCTTCATATATATATATATATATATATATATATAATCATAAAGCTAATGCAAGAGCCTCTGTGGTGTGCAGTCGGTATAGACGAAGCCCTTTGGTCGGAGAGACCTGGGCTCAATGCCCGTCCATGACGTGAGGAACCTTTATCTGGTCTCTTTCGACTAAAGGTGAGTTAGCCGGTCTCATACGGAGGTAGGGGTTTTTTCGTTCTCCAGAACAGGCAAACCGGCCCCGTGAACACACAGATTTACAGCCATTAATACTTACGACAATATGTGGAAGAGATTTGGAAGAACTTTGAAGGTTGTCACGTGGTTGATTTCTTAATGTCGTCATTCAGAAATCAAAAACAGCTGTTTGCAACAACTTTTTGGTGAATACTCATTCGGTGGTTCGCTGCCGTCAACAGTGCTTACAAGCAAATGGTGGTCAATTGAAACATTGGCCATAGTTCATCATGTACCGCAAACGTTTGCTTCTGTGCACATTGTACGTCTGAAGATTTGTAACGAACTATTTTTTTTTCCCGATGCAAACCTATCGTGAATGAGTGAATGAAGGACCGAAGAGAGAAGAAAATTGTCAATATTTGTTTTAAAGAAATGTGGACTGCAGTTTTTAATACCCTGAATCCTGTCATGGGCGAGGAATCGCTTTCGTGTGTGTGCATTTTGTTGCGAACGAAACGCATGTCGTTCTTCGGACTGCCACAGTGATCAATACTGCAAATCATTGTAAAGTTTTCGCTCGAAGTATTATTTACAGTTGGAGAACCGTTAACTGAACTGTGAATAACTAAAAGACAGGAGGGATTAGTTTTTATGTTGTTAATTGTGGATGTTCTCAAGCCGCTTCTTAGGCATAGAATGAATTATATACGTCGTTTGGTTTGGTTTTATAGGAAGAACCTTTACAGACTCTTCAAATGAAAACAAGTAGCATGTCTCAAGTGGAAACGACTGTGAAGCGAAGTTTCCATACAGCTTTTCTCGAAATCAACAATCTGGTTGATGATCATGTGCAATTAGTATATATAATACATCGCTTTGTGGCATTAACTGCTTGAGAAGTTTTTCTAAACAACCCTAATGAAAATGATTTATTTTTAAAGAGGGGAAAAAAAGTGAATTTCTCGGATGAAAACCCAACCATCTTCAGAAAGCAATTAATTCAACTCGTTTAAAAAGATTTAGATTGTACTTGGTCCGAGCTTCCTTGGTGGAATTCGGATTCAGATCATTCCAAATAAGAGGGTTGAGTTGCATACATTCACGAAAAGATGTAAAAAAGGCAGCACAGTAGTAATTGAGTATTAGGATTAGATAATGTGCGAATCCTACACCAAGATTATAGTAATCTTAATTAAAATCATCTATTATCTAATTATGGTGAGTCAAGTGGATTTTAGAAAGTTATCATACATACTTGGAATTACGATATTTGTCTTTAACTTGGGAAGCAATAACTACCCCATTCAGAAACGAAACATTAACTCAACGCAGGGATTTTTCTTTTAATCTTCTGATTCCTATTTATTTTTTATTTCAGTTCTTATGTTTGCTTGCTTGATTAGCAGTGTGCCATTGAATTCTTAGATTATCTAGCCTCGCATCAATATGCCGTCGCACACTGCCGAAAGAGTAGGTCGTATCTAATGACTGGGATGTGCCACTCGCCTAGTAGTCTTTGCTTATTCAAGAGTAGATTAAAAAAAAAAAAAGTCTTAAAAATAATTAATGATACTCTTTTGTTATCTAAGCTTATCTATAGAAGATTCATCGAAAAATTCCTCACAAAAGAAATTCATTTTTTATGTTGTTTAAATAACAAAATCTGTTTTTTCCAGCGATCCTAGTGAGATTTAGGGTTACACTTCTCATTATTTTCTTTCCGTCTCTTTATGGATGGGCAAGCGTTGTATTTACGTAATTAATAGTGTCGTGCTAATTAGGTTAAGCGGTGACACTTTCCCTTAATAATGGTAACAAGTGAGATTCTATACACTTGGTTCGGCTAGTGGGATTTGCTTCTTTTCATCGCTAAACCAACAAGTCTCTTTTTATAACCACTCGTTTGGATTCATTTATATTCATTAATTATACTGCACTTAGTTTTAAAAGCCGGGATTTACGTGATAATGCTTGGCGCGATCTTCATCAAATGGAATCAAACCTGAAACACACGAATATGGATTTTTCTTGGAGTATTGATGAGATAAGAATGGTGTTTATTTCTAAGTAGGTTTCCAACCAGATTAAGAAAAGTTTATTCTGGGAATTCAAGTCAAGAATAATCTCAAATTTATGAGCAGTTTTAAGGTTTTTTTTTCTTTTTCCCTATCCATTTAACGAGAGGCTGTTTGTTTATAGCGTGTATTCACCAGTCGGCTTGAAGACGGAAAAAAAAAAAAAAAAAAAATGGAAGAAAAACAGAACATGGCATTTCTACTGATCAAGGATCATGTTGTTCCGCCATTTGTATTCAACTAAGTGTCTCCACCTACAGATAATTATTATTTCACTGCACGACATGAGGAATATATATTAATTGTTCATAATTGAGATATACTTTAACGGCAGGTGGCGCATTTGTATCAGTCTCTTTGCTAAGATAAATAGAGAATTCAAATCTAACACCTCGCACCTGCTGCTTATAACGTCCCACACGTTTTTATTGAAATCCACTGTTCGAATGAAATAATCAGACAGTGGTACAAACCGGTGTAATGCAAAACCGACCTTGTTATCAAAATGACCTTGTCGACTCTATTTGGTAATGATGGGAAATGATGGGGAGAAAGGAGGGGGGGGGTGGACGATACTGACCCGGATATACCCAGCCATTGCTGTTAACAGTTCTACAAGCACATGTCCTTTACAATAAACTCCCCCCTAAGGCATTCGATAATAGTGAAGGTGTTTGCACAAGGCCATGCAAATGCTGACTAGAAGAATAGAGGTTACAGGGCAAAAGGGAGTATTAAGATGGCATCACGCATTCTACAGAATGAAAATGTTAAAACTTGATAATTCACTATGAAGGGTATTTGTTATTATCAGTATAATCTTTCCTCACGGAACTGCGGTGATTTTTTACGCGTGTGTGTGTATTATTACTGTTTCTATTCCTTCAAGTAAATGTTCTTCTATAATTTTCAATTAATTGATTTAGAAAATAATTATAACAGAATTTCCACGTAGCTAATTCATTTTGTATTTTGCTAATTCACAACTTGTCGACGTAGTATTGTTGCGTCATCCTCTCTCTCTCTCTATTGTTAGAGCTTATTAAGCGTCTTGCTTAATTGTTGGTGTTTATCACGCGTTTCGACAGGATTCTCTGACCACGCCTGCTTTCAAGGTGACACATGGTATGAAAACGAAATCGGTGGAAATAATCTAGTTAATCAAAGAAAAACTCGTTTTGAGAAGCGTAGAAAAATTAAAATAAAAAGCAGTATGAATTGTCTGAAAAAAAAAAAAAAAGCCAAACATGCGAAGTCATTACGAAAACGAATGGGATTTTAATGCATTCAATTTATGACACGAAAGGTAAAACTGAATAGGAAGATGGTGTAAAGTATTCAGAAACAAAAGCATCGAATAAAATAAAATAAAAAAAGTAAAGAAATAAGGATGAAGATCATTACTTTCAAAAGAACATCAAATGTTTCTGTGTCTAAAAACCGGAGAAAACATACAAAGACAAGATATTATAAAATGAACAAAATAAATCTCCAGAGAATGCATACAATTCAAAATGACAGATTACGTGATTGTGCAAGACCAACTAGAGTTCACCATCATTGTAATTACGAACCGAAGAAGTCAAATACGGACTTCTTCGACTTCATCATCTTCCATTCTGAAAGGTTAAAGTGACGTAAAAGATAAACGGTATATAAAAGCGTAAATATACAAACACGTATGCATGCACACACTTTAAAACAATGTTACTTTTCAAATTATTTACGCAAATACAAAAGCCTACCTTGTACATGAACTGTTCGTACATCTGGGACATGTTGACGGCTGTCTCAATGAGCTACAGGTGATCCACGGAAGGTCAGTTCTTGTTCTGGACACGTTTTCCACATTGCCGCCAATCACACCGACCAATGTACTGAAGAACGCCAGCAAAAAATGTATTTAAAAAAACAACAACAACAACGTTTTTCTTTCTTTTCTTTTATTATTATTTTTTTCTCTCACTCCGTCTCCTACGAAAACCTATTTGAATCCTGCGGACAGAGAAGCTGCAGCAATCAGCCGGGTATACGTTTATCGATCTAGGCGAAACCCGAGGAGAAGAAATAATGATTCTTTTAGTTCACCTCAGTTTTAAAGGTAAACCGACGAAGAGAAAGCGAAAAACGTGTTTCTAAGAAACACCACAAAGAGAGAAAGAAGAAAAGAATCGACAGAAGAGGAGCTTAAACAATCGTTGAGTGTCTGAATTGTCAGTGAGTGTCACTCTCTACTTTTCCCCCAACGCACTTTAGGTCTCGATGCGGACACACAAAGTGGGGAGAGAAAGAAAGAGGGAAAAAAAAAACAGTTCTCCGTAAGCACCGATTGATGTCAACATTTGCGGCGAAAAACGGGGCAATCGAGTATCTGCGGAAGGAAGCCCGGGAGTTAACAAAAAACAACACGAAAACCCCCCTCTGTAACGGCAACTTCTAACTCCACAATCGGCATTATTTGAGGACAACGAAGTCTCGGCTAACAGGTGGCTAAAGATTTACTCCATCTTCATCCGTAGCCGGAAGCGGTGTAAGCGAACCGCAAACAGAGACACACACACTTACACACACAGAGAGAGAGAGTATCGCGGCAAAGTCTGTTGGCACGGTCTCTCGAGTCTTATTGCCTTCGTAACAACAGCATAGCCCGGGCGGGCTCAGCAGGGCTTGACAGATGAGGCAAATAGAGTAATACAATCATGCGATAATAACCCGCGGCACGTTTTCGCCAGCCGCGTGTCAAGCGGTTGTATCCCTGGCGGGAGTGTGACGGGCGAGTAGACAAAATCACCGGGAAGACGACACACTAGAATTGGCTGCGCTACAGGAATACGACAAGTTCTCGCGCCACGAGCTTTTGCTCCCGACTCAACGGGCCGCCTAAGGTTCCCCCGGTCATGGTGATAACGGAACCTGCCTCCTCCTCCTTCCAATGAAGTCTGAAACAGCAGCGGCCATTGCCGACGTTCTGAGCTGATTGGTCGTTGCCCTTGGCAACCGGCTGTTCCCATTGTTGGAGGGAAGGCAGATTAAAAAGTGATTATTTGTGTGTTTTGCCACACGGAATCAGAGACAATTGTCATCTATCGTGACTTCTGCTCCGTTGACAACGCCATAATGACATCAGTGGATATGCATGTGTGTGTGTGTCTCGTAACGTGAGCCAGCAAACGAAAAACGTGTCATACAGCTGTCCCCAAATTTTTACAAGAAAAAAAAAAAAAATTAACTCGATTAATGATATTTTACAATAAATGGAATTTTATCCCCCCCTTTTTTTATTTTGATCATTTCTTCTTTTCCCAGTTTTCTTTCCAGCTTGCTGTCTTGAAGAATTAAGGCAACGTACTTGACGTTTGCTCGATAAAAACAAGAGGAACACTTTTGAACCAGAAAAAAAAAAAGTTTCAGTCTACAAGTGACTTTCACATCCTTGAATACAAGATACATTCTTATTAACATCAACACGGGTCTTTCAGAGTTTCTCTATAATGACACGAATTCAAAAACAAAGATAATCAAATAAATAAATAAACTTCTTTAAATGACCACATGATTCATCAACGTGGCTCTTATATGTCGTGTAACTGAGCATAATAATTTAAAATGTAAATTTAGCTTTTTATTTATATTTATTATGTTAAATAAACTAATATCCCGCAAACCTACATCGCATTAATATCATCGATAAGCAAAGAACTAGATAATCCGGGAAGTCTATTCTAGAGACCAAACAGAATGTTTTTTCCAAGCCTCCAATAAGTGGAATGGTAGTCATACCATGCGATGGAAAACATCTAAATCCACAAATCAAGTTTTAATCCCACCAAACAGAGCGATTAACATACATAACACACCAGCCTCTTTACTTGCTTCAGTGTAATTCAAAACAATCCAATGACCTGTACACAAATATCCGTGCCACACTGGGATTCTAACCCGTAACCTTATGGTTGAAATACAAAGAAGTCTTCTTGGCAAGCCAGTACGTCGATAGATGTTTATTAGTTAACAAGATTAAAGCATATTTAGAATAAGAAAAGACTGATAGACTAGATTACCAGATAGATATAAAGATGCAGTAAATGTGAATACAAATGGACACAATGCACGTATATCAGGACATAATAGTTGATTTGAAATGTAATTATGAGCACACTACTACATTATGCGGATGATTCTCAGTTCCATTGTTAAATCACAGTATTATTGACACGTCAAGTGTTAGCATTGTTAGCACTTTAATGATTTTTGAATATTTCGCTCTTCAGAAAATCAACATTTAGAAATTTGTTAGAATTCAAAGTGATGGTAGAAAACTCCCAACCTCATTTCAGAACTGCTACTTTAATCTTCGCATGAAGAACAAAATTTGCCTGCTTTTCTTGCAATTTATTTTAATCGTGTTCAACCCTTTTTGACACTTATGAAGCATTGAACGTACGAAAAATGTTTTCAAAAATCAATGGAGGTCAAAGATTTTATCGCTGACCCGTAAGTAGGCCATTTAAGTAAAATTACGACGATCAAGCCCACCGAACAAAAGAAGGTGAGAAAGCAAATGTAGCTAGGATACTGGAGATGAACGCGATCTGATAACAGCGGCAAGCAACTGTTCGCTAAACCAGTTTGGGATTCCCCCCCCCCCCCCTTCCATTTATCGAATGTGCATGTCTGGACAGACCAGTTTTCTTTGAACTTGGGTTTCTCCAAAACGGAAGTGATAAAGTTAACATTCCAACTTCTTTGCCTTTCGGATTAGCACACCCTCTTAAATTCGTTATATGCTTATAGCAGATTTAGATCAGATTAGCGATCACTTCTTATACGGCACATCAGATACGTCTGAATTGTTGTAGCAAGAAACAACAGTTAAAGACAATTGCTGTCGGAATCTGTAAATATCGTAAATTCAACAGGGTTGCCAGGCAACAGGTAAATGTAAACTATGCTCTAGTTAACTGCTTGATATTTCCAAGTGGCAAAACTTTGCAATTGTAATTGCACCATCCGCTTCGGTTATTTTTTAGTTAGTTTTTATCTGTTAATTAAAAACAAGTTTTATTCTGCGTGATATAATTGAGTGGTTTAATGTAAGACAGGGAAGTTAAATCAACATTAATACGGAAAGAAAGTCCAAGGACGTTTGTACACAAACAGTCGGTAAAGATCAGGCCTGCAAATCGTTTTGGGAAGTGACCAATCTCACAACACCTCTCGTCAGATCGGATAGAATTGTAGAAGAACGAGTACAATGGCAACAGGGAGATTAAAGGAATACAATAAAACAAATTCCCCTTCGTTACCTCCTAAAGATAAAGATATGTTTGCACATGTGTGATCTGGACTTCGTCCAGCTGTTCTCATTAAAGGTAACACACGAATGCCAGAGCGTAATTTGTAGCGTGGATATCGACGTTTAATTTGTAGAAGGCATTCTCTATCGAATTGTTGCTCGTGTTACGTCTTTCGCTGTATTCTCTTCAACGGATGAAAATCATTGACCTTTGCGATAATTCATTTCTGAATAAATGCAACAAAAACGTTGGCTAATAAGCGCGAATCACGTTCAATCATTCTTATCAGTGATGGTAATAAACTCGAATCAGAATTCTGTTCGTTTTTGTTTTCTAGTTTCATTTTGTCCATTTTAACTAACCAGCAAACAAAAAAAAAAGTTTTGTTATTTTTTAATTAATTAATTAATTTTTTTATGAAGAATTTTTATTTTGTTTATATACATTGACAAACGAGCATTTGCGACAGTAGAAGAAACAAAACACGATCCGAAGAAGCGACTCGATAAATTTTAGCTGTTTAAATATCAAATATTAAAATTCGTCCAGTTAGAGCGAAATTATCACTTTGTATAATTTCGGGTAATCTTGTGGATAAAAATCGTCCTGTTAAGATGAATTAGACAAATTCATCGGTAACTATATGTAAATGACTTAACTGATAAAATATATACACAAAAAACAAACAAAAAAAAAAAAACGCGCCATGTGTTGGCCTCAGTATACGGAACCAGTCGTCTGAACCACCACCAGTATTTGTTCATTTACATCAACGAGTCTGACCAACTGATAAAAAAAAAAAAAAAGAGGAAATGCAAATCCATGCCAAGAAATAATTTTTCTTCGCCACAGCTACGAATAAGTGGACGTTAGAAAAATGGCGGACATTTCTGATATAAAAACTAAGCACAAAGATAAATAAAACAGATAAATAAAAAAAATTTAGCAAATCTGGAAAGTATCTAATTATAAAGCAAGTGTTATTAATTTTGCACGTTATGGACAATAACGTGCAAAAATGCATTGTTGAAAAATGCTAGTATTGCATTTTTCAACAATGCATTTTTCGAGTTAATTTTATTTTTTAATGCTTAACATTTACACCAGATTCTGGGTTCATCAGAAGCCATGGAACATTTGAAACGTATACTCTGCCATAAAACGGATATCCAACTAACTTCTTGTAAGCGAATTAAATGGTTATCGAGTGAAAATCAGGAAACTGTCGCAATGATTTATTCAGACGCAGAATTCTGAATAATTTTCAGTAATGCATCAGGATTAATAAGTAAGGGGAAAGTTTCGTTTACGTTCATAAATGAAACAGCAAAAGCAATAAAAATTATAAAAACGTAAAAATTATATTTAAAATAAGTGTTCAGTGACCACCTACTTATCCTCTCGATCTAATATTTTTGCATTATTATATAAGAGAAGGAGAGGCCTTTTTAAATCCAGCCTGAGTTATTCAGTCTTAGGGGAATGGTATCAGATTTTCCCTTCTGTAAACTGATGGGAGAACACAAGCAGTTGAAAGACTGCCACATTTGAAGCGTCTGGAAAGTAACAAAAAACTATCCAACTACAACCTTACAAACTGCAGAAATAATTTTGAGTTTACATTTTCAATTAGAGAGCGAAGCTGATTAGGAAATAGAGAAAAAATACTCCATTAATATTTTGAATTCATCGTTTAATTATATGAGATTCATTTACAGCAAACAATGTGTGTGTTATGTTCCATCAAGTTGTTTCCGAGTCCTGGCGACTCCACGAACATACACTCTCCATTCCGATCTGTCCCTGACCATGTCTTTCAGAACCTCCAAGCGCACTCCAGTTGTTTCTTTAACTCCATCCACCCATCTAATTCTTGATCTTCCTCTTCTCCTGCTTCCATCCTCTTCTCCTGCTTCCATCAACTTTAGCAAGCATCATCATCTTCTCCAGACTGTCATTTGCTCGCATAATATGCCCGAAGTATGACAATTTTTGCTTCATAGCTTCAAGGGAGAAATCTGGCTTTATTCAGTCTATCACTGATTTATTGGTTTGCTTTGCAGTCCATGGTATTCTTAGTAAGCGTCTCCAAACCCATAATTCAAATGCATCTATCTTCCTTCTTTCACTTTTTCTCAGGGTCCAACTTTCACATCGATACAGTACCACAGGGAATACCATGCTTTCACGATTCTGATTTTTGTTGCATGGCTAATATCTTTATCTTTAAAGATCTTGCTTAAATTTGCCGTTGCTTTTTTTTTTTTTCGAGTAATAATCTTCTTCTAACTTCTTCAGTACAATAACCATTTTTATCAATTCGGGATCCTAGGAGCACAAAATTGTTAACTGCTTCCATTTTCTCCCCATTCACTTCAAAATCATTAAGTTCACATGTTGCCATAACTTTTGTCTTTTTGAGGTTAAATTTAAGACCATATTTAGCACTTTCTTCTTTAACTTTCATAATAAGTTCCTCCAAATCTTCTTTGCATTCTGCTAGCAAGGTGGTATCATCTGCATACCTCAAATTATTAATATTTCTTCCACCAATTTTAATTCCAACTGAAGACTCCTTCAGCACTGCCATTCTTAAAATGCATTCGCTGTACAAGTTAAACAAGTACGGAGGTAAAATACATCCTTGTCGCACCCCTTTACTTATTGTGAAATACTCAGTTTCTCCAAGATTTCTACAACAAACAATACATGAACTAAATCATAATGAAAAACAAAATCATTTACGCTTAATTATTGTTTTTTAAGATCGATTTCAGTACTAAGTATTTAAGCATTGATAATCAGGCTATTTGTGACTTTTTTTACAAGTTTTTATTTTACATTGTCAAAATATTGCCTGGAAAAACGAAGTAGACAAACAGTTCGCCTACTTATAAGAGTGTGATCATAAAAGTAGCAAACCATTTCTTAAAAGTTTTGAAACCATCTTCTCTGTTATATCATAGTTCTATAGTTGTACAGTGGGGGAAAAACTGCTAAAATTTCCCACCATCTGTTGAGAGGCTTAAAAAATTGTGAGAACAAGTGCAGAACATATTTGGCCAATAAAGCCAAATAATTGTAACTTAGGTAATTTTTAACTGCCAATTTAATTATAAAAAGTCATGACTCAGATAAAATTCAAACACATAAGATTTGGTTTCGAATTTTCCTGTTCATATTATTATTACTATTATTAGTAGAGAAGATTCAGTAATTTCGTTCAGATCCACTCGGTGAACAAAGAATTCTTCAGTTAAAAGATTTTTCTTCAGTTCTTACAAAAAAAGACAAAAAAAAATATACAGTCGAAGAAATTACCAGAAAACTATCTTGAGAATCTCTTTCCAATAGTTTCAAGAGAACAAGACGAGTATGATGTTCCCCTGTGCTGATGGCAACTAAGCGAATAAAAAGAAAGAAGGAATGAAAGAGAGAGAGAGAGAGAGAGAGAGAGAGAGAGAGAGCTCATATCTCAGAAAAACCAAACACAAAAACTGAAGAGTCGAAACGACAAAAAAAAAAAGTACTTCTGATTCTTCTAATTGCCTTTCCGTACGTCTTAACTCAATTTCTCAAAGGGATTTCTTCTAACAGGTAAAATGACTTAGATATCCACAGTTAAGTATGCCTACTGGCGAGCTACTATAGTACAGGGCCAATTTTATCGGGCTTCTTCCAATATTTCTTAATTGTACTCATCTTCTCTCTGGGTGTAGGCGGATTTTTCTTTCTTTCGTTATTTTTTTTTTCCTTCATTTTCTTTACTTTCTCTTATTTTTGCTTCTAATTCCTCGACTCATACGAAGGTGAGTTGTAATCCAGTTAGAAGAGCAGCACCGATTTGTCAAATAACCTATTAGATACACAGTAAAGGCTAGCGTAAACAATTAGCAGGAATTCTATTATTTATGAATGGTAGCTCACGGTAAAGGTTTTTAAACGTTTGCTTTTCTTAAGTATTAAACAGGAATCTTACAGAAGCAATAAAAATCCATTAAAGGAAGTTAATCTAATGAACAAAAACTTGCTTGACATCCACTTAAATAATTAACATCGCTGCGCTACGAAAGCGTCGGTTGTTTATTTTATTTTATTTTTCTTCTTTTGTTTTCTTATTTAATAATTGGATTTAATTTGTGCGTGCAGTTTGTTTAAACGTACATCCGATATTGAAAATAAGACGAATGGAGAGAGTTTATTTGGTTTCTAATTTAAATAAACAAAAGCCTTTATGCTATATGCTTTTTTTTTTGTCTCTTGGTTTCTTTGGCATAATCTAACCAATGTATGTATGGATGAATGTATTAATATATTTATTAATTGGTGTGTTATAAGGCCAGTTTGTCTATTCCATGAAAAAAAAAAACGCTTCAGAGAGGAAAAATTCTGTCTCATTCTTTATGAGATCGGGATAGCTCATTTTCCTTTTATAAATCTATTATAAAAGTTCCTTCTGTCAAATGAGGTTCGAACTCACTACGAAGGCGCTAAGTTATGTGTATTACACATTATGTATAAAGGAGTATATGAACCAAAATGTAGATTATGGAAAATAATCATATTTAGCATGAGTGAAAGATGCGACAGAAGATATTTTAAGATGTGTTAAAAACTTTTTTTTTTTTTTTTTGTAATTTTCGCAGCCATAAAGACAGTTCTGTCGATCCACTGGAATGCATATAACAGTGCAATTCTGATTGAACGGATTTTGATGAGATTTGATACGCAAATTTTTATTTAAATATCTCAGTTTTCAACGGACATCTTTTAGTATCTAAATAAGTCGAACGATAAATTCATACGGTGCGATATTAAACCTAAGCTGTAAGGCATTTAGTTGCAAAGGGAAAAGTGCTGTGCTATTTACAGTTATGATGAAAGACAGAAACTCAAGCAGACACGATAATAATTAAAACTGGAAAAAAATACAAAAAACGTTAACAAAATAAAATTTTAATAATTAAAATTTTATTATGAAAATTATGGGCAGACAAGTTGGTTTGAGATGGCACCTTTTAAGAGCACTATGGTTACATTCGTTTCCACGAGTTGGAGAAATCAGGCCTGGCAGATCACACTATATCTTTCCGATACAGGCACCATTGGAAAAAAATGTCTCAAGTGCTACATAAAAGCTGTTTATTTTATTTTATTTTATTTTATTTTTAAAGAACGACTATACAAAGAGAGTTACTCAGGTCTGATTTATCAGTCTAATTTAAATAAGAATGACTTTCTCAAACTTTCTCAGTTTTGGGAAGTGACCATGCTAAACATACCTCAGTAATTTGTTAAATTGTTATTCTATTCTCTGTTTTAATGATAAGTCATACTGATAACGGTGACACAACCGAATATTCTGTTCACAATAAAATTTTACGTAAGCTTTTTTTTTTAAAATCAATCACTATCGTAATAATCATTAACACGCAACTTTTTGAGACTATGACTCGCCTTTGTGAGCAGACTAGAAAACAAAATATTACCCGTTACAGTCGTATTGTATTCTAGCGGCGTTACACAGCTGCATTTATCTACGGGCAACAATGCTATTTATTTATATACTTGCAGAACATAACATTTTAATTGTCGCTGGGTCTCGTGCACATAATACTGAATCCTTGCAACAGACTCTTCGAATAAAGTTTATACAGCAGTCGATTGTTGGTTTTACTGTTTCGGTATTATTATTTTTTACAATCGGTTGGCTTTGTTAGATAGTAACAAGTTTGTCAGATAGCAACAAAAGTGAAAAGTAACAATAGGTAAATAATGGAGCAATGTATTCTTCTTAGTCACATGGCTGTTAGTAGCAATCAGGTGTTGACTAGTTTTGTTGACTTGTCAATGGGATACGGTTGTCATTTGTGTCTATAGTCTTCTATGGGATGCTTGTATTATTCAGTCGCGCGTTGTACGTCAAGTGTAGTTTACGATTGTTAATTACTTTAACAATCGTAAATGTTATTTCCCAATGATCACTAGTGATCATTGGGAAATAACTGATGCAACACACACACACACACACACACACACACACACACACACACACACACACACACACACACACACACACACACACACACACACACACACACACACGCGCGCGCGCGCGAATAATGACTTAAGCGTAATGGTTTTGAGTTTTGAAGCTAATAAATGGACTAAAGAACAGGAATCATGTCTTAAACGTTATTCCAGATAACAATAACGAACACCCATTAAACCGGCTTCCTATCTCTTCCATTACCGATTAAATTTCTAGAAGAACTATGGCCATTGTTAGCGAGAGTCCCGCAAGATAGAATGATAAGGCTCTTTAAGACAGCCACCGCACATTCACAAGTTGCACAGTCAAATTAGTCCTTAATCAAAATTACCCTATCATCGCCTGGCCGCTAAATTGCCATTGTAAAGAGACAATTAAAAACACGATTACCATTATTACCTCGCTCGTAAAATGCACCCCAATCTTATCATCATCTTTTCTCCGAAAACTTGAGCTTAAAACAATAAGTGATAAATAGATAGGAACCTAGAGAGAGAGAGAGAGAGAGAGAGAGAGTGTTGTGGATCGCTGAGTATCTGGGTAAGTGGATTATACAGTCCGAACCTGTTTCTTGTGGTTATCTAAGAATCGGTGAAGGAATGGGACTTTCGCTAGTAAATAAAAATCCAATAGTTCGTTTGGTGTTTAATGATTGGTAAAGGATGCGATGAAGCCACCGATTGGACAAATGTCCACATTAGAAATGAAATGTCAGCGAAGCGTGCATTTATTTGGATTCTAGTTAATTTCTCCTTTGTTGGTTGATGTACGCATGCGTTCTACTAGTATTCCTATTGAAAATCATTGCCCCTTTAAAACATAGAAAAGATATCGCATTTGTGTGTTGGTGAAACTGAATTTTCCAATAAGAATTACAACAAAAGCTCGGTCCAAATAATTCTGTAGCATTCATCTCATTGCAATCCATTGTAGCGAGCAAATGATTTGTAAAAGACTAGTTTATTTTGCCTACCGATATAAGAATAATACAATGCACGTTATGTTAAGTCACAGCATTTAGTAATGATTTCAGATATTTCAAGAATAAATTGAATTCGAGAGTGTTGGGTCCACTTTTTCCTTCTTTTCTTACCTCTTCAGTTTCAAATTTATTTCGATTTTTTCGTCCCTTTTCATCATATTTATTTCGGTTTTTTACCCTTTCACTTCACTAACCCTAGTCTGCGTATTTCTTCACTCTTTTTTTTTTTTTTTTTTAATTTTATAAGGGATGCACACAATTTAGATACGTACTTGCTACTATACGTGACTTTGTTACTCATACGGGGATACTTAGATAAGCAGGTTTCATCATCAAGAGCGAATTTATTTCCCTTCCCCACCTTCTCATTCAAATTAATAAAAATTCGGAACGTTGCCAACTGCTTACTTCCGCAATAAAGCGCCAACCTAGCATTTACCCGCAAAACTGATTATCACTTTTCTTGACAAATCAGCTAAACATGCCGCAAGCCTCTATCTAACGTCCTTGAATGCCAGTGAAATTTATTACGAATGTTTTTATTTTTATTATTATTATTTTTTTTTTAAACTTAGATTGTGTTTGAGACTTCCTGAATCATAATACACTGACAAGGTAAATTTTAAGTTTAAGCATAAATAAATACAGAGTTCGTCTCCATAATTGAAAAGCATTTGAAAAGAAAAATAAATAAATAAAAGCAAATCTCAAAATGAACATTACTTATTTAAAATTCCAGGAAATAAACATCTGAACAGATTTAATAACTTTCAGTTCCCTAATAAAATGAAAATATCTTCCATCGAAATAGTTGAGCGTCTTAACTTAGGCCTAATAAAGAAATGCCATTTGACGCCATTCCTGCAAACTTATCTAATTGTTCTCATAGTTTCTGGATGATAAATTAGCCCATATTAGTCCTCGCCATTGTCCAACAACACTTGTGGAACGCCGTTTGACGAATTGAAAGCAGAACAGCCCAAGGTATGGAGGAAACTGCTTAGCGCTCTTGACATAGTTGACCCTAGTTAATAAAGAGGGCGCCTCTCTCTCTCTCTCTCTTTTCCGGGTATCGTGGAGTGCGTGTGCGTGCGTGCGTGTGAGACGCGAGTCAAAACACAGTCACTTAAGAGCAGCTGTACACTTCTATTACAGCGTGGACAAATAGGTCTAACTAAATACCTTCTAATAAGCTTTGCGACACGCGCGGCGATCCAACCAACCCCATCAGTTCCATAATAATTAAAAGCTTCCTAAGATGGTAGGGGGGTTAGTTTTCTTCGAGTCGCTGCTTCGTTGTCTTCAACTCTCTCTGATTATGTGTTAATTGGCCTCTGTGTACCCCGACGACAAAACGTAGTCGAAAGTTAAACACAGTTTAATGACCCAAAGCTTTCAGAGAACATTGTGAGACTGGAAAAGATGCTTTTTCTTTCTTTCTTTCTTTCTTTCTTTCTTTCTTTCTTTCTTTCTTTCTTTTTTCATCTTATTATGATGTTACATTTTCCAAATCTAAGTTTAATATATTAAAAAATAAAAAAATAAAGGCACCATCTTAATACGTAGAAGCCAAGCCAAACATGGAAATTGAAGTTTGTTATAATATGTACAAATAGAGAAATATTCTTCAACATCATCCATTTTCATGTTTTTATAACATAATTCTTCCTAGTATAGTAGTCATGTGTTCTTTTATCTCCGGAGGATGACAAGGTGGATTGTTAATAGAGCGGAACAGTACAGAGGGGGAAAAATCTGTAAAAATTATCAGAGGGTAACGGTTATTTCCTCATCCCGTTTTCATCGATGCAAAGATTGAATGCAAAGATTGAGCACTGTCAACTACTTTTAACCGATCATCATGAAAAGGATGATAGCTTAAAATTTCGGTTGTTGATCAGTCAGTAAATGTCAGTATATATGCGAATCTAAGTGAAGAAATGAGGGTCACTTGTCAGTCATTGGGTAATAAGGAAATGAGAGTCTTCAATGAACTGTTTAATCTAGTTTTGGTGATGTAAAAACCACCGGATTTGGTTTTAAACTACGAAAAGCTATTTTTGCAAACGAATGATACAAAAAGGTATATATGATGTTAAAATTTATTGGAAGAAGTAGGATCGCGTCGTTGATAGATAAAGACTTGGATTCAAATCTATTTCTAGAGCACCAAGAATCTTTCTAAGGACTTTTCAAATGAAGGTGAGTTTTAGTCTCGAACAGAGATAGAAAATTTTGCCTCTCGGAAAAACTCGAGGATTTAATCCTGAAAAACGAGCCGAGAGGACACACAAAACCTGAGTTTGAATCTCATCTAGGATTCAACAGAATCTTCATCAAGGCTTTTCAACTGAAAGTGAGTTAACCGGTCTCATACGAAGATGTTTTTTTTTTTTTTTTTTTTTTCCTTCCCGGAAACTCGAGTTTTTCATCCAGCACGACAGACAAACCAGTCAGAAGAATCCACGCAATTAACAGACTTGCAAACAGGGTTAGGCCACCTTACTTGGCCTTGAGAGGTCACCGAGCCTCACACGTCGAGAAAGCGGTGATAACATTGACCAAATGATAACAGGAATTTGAACAATCAGTGGTGGATAACGTAAGTAGCGCTCCAGTTTGCATGGAGCGCTACTTACGCTATTAAACAATTCAAATACAAAGAAAGAAGCGAAAGTGAAATATTAATGGTATTTGTATAATACGTTCGTCTGTATCTATAACCTGGATTTATTTCAAAAATTAATTCCTACCTGCCCCGCTGAAATCATTAAAATATATTAAAATTATTTCAAGACAATAAAAACTATTTTTTGAGATTAAAGCGACAGAGCTATAAAATGATCTCAGTTGGGTGTAACGACATTTTTTTATTCATCTATAAAAAAAATCAGATATTCTTACAGTTGTCGAAAATAACTTTTCATTAGAGCTATGGACGTGTAATGTGCCAACAACTTTGCCATCATGTAGAAATGATCGCTTTTGCGGTTAATAACACGGACAGTCTCCGAACCAGTGACCATCGTTCGTTTAGAATTATTTGCTATAAAGTTGCGCGGTTCAGAGACGTGGGGAGTAGGTGCAAACAGAAAAAGTTGATACGTGATTGGTTCCTTACGTGAAAGATGCGGTAATTTTGGGTAGTTATAAAAGAGTTGGAAGATGGTTTTTGCGAACACATTCCAGGTGTAAAAATACTAATAAACATCGAGCCTGGGCCATAATATCTGTTATAAACTCTTAGATGCGGTCTGATCACCAAACACTTGGTTGGGATGATCATATCCAGTCTGGCCACTTTTACAGGCTTTCGGGTGAATAATTGACCACTTTTCTATGATCAGGATACCTTAATACTTTCACTCCTTCGACTTTACTATTTACTCACCCATAATAATTACCCTTTTACGTCTCAAGAATACGATGTATAAAACTCCTGACCGACCGTTCACAGTAAATGGCGATTTTACTGTTTATTCTACTTCCGACTGCAAGTAAATACATTTTTAGACATCAAATTGTAGTAGAAGAGAAGACATCGAATACCAGTGTTGATTCACTGTTGAATATTCTGTTACATCCCAATAGTTATGCATGCGAAATGTACGATTGTTCATGAATATCATAAATATTTATTTTTTCAATAGCACGAAGTTTGTATCCATAATGCAATGAGTAGCAGCTAAAGTGCGCATTTCAAAATGCAGTTATTTATTTTAGCATTCACAGTTTCCAAATTTATGCACTATGTATATATTTGTAGGCCTTTATTGCACATTCCGACTTGGCATTCTTTAAATTTATCCCGAACTTACTTTGTTGCCGATATAATAATCAATTATTTAGCATCTGTTACCATTATTATTTTTTTTTTTTTTCAAATGTCTGTTTCTCTGCTTACAGCTGTCTTTTTTTTTTTTTTTCCTCCCACCCCATCCTACTGACATTTCTATTTTGTCGTTGCTAACACTTTACCTGCTTGCTGCCTTCGGTCCACAATCGAACGGAGGCCCGTGCGCGTTCGCATAAGCACGCACGCTCATAACAATGGTCATTCATAATAAATAAAGACAAACAGTTGAACACTTTTTTCCTCACTAGAAAAACCGTAACGCAAGAGAAGGGAAATATTTACATTTTGTTTCTGCCTTATTTTATGCGTTTCCTGTTCATTTCATTGTTGTCATGGTAACATTCAACGTGCAGCGCTATCTACGTATTAAAGAAGAGGGGGGGAGGGAAGGTATTATACAATGTAGTTGTCCGTTATTTTTATTTTTTATTTTATTTTTTATTTTTTTGAAATGATGAAAGCCAAACATTCGCGATCCACCATGTTTGGATTTAATCCCTTTTCTACTTATAAAAGAAAATGTCTCAGTTTTATAAAAAAAAAAAAAGTGTTTTTCTTTCTCTTTTAAGATGATTGCTTTTTATTTTATCGAAACCTACAACTGACGTTCTAAGTCATGCTTCCACTTTTTTTTTTTTTTTTTTAACAGACGTCACACATCAGTCATTTGCACAATACTAAATGAATGGGAATAAAGAATAAAAGGAAAGTATAAGCTTAAAAAAGAATAACAGTTCAATAAGGTTATGGTGGGAGAACATAAATTTCATATACTTAAAACGACAAAGCAAAATAAAGAAGAGAGATTACAAAAGCAAGCCAACGTCTTCTTGTCCCATTTGGAGGCCGCTAACCGTCCCCACCACAAAGCTGACATAGTTAAACGACATGTCGGTAAACAAACGTTATTTGACGTTTTGACTATAATTGGGTTATCACGTTCAGGAAGATGACTACGAATCTACAGTTTTCATCGAATTCCAAACACAAATATTTGGTTCATCTGAAATTATGTGTAAAATAATTATACGATGTCGAGTTTTTGATGATTGTTTCTGTCAAATGCTGACACGTAGAGGGCGCTGATCTCGATGAAAGAATTCAATCCATACGAATACCACTAGGCTCTTAACCCAGATTTTTAGCAACACACTAGAGAAATTACGTGCTTTATTTTCAACGATCCGTGAAATGTTTCATTTCAAACGTGTTACAGATTCTTTTATGAGGACTGAGAACATTTCCACTCATTATTTATTAAATGACTCCGAGATGATTTGGCACAAAGTAATGCCATCTGGTGGAGGGGAACGATACAAGCTATACAATATTTATCGTTAATTAAAAATTATTAAGATTAACATAAGTGAATGGCATCTGTCTTCTTTCCGAGAAAGTTTAATTTCGTCGGTATTTATTAATTAACATTTTAGAGTTTTTCCCTACTAGAAACAGTTTTTTTTTTTTTTTACAAAACGCACAAATGGACAAAAGAACAAGATGGCCTCATAGTATGAGTTTCATAGCATAATATACTGACTTCATAGCCGCATCATCTAAATTGGTTTCCATTCACGGAGTTGTGATACGACACTGGGCTGGAGAGCGCGAGAATTGATGGCGAAACGACCTTCTTGGAATTACTGATCTAAATAACCAAAATGAGCCACGAGCACCTAATTTTCGTTGTCTAAAAATATCCAATAATATGAAATTTAAACCCGGAGGACACTTATTGTAAAGTGGCTCTTCTGCTTTGCTTCGTGCTGTGTTTAATTCGACCTTTTTTTTGGAGTGCTTGGCTTCAAATGTCAGTCCACATGTCGAATTTCGTAAACGATATCTAATAGACGTCGTTAAACATACTACAGATGATTTTTTTTTGGTTGAATATCAATGTTATCCGAAAAGATATATTTAACATATTCTATAAATACGTTAAAATAGAAAGACCTAAAAATCACATAAGTTCAGTTACGAGAACCCAAAATATTAATGCATTTTTAGATCCACGTTAGTCGAATTAAAAGCAGTAATGACTAGGCTGACATACTTTCAATTTTTCTTTAGTGATCATCGTCATCTCTCAGACTGCAGTTCGTCTGGATCCCTAAAACGTCCTCAAATCTCTGTCCTTTCAATTTCATCTTGGGAAACAAGAAACTATAATGTGGGTGCAGGACCACTGTCACATTGTACTTGACCAATACAGCAATACCGAGCGATGGTAAGTCGTATGCAAAGCATACGTACTCCTTATGGCCAGTCCAGGAACTTTTAGCAAGTATGAAATCTATATTTTCTTTAGTAAGTCAAATTAAATATGTATCCAATAGTTCAAAAGCTGATTTTTATATATTGGGTTTTTAATGATAGGTATCATGCATTTTGCACAGTCATATGTTGCAAGCCATCGAATAAACGTATACGTGATTTTACTCAGTATTTTATGCAGAGGCTTTGAGCAGCTATGTTATTTATTTATTTAATTTTTTTTTTATTGAGTTACGTTTATTGATTTTGTAGCGCAACCTTGAGATTGAATTAATGAAAAGATTTTAAAATTCACAGTCAGTTTCTAATACTCAGGTATCCATTACAGAAAAAAAAAAAAAAACACTAGCTCTATAAACATTGCAAAACATAAACTGTAGATATGTTGACTTAAACTAACAGCATTTTTTATTTAATTATTAATTAAAGTGTCGTAAGAATTTCAAGGTTCTAATTAGAAGTCGTATTATACTCAAATCAAAAGTCGTATTATATTCAAATGCTATGAGCGAAAATCATTTGGAAGATAAATGATGACTGATATGGTTTAATAGTTTCATGAATATAAAGTAAAAATATAATTTTATTTTTGTAATAGGGTGCCCACGTAACTTCCATGACGCTGTGTAGTAGAAGCAAGACCTTATACGCTCAAGTCTAGTCAATGACCTAGAAAAAAACTTCTTTTTTTTTTTTTTTAGCCGATTTCATAGTCGATCTCTGCCACAGGCATTGATTTTTTTTCTTGAAAGAAACCCGGGCTTTTCAGTTGAAGCTGAGTTAGTCGTTCTCATTTGGCGCTGGTAAGATTTTTTCTCCCAGAAATTCGGGATTTTTTTTTTCTTTTCTTTTTTTTTTTTTTTGACTGAAGAATGAGCAGTTCACAGGCACGATACTGGCTTCATAGTCTTAGTTGTTTAGCTGTAACTGAAAAATTGAAATCAACTGAACCCAGCACATTTCGAAGAAGAAAAAAAGGCTAAATAAGAGTGGTAACTTCTTATGGAAAATGAAAAGATGGTAAAGGATTTATTTATTATTTATTTTTGCAATAGCCTAAGTGATGAGAAATCTCAAACTTCAGTTTCCAAAGTACCATCGATGGGTTTCTTTCCGAAGATAATTTCGGAAAGAAACATAATTTCCATTTTATAAGCTTACAGAGGAGAAGGCACAGTAATTCGTGAATACATTATAAAATGACAGAGATATAATGCAAATATGTGCAAATCGATAACCGTTATGAGATAATAAAGCATGAATTTTTTTTTTAAAAAAAGTATTTATTTTTTAACCAGAGACACTGATGGTTCTCTAGAATCACCCAGCACTTTACCAGATCGGAAACTCTACTTTAAGATCTACGTTTTTTGTCTTCAAATATCAGCGAAAGCAGAATTAGACTTATTAATTGTATATTTATTTGTTAATGATAACAATGATTAAAAAAAGTTTCATTATGAGTTTAAAAAAGACAAACAAACAAAGAAGAGCAACAATGCAAAGTCGAATTTTCAGAACAGACGATATGAACACTTCAAACAAAAATACGTATGCACGTGTCAGCGTAATATTTCACTGCTTTATATCTATATAATTCAATTCTAAAAATGCTTGCGTAGACTTTCGTGATTTATTCGAACAATTAAATTACGTATAACTCAAATATTAACGCTATATACAAGCTTTGCGTCTTCCAAAATAAGTCACAGGGAAAAAAACATCATATAACCGGTATAATGAAAGGGGAAAAAAACTTATTAATTCCATCATCTTCATTTGTAGTCCAAATATTTCTTTTGAACTGTTGCAAAGCAATTTCGTAGTGAAACAAAAGATTTTTGGACACAGTAATGAGTTCAGTTCATTTTGGCGAGTATGCGTATTTAGTCGGGTGGAATAATGAAATATTCACCCGTTTCTAGAGAGAGAGAGAGAGAGAGAGCCTTTCACGGTTATTGTACTCTTTTAATCTGGCCAGTGTGATGCTGCAACGCCACACAAAGACAGCCAAGAAAAAATTGATTAAAGTTTGTAGTTGTGAGGACCACTTAGAGAAAATAATTACTACCATAAAACTAAGTAAATCTTCGGCATGCTACAACCTCACTGAAATATTACCGCGGTGATTCAGCGTTACTGGCAATGGATCTTCTTCCCCTTCAAAAGCTATTAAGAAAATTAAAGAATCCCATTCCAGAGAATCAGCCTAATGATTAAACCCTCTGCCTGGTTCCGACCAACACTAAATTAAAGAAGGAAATGCACTAAAGCAACAATAAAGGGCAATTTGGATAAAATATTGTAAAGTGAAAAATCTGGGAAGATCAGCTGCAAGAGTAATGTTAATAATTAGTGAGGGAGAGAAAGAAAGAAGGGAATAACATTAAAGAGACAGACACACTCTTGCTATAGGTGCAGCTAGATAAATGGAACTTGCAAACTTAATGTGTGTCTGTTAGTAAAGGGATTAGAGAAACAAATAACAGCAGCGGCAGGGATGCGATGAAGGGTACTTAAAGCAGACACAAATACACGCATTCCTAACCCACGATAACTAGACCCGGGACACGTAAAAGGAAAATGTGCCAAATAAACGGAAATGAGAGAGGGAGAGAGATTTTATTTTATTTTTATTTTTTGAAAAAAAAAAGGGGGGGGAGAGAAAATGTTGTTTTGAAAAGATATGCACACAAAAGAAAAGGCCTGAAAAGCCTAAAACAAATAAAAATGTAGAATAGAAAAGTAGGTATTTATAGAAATCGGAATTAAAGCAGGACAGGTAGAAAAATAAAACAGAGAAGGCCAAGCTGACAAATTAAATGTAAAATAACAAAAGATTGAAACGAGAGAGCGCCCAAAACAATATAGTTAGATACTAACATATAAAACTAACATTTGTTTTTTATTAATCTCCTTTAGAAATGTGTAGCACCTGCACATTTCTAAAAGGGTTCAATGGTATATAAAAACGTAGTTATATCCTGAATAGTACAGAACACAAGTATGTACACGAACGGGTTCTGTTATTCAACTAAAATGAGGTCACCATTCCTTCTTTGACGTTGAAGGTCCATTTCTATTCCACTGTTCACTGAACTGGATTCTTCGCGGTAATAAAATTCAAGCAGAATCAGAGCCTTCACTTTCTAGTTCAAACTCACGGGATTCCCCTATGGAGAACGCAAACAACGCAAGAATGTATCACCACCGTAGACCAATATGTTCTTTCTTTCTTTTTTGGTAATGACTAAAAGAGAGAGAGAGGGAGAGAGAGAGAGAGAGAGAGTCGATTTCTTCCAAGGTTTTGAGAAAAGAGTTCTAGAGAGAATATAATTTTTCTAAGAGTATTACAGACGCTCAATAATAATCTACCGGTGTATGATTCAAGTCGCTATCAAAAGGACACCGAATAGTTTCTATTTGGCACAGTTTAATTAGTTGTTTTTAGCAAATTATTCATATCACATTGTTCCGGATTAAAGCTGAAATATATCTTTCGATTAAGAGATTATGAGAACGATTTTAGGGGATTATATTTTTCTTATTTTCCATTTACTCCCTTTTTGTTTGAATGTAGATAGATGTGAACCTTCTGGTCTAGCCGTACTTTCACTAATTGATTATAACGGACGAATTTTAACTGATGGAAGAGTTAGTGATATAAGAAGACCAGAAGACAAAATATGTTTCATCAGAAGAATGATAATCGTGGTTGATGGAAGAAGATAAAATCAATAATTTGCAATAGCACCAAAAGACAGACTTTCAACAGTCCTTGCATGGATGTTTGAAAAACCTTCTCCTCGCAATTCAAATCAGCTTAATAGCTTACGAATCTTTGTAAAAAAATGAAAGAATAGACCAAGATGATAACACGATATATAGAAGCGTTTCCTTAATTGCAAGTTTAGTGGAGATTTAAGTGCAGTTCACAGAAAGAGAAAAAAATAAAGGCTAAAAAAGAAATTAACCCTTTTTATATTCTTCTTGTAACATTACAGGAACAACAAGAGATTTAAAAAAGATAAATGAAGTTACAGGAAAGTTTATCCCTAAATTGGGAATAGTAAACAGTAATTTGGGAAAAAGTTGATGGAAGACAAAAAAAAAAAAAAAAGGATGAAAAGAGTAGGTAGAGGATTTGTATAAGAAATATATTAATACTGAAGGAGAGTTGTTGAGGAATCTATGAAAAGTGAGAGGATGTGGATAAGGGAACTGTTCCAAAAAGGAACTGATGGAGTGTCAACAGAGTAGTTGGGGAGCAGCTGGGGAAGAAGTAGTGGCTATACCGAAATCATCAATAGATTTTGGAGAAAACATGGGATTCTCTGGGACCTAAAAAAAGTGAAATCCAAGAGAATATTACAGAACCATTACTTTAATTTCACGCGCAAATAAAGTTATATTGAAAGTAATCAAAATTTTTAGAGGTAGACGACCAGATAGCGAAAACGTGAGATGGATTCTCTTGACAAGGAGTTCAAGGACTCCAAAGCTGTAGGTGTGTGTGTGTGTGTCTGAGCACATACACTACGATATTCCATAGATTTGGAGTTTCGGCAAAAATCAAACACACCACTGAAATTTATAAATATTCAAACTTATTAATATTAGTTACAGACGTTATACATAGTATGGTTTTCTTGGGGGGAGGGGGACGGTAGGCAGCGGTGTAGCACTTTCGTTAACAGTGACACGTGACACGTTCGGATGCAGTACATTTAGAAATTTTTAATATTTAGTAATAATTTTTTTTACCCGTTTACCTAGTATGCCAATAAGCTTAGTTATTTAACGAAAATTTACATTTTCCACTACGTCTCTCGTTAAGATCTTTGCTACGTAAAACTGTTATTAAAATTTGTAAACACAACAAAGTTTATTTCGATCTGAAACTTGCAGATCATCTTCAGTGTAACAGGTAAGTCAAAAAAGGTAGCATAACAACAACTGATTATTTCAAAAGAGATAGGAGCCGCGTGCTAGAGTGCTATAGTGCAGTAAATAGATATAAGACTGATACATCTGTGCGATTAAAATGTTCCCAATTAATAAGGATCAGACTTTCTTAAATTTTTGGAAAAGAAACACAGTCATTCCAGTTGAAATTAGGGAGACGTAATAGCGCTTCAATGCCCTCTTTGAATAAGCGTACACATTTAAAATGGTATCCATGTAAAAAAACTCTTCGACCTAAAATTCTGTAGATTGTAGACTCGGTTGAACCCGATTTTTTGGGGTATCTTATAGACGATGTGCTTGAAGCCTCTTCTCAACTGAATGATGTCCTGTTTGTCCGAAGTATGAGAAGATAATCACAAGGAACCTAAAACTACCTAGGAGGGAAAGAGGAGACTTGTTTATTCTTAGTGCAAGAAAGTAGGCATCAAATTATATTTTTTTAGGATCGTTGAAACTGGTTCAGAGATTCCAGCAATATTATGGGGCTCGGACTCTACGTACAGGTTTAGAGTTATTAAGAACAGGCTTGTATGTATTACGTTTTTTTTTTTAGGGGGAGGGAACGAAGTCATTCTGCTGCACAATTCTTTGGATAGTGTCAAGTTCTAGTTTAAAGTCGTAGGCATTGGAGTAGAAGACGTGTGCTCTAAACAGTCTTTTGTCATTCTAAAGTTTTGAAAATGTCTGTTACACTAAAGATGATCTGTAAATTCGAGATCGAAATATTTGATTATATACATTAGTTATAAACTTTCTGCTGTGTACATTAATATTGTGCTTCTTTATAAGGTCAATGAGCCAGTTTATTCTATAAGTTTTTTTGAAGAGAACTTATAAAGAAATAAACTGAAATAGGGCTGAAGATAATGCACTGTTTGCTCATCAGGTTAATTCCTGGGGTCTGAAGTTATCATTGAATAAGCTGACAATGACAGATCACGGCGTGAATTCTGGAAAACCCACTGTATGAGAACAGCATCTAACCGACAAAGAAATTGGGGAGAGTTTTCGATGGTTCAATGGTAGACTCGAAAATACTGGCTGTTCAGTGAATCGTCATGCACGGGCATAAAAGATCAGTTGGATGACTATTCAATGAACTACGGATTTTCAAGACTTCGGTGCGCTGAATTAAGAAAAAAAAAAAAAAAGACACTGAAGATTTTTCGTACAGAGTGCAAATTTGTAACAACTGCAACCCATCGAATTATTCACATTTCGTGTCGTTCACCAAGCGATTTTTGGAAGTCCCCATAATAATATTAATAATAACTTTCCCGCTAATTTTTTGAGTAACAAGGGTTCATTTTATTTGCATATCTTCATAGACATATAAATACAGATTCTGTAGGCAACCGAGAAACCAAATTGTTACACGTGAAAACCACTGATTTTCGAGCGTATGGTGTGGAATGTGCTCAACAATGCAGACGTCCTCTTCTTGTAGGAAAAAAGATCACAACAGTTACAGTTAGAGATGACCTTTACAAGGCAATGATCAACACGTTCCTGACATCTACAATGGAGTACGCGAACAAGAATCAAGACCGAACCTCTGGTGGCAATAAGATTGCAAAATCAACAATAGAGCAAGGAAATCGATGCTTGCTTCAAACAATTGTTACACGAGAAGATGATTCCTCGAATCATCTTCTCGTGGAACATTTAAAAATCGTGAAAATGTAAAAAAAAAAAAATAACAATAAATTTGCAAACAATTAAAGCGTGCATTTTTATTTTCACTTTTTTTTGTGATATTTATTTCTGTATTCCAGCACTTTTGTTGAAAATGCTTATTTATTTATTTTTGATGGATATCTAAAGATTCCGTTAAAACAAAGTGATGTTTATAAATATCTACGTGATTTTCCACGGAGAGGTTAATTCGTGATCAAAATTCGGATACCAAATTTCCGACAGAGTCAATTCAAGTGAGAGAAGGAGGAGTTCCACAGTGCATGAGGACGTTAGAAAGAATCTAGAAGGAAGAAAAATATGCGTTTTCTGAACAGATTTTGCAAAGATAAAATCGTCATATAGTGAACGCCTAAACTGAACTGTCAGCTATCAATGCAGAAGTTTGATGTCTTTTTACAAGCCAGTTAAATCAGAAGTTTTAAACCTGATCAATCACTTAACACGTGTATGAGGTTCAAATACTGTTAAATTAGTTCAGGTGAGATGAATCACGCTCATTAAAAAAAAAAAAAAAAAAAAAAAAAAGGAAGGAAAATTAAAAATATTTACGAACATACGATTTTTATATTCATCTATATGCAATCAAACTAATCACTCTTGATCTAAAAGCAAGAGCAATTATGATTTAAATGACACACACACACACACACACACACACACACAAAGGGAATACATGGTAGTGTGGAATCATCTGTTGCATTTAAATTAATTTAAGCAATGTCCTAAAATCCGGGTAACGAAAAAATAGAATGTAATGCTTCATTCATTTCTTTTCGACAATTCTATGGTGTGTGTGTGTGTGTGTGTGTGTGTGTGTGTGTGTGTGTGTGTGTGTGTGTGTGTGTGTGTGTGTGTGTATCAGCCACATACTCTTTCTTACTTTTAGATTTTGAACACTCGATTGCCATATTTGTATTGAAATTTAGATCGGAAATTTCATTTTGTTCTCCTTGCATGACTTCCCATAGCGACGTCTATAAACAAATATTTAATTTCTGTTTATAGACAAACTACATTTCAAATCAATAAACATCCTTATTAGTATGATCGCAAGTTTCGGATATAAAAAGATGACGTTAAGCCGTTGACGCTATTTTAGCTAAGCTTACTCCCCCCCCCCTTAACGTTAAGTCTGATAGTCGATTTTTTCTTTTTTTTTTTTTCAATTCCGAACGCCCCAATTAGCAGCCAACAGTCCATTTGGCTTGGACTTGCAAAAAAAAAAAAAAAAAAAAAAAAATAGAGAGAGAGAAAGCCATCAAACGACTCCCGCCGGCCAGAAGATACATTAAACACAGGAGATCATACTTAAGCGAAGTCTATAACGCACATCCCTGGCGGCTCTGCTTCCAATCTGTAACCTCACTGATGTCCTGAAGCTGTCCCAATAACGCAATATAATGACAGAACAGCAACTCATTATCCTCCGCTAGCATCACTACCCACTAATACAATACTCCAGGGGAAAACACCAATTGCATGGTCACGCTGGTCGCTCCCTGACCTCCCACGGGGATCATTTCTTTACACAACTCAACACAGAACCTGCTATACGCTTTGCTGAAATGTGTCTGTCACAACTTTTCTCTTGAAAATGACAACAGAATTTTTGACGGACTATAAAATTAGGTGACAACCTTTCTTGCATTGGTAATGTAAGGATAACCGCTTAATTTAGTGCACAACAACGTATACAGCCATACACTTGGTTACGCAGCCTGATAGCATTAAAATCAAATTCAGTAGTTATATTCGCAGAAAATTAATAGATAGCAATAATGCATAACAATGCTGTAGTAATGGTTGACAAGAAGATCCCACAATCCTCTCGGCCACCTTTTGACATGTGGGAGAAATTTATCGGGGCTAAAATAATTACAAGACTGCAAGAATGCTTGCAAGTAATTTAAATATGGTGTGTTCGCTATGGCTACCTCGAGAACCGTTTTTTTTTTTATCTTCTTCTTTCTCTCCGTACGAATATGAAATACAAGTTTAATTAAAATATTCGTGTTGAACATGAGAGAGAGTGAAGTGAAATTAAACAGATAGCCATTTATAGCGTCACGTATTCGATGCAACTGGTTTAATCATGGCCAAGTAAATCATGGCAGGAACATGCAAACTGAAGTGCCCTCTGGGAGAAAATTTGATAAACGTACTTCGGGACAAAATTAAATTAATTTCCTCGGATGATTTATTGCCTGCGAGTGTAGCAAGTTGTTTTTACCTAAGCTCACTCGTGCATTTTCTAATAGTTGCGTTGCGAACGATGCTTTTAGAAGAGTGGGCGAAGGAAAGAAAGATTTCTTTGTGGGTTTACGAGACTCGAATAGTTTCCTTCTCTTTTAGGATTTAGTCACTGAGATTAGAAGCAAGATTAAAAACTTGCCAAATGAACTGAATAAGTTGCCCTATTAAATGTCATAGTAAAACGAAGTACTTTTTTTTTTTTTTTTTTGAAAATAAACTTTATTTATGTTTATCATTACTGTTAAATAATAGTTATCCTACATGCCGGGTAGAAACAACAACTGATTTTATCATACTTGGTGTAATTAACTTACCTTTTCATGCTTCATTCAACTGTCCAAGATATTTTCTATTGAGGCTAATTTTCCCCATAAACTTAATATTCTGATTTTCATTAACCTCCTCTGCTTTTGCTATGGTATATTTAGGGTTGAAGGATGAATTTAACGAGGCTGCTGCTGCTCAATCTTACTCACGAAAGCCATGCTCTACTTTTTTCTGAGGCTTCAAATTCGTCACACTTAAATGTATTTAAAGTATAAATGTTTTAGTTACTGTATCTTTCTAGATATAACTTAGAGAAGGAAGGAAAAAAAGGGGAGATACCAGAAGTTGTCGCTTTTCCTATGCAATGTACTTTTGTGAAGATGGTTGGAAGCCATATTTTATTTAATTTTATTTAATTTTTTTATTATTATTTTTTTTTTTTTACTATCGTGGCAACTTGCGTTACCTTCACTTTATGCCGCTTTATATTTGAATCCGTTCTACAACACTGTTTATTGTAGGCACACCCAAGGTTTGCAACTAGCACACAGCTGATTTGAGCAAACTGAAGAGGAAAGAACGAAGATCCGTTACGGTTGAGCTATAACGCTGTCAGTAAGCACAGCACATGACCTTTGGTCGGAAAGACACGGATTCGATTCCTGTCATGGAATGTGATGAATTTATAAAAGCTTTTCAACTGAAGGTAAGTTAGCCAGTCCCGTGCAGCAGTGGAAGGATTTTTTTTTTTTTTTTTTTTTTCACCCAGCAAACTGATAAAGAAGAGCCAAGTTGTGCAATCACCCTTTATGGTATCTCCAACCGATGATGGTGCATCATCACTACAGCTCTGGGGATGTGGATGATAGATGACGAATTCAAAACAGTCCATAGTTTAGCAATAACAAGAACCAAACATAAAAACAGATCAAAGAGAAGAAGGCGGTGTAGATTTCTAACAAGCTCCACAAACTTATCTTGAAGTATAAAATACATTCGAACTTTTATGTATTCCAGGTTAAAATAATAACAACTGCTTACCTTTTTTTTTTTTTTTTTTTTGAGGAAATAAAATCCCGAGGATCTTGCGTGTAGATATGACTGATAGATGGCGCTAGCTATCGCCGATATTTTCCTTCTCAGTCAAAGAACATAAAAAGCTTTCGTACCTTTACTGCTGAGTTCCTATACATTCCTAAACATTAATGGGAAAAACATAATCCGTAGATACATACACATACATGCAATATTTGTCACAAATTTTTAACAGAAAACAGATTCACGGAAATCCTTCCCACAGAACTGAGATCTGTTTCTGTTTATTCAATTTATACGAAAGCATCAACAAGAAAATACATACAATCAGGGATAACTGGAAAATCAGGTTTTTGAATAGTCAGTTATTTTATACATCTTTATGGAATAACACAATGAGGAAGAAAACACACGCACACACAACATGCACGCACACATAAGATCTATTTGAACAAGTTCTTCAATCACGCCATCTTCTATTACCGCAAAGTATAGGGTTGCAATCACGCGATATGGGTATTAGGGCATGGCAAGTATAGCTATAGAGATTCCCGGAAAGGCACTCTGCCCCTACTTTCAACCCCCCCCCTTACATATACAAGATGAATGTAAATGATATTATTACATCAATCTACTGGCATGTCCCGACAAACGAAGAAACTAGAGTGAAAAGGACGAACAGAAAAAAATCGGAAGAAATGATCTGAAAGACTGAAATATGGACAACATACCCGAAAAGAGAGAACCGTTTATATATAGTAATTGTATTTATATTCACAGTAACTTATAAATTTCATTGAATTTTTTTGTCTCTTCAGATATATCACTTAAATTCTCTGTTGTCAAATACCAATAACCTTTATACATCCTCTGTCCAAAAAAATCGAACTTTTCGAAAATAGAAGAAACTAGTCGGGTTACCTGTTGCATCTTTTTGTTGTCGAAAGCGGTAACCTTCATTAGTGTTGTGTCAACTGTTTATGACATTTGTTTCATTAGAAGCCGAGTGCCAAGAGTGACAGTGTGTTTTGACGAACGGTCGGAAAATGAGTTTCAAACAGAGAGCTGCGATTGACTTTGTGTTAAACTTGGCAAAAGTTTTACCGAAACGCATCAAATGCTTCAGAAAGCATACGGTGATGAATGCTTATCCCGTAATCAAGTTCACGAGTGGTTTAATCGATTTCAAAGTGGTCGTGAGACGCTTGAGGACGACAAAAAGCCAGGCCGTCCAAAAACTGGACTGAGTGAGGTTAACATCGAAAAAGTTTCATCAAAGAAAACCCGAAATCGTCCGTGAGATTGATTGAAGATGAATTGGGGATTCCTAAATCAACTGTGCACAACCGAGAGTTTGGGCTTTCGTAAATTGAATTCGCGATTTGTTCCCCACAAATTGACCGACGACCAAAAAATGTATCGAATTGAACACTGCAAGGATCTCATTAAAGCTGCTCGTAAGGACTCACACTTCCTTGATGCGATCGTTACTGGTGACGAAACGTGGTGTTTTGAGTATGAGCCCGAAACAAAGCGCCAGAGTGCTGAGTGGAGACGACCAGAAGAGGGGCATCCGAAAAAAGTCGCTTGGAGAAGTCAAAAGTAAAGACAATGCTGATTTGTTTCTACGATTCCAAGGGCATTGTCCACAAAGAATTCGTTCCGCCTGGTCAATGGTGAGTTTTATCTCGAAGTTTTGAAGCGATTGATAACGAGAATTCGTCGCGTACGGCATCATGAATATCGTGACGACCGACCATTGGTCAAAACACACTGTCACTATAACTTGGCTTCTAATGAAACAAATGTCATGAACAGTTGACACAACATTAATGAAGGTTGCCGCTTTCGACAACAAAAAGATACAACAGGTGGCGCCACTGGTTCTATTTTCGAAAAGTTCGGTTTCTTTTGGACAGAGGGTGTATAATCCTCCTGTTTTTTAATTATTTATTATATAACTGCAAGTGCTTGGCTCACAGCCTCAGTTAAAACTACAAGTCTAAAACATGCATATCTATAAAGATGCGAAATTAGGCACCGCTTCTTTGCAGCTCTGGAATATCCAATTTTTCAACCTTTTTTTTTTTTTTGTTCACCAATACTTGGATAAGATTTCAACAATTCGCACTTGCTAAGCCAATTAATAAGTGAAAAATAGCAATAGATAAAAAAAAAATGGTAAAAGCAAAGAATCAATTATTGATTGTTCCTGCATGTAATTTTGTTAAGAATCATTTGCAAAATTCCAATGAGATGAGAATTCTGGCTTTTGCAACATGAGATGAATACTATTCTTGCATACAGCTGAATGCAACGATATCTGAATGCTAGCAGGCATACAACACGAAAGTAGTAGTGACTTTTAATGACAACGTGGGGAGGGAAGAATCATTCTGGATTCTGTTGTTGAAATGAAACGGATCAGCTATAGAAACAACTAAGACTGGTTGCGAAAAACGATGGAAAGCATGTTCAATGGCGCAAAGAGAAATCGATGAAGTGTTCAGAATAATCATATGATTTAACAAGCTAGAAAAATATCTCCTCGAAAGGGGAAAAAAAAAAATACACGATAGTGAAAAATATGTGTTTTCTTATGTTGGAAACACTCACTAGAAAGAGTTCGCTCAACGAGTGAGGAGTTCTCACATTTATCAACTAGACTTTTTGTTGAGCGGAGGACTTACAGCTAACATAAAAACCATGAAATAGCTGAAAACTTTTTAAAGCATTACAGATTCCGGCACATATACAACTTAACATGACACATGGATGGTTTCTCCGAACAACAACAACAACAACAACGAAAAAAAAAAAGGCAACATAATTCACTTAAAGAAAAAATTGGGTGGAACAAAGAATCCGCAATGATAAAAGAATAGCGTTTATTACATTCATCTGTCAGCATATTTAGGACATTCGTACTCCTCGTGTTGATATCCGGTGTCCTCTATACAACCTTGCTGCAAGTGAGCGCTACAGTAATACCATAGTGTGTAGTATGTTCTGTCTGCTGAACAATGGACACGGATTAATAGAGTACGAAGAAAACAAAGCTCAATGTGAATTTACATTTGATGATGTACCCAAACTGATCCAAATATAAATTATCGAGCGAAGTCCTTATTTTAGACAGACACTCTTACTGATATGAGCGACATCAGTCACTCTAACAGTGGTTTCTTAATGAGCATAAGACTCTGGATGGTCGAATGGACAGTGCCTCCACTTCGTAACCAACGAGTTATGGGTTCCAATTACACCGTGGAATGGACATTTAAAAAATCTTTACGTGGAAGATGATCACTCACGGGAGAACACTTCTTTGCTTACTTACTGGAGTCCGGAGCTGCTTGAAAAAGTATGTTCGGTCTCTATAGTAGGGATAATCCAAACCTGAGCCTATCTAATTGCATGATAGGTTAACAACCTTCTGTGAGAGTAGCGTTTACGTGTTCCAAAAATTGAAGATTTTTGGAACACGTAAACATGGCTTTTTCTTGAAAGAAACTCAGGAATTTAAACCTCAGCAAATCAGAATGTAGGATATACTAACGAGTACGTATAAATACCAGATACGATTAAGAACATTGTCTTACAATGTTCCTTACATTGTCCTACAGTTCCTCAAAAGCGACAATCATTTTGTTGTTGGCCAATATGTAAGAATTAAATAAAACAGTCACATGACAAAAAAAAAAAAGCTAGAGAGGTAATAACACATGAAGGGAATGTAACCTTCTGGAAAAAAAGAAAGAAAGAAAAGCGCATTGTGATTAGCTCTGTTCACTTCGGCACGAGAAGTGGTAGTGCGTTCTTTTACTTAAACCATTATTTCTGTTGTTTGCATCCAAAACTCTCAATAGTAGAGGAAAAACAGAAAGAACAGTCCAATAGTCGCCCGATTACAGAGAGCAGTTCTGCGCCTTCTAATCATATTTCGAAGAACAAAAATTGCACGTGCACTGCCCAACGCGAAAGTGTTTAGTATTCAATGGGATTGTGTCTGGAATTCAAGCTGCATTGCGGTGTTCTAATGCGATTGTGCATTTATTAGGAAACTGTTGACGTAACGAATTAAAGAAAAAAGTGGGTGGTGGTAATGGAGGAGGGAATGTTGATGGTAGATAGAAAAGTACAATTTGATGGTAATAGCTCTCAGGAGGATCACAGAGGAAGATTAACTAGCGACATAAGTACAATTAGCATTAATAATACACCCTGGGCTAATGAATGTGCCACGGTGGCGAGCGCTGTAAACAAAGCTGCCTATCCTATAGGCAATTAACGGTTTAGTGCTCTTCCCCCCCCTTCCCTATCTCGTCCCCTTCTGCGGCACGAACACAAATATGTTTCTGACATGTTCGGTGCTTAATGGGCGAATTTTATACTTGGTGTTTTAAGTGCATCGCGTGTTTCTCCTCCAATAGGCTTTTCTCTGCACATTAAGGAAGAAATATCAATCTCTCACTACCTGTTATCTCTCTCTCTCGCTCTCTCTCTACAGCTATCTAGTCCAGGATGATTACATCGATAAAAATAATGCATAGTTTTAGTTTCTTTTTTCTTCGATATATATGTAGAAGAAAATCAGTATGTATAAATATACATTTTTAATGAAAAAAAATTTACTCTCTCTCTCTCTCTCTCTCTCTCTCTCTCTCTCTCTCTCTCACACACACACACACACACACACATACAGACACGCATACACATTCCATTTCTTCATTTATGTTATCTTTTTTACAGATGTCCACTTCAGAGATCGTGATTGTAGCTAGCCACTATGTACTAAACCAAAAATAGCTTAACTAAACATGATTTCAACATTGTCTTCAAGTGTTCTGTGCTTTCGAATGTTTTGTGATTTTTCAGGTAATAGAAATACTTTAACCAAAATTGTACATCAAAGACCGAGAAAGCTTATGATGATCTTTTTTAAAAATAATCAGTGTCCATTATCCCTAACTCTGTCTTCTTATCTTTCTATTACTTTTCTATTTTTATCATTTATGTATTTCTCTATTTCTATTACTTTTCTCTTTCCCAGTATCTTCTTATTTTCTTCCCTCTATCTATTTCTATTTCCTTATCTGCAACTCATTTATTAACGTCCATTTATGTATCTCTCTAATCGGCTGTTAGTTAGAATGCAACAATGCTAAAGCCTTCTCAAAATGCAACAATGCTAAAGTCTTTTCAAAATGCAACAATGCTAAAGTCTTCTCAAAATGCAACAATGCTAAAGTCTTTTCAAAATGCAACAATGCTAAAGTCTTCTCAAAATGCAACAATGCTAAAGTCTTCTCAAAATACAGTTTCGTTAGCGCCAAATAAATATGATTCTTCTCAATGTTGGTGCTTCCTAATGTGGTGGCGTCCATAAAAAAAAATAAATAAATAAAAAATAAAATAAATTAATTAAAATAAAATAAACATAAGCATATCGAGAATATTTTAAATTAACTAAATAGCCTGAGACTATCATGTCAAAATAAATGACTAGATTTCAATTATTTTAATTCAAGCCACTACAATTCATGATTTTTAGAGATTATTTAAAAATATTTCTTTCTGATTATATTGCGTATTTAACAGATGATTCTTATGCATTACGTAAAAGATACGCATCTCTTTAGAACCACTTAAAATCCAACAATGACAGTTGGGAAAAAAACAACAACAACTAGTAAATGGATGCAAGTGTCTTTGCGAAAATCAAATAGCTACAATTGTCGATATGGATGACATAAGACAAAACCTGTTTGAGTATGCGGTAGATTTTTTGCTGACAAAACGAGCTGCATCTACCTCATTACAAACACACTTAAGGAAAGTGACCTCTGCCATCACCTTCTGCGTGCTTTTTTTCCTCTGTGATTCTCTATTAAAGAAGACGAGAGTGAATACAAATCAAGTAATTTTTACCTAATCCCAGTGCTTAGACGTGTTGCTGAATCATAAACCTCCCTCCCTTTGCCACCCAACTCCATATTCCTGCAGCACATCAAATAATTAACGGGGAGTCTCGGCACATTATTTTGGTAGTCGTTTATCTCTGCAGCCATCAGCACAAACACAGTGCGCAACAATAAAAATCCACATCACGTGCGCACACACACACACACACACACACACACATAGAGAGAGGAAAGATGAGAAGTTTTGTGACCATCATTTGTTGGGTATTAATCCTCTTGGAATGAGTGCCGGGACAACAGCAATAGATAATTACCATTTTAATGGAAGAATCCTTCTTAATCAAGAGTTAATCACAAGCCCCCGCTAACAAAGCATCTGTATGTAATGAGAAGTAATGCAGGCAAGCAAATTACAGTGTGCAGGAGAACACAAGAGCGAACCATGAAATGTGAACATGGGGTATTGATCCATTACCATACAGCCAGCCAGAGGCTCTTGCTGCCTGCTTGATACGGAACACCTCATCACAATGACGGCAGTCGTCTCCTTCGCTGTCAATCCGGAAAGCCCTCTTTATGTCGACTGCCGTGTACAGATTGACCCTTATGTCGTCCCCAATACGTCCTTCCTTTCGCTCTGTGCGTAGCTATGATAATATTGTAGACTCATTACACAATTAGATTATTTGATGTGTACACTTTACGCATTTATTGGCCTCAGTTTAGAGAATACACTTCGCTAAGGATTACAACAACAAAGGACCCGGATGTCAGTGTTGATAACGAAGCATCAAGAAATGTCAGTTGTTGGCAACCATGCAGCGGACTGTTTAAACTTTCACTGCATATGAATACAGTACAATGGCTAAAATTAACAGGCAGCATTAGTTTTACCAGAAAAGCTTTTATAAAGAAAAATATAATGTGGACTAATATTTTGTTATGATAATGTAATAAATGTTATGTTAATACTTCTAGCACGATCTAGCGTGACCCCTCTTGAACTCGCCTAACGTCATGTTTCTTTCTTCAATTATATCCATCTAGCACACTGCATCATATGACTTGGTTAGTTTAGGTTCTAAGTGAACCATTTTCACGGTGAGTTGTTTGTGAATATCTCACTGACCTAAATATCGAATAAACACAAGAAGTATCTGCCACCTTGCACTAATGTTTGGCAGTCCTTATCGCATCGCATTCTTCGTTATCGGAGTATGCTTCTCACTCTTTCGTCTAGTTAATCCATCTCTTATGTGATCCCTTATCACCAGATTCCCTGTTTTCTCCCTTATCGGTCTACTTCCTACATCCTATTGATAGATGGAGGTCTTTCATTAGTTCTTGTCTGCGTGTTATGGATCTTAGGTTACGTTCTTTTTTTTATGTAATGAAAGGTCAAAAATTAGTAGTAATTACAAGTAAGCTGTTGTAATTGGTTATTACACGGAAGCTGTTTAAAATTAAGTTGCGTTTTCTTGCGTGCATAATATTTTGATTGTTTCCACCTTTTTTTTTTTTTTTTTTTACTTTTCTTTTCCCACCTGACACTGAATTGTTGTTTGTGGGACCTTGGGAGTTGTTTTCAGTGTATAAGTAGAAAATCACGGCTTTCTCGTTATTGTTGAAATGAGCTTTTCGATGAGGAAGTCCGTGACCTTATGGCCTCTCTATTGTGTGTTAAGTGAGCAAGTGCCAGGTACAGATTATACATTTCTGTGAGTCATTGTTAATATTGACCACGTCAGTGCTAAAGGGATTCCAACTTTTCTAAACAGGGGTTAGTGATTACCCGATAAACACGACATACAAATTAACAGAACCTTGTAAAAGAATCTCCAAGGTCTGCGTCAAAGGCCTACCTGAAAAGTGGACTATTATCTCCAGGTGTTTTTCAGCGTAAGCGATTTAGCTTCCGGTAATGGATGTGTGATGTTGGTCTCCGTCTTAGGTTAACGTGTTGTACGAATGGGATGGAGTAAACGGATCTTTCGTTCATTCACACACACACACACACACACACACACACACACACACACACACACACACACACACACACACACACACACACACACACACACACACACACACACACACACACACACACACACACACACACACACACACACAAAATACATATGCAAACAACTATTTCCACACGTAAATTCAGGTTAATAAAAAAGGTTCATGACTAGACTTGGTAAGTGCGTCTAAAAATTTCAAATACACTCTTTTCTCAAAGTATTGAGATAATTGAGCATAATCTTAGGCTCTAGTAATGACACGAGAACATTCTCCTATAAATGGGACCACAACAAATCGACTTGCTGATCTTCACTCATAATTCCAGGAAGAGCGATGATTGAACGTAGATCAGACCGGTTATATTACGAGCTAAATTTGCACTCGTACATAACGCAGTGCATGGATTAGACTGGGGGGGTGGGGAGGAATTCTTTGAATCATTTTCCTGTGATATTCAATAGCCATATTAGTATAACTAACACAATATAGTGCTATCACCATTGATCTTGGAAAATGTTTTCAACAAATAAATAAGATTTTATGTATGCACCAGAACTGGTATTTTATGTAGAATACAAAAGAATACAATAATGAAAGAAGACTTCCTTCTGGAGTACTTACATTAAAAAAAAAAAAAGCTAATATCAGAACCATTCACATAATTAACGTCAACACTAAACGTCTACAAGCAAAATCATCATTATTGCGCTAAATTATCTAAAAAGGAACAAATACTTAAATATCCGATAAACAATAACAAGCATACTTGTTAAATATATTACAAATCATCTGAAATGGTAAAAATGAACATACAACAATGTCCTTTAATTGACCAAACGTTTTCCGTCAGGAATACTATAACAATTAATAGGCACAAACGACAACAATAAAGATCCAACTGTGTTTATTTTCTAATCGTATTCTATCAATTTCATTTAATTAACTTTGTTAATTATTAAATTTTATTATATTAAAACTCGAGGGGCTTCGGCAGTCTGCAACAGCGCATATTTCCTATTATTTATTGATATATTCTGGCCCTCGATATACCTATACAAGAATGTAATGTTACCAAACAAAACACATTACTTTGCATCCACCGTAACAAACAAACCAAACTATTTTATTACACGAAGAGTTTTAATTTCAATATTTTGATCCTAAGTGATTTTAAGTAAATGTTTAAGCTTTTGTTTCATTCCTCTTCAGTATTTAACTTTAGCTTTGAACATTCCTTGACAATTAAAATACGTCTTTCGCTAACAGGGGGGGTTAAAAATAGATTTTCCCCTTGTTATTTTCCTCTAACTTTTCTTGGTATGTCAGATATTTCCTTAACATGCATTCGTATCCATTCCGCTTCCTTCCCGGCATGCAATAATACGGTATGACTCGCGCCTTTTTTCTCATTTGACAAGCGGCGTTGTCCCAGACAAACAATCAAGATGAACTCCGCATTGAAATCAGCGTGTAATCAAATGGCACTCAATGAATGTGCGGAGGCCATCAGCGTAGTGTACGAATGATCAGCAACCGTTGCCCTTGACAGACAAGCTCTGACCACGACCACCAACGCCACTCAAAGTGCACGAGCTTCGCGATGAAATTAGCGTCGAATGCTTCATCAACAAGCTGTGGCCATAATGAAAGAGTAGGCGGACAATTAGCTTAGTTAATGTGGGGTAGGGAAACGAGCTCATCAGCCAGCCACACACGGTTGTGTGATGACCTCTCGGGGACCTTTGCGGTCACTGAGCTGTACTGCAGAACAAGAACACTACACACTGTCCGTCAACACACACAACAACACGTGCTGTAAAGCGACTGCCGTATGAAGGCTATTTGGTAGGGGGTTAGTCGCAGGATCGGCAAAGAGGCAACGAACTATAATCGATGAATTCACGAGGAATTATACACAAAGGAAACACTCTACGCAGTCCGAACACGGAAATGGGATCAGTGAAAATAAAGATCTTGTTCTTTTGTTTTCAGTGTCTTTCTTCAGGAAATGACGGACAGATTCACTTCCGGAACTGGTAAATTATGGAATACACGTTCGTGTAATGTTCTCAAACTGGAGTCCAAGTTATGAAATGTTTGTTTTGTAATAAACAGATTTTATAATTAGTTTAATTATAATATTTGACTGGTTCATATTATATATTATGCTGTCTTATATTAGAATGTACAAAAATTGAGAGAAGGAAAAAACCAATGTCTTTTATATGAACCCCCCCCCCCACTCATGGAAGGTTGTAAAACCATAACAAAATAGAAAAAAATATTATTTGAACCGACCACGATGGTTATGGCATCCAGAACGCCTTCAAACATCAGTAATCCGTTTGAAAGTTAATTTATAGCTGTTGTTCTCCTGTAATGTATACTTTGTATATTTCTCTATTCATGTTATGCACCCGATGAAGTCTTTTAAGATGAAACTAGTTATGTGTTCAAGTAATAAATAGTTTTTTTTTTCCTATTTTGTTATTCCTCGGCTTTTAGTCATTAAATTTCTTCAAATTACGTCCTATAGCCGAGTAAATCAGTTTCATCAAAAATAAAATAAAATAATATATTGGTGTTGCACCACCAAGAGTTGCCTTGGTGTTGCACCAACTGGGCGACGAAATTCATTTCCCACCTAAAAGCTTCAAAGGAACGTGTGTGATAAACACATTTCTAAACACTTACATGGCTAACGTATTTAGAAAAAAAACCAAACAAACATAGAATTTATTATAAATCTCCAGTATATTTTATCCAGTGTAACATAGACATCATCAGGGAGAAAAGAGAAAACCAGTAACCGCACTGAAAACATGAACAATAAACGAGTCACATAATATGGGCTTACTAGCTCGTGTTTCAGTCGCAGCTGATTTGACAGGAATGAACTATTAGAATTCAAAGGAACAAATGAAATAGTTTCCGCAAACTAAAATTAAATAACTTAATATTATTAAAAATTATGAATAATTAATGGTAATTGCTTCCGAAAGCTTTAAAATTGGAATACAGTCAGAGAGGTTAAAGTTCAGACGATTCTTAGTGTTAAGAAAAAGACGATCAAAATTGAATCTGTTGGAGTGAAGAAGCTTGTTCTGGTTCGAATGAAAATAAAGTCAGTTACGAACATCCAAGCCCACTAACAGAGCGTACTGAATCTGTTCTATAACGAACAGATTCAGACTTCTGGATTCATATAAGTTTGAATCCAGAAGTCTGTTCGATGGAGAGCAGATACATAACGACTCGGCACTAGGTCGGCATTTTCAACGACTGAATACTAAATGTTATCAAATGTTACACGCAATTTTATTTTTTTCTTGTTGTATAACTCTGAAGCCGAATATAGAATCAATGAAACAAGAGACGAGTACATGCGCAATCTTTATCGATTCGCTCAGTAAAGGATGGTGTAATTTCAGACGTAAGTCTTTTAAAAACAATTAATTACTTCATTAATTTTTATAAATAAACGAGCACGAGATTCTTGTTTTCATGTGGGAAGAAGAAAGAAGATACCGAAGTATCAACTATCGACAAACTATTTCTATCTTTTGAAGAAGGTCACTCGGCAACTATTTCTATGTGGTAGCTTAATTTTTAGGATAAACTCACCGATTAAATGCGGTAATCCTATCGCACGTTGGTACTGTGAGTAGTTAAGATGAAATTGTTCTAGAAACCACACGATATATTTTTTTTTTTATGTCACTTAATGTCTCAAATAAGCAGGATGGTGGTTTTGAATCGGGCGATTAACATTATCTCATATCTAAAGATATATTCATATATATATAAGCACAAAACAAATTCCCATTTAAGATTATGGTTTCGAAAACCAACGATACTTTGCTGGTCATGGGTTTTAGAGGGTCTGTAAGTACCAGAATGATGAGGATCAGAAACACGAGGTACGATTTGTTTTCCTCACCAGAGATCACATCGTAGCAAAGCGCACATAATTTATTTTCTACTTTCATGAACTAGCGTGATGGTTAATTTTGTTCTGACATTAGACGTTTCCTTATACTTTAAATGTTCTCTATAATAAAGCAATTTCGTTTGTTAGTTGCGGGCTAAGATTAATGTGATGCAATGTTTCTACGGAGACAAAGGTTATGCTTGAGTTCACATCGTCAACAACAAAATAGGGGTGCCATCGTGATCCTATTGTGGAATCCTCGCTATTGCTTCCAAACGTTCCACACTTGAAGCAACAACGGTATACAGCTTACATCGCAGATATGTGGACAGTTATAAGAGTGAGATAAGAAAAGGAGAAACTGAAAACATAGAGGATCTCAGTAATATTTCAATATTTTGAATTGAAAAAAAAAAAAAAAAAAACGAAGAAAACGGACGATCCTTTAGTGCGTTATTTGCTGGAACTCTAGTTACTTGAAAAATGAATTTTGAGTCTCTGTAGATAATGCGTTATTCTTTCTTTCTTTCGTTTTTTTTTTTTTTTTTTTTTTTTTTCTTTTTTTCAATCTCAATATCTTAAGTAGCGTTCCTATGGGATGAGAAACACAAGAATATTTAACATTGGAAACCAAATATTCGAAATTCTAGAATGCTGAAATGATAGTGTAAATATAGCAAGAATACGGGTATGTGGAAAATAAAAATATACAGAGAAAACTTAAAATGTTTCTTTCATTTTATTTTAGTTTTTACACTAGTCAATCAGTTCAGCCAAACAATAAGTGCTTTCTAGAGAGAGAGAGAGAGAAGCTTAAAATATTCATACCTAAAGCACGTGTATGCTTTCAAATAAGTTAAAAATTGAATCATTAGAATTTTGTTGTTTTCGCGACTAATATTTAGAATTCTGTTGAGCTTTTTAGTTTTGTTCTGTAATTTAAAGGTGTGTGTGTGTGCGCGCGCGCGCGCGTGTGTGTTTACATCTTTTCTTATCTATTATTTTATTTATTTTTCATGTTGGTAATTAAAACCCTTATTTCATACATATTAAAGTCTGAAGACGTATCATCAGAAAGTAACCCCCCCTACCCGAGCAAAGCTAGGGATTGGTGTACTTCTGACTGCACTTCTAGGTAATACAAGTATGGCCAGAAACACGACACTTTATACTTGCTCTGGCTGAATAAATAAATAAATATAAGACAAAGGATTCCGAGTTGTTTCCATAATTTCCAACATAACGAACCGTTCTCACACTTTCTCCAGGAAAAAAAAAAGTCTACGTAAGCCCTTATCTTTATTATTATATTAATGAGGAAAAATAATTTTTTTTTTATTACCTGTGCGTGTATTAGTGAGAAAAACAAATGGTAAAGTTTTGAAAGACAACAAAATCAAATGACACAAAGAACGAATCTACAGATAATAAACTAGTCCAATATATTTAGAAGTATCTATTTATTAAAATATTTTACCATAACGATTAACATTTCTCTTATTGATATGAAAAAAAAAAATAATAAAATAAAAATATTTTTCCATCCCAGTTTATATATATTCCGGTTTATACATTCCAGTCTGTGGGCGATGTCTTCTGAATCTATAGCAGACATCATTATTACCATCCATTTTTTTGGGGGGAGGGATTTGCAGGACCTCTGAACATTTTTTTTAAATATTCCAATTAATCATTAAATTCCAAAGGAAGGAAGAACGATTTTAATAATGAGTTCAATTCAGAATAAGTCTGTTTTAAGGTAACAAGACCTCTGGAAAAGAATGAAAGACAATTGGACAGATGGACTGATAAAAACACAAGATATGTCCACGAATACAAAGAAAGAAAGAAGAAAAAGCAGAAGCATAAGAAAATATATGCAAAATTAACATAAAAAGAATAGCATATAAATGACTGAACCTGATTTCGAAATCAAGAAAAAAAAAAAGAAAAAAAAAGAAGGGAATGTTGTTTATTTTATACACATCGCTGGACGGATTTTAACGAAATGTGATTCCGGACCTTTACTGAAACTCATCGATGATGTATATTGTATTAATATTAACATAAGCGCAATACTATACTATAATATTGTCATAATTTACAGTTTACATTAGCTAATGCATTAGATGTATGCATACGATAAGATGGCGAAAAAGTTGGTTTATGAGTGATGATGCTTGCTCTGCTTCCTTCAACTTCATTTGCGTGTGCACAATTACCCCCCCCCCCCTTTTTATATATGTTGTGTAATACGTCGATTATCAATCGCGTATTTTTTTCTCTAACGATTCATTTTGATTTCTTTCTACGTACGGTGCTAATGATCTGTGGTTTTACCTGCAAGGAATAACCAATGCTGTTATTCGACAGCGATTAGACCAATATGTAATTTAAAAATCCTCTCCATTTGCAGATTTCAGTCGTATTTCCCTTTTGGTGTTTTATGCAAGTTTTTGTCATTCTTCAAAACAGCAATAACCGACTTCTTAAGGAAGTCGGCTATCTCAATCGTTCTTGATGCAGTAACAGTCAGACACGCACCGACTATGATGCCTCTGGAACGATGTGTGAGATCGTTACCTTTCTTCCGATTTGCTGTGGAACTGACTGCAATATTATTCCCCTACCCGTCTCTCTCTTTAGTGTGGGTGATGATTTGTCTGATGATGAGAAATCATCACGTAAATTTGCATACGTAAACCAAAAGTGAACATGATTTTCATGCATGCGTAAATCTTAATAAAAGTATGCTAAAAAAAAACAGATTCGGTAGGTAGTAAAAAATGACAGAAATAGATTATTTGAAAGAACTACAGATAAATAGAAAAAAAATAAACAAAGAAAAAAAGAACATTGGCAGACCATACACGAAAAGTCGTTTTTATTTAGAAGACTTGTTCGGGCATTTTTAAAATAATTTTTCGGTGTAATGCCTATTGCAAAAACATGTATTTAGAATACGGAATTTGCGTATTAAGAATAAGTTAGTACTTTTCTGGTAAGTGACGCTGAGGTACGATTGAACCGATCTTTTGAAACATTCCGTTACAAGCATTCAGAAGTCAATAAACGAACAACGGGGGGGGGGGGGGGGGGAAGCCCATTTATCAGGTGATCAAATATGGCTGCTTGCCCATTTCTTGTTGTCTTTTATTAGAGTTCACAGAAATTTAGCATTAAGGAGCCTTATTTGTATTCACTGAAGTACTATATCACTCCTGCCCACACACACACACACGACTGTCGTTCTTCTGGAACCGAACACCAACAATACAATGGACCATGACAGTGCGCCCGGCACGCACTGAAAAATGATTCGTTCTACACAAAACACTTTGTTTACATTACTCTGGCTGAAGTCCATTAGAGGACAGGTAATAGGGGCGACGTGTTGTTCTCTTTAATGTGTCCGAAGATGGAACGCAGTTCCCATGACGACTCTCTGAATGACGCTACTTTAGCTGCTAGGATAATGATTTCGCGAAGGGACGTGAACAGAATTCTACAGACGTAATATTTTTCCAGGTTTTATGCATAAAATGGGCACCATCAAGAACAAAATGCTCCAACTAAGACGTGCAGGTTAGCGTTCCTGTCACAGGGCATTTTGAGATATCACGCACAGATCGTTTCGCTTCGAGGATATTTGGTTCGCTTCCAAGAGAAAGATTAACTGCTTATTGCTTTGCTACTTTAGTAATGTCTCAGATGATTCCATGTCTGAATAAATGTTTCGATTAGGAGTTACTTCCCTTTTACACTACACTGCTGCCGAATTATTTGTTAACATTGTAATACAATGTCAGATCTGGATAACAATCTGTTTATTAAAAGTCCGAAATCATACACGATGCAAGTTGCGTCCTGCTAAATACGAAGGTAATTCATTCAACTCTCCAGTGCATGCATCCTTTGGCAAAGTGCCAGGTTGTTGATTTCAAATGAAACCCATCCTCAAAAATTTAATTCGGTGTTTATGAAAGGCATATATAATGTAAAAGCTATGAATCCTATATTTGATAATATGCTACCCACTGAACTGCATTGTAGCAATGCAAGAAGACCCACTCAAAAACGAATTTGTTGACGTTTTGTCTTTTAGCGCTGTTTTGTAGAAAAGTGCACAAATCATTTATATATCTAATGGTTTTGATATTAAAGTTCTCAAACTGCTTCCACATATTTCCATATCGGCTCTTCCCATTTCTGAAATTCATGCATATTGTCTTTTTAAATTTCCCCACGAAGGATCCGTTGTGGTTTTGATCTAAGATTTACATTTTTTTAAAATAGGAATTAGTTTGGTTGTAGCTTTTTAGCTAATGTTGAGAGCACAGCAATGAATACTGTTCTTGTTTGTTATTGTATATTTGTTAGTATTATTGCTAAATAAGAAATTGACATCGTTGCAGATCGCATTTATATCGGTTATCACAAATTAGTACTCTAAAAAATCGCCTATTTCGTTCTTAAAAGTGTTGTTATTGTTATGTGATCAGAAATGAAGACGTTTTGGACGAAGTTAAGCGCATTTCTTGCTGTTGAAACATGCTCAACTTCGAAATGCCACCTGGTAGATGAAAGCACAAACTATTGTTGCCATGGAAATAGGAAACAATAACGTTTCATCCCTGTTATGATGTCGTATCAAACAAAACCTTTTTATTTTACAGACAGGATATGCTTGCTCAAGCTATAGATTTCCAACTGCGAGTTGAGCAAAGCTTGTAAACGAGAGGTAGAAGATCGAGTAATTATAATTATGCACCAACTGCTGTTTTAGTGTACATTTATAAGAGTGAAGATTTCGTGCATCGTAAGGCTAAGTATTTTACAAATCAACACAACACAATACAATATATATATTGTGTGTGTGTGTTCATCATCTTCCACTGACATTCCAGATTTAATATCTAAATAATGACTATTGCATTTTCATTATATTAATATTTTAGGCGAATCCAAAGTGTGAATAAAACATTATGAAATCAATAGAGATAAAAAAAAAAAAGGAAATAAACAGACGGAGATGTGAATTTAGAAAGAAATCTAGAATAAAAAAAAAAAACTACGTAAAAGGCCTTCATCGCATCCTATATATATTCATTAAGGTTATTAGTAATAACCTAAATGATATAAACAATTTGGCCAGGATTACCATGATTACAGAACGTTGATGAGGGTTTAATTACCCTCTGAAAGTGCTGAACAGCCTTACGTCACCCAGCAATCGCTACGGCTAATGATCCAGGGGGGATAGCCTTGAAAATTATTGGAACTAATCAGGTCATAAGAGGACGGCATTATTTATCCTCGGTTCAGATCCAACTACGAGAAGCTATTGTTTTGGACTTAAAAGCTGTCCCATTACTTTAATCGTATTAGCCGGCTACTTCTTTTAGTTGCAATCACTCAGCGGAGATGAGAACCCAATCTCTACAGAACACACGTAGTTCCGGCCGCCGGACTCTAAGTAAGATAAATTTTGTGGTGCCGTTATCGATAGCTAAAACCGCTCCCTAATCTCTTCACAATGTCACTACCAGCAGTTGGGGTGGGCACACAGAGACTGCCAATCTTTCTCTAAACTTTCATAGTAGATCCTGATAAAAGGAACTTTACAGACCACCGTCGTGTGTTTCTGTGTCTGTTTCTTCTTGATAGAAGAAAAGGTTTCTTTTCTATTTTTTTTTTATTGAAAGAAAACAAATGAAAAAAAAAAGTTCCATTTAAGTGTATTGTGCTCAGTTGTTATAGATTTCCTTAGGTCGACAAATAGAGAGGAATTGTGCAACTAGCACATGACCACAACATGTGTCCATCCTCTGGGATTATACTCCTACCGGACTCCACTCGCAGCTATGTGCTTATAGGACTACACGTTGATAGTAGAAAGAAAGACAACAAAAACTACAGATAAGAAAAAAAAAGTGCAGGACGTAGATATAGACATAAAATGGAAGAAAAACAAAGAAATAGAAATTGAATGACTCTCAGAAACAGAGGGAGGAGAGTTAGGAGGATGGACTCACAACTTGTCTTAAAACGTTTGTTAACAGAGGAATCGTGCATATATTTTCTATGTGTGTGTGAGGGGGGGGGATCTTTTCATCGAGCTCTTTATACTAATGGTAGAATGGCAGAAAGAAAAAAGGAGAATATCTTTTCGATATTCATAGCAATTTAATACGATAAAAGCATATGATTTAATATTTAATTAAAAAAATTAAATGATAAGCTTATACGTTCTTAATTATGTATAAAAATTTTAAATTATTCGACAAGTACAATGGATATTTTTCTTTATTTTATATGTCACTCTACTCCTCGTCCCTTGTCTTGCCCCCCCCCCCCCCCATTAGTACTACCGAAATAAATAGTATTTTGGGTCAGTAAGAAACGCGGAATTCATGGTCGTTTAGGTGACTACTTGGATAAAGAATACCGTTTTGCTCGTGAGTCAAACTCGTACTCCTGATGATTCACTACATTATTTTTATTCACCTATTTCCATTCGAAAGCTTTATCAAGGACGGTGACGTCACATGCACACACAAAGTAGGTAAATCATTGCCAAAACAGAAGTCATACGTAATTGCTTCCTCAATTAACAAGTCATGATCACACTTTTGTTTTGAGACAAAAAGAGGGGAGAGAAAGGATTGCTGAAAATGTTTACAAAAAATAAAAAAAAATTTTTAAAAAATTAAAAAATAGCAAGGTATCGAAACACTTGATCATGTTTTTACAGCTTGCTTAAAGCTATTCAAAGAGTTCGAATTCTGATTGTTACATTATGTCGAAATGATTTGTTAATTCAGAAATTTAATCAATTAATTAAAAGAAGAAGAAAAGATAACCGGAGGGGAACTCAATAAGTAAATGCGTTGGGATGAAAGATAGATAAAAACAAAGTAGAACATAAGAAATGAAAAATTAAGATAAATACATGCATAAAAAATGGGTTGTTAACTAGACAGACGGTTGATCAAGTAAGCGGATAAAGAGATATAATGAGGGTAACGAAAGACGGATGCTGCCTAAGAAAGAATAGTGATGAGAAAGATAAAAACGATGGATATGCATGGACCCACAGAAGAAAATAATTAAAAAACAAAACAAAACAGACAGATAAAGAGAACATACACACTGAAAAGAAAAGCGGGGGGCGTCATGGCTATTAACATGCTGATAACTGCAGAAAAAATTATAAAAAAAAAAAAAGACATGACAATAAGATAAACGGAAACAGCAGTATTCCAAGGTTGGGTGGAATTAGGATTTATACAGTGTGAGTAGTTATAAGTAGTTAGGTGATTTTGAGTGGTTGCACATAAAGTAGGCAGACTTTAGCGAAAATGTGTTTAACTCCAGAAAAAGGAGCTAAATACATTTTCGTTTAGATTTGTAAGTCATTCTTGTGAGACCTACTTGTGAGAAATAACACGTGACTGCATTTTGGTGACATTGAGTTCCTCGCCCGCTAAAGAATAGCAACATTAGATTTTAATTCATTGGTTATTGGAAGGTCTTGAAGATTCTAATGACTGTGCTCTACGTGGGTTGTTAATCGAAGAAGAATGTAGTGCACCATTATCAGCAAATTAGTCAAAAAAGTAGGTAATTTATGTATAGGAGGAAGATAGAGGATGAAAATAGTACGCTGGGGATACTCCAGCATTGGTGGAGAAATCTGAGGAGAGAAAACCATCCACTATTACATGAAGCAGAAAAGTAGGGAAGAATTAGGGAGGCGGGCCACAAGAAGGTGGTTTGCTGGACAAATCGAACTCGTTAATTTCTACAAAACGTTCCATAGTTTGTATCCAAAGGTGGATGCTGATAATTAAAAGATCGGCTATCGACTGAGAGTAGCAAAATCCATATTGCTGATTACTAATTAGTTGGTGGGCTTACATGTGATGAAGAAGTTGGTTTTTGCGAACTTTCTCCATGATTTTTAAGAGGACTGAAGTAAGAGCAACTGGACGAGAGTTTATTGAACTTCTTATCATTTCTTACTGCTATATACATGGCTCAAAAATCATATTTATTTGCTGAATTTTTTCATAAAATTACAATCGTTAAAAAGTTCTCCAAATAAAAGATGCAACAGACATCAAGACAGACGAAATGTACCTTGAAGTGTTTCCTTTATCTACACTACGATTGTCTATTGAGACTTGGTGTTTGTTCAGCATATCATATCGTACTCTAAGGAAGTCAGTTTATTGAGATCACAAGAAAATACTACTAGTCAAAAGAGAATAACTTAATTATTATTCTTTGGAAATTTTTATTTTATTTATTTTTTTTAAAGAGTCACCTTCGTTCACTTATATCAAGGCCTTAACAAGGCTACTTCACGTTAGAAAGTGCATATACACAACCTAACGATGGAAATGATAAACTTTCGATTTCCATTACTCGTGCATTTACATCACAATGTAAAGACCGTACAGGTGGAGAGAAAGGTTACACAATTCTTCTCTGTTTCTAAATCGAACAAATGGAAACTAACCCGGAAGAAGTGGGAGATTTTTCTGATAATAAACAAATCTAATATTAGGAAGTGACAACTTTACAAGGTTAAAAGTAATGTGTAATCACTGTTTTCGGGGAAGCAGTAGGAAAACAAGGTTATGTAAGGGGAGAGGGGGAGGAGAGTATTGGACTACGTTAAGAGTACAAAGTAGGTCAAGGAACCCCCCAAAAGCAAGCGGTTAGATTATTATTATGACTTGCAGGCGAACTGCCAAAGCAACTATAAACTGTAGACTGTCATCAGCAAATGTAATATCGCAACAAATTTGAACATTAATGCTAACAAAAGCTGTCAACAATGGTTTGGTTTCCATGGAAAATGCGCAATCATCGCATCCATTTGAAAAGTATTGTTATAGCTTTATTCTTCTAACTTCTCTTAGAATAGAAGTCTACACTTAAACGTAAGGGAAAAAAAAACAACTTTGTTCGTTCATAACAGGGCAGTTTTTTTTTTTTTTTTTTTAAATATTGCAAACGATATTTGTCGTTGACTCGATCTATTTACCAAAAGCAGAGCAACCCTTTTGTATTAAATTGCGTCGACACTGATTAACATTTACGGACATCACGACCTCCGCGTGTTGAGTTACTTTTGGCACCCTGGGCAAATTAATGAGGTATTTATAATTTTTGCTAATGACACCGTAATTATCTAATCAGGTTAAACTGCATAAAATTGGATTTTAATGGTTAGAAGCTATCGCATGCAGGTTTCTATGTATAGTGTTAATTGATTTCTGATTAATGCGCTTTGGATTAAGAAGCAAATATTCGTTAGAAAGAATAAGCAAGTGTTACCAGAGTTTTAACTGAAAATCGTCGGTTAATATTTTAATTGGAACTTCTACACCGTCAATCGTATACCATAGGAGGGAAGTCTCGTAGATTCCTTCAATTTTAAAAGTGAAGACGATAGCATTTTGTTCTCAAACTAAATATCTTTACCTTATTTAATCGAATTCATTTTTTCTTTCTATTGTCCTTCTAATGACGTTCATCATTCTGAACTTTTTGCTTTCTTTCCCTTTCTTGAAATCTTCATTTCTCGTAAGACTTTTCGGACTTGCGAAGAAGTGATCTTGGCGATCCAATGATTTTCCCTCCAACTAGATTTAAATTTTTTTTTTTAAATTCAATACATCTTCTAAGGAGACCGAAGATGTATTCTTCTAGAGTGTACACAATTGAGATCATAATTTAATGTTGAATGTTTTTTACTATAAGGGCATACGGTACTCTAAACTTTGTTGCTTGCCATTATAAAATCCATACGATATGGTATTTAATTTATATTTAAATTTCCTTAGTTGGATTATAGCTTCCCATCTTCTGGTTCAACTTTACATTGATCTCATCACCAAAACAATTCTTATAAGTATGGAAAATTCATTCCTTTCCTGGGGCACTTAAAATTTTTGTTTCTCATCTAAGCCTTGGTTCTCAAAAAGGTATCAAGGCTGCCTAGAAAAGAGAATCAAACATGATCGCAATTAGCATTCTGAAATTTCCAATACGTCTGATATTAAAGTACACCATAGTTGTTAAAAAAAAGTTAGCAGCACAATGAAAACAGTTTTTTAAAGGTGAAACTTGCATTATGTTGATTATTCTTGTTAATCAACTAGTAACGCTAATTATCAGCCAAAATGTTTGACTAGTTCCGCTTTCGCCCTTTTGCATTCGAATGGTTTTAGAGGAATCATTATGAATTAAAAAAAACTTCTAATTTTTTTTACTTTTTCTCTAACTCTTGCACAGGGAATCAGAAAATGTCTTCCTATCATTTCAAAACTCTGCATATTCAGTCCCCTTTTCATTTCCCACTTGAAAAAATTAGGAGAATCGGTTCTCCAAAAATATCTGAAACAAATAGATAAATAAATAAATAATAATCTCCCAACACTTTTCGGATTATTCTGAAGGCATACTGCTAAGTTGATTCTTTTTCCGACTCTTCTACTACCTCAGGTAATTTATACGCAAGAATGCAAATAAACCCATCCTTGAAGTAATGAGGAAATTCATTAACATTTAATTGTGTATTACACGGAAATGTCTCAACTAATACAAGATTACTGGTACATAATTCATGTCCCACGATTCACAATGGGTTTTCTCCTCATCCATCTTTCTCCTCCTTCCTCCTCATCCATATCATCCATCTTTGACAAAATACCATGGCAAAGTTTTCTAGAGCTCAAGTACTCTCGCTGTCGTTAAGGCATTGGTAGGACGGCATCTTTAAATAAGCTCTCATTTTATAGTTTGTTTTCTATCTCATTTTAAAATTCTGATTTTAGTTTTCTCTTTTTTTTTTTAATTCTCAAATTTGTAATTACTTGCGAGTGTATCACATTTTTTAAACAATCTCACATAAAGAGGCTACGAAACCTATAGCAGCACATCAGTGCCGTGCGAGTGGTGGTTGGATAAATCCGGATTTGAATCTCATCTAAAAGGGAAGGAACGTTGAGGGCGTTTCAACTGAGGATAAGTTCTTTTTTCCTTCCCCTTCTGTAAAACATAGACAGGTCGGACCTATAAATACTTCATGACCTTGAACCAGTTAATACTAAACAACCATATCCACAGGATATGGTTGTTTAATATTAACGACCATTCTCCAGTCTAGTCAACTGTAAATCCAATTCACAATTCATATTACATAAAAATAGTAAGTAGGTTGATTAAAGATCCATCCTCACCAATTCACTACAACAGTGCTTCCCAAACTTCTGGATGTCAGGACCCCCCCTTTGTAAAAATTAAAATATTTCACGGCCCCCCCTTGAAAAAAATCGTAATAGAGAGATATATTGTAATTAAAATGAAAAGCCAAACGGCTAGTTTTCTGGCAACTTAATAGAAATTAAGCGGATAAAAATCCTATGTTGTTATATAGCCAGTAAGTGAAACTTAAGATCTACGATCTATATGAGTTTTAATGCCGAAAAACTATCGGCGAAGGCAATTCGAAGCAAAGGTGGAGCAAGATCCCTCACTGTTCTTGATATTCTCTCATAATGTAAAACACAGCTCCCAAAACTAGCCGTTTGGCTTTTCATTTTAATTACAAAATACAAGCACACCTTTATGGCATTCGTATAGTGCAGTGCTTCCCAAACTTCTGGATGTCAGGGCCCCCTTTGCAAAAATTAAAATATTTCACGGCCCCCCCTAGAAAAAAAATCGTAATAGAGAGATATATTAGTATAATATTTATTGTATTTATATTCAATACAAAACGTACACAGCGAATATTGCAAAAATCAAATGCATATATTACATTTTTTACCTCTTACCGTTTGGTTCTTAAGACGATGCGGACTGTTCTGGTAATATTAAAATTATGAAATACTGTCCTTTTTTTTTTTTGAGTCTTTTTCTGCTTCTTCTGATTGTTCGCGGGAATTTTTTTTTATTTTTTATCAGTCACTTATCCATCTCAGGATTAAATTTTTTAACGTAGAATAGATCAAATAATATCACCACTTACCGATACTGGCACACCTCAGACTGATAACATGAAATTAGTGAATATTACCTGAATAAGGGAATCCCCCCCCCAGACCAGGAACATTTTTCTCTTTTGTGACTTTTCTCCCCTTTAAGGTAATTAAGCCTAACGCGAAACAGACAGCAAAGGCAGGTTATTAAAACTTGCATATGATTGGTGCGGTATTAACAAAAGATCGCGCGACCGAAAGATAAAAGCACAGCTGACAATTGAGTTGAAATGCTAACTCTCTTCAACCGAATTCCATATGTGAAACTGCCATAACATTCATTATATATATATATATTACTGAATTTTAACACGTTCGGTTGAATTTTATTGCTGCCTTGGGAAATCGAACTCACACACATCTAACTAATAACAATAGTTTTTAGTTAGATAGTGTGTTTGCCCATGCAACATATGGTTTTGTTTCAGTCTATACAGCATAGTTTCTGTATGAGGGGACATGTGATTCATTAATTAGTGTCGTTTTTATCTTAGTTTTCTCTAATTGCACTATTTGTTGAGAAATACAGGGTGTTCGGGATAAATTTGACATATTTATAATTAATTATATTTTTCCGTAAGTTACATGTATTAACACACACTTCTCTTCATTTAAAAGTTTGGACCCTTCTTCATTCATATACAAGATGTCAGAAAGGATGGATAGCTGGAACCCACCTGAATCATGGAAGAGAATAACTTGTATCATGATGATTCGTGCCCGCCATCAAAATAAGGATATTACGACTGCTGCCCAATGCTCCCTGAATACAGTAAAAACAATCAGGCATGAACTAGAGACTTGCAATGGTGACTACGAGGATGTAGCAAGAAGAAAGATCCCTAGCAGACGATCTGATTGCGTTCGTACAGCAGAATTCCTCGCAAATCTGCAGGAACAGGTGTTGAAGAACCCTGGCATTGGAATTCGGGCTTTGTTCGTGGAGTTGCTAACTGTAGTCAAGCCCTGGATAACAAGGGTAGCCAATGGTAGGCCATATGTATGGCAGCAGGATTCGGCCCCTTGCCACACCTCTGGGAAAAGTCAAAAATGGTTGTCTGAAAATTTCTACGACTTCACCAGTCCAAATGTTTGGCCTCCAAACTCCCCAGACCTTAACCCCATGGATTATTTTGTATGGGGCGCAGTTGAAAAAGACACCAATCGCACTTCCAGTAATACAAAAGCCCAGTTAATGGATAAAATTAAAACAGTTTTTGCGGCCCTTCCCAGGGAGACTGTAGCATCAGCTTGTTCGAGGTTCCGAAGCAGAATTGAAGCTGTGATCGATGCTAATGGTGGTTATTTTGAGTAAATCTTGTTGATAGTATTGTAATTAACTCTGCCTGTAATGTTTTTTTGTCAATTCATTAAATTTAATAGATACAAAGAAGATTTTCTTTTTCCTTACGAAACTGTCAAATTTATCCCGAACACCCTGTATATTACACAGACTCCTCATATCTTATTCACTGGCATAATAAAAGTACTTGTTTTTATTGCCTCTGCAGTATAGCGGCTGTTAGGGAGGGCATGTCTTTACCACTGCAAGGGAGTTACTATCTCCCCACGCGAACTTGTTTAAGCTTTTTTTCATGTGTGAAGTATATGCAAAACTTTTATTGGCAACAGAAAACTAGCTCGGATGAGAGTGAAAATATAAAACGAGTTTTGATATGTATATAAAGTCAATATCAACAGTCCCTGATTACGAAAGCGTGATGAAAGGGACGGGAAGATTTGGAGCTTCCCTGGAGAGCATTCGAAGTAAATACAATTAACCACTGCTTTGAAATGAAACATATGAATAAGCAATATTTACTAATATTCGTTAAGCACCGAAATACGCAGGAAACAAAGTTTGTGAACCAACACCAATGTGTGATTTTTTCCATTAAAATATAAAAAATAACAAAAAAGAAATAATAAAAGTTAGATACGTTTCTTTTAAGATAAGAAAAATCTACTTAGTCTTAAAACATTTTAAATTTGTTTTCATTATTTCACGGCCTCCCTCAACAAAACCTACGGCCCTTAAGGGGGCCGCGGCCCACAGTTTGGGAAGCGCTGCACTACAACACTCAAAATCATTCAATCAGACATTCAGTTACATGCATTTCTGCAAACACTTCCGTGGCCTTCAGAAACTGGGATGAGTAATTCTCTCACTTTCCCTTAAATCCGTTAGGGCACATACAGTAACCCCTATAATCCATTCAAATTCAGGAAACTCACAAAAGGCCTTCCTTCTCTTCGTTCATCCTTTGGAAAGAAGAGCCTTCCTAAAAAGTGCAGGCCTGCAAATAATCCCAATCCAATGTCAGCATAGTTCTCCATTCCTCTCGATCCACTGTACTTTTCATGATTCATTTTTTTTGTACTTTTCATAATCCAATCTTAGGAGTATTACGAAAAGTGATGTTAGAGCACTTTATTTTATTTTTATTCGAAGATAAAATTTTCTTTATTATTTTTTTTCCCAATGGTGATAACATCGGGAAGTTTTGCATAAACAATCTCAATAAATAATAGTAAAACTGTCTAGAAATAAATTAAATAGAAACTTGTTTCTCTTTCAAGGAAAGGTGTATTTGCCACACAGACATGCAATACCGTTTTTTTTTATAGGGGAAAAAAGATCTTGTGTTGTGTACAAGTAACACCAGCAGGTGTGGTTTTGTAATTAGTATAACTTGTTCGTTCGGTCATGATGAAAGATTTTGGGCATCATCCCTGCTAGTAAAGATTCATGAAATAATCGTATTATAGATAAGTTTCACCTGATCTAACAGAGTGAAATTGGTTTTTTTAGATATATGGTGTGGTTTAATCCTTAGCTAGCTGTCCTGTGATCGAAGCAACAGTGCTCACGTGGACCACCTTTGCTTCCAGTGCTCCTAAAATGGTTTGTATAATGATGGAGGTCAAGAAAAAAAAAAAAAAAGTTAATTTAACTCAAAACTCAACAATGCTTCTGTAAACTTCCAATATAAATTCTAACAAAGACAAAAACTTTTCATATCACCACGCGTTTCTGTGTTTGTTTTTCTTGATAAAAGGAAATGCCTTTATTACTGCAAGTTTCGAAACAACAAAAAAAAAATGTTCAATGCATTAAAATGCATCGTGTGCAGTTTGCATAGAAAATTATCCTTGAGAGAATGAGCAGTTCTTTCGGGTGAGGCAAGCAGAGTTCTAGTTGAGCACCATTGCTCAACTAGAACTCTGCTTGCTGTGTGGTTATAGGTATATATACAAATAGAAGAATAGATGGATGGAAAGATAAGAAGAAAGATTAAGGATAAGTAAAATACGATTCAGTAAATAGAAAAATATGGAAATAGAAAAACGAAAGAGAGAAACACAAGAAAGGCACTATTATTTATTTGCATTTCTGGAATATAGAACAACTTTCGCTGTGTAAATATTTCGCTGCCATGTGTGACACCTAGCGGCGAATAAGAAACCGAAAAAAAAAAGATTCAATATTAATAAGAGATGGCAGAAGCTGATAACGAATGCCCTGCAAGAGATGTTTGTTATATTCTGTATACTTCCTGTAAAAAACAAAGGAACGATATAAGAGAATTTCTTACCAACGTATGGAATAAAAAAAAAAAGGAAAAAACAGTAGACAAGAAAAAGGAGTGCCGCAACAGTTAGGTCAGCGAGGCCGACTAATTTCCGTTTACAAAGTGGAAAGTAACGATTTTTCGCGGTGAGTGTTTTCTTTCTCCTGTCAGCAAAGACAAATATCTTGTGGTCTTCACCATCTCTTCAGTAGAGTAAGGTTTTCTTTCCTATGCTCTTATCCGTCCCATAATTTTCCCGTTTGGATAATCGCGCCCCCTACCGGAGAGAGTAAACAACTGCAACTTTAGGAATACAAATGGACCGCAAAAAAGAATGTACACTCCTCGAGAGAAAAAAAAAAGAAAGGAAAAGTGCTCATCGCGTGCCAGATCCACTCACCAGATGTTCCAGAAACTTGCGCTAAGGATATATATATCAGTATAAAAGTGTGAAGAGACACGCTTCATTAGCAATCGGTGTAAGGTCCGATTTAGTTTCAATGAACAGCGTGAATAACATGCACGTTAAGTTTCGTTAAGAATTATTTAAAGCAAAAGAGAGATTCCAATGGCTAACAACCGTTTATAAGAGATCTACATGAAAAGAATGTGCACATTTATGAGAAAATTAATCATGTCATTCGGTATCTCGGGTAAAAGAACTGTTCCTGAATGATATATGAACAGTGCCTGCCTATCTGAAGTAGAATCTAAACTAATACACAAATTATAAATTGAATGACAGTAAAAAATAATTTTATACCTCATCAGTGTAATATTTCACTAATTATTCGACACAGTTACATGGTTGATGCTCTATTAACTCTTTTAAATAAGTCAAAGAAATCCAAAGGAACAGATGTAGAATAAAACTAAGTACTCTATACACTAAGTTGTCAAAAGTATCTCGACGGTAGAGGTTTATTTCTAATTGATCTTCTTGCTATTCTCCGTGTGGGTGAGATAACACTAATGAAATTAGTGTTATCAAATCGCAGTGTTGTCTTTTTTCTCATTAGACAGATTCTAAGTTCACTTACCCTTACCTGTTATTAATAATGCCCCCCCCCCATACTGTCAAACAAGATCAGATCTTGTTTCTTTGGCTGACACACACACACACACCTCTAGTCTTTCCTGGTAACAACGTGTGCCGCCATAGACCCCCCCCCCCTTTTGCCTCCAATAAATAAGGTGTACTTTTACACTCATTACTTCTCTCCTACTTCTCTGTATAACTCCAAACACTCGTGATTAAGAATTAGAATCTAAAGTCCCTTCACTTAGAGTAGAGTATTAAAACGTCACTAAAAATTCTTAATGTTATCCGAAAGAAGACAATCCGTTTAATATATGATCTCTCTCTCTCTCTCTCTCTCACACACACACACACACACACACACACACACACACACACACACACACACACACACACACACACACACACACACACACACACACACACACACACACACACACACACACACACACCAAAGATGTTATTCCTATATCATCAGTATTCATCATAATAAATAACCACATCCATCACTTACCGGAATGTTCATTTTGAACACATTCGTGAAGACTGTTCAAGACGGAAACGAGGAGGAAGGGAATTCTTGTTGTAAGAGGTGTCATTTTTGAACAAATTGGACATTTCTTGCTTGGATCAGCTTTGGACTGTAAAGATTGAGTATTCAAAATGTTTATGCTAAATCTGCATATTTCAGGCACTCAAACTAAATCTCATGGCAGGATTTAATCAGGATTAATTACTAATTTGAACAGTGAGCAAGATGCCATAGTAAGAACAAGTGTTATATTAATTGATTGGCTCTAGTTAGGCGAGGATGCATGCTTTCTGCACACCCGTTCGGTGCTTATGTCGAGGAAATAGTGCATGTAACACTGGATGAGCTGAAAACAGGAATTAGAATAGATGCAGACGGTCAGCAAACTGAGATATACTAATGATACAGCAGTTCTCTTGACGAGTTAATGAGGACAAACTCAACTTCATCAGGACAAAGAATAAGGTTTTTGAAGGAAATATAGACAGGGAAGGTCCTGAAAAACAAGCGAACACAAATGAGCACAAATGTGAGTACCATTATTGATGTGAAGAATTGCTGTTCAGATGACACTAGAAGAAGATTATGAATGGCCGGAACAACAGTCAGAAACTTACTGTACCTAAAGTGTGGAAGGACAGATTTAACACTATAGGAACAAAGTTGAGGATCCTAGATGCAGTGGTATTTTTCAGTAGCTACTTATGGATGCAAAACTTGGAACCTAAAGAAGTCTGATAGGAAAAGGATAGGTGTTTTTGATATGTGGTGTTAGGGAAGACTGTGGATCTCAAACTAAAAGGCGAACAAATGGATGGATCCTATAAATAATCGGTAGAACTTTTAGACACCTTAATTAAGAGCTCTGACAGAAGAAAGCTGAAATACTTTGAACGTATAAAAAAAGAATGGAAGGAGGACCTCTCAAAGAAGAGTAATAGTGGGTCAAGTTGCTAAAAAAAAGAGAAAGTGGTGAACGGTGCATGAACTGGACCGATGATGTGTCTGGAATGACTGATTTTCGGAGAGTTTAAGATTCAAGAATTCGTGTAGCACATCACCGAAGTGATTCAACAGGATCTGCTATTGTAATGAAATTATGGGATGGTGGTTGGGAGTGCATTGTCGAAATCTTGCATCTAGTGGAAGAAAGATGAAAGAATATATAATGAATTATTTTAATTAATTTTATCCAAGTAATACTTATAATTAACATGAATAAAAAGTACGGCTTTCCAACATCAGCGCGCGCGCACCTTTGACATCAATAGCCGCCTTCCGAAAATGTTTAGCGAATTTCAGCTAGTTATATCAAATCTTATTTGTCTTTGAGTTATTCTGACTTTACATGTCAGAATATATCAATAGTCAAAAATAATCACATCAATAAAAGCAAGAGTGCGCAGAAGCACTGCGCAAGTCGCCTGAGTTGAATTCAAATGGCAGAAGGTGAAGAATTGTGTACTTTTCACCTTCTGCCATTTGAATTCAACTCAGGCGACTTGCGCAGTGCTTCTGCGCACTCTTGCTTTTATTGATGTGATTATTTTTGATTATTGATATATTCTGACATGTAAAGTCAGAATATATCAATAGTCTATATAATAAATACAAACGTCTACAAGAATACCGCATATCAATGGGACCAGATAACTAGTATTACTATTATCTGTTGCGTACTTCAATCCAAATGAATCAACGAACTGTCTGAAGATATCTTTTTCTTTCTGTCGAAGATAGCTTGATATAAAACCTCGGGGGACATTTATTAGCGCACATATTGAAATGATTAGGCTATTTCACTTTGAAAAGAGCTCAATATTTGAAAGCAGTAAAACAGCAAACATGCATCCCAAGGAGAAAGGGGGGGGAGAGAATCAGTATTTCCCCTGCAGGTCTCTCTCTTTCTGTTTTCTCTCTTACGACGTTGGAGCAAAGAAACTGAAATGAAATGCATAAATCTTGACGGTGTCACCATAAATACAACATAAATTCTCCCAAGATGGGCAATTTTATTAGATGCTGTTCATACAATATTAAATATCACCTTCATCTCATCCTACCATGTAATCACATAAAAGGGCCTCTCTCTCTCTCTCTCTCTCTCTGTCCATCTCTTTTCTAATGCTATTACTACAAAGATTGAATCGTGGGCTGGTTATCTTTCCTATCAAATAGCTATTCCGCCTGTTATTGATCGTTGCATAAATTCAGACAAAAGACGCATTTGCGAAATTAAGAATAGTTAGAGACACTATAACGTTGTTACAGCAGAGAGAAAGAGAGAGAGAGAGAATTTTTGTGATTTCTTCAATCTGCATGACTGAGTAAAAAATGCTAATAAATGTTTCGCTGCTGCGAGTCTGTACAATAATTCCTCAGCATGACGATTAAGAAAGATAAAATTTGTCTTTATTGTGTTTTTTAACATTTCTTTGCCTCTGATTTTCTAAGACTTTTATCATAATTATCCTCGTTCATTTTTAACGTAATTGCCTTCAATTTTATTATGATAATGCTCTTGTATGGAAATAATAAATATTCCACATCTGACATTTATAAAAGGACTTCACTTTTGTCCTTTAGAGTAAGACAAAACAAAACAGAGCACAGAATTTTTTTTTTGTCACAGAAGGAAGGGTATTTCTTTCCGTTTCAAAAAAAAATAAAATAAAATAAAATAAAATAAAAATAAATAAAAATAAAAATAATGAAGTTATTCCTCATTACTTCATTCTAGAAATGGAGTCATATATTAAATGCATTTTTTTAAACGTTCTTATAAAATACAGCACGAATGTGTGTGTGTGTGTGTGTGTGTGTGTGTGTGTGTGTGTGTGTGTGTGTGTGTGTGTGTGTGTGTGTGTGTGTGTGATTAGTATTAATAATCCTCGATCGGTTTGATTAGAAAATAAGATGGATTAGCAGTAATGCATAAAACTGTCTCGTTGATGATTAAGGTAGTGCGAATGTGTTATTATATTCATCTCGATCTACCTGTTTTTCACTGGGATTTATTATTTTTTTTTGGGGGGGGGGATGAAAACCGATCATCTCCATTTAAAACTAGTGAAACTAGCTTCGAAAGCTCTAAAAAAATTCTTAATTTAGTACGGAATTCGAATTCAGCCCCTTCCTCCCAATTCGGTCTAGATCAGTGGTCGCCAAAGTGGTCGATATCAACCCTCAGGGGTCGATATAACATTGTTAGGGGTCGATTCGGGCTCAGGGGTCGATAGAAAAATATAAGACATCATTGTACGGGTAATATTTAATTCGGTTAACTTGGATTACCTCCATCCTGAATGACAACGCAATTAAGAGTGAATCGTGGGAACAGTGACATGAATAGGACCTGTAAGATGGAGCAAGGTCATGAAAATAGTTACGGAAGCCAATCAAGTAGGCCAAAATAACGTATTTACCAATAAACGGATGTCGGTGGTTCCCGTCCGGCAACGAAGCACACGCTTCACATTGACAACGTTAGTGAATTGTATACTAAGTTAATAAAAGTCTTATTTTCATATATGTAAGGAAGATTGTATTATTATTATTTTGTTATCTAAATTAAATTTTATATTTTATATATTATTTATCCCTCCTATCAAATATGCAATGTTAAGAAGGACGTCAAAAACAAAAACGTATCCCTTTGACGTTAAGCCAATATAATAATATATACCATATTATACATACAAAAAACACTGTAACTAAAAATCTAAAAACTCGCATCTTTTTTTCTTGTCCTATTATAATTACGTAATAGTAAAATAGAGGGGGTCGATAAAAAGTCAAGAATCTCTTGAAGGGATCGACGGGTCAAAGAAGTTTGGCGACCCCTGGTCTAGATGAATGAGTGGAGAGCGCTTCCACTTTGCGATCAATGTGTGGCTCCAATTGCTACCGTGATTTAGACGTTTGTGCATGCCAGCAGATGATTTTCATCATCCACGAATATATTGCAGAACTCAAATGATTTGAAAAGTACTGGTTCGTCTCTATTGTAGGGTCACCGGAATATGTAATCCTGATAACGCTGATACTTGATGGATTTTGGCTCCAGCCTTAAACAGTCTTGTCGAAGTCCTTCCTTACCGTGTGATGGTACAGTAGCCGTGAGTTCCCCCCTTTTTTTTTCCGGGGAGGATACGGCACCATCTAGTCCCCCCAAATTTCATCCGGGCTCCGGAATCGGCACAGGCTGACGAATCAGGCCTGTGGCTGGGTCAGTATTCCTGGCCGTATTCCGTGTGTTCACGAGGCCGGTTTGCCTGCTTGCGGGATGAAAAACCCCAGATAAACTAAGGGGAGAAAAACCCTGCTGTCCACGCCCAAGACCGGTTAACTAACTTGGCTATAGCTGAGGAAGATCCTTAAGTTCCTCGCGTCGTCGACGGGAATCGAACCTAGGACACACCTTCCCCAGGCATATGATTGCGAAGCGCATACCCACTAGGCTAACCGCACGGACCTTGTCGAAGTAATAAATGCTGGTCGAAGGAATAACAGTTACACAAGACAGGAAAGCTATAGTTACGATTAGGAACGAAGAAGGAATCCGTTTTTGTTTTTGTTTTTTCTTGAACAGGCTGCAGGTTGTAGTCCTTGAGGAAAACTAGAGGGAGAATAGGTGGAAAAGAAAAGAAAAGAAAGAAAAATGGATCAGGTGAATCAGAAGTGATTGTGAATATTAGCTTGGTGATAGTGTCCACTTATTATCTTCCTGTGAAGCATAAGCTTGTTTTATCTTCACCAAGTTGCCTATTCTTGTTTAAAGAATGGATTTTTGTTTCTATTATTCATGCGTGTAGTAAACTGGTCCCTGAAAAAGTACCGAAAAATTTATTGAATACTCTATCCCAGGGGTCGCCAAACTTCTTTGATCGCCGACCCCTTCAAGAGTTTCTTGACTTTTTATCGACCCCCTCTATTTTACTATTACGTAATTATAACAGGATAAGCAAAAAAAGACGCTTGTTGGTAAATACGTCATTTTGGCCTACTCTGGCCTTCGTAACTATTTTCATGACCTTGCTTCATCTTACAGGTCCTATTCATGTCGCTGTTCCCACGATTCACTCTTAATTGCGTTGTCATTCAGGATGGAGGTAATCCAAGTTAACCGAATTAAATATTACTCGTACAATGATGTCTTATATATTTCTATCGACCCCTGAGCCCGAATCGACTCCTAACAATGTTATATCGACCCCCAGGGGTCGATATCGACCACTTTGGCCACCACTGCTCTATCCTATAAAGTATTCAATAAAATTGTGGCAGAGTTAGCAAGGGAGATAATTTATCTTTAGCCAAACTGAGCTAAATTGCTTTATATACATAAAATGTGTTCTGACCGTTATTCTAATTTACCTTTTATCTTTTTAAGCAATGTTTTTTAAAGCATTAAAATTAAAATTTAATTTTAATACTTTTAATAATTTAATTTATCTTACAAAGTGTTAGAATTAAATATCAAAAAATACTTAATTCTACTAAGCTAGGTATTGGAAAACATTTGTTTTCTTCTGTAAGGTAAAGTGAACGTCACTTTTATTAAATGTATCGCAAAAACAAATTTTATTTTTTTTAATTTCTTAATTTTTAAATTTTTAAAAATTAAAAATTTTATTAAAAAAATTTTTTTTTGTCTCTGGTTAATTTTATTCGACTGAAATCTGAATATTATTCAGGTTATCGTAAAATGTGAGTCAGTCGGGTGATATAGTTGTAGTTATTTAGTTTAACTTATCGAACTAACTTCGTCTCCTCTTTCATTCCGCCCACCTCTGAAACAATCTTCCTATATTTTTCCAAGGGCCCCGACCCTAAAGCTGCTCAAAAACTCCATTAAGAGATTCCTTTTTTCCTCTTAACCTCGAATCACTTGCTCACAAACACTTTCGTGATTGTGTTATAGGGGTTTTGAGCCCCTTATGTGTAATAAATAAATATATCTCAGCAATAATAGAGTTACAAAGATTATATCCGGATTATGGGATTTAGATTATGAGGACAGATTGCAAGTACTTGGATTACAGACTCTGGTTAACAGGAGAAAGAGAGGTAGAGATCTATAAACTTTTGAATGAGTGTTATAGCATTTCAAATGATGAAATTTTTCGTTATATGGAAGGCGGGGAGAGAACACGGGGGCATCTATGGAAGTTAAGGTTGTTCTCAGTCAAGAAAGGGGTAAGAGCTAGGTTTTTCTCCCAGAGAGCAGTGAGTGAGTGAGTGGAATAATTTGCCCTTAGGAGCAGTGAGTGCATCTAGTGTAAATGAATTTAAGGGAAGGTATTATTAGCTGGGTTGGGTAATTTACAGTTTCCCTCGATGAGTCCTTGACTCTCTGGAGGTCTCAGATAATAATAATAATAATAATTTAATTTTGCTAAATGCCAATAATTTCCTGAAATAATCCATAAGAATATTTTCGTTTAAAGAGTTTAGATTTTTAATTACATAGGTCAACCAATTAAACCTTAATTATTTTAAATCATTAACGAATTCTAAAGAATTATATTTACTTCTATGACTACAACTAGATTATAAGACCAAAACTGATAAACTTGAAAAATTATGTTTACGTGCCAGAATTTATACAGTTAATGATCAAGGAATATATTCAATGGGAACGTCAAATGTGTATTTAATTATCGCAACTATATCAAAAGTAGAATTCCCGAATGAGTAAATTTCAGACGTGTGTGAGAAAGGGATTATTTGGTAACGTTTTGTCTTCATTCATGTTAAAGAGAAGGGAGACAGCTGAATATTTCGGTGAGTCCAAGCAGTTGAATGCTAATGGCATTGGGGTATGTGAACAGCTTGGCGCTGTATTATCAGTTACATGTGTCCATAATGGAACATGCAAATATATATCCACTACAAAAATTGAACCTCGTTCACTGTATACGTCGGCCTAATCTACATGACTAAGCTACCGTAAGCGACCTTTGATCTTTCCCAAGGAATGAAGTCTCTTTGTCACACAAAACGAATTCGGGCATTAAAAAAAAATAATAATAAAAAGAAAGCACTACGTATCATTATCCCATCAGTGCACACGAATGCCACGTGCCTTGTCCTTCTCCCTTCCTCCCCCTCCCACCTCGTCCAACGAAAGCTTCGTTCCATCCACAAAGAGCGAGAGAATAGGTGGAGGATGTAACACACGGAGAGCGTGTGTCATGAGGTCAGACAGGTGCTGATATGAGTTCTGAGTGAGTGTGTGTGCTTCAAAGACGAGGAGTTCACAGGACGTGATTGAAGACAGGTGTTAGACGAGAAGGAGGACGCTCGTTGGGTGGGGTGGGGTGATAGAGAGAGAGATGACAGGTGGCTCGAGGTGGTGACCAAGGACACTCTTCAAGCTTGTGAGTATTCATCCATGCACTGAAACGGCACAGCTTTAAAGCTTATGAAAATCACCCCCAGATGTCGCGTGCTTATGGAGGTGCAGTTTTCATGAATTGATTTGTAATTTAAATCACTTAAACAGTAAATGATTTATTTGAAACATACGACGCTTTACGTATTAACACAACAAACACGGAAATAAAATCATTATGGTAATAAACAAAATTTTAAAGTGTAATTTTAAAATAAACGAATATTTAAAAATTATTTAAGCATTTATATTGAGTTATTTACGCTTAATAAATTTATCTGTTCAAGTACGAGATGCAACAATTAATGGTTGTTAACTTCGGGCCAGTTTATCATTAAAAGTGATGGATTCCAGGTTACCTGTAAAGTCCATTTTAACCTCCCCTTTTCGTATCCCAACCTTTCACTTGACCATCTGCTATCCCTCACACACTGGCCATTAATCAGCATTCCATTCGTTCATTAATCTTTAAATACGAAGATGTATTCTGCTAAGATTATGGTTATTGGGAAACAGCAGATAATACGAACTTTTAGATTGGTGAAGATTAATAATTCAGCCTCTGCCGAGAAGTCCTGTGTGCTGTTAATTGAGCATTTTCTGCGAAGCTTAGGAAGAGTACATCAAGATTTGTTTAAAATCACCATCATTTAATAGTTCATACTGAAAGGCATATAAACATTTAACAAGCCACTATCGACAGCACTGGCTATAAACAGATTGATTTTAACAGCAACATGGCGAATAGCTCAATTAGTAAACGTATCTAAATATTTCAGTATGAACAACGAGAATAAAATCTATACGATGAAATAACCAAGGAATTAACACCTTAACAAATAGGTTTTAACGTTTATGTACCGAGAATTTTTGTTCAGCCGAATATCTTTGACAATGTGATATTTTTGTACCACGTGTTTCGTTCTTACTAGCAAAAAAAAAAAAAAAAAAAAAAAAAAAAACAATAAATAAAAATAAACTAGAAAAGAGAAAGTTCCTTCATGAAAGATGAAATATCATCCTACTGGAAATCGTTATGTGTTTTTAAGAGTAGCGATGCAGCTAAGTACACGCTACATAAAAAATAGCAAAAAAAAAAATGCGCTAAAGAAAGTCCGAAGGGGGTGGCTCTTTGTGAACATTAATCAGAGCAGAGTTATGACACCCCGTTAACATAAATCGTGTAAATGTCTCATCCTTTTCTCATATCTGACTGCGCCCAAATTACCAGTTGTTCAGCATTAAGAGCACAAGAACAGTACCATAGATGGACTCTATGGAACAAACAAACAAAAAAAAAAGAAAAAAAAGAGGGTAAAGATGGGGGGGTATATGAAACGTATATTTCTCGTAGACATCACAAGGGTAGGGTTGTATAAAAACAAGTGATTAATGATAAATATTCCGTTATTTCAGATGTCAACAGTGTAGGCAAATAACAGTCCTAAAATGTGAAAGTTGAATTAATGGAACGAAGGAAGCATTGTGATGTTCATTAACGCTATCGAACAGTAAGGAACAAGACTTAAAAAAAAGCATGGTGAGTAGGAATAAAAAAATCATAAATTTTGCATGACTATGATTACATGTTTTTATTCTACGTTTAGTGATTGTTTTATTTATGTACTTATTTCTAACTCGATTCCATCTATCCACACACACAGAGGAGTTTAGATCACATACTGAAGGCCTAGACTGTTGTTCTGAACAATTACAATACTACACGATGTTGTAATAATAGAGCCTGCTTACGTAACAGTTATGACCACTGCATCAATTATTATCTCGTTTTTAACTCACTGTATTTGTGGAGAAAAAGTAAAGGTATAATAAGGATGTAATACATATTGTTCGTCATAAAGGGAGCAAGTAAATTATTTGGTCCAAAACAACTGGCAATTGTTCTTCATGACGTGTACTGTATACGTACTTATAGCATAGTACGTACAAAGAAGCTAGTTCACATAATAAATTCGTTTGTTTACGACAATATAATGTTATGCTTTCACGCGTGACAAACAAGAAGTTATGCTTGAGTATATCAGGTGGCATATCAAATAGACAATGCTGTGAAACAAGCGATATCTCAACGGGGTTTTTAAAGAATGCAATCCCAATTTTATACTTGTAAAACAGGATTGAAAACAATATGCTGTGCTGGCACATGATACAGCACATGCTCTGAAATTAAGATATTAACGTCTAGGCAAAATAAATTGCTAACGAGGGAAGAAGATAGGGAATCCATTACTCCATGTTACGGAGTAATGGATTCTCCCAGAAAACATTTGCATGCGACTGCTTAGAGATATTTCGGTTTACTTTATAAAATTCCTAATCCCGATGAAATTTAAATATCGTTTTTTTTTTAAGAAAATAATGTTTATCTGTTCGTTTATGCTAGAAGAAGCATAAAGAAGAACTAAGGGAGACACAGAGAGAGAGAGATGCTACGTCTTCTTCAAGCAACGTAACTGCAATCCAATTTCCAACTGCAAACATCCTCCAAGCTGCAAGTGTTCTAATTGATTTATTCTCTCCGTTAATTCTGTTATTTCCGGAGCTAAGCAAAAAGCTAATACATAATTTCCGTTGCAAATGGCTACTCTGACAACCTTCTAATCTGCGGAGTGTTTGGATTCTTCATTATTTCTCTTACAATACTTAAGATAAATTGCCATCTGCTGGTGGGCTTTTTTCTTTCTTTTTTTTTTCCCCTATTTCTTTTTTTAACGTCCTGTCATACCACACATTCTTAGTTTCTTCCTGTATAGCGGATGTTTGCGACATCTTTCTTCGTCATTGCAATGGAATGTATTTGAAATTAAGTTGGGCGCTTTATAGAGAGTACATGAGATATTTTTGGAACAGAATGAAACAGAATTGACTTTGTAGTCATAGAAATGAGATATTAGTCAAAGTAAAGACACTTTTTGGATCTTCGATTGTTATATTTTATAAAATATAAATTATAACAATATAAAATATAAAAATATTGTTATAGTTTATATTGTAACAATATAAAATATAATAATATAAAAATATTGTTAAATTGTAACAATATAAAATTGTTATATTGTTATATTGCAATATTTTTATATTGTAACAATATAAAACCGCTCTTGCCAGACGGGGAAAAGCATTCTTTGGTATGACCTCATTATTGCTGATACTGCACATTTATTTTATTTACAGAAGATATTCGTAGAGACAAGTCTTCCGAAAAATTTCAAGGAACAAGAAAGGGATACATTATGTATAGTTAGATCATGCATTTTGTTCTTTACAGATACGAAAAAAAAAAAAAAACCTTTTTATCTGCATATCCAAAAATGTTTATTTATGTAAAGGCCCAAATACAAGTTACTTGTTTGTCTTCTCTCACACCATTACATCTAAACTAAGGATTAGGAAAGACAGTTTTCCACTGGGAGGATTTTTCCCCCTTCAAAAACGGCTTTATCTTATTCGACACGCAGAAGAAAAAAAGGTAAAAAAAAAAAAGAATGTAAGCGCAGTCCTTTATTCCAGATGGTTCTGTCGGTTTGTATTTTCCAAGGCTACCTTAATAGCAAAGCAAACGAAAACAGGTACACTTCTCTCCCATTTATCTTAAAAGCCACTCGCACTGACGTGCTACTATTTTTCCTGCTTTTATGCAGAGTCCATATGACTTCATGTTGTGCTGCAGCCCAACCCTCTATCTTTTTCGTTCAACTCCCCCTTCCCCACCTACATTTTTCGGTCGCTATGGTTACAGCTACTTGGAGATGACTGCTATTTCAATGCTTGTTAGCATGACGAGCAAGAAATAAAACCAGAAATGTCCTCATTTCAAAAAAAAAAAAAAAAATTAATATAATTTCTACTGGCGTACACTAGGGGGCGCTGCATTTTGGTAACCGATTGTTTCGCAAAATCCATCGATTGTAAGAAAAATGTTTGAAGGAGATTTGTTGTTTCTTGGATACCGGAAATCTTTGCATTCGACTAATTTAATTACAGAAATTCAAAAATATATTACAAAAGTGTTACTGGAATTATATGGAAAAACAATTACGATATATGATATTAATCATCATTAATAACAATCAACACGTTGCATGCCATCATCATCATTCTGATATTGCATGATGACTTTTTCCGTTCACCAAAAAAAGATCATGCAACATCAAAGCACTTTAGGCCAGAAATCATATTTAATAAATATAAACTTTTATTATTCCATCCATCAGACGGCGACTAAAATGTAACTTAAAGTCCTTTATAAAAATAAAAAGTTTCATTTACATCAATATGTACGGTAATAAACGCAAACAACTAAGCCAAGGAAAAAGCACGCAAACTATAAGTTTATTGAGATGGTTTAGGACGACTTATAAGTGTAGATTGTATTAAGGTTTTATTTGCCTATATTTCTAAATTAGTGCCAGCAGAATGATCGTGTTTAGCGGTGTTTAATATACATTAAGAATCCGAAATGCTAAAACGGGATAAATATTTGAATAATGGGTTCTTGTGAATGTAAAATACCGTTACAAGCGCTACACCAACCAGTCATCCTGGCAGCCATCCAATATATTACTATCATTACATAATGATTAACTCGGCAATGATTAAGGCCATCACTGAAGCGCGCAATAACGCTACTTCTCATAAATCAGCAACCTGGAAAGGGGATTAAGGCTTTTGAACCGAAATGATCATGCATATGTATGTCCGCGCGAATGGTCGGACATCCAGCGCTTTGCCGCTACAACGGACGCTACTAAATCCTACCAAGGCTGCATATTGATACTTTGAATGTACACATAGTTTTCACATTAATGAAATGTCAGAGGAAACTTGGAATCTGCAAACAATAAATCTATTTCCCCAACAAGTCGTGGCAAATCTCCGAGTGGACGGCCAATCTGTACTATGCCAGCCACACACACACACATGCATACTGCGCTAGTAATGAGAGGGATTTGGTTTGGTCAAGTGTAAACTTAATTACAACCTGAGACAGACTGCTCTGAACACAACTCTGCATAGCTCGTTGCAATATTAGAACAGTGCACAATGCACACACTCATTCGGACGTAAACTATCGACAAATATAACCCGCCAAATAACATTGTAATAGGGACATCGTAATGGGGTAGTGGGAGGGGGGGGGGAATCCGATAATACACTTCTCGCGGATAATGTCAAATAATGAGAAAAAATGCTCACTAACCCTAGTGTGAGTTTATTAGCAGAACTGTAATTAGTTCTATTTGGCAGTAAATTGATTGTAATACGAAGCCCATTATTGTTATGTGTTTCTCGTCTGTAGTGCATTATTGAGTTTCACTATTTTACTGAGCGTTGCTCTTTCATCGTTTGAAGTTTGTGCCATTCATTGAAAACGGAAAATTTAAATCGATTAAAATTATTTAAATTTTCCATTTATTATTTTTTAAACAATGAAATATTTTTTTTATGTTTCATTTTGCAAACCATTGTTTATTTTGTTATTTAAATATAATTTTTAATTTGAATTTTTTTATTGTTCTACATTTCACGATGTTTTCCACTGTTATTGCTGTTTTTTTTTTTTTTTTTTTTTTTTTTTAATAACTTCTTTTACTGTTTTACATGTTACTGGTTTCATCATATTGCGATTCCCGGATTTCTTCTCAAAAACTTTGAATGTCCAATAATAAATGCAGTAACATCTTATGAAATTTATTTTAAACGGTATTTTATCATCATCATTATTATTGGTTAAGGCAGAATATGAGTTTGGGTTTCCGCCCTGAGAACCATGCGGAAGTGTAAGGTTTCCCTCTTGGAAAGTCGGGTTTTTATCCCGTAAACAGGTAAACTACCCAGAATGTATGCAATGAACAGCAGGGCTGTCGCCAGATTAGATCGCGCCCTAAGGCAAACAATTAAACATTGCCCCTGATGGATTATAAGACAAAAATAAGAAAATCTCCAATTGCTATTTTGCTTTTATTAAAACAAAATTGAAACATTAATGCAAAACAATTATATAATAATATGAATTAAATGTTTGCTCTATGGGGATATCGCACAATGAAGTGCGATATCCCCATAGAGTAAATTTTAATTATAAGCTTGTCCGCCTCTATCGATATAGTTGCTAGACCAGCCAATCTTTCATGGGTCATTGCTGTTCGCAAATAACTTTCAATCATTTAAGCTTGGAAAAACTTCTTTCCGCACTTGCTACGCTAACAAGAATCGTTAGCGTAGCGACGGCGCCTACCGCAATATGGCTGAACGAGCGCCCTTATTAAGCCGCACCGTGAGGCAGGCTCCCTCTCTACTACACCCCGTCGACGGTACTGATTAGTAGACATAATACACTGGCCTCACAGCTTTAGCTGCTTCGGTCATAATCTCAAATCGCAACAATAAGCACGTGGCGCCATCTTCAGATGGCGCCACGTGATTAAAAATAAATCATAAGCAAAACTATGAAATAAGCTTCGTATGATTTTAAGCACTTGAATGCAAAGACCTCTGACAACGCATGCGCACAATACAACCGATCGAGTCCTTGTGGATGATGGCGAGTAAGTTATGGTACCTGATTTGTAGACGGATTTATTTATTTATTTATTTTTATAATTCAGAATAGCTGCAAGAAGATATTATCTGCTATACATGCTAGATTCCACCTATAATCTTTATATTATAAGTAAACACGTTTTTTAAATCCAATGGATTAAAACTTTTAATGTGATGAAATCCAACAAACATTATCGGAAAGTTAAAATTGCTTTACGCGACAAAAAAGAAGTAAATGCAATTCTTTTCAATTGTACTCTTAATATACGCTTTATAAAATGAAAAAAAAAAGTATTATCGATTTAAAATTTTGGTACTGAAAAAAAAAAAAAATAATAATCCCACCTTTCTCTTTGCGTCACCCCTCTCTTTAAAAAGTGAGCTAATCCCCGTCACGAGACATGAAAGTCAATTACTGCGGCACTAAATAACCATTAACTCAGCGACAGTTTCACGGAACCTCCAGAGAAAACGTCTGATACAAAGCATTGTTCTTATCTTTTAATTATTTGTACCTCGATTTGAAACGAAAATGAACACAAATCAGAAGATTCCGCGCGACCACCGCTCGCGCTAAATGCCTTCGAGCCGATAACACTAATGCGTTTTTCACCGGCTGAATATGGTCCGAGAGTAGTTTCCACGTCGACCTTAACAATAATGAAAGGAAACGACACTACGCGATAGCAGGCAAACGAACTCAGAGTAACACACAACGAAATCGACCGTACAAAAGTTAAATTAAGTCATATTTTCTAACGAACTTTTCCTTTTCCTTTTACACCACGGCACCAGAAGGAGGATGGGGAGAGGAAAGGGAAGAAAACGCGACACACACACACACACACAACACATATAAAGAGATGAAGAGCGAGCGTTCTTTTAAAAGTGCCGCATAAATCACAGGGCAAACTGCTCTAACACGCAATCCCCGCCAATGTACAAAAGAACAGGCGTCCGGAAAGCCATCGATAAATATTAAATGCTAATAGCAGTCGAGCCCCCGAAAACCGGTGAAGACAGAAGAACATCGCTTTTGTCGAGTGGTTAATAAGTGACATAATGAAGAGAACGACAAACACACAGACAAACGAACAATCACGGGTAATTACGACAGACGGTTCCTCTACTAATTCCCAGATAAGGCTTGTGTACCCAGGTCTGCACGGAGCGAAGAAGTTAGGATTAAAAGACTGCTTATAATATTACTTTACTGCTAATTAGTGCTGCAAATGCCTTGTGACAATCATTACGGGACAAAAAAAAAAAAAAAAAAAAAAAAAAATAGGAGTAATGAGAAACATGAGGGAGGGAAAGAGATAAAGGCTAGCGGGATAGAATAGTATTAGAATTTGCTAATAAAGAGGAATTTAATTAGGTCTATTGGCGCGTCTTTGAACGATAAAACCGTACACTAGTTAGGAAAAACGTGAGACACTTGTTATAATGCTCCTAGAATATAAACCGAGTATGAAGATATAAACAGAGTAATAAGGCACTGTTGAAAACAGTTAAAAGGCCAAACAGCAATGGGTTCCAGTAGCATAACCGTGAACGATGTGGAATACACAGTATTAAAAAAAAAAGTCTCTCGCGTTGATTCATGCGATTAATGAGAATTTGCCTTTCCGTGGAATGTTACAGCCAGCACTGTGCAAAGTCAAAATAGCAAGACTTTTATTACTGCAAAGTTCTACTTTTTAATCCTCAAACTACACAGTGATTTGCGGTTGCAAATCTGCAAGCGAATAAAGTAGATTTGCTGTTGCTAGTCTTAAATCCTATCGGAAACTTTTAAAGTTTGCAAGGTCTTAATATGAAAGCTTAAGGTAAGTCCATAAAAATTACGTAGCTCAATTTTTTTTTGGATTTTCAGATCTCCCACAGCATTATGTTATTTATGAACAGGTTATGTTTATTTATCTTTTTTATACACCTCTTAACTCTTTGATACAAGAACTATTTCGTTCTTCTCCTTTCAAATCGACTAAATCTTCCCCTAAAATCATCAAACTGAATCAGTAAAAATTCAATAAAAAAACAAGCCTTGGTTATTTGCAGGAAAAGCAAAAATTATCATTAAATTCTGTGAAAACGGCGACCAAAATGGCTCATCAAATCAATGAATCAAGTATATATAAGAGTCTCTTTTTATTATTTTTAAATATACTTTCTGGTAAAGAAGTTCAAAGTGGTCATATCACAGCAACTTCGAAGCAAAACATTTGCTTTGATGCGCACTTAATAAGTTGCAAGCTCACTTATAATGTGAGCTTGCAACTTGTATAATCCTTTTAAGTATAACTTTGTAAAGACCTATCGTGTGGTATCTGTCTACCTATCCAAAGAAATACCTATCACAGCATCATGTTCACAGAAATTCTGTGGTTAATAACAACAGTTTAGTCAATTTTGTTTCCGTTAATGTTTTGCCACCGCCCTATATTAAAGCATGAGCATAGCAATACAGGTTGGTTAGAAACTCCCTTAGTCAACGAGAGCGCTATTTACTGGTTTTCATAGATATTTTTAATCGGTGGGATACTGGTTTGGAACCTGTTTCTTTCTAAGTCACGCTCTGTTGATGTTGTGTGCGATATAAAAAAAAAAGTTAGGGCAGAATCGAGGCGGAAAACTGTTAATTAGGGTTGTCCATAAATTCCCTAACACTCAACATTTTTTGGCAGTTTTTAGATCCTTTCTCTCGCTTGTAAAAATTGTAACATAATCATCTTCCCTCAAAAAATATCTATAAACTAGAGACCTCTACTTTAAATGCTGCATAAAAACTGACGATACTATTTTAATATCTTCATAAATCTCATAATAAATCCTTTTTTTTGCGTACGTACGCTTGTTGTGTTTTCAATATTTCAATGCAGATGTCTATTCATTTTTTCCCGGTCTGCCAATTAATCCTTTTGTATTTGGCTTACCGTGTTTTTTTACTAATTTTATTATTATTTTAGGTGTTCATTCCATTTTTATCATTTTTAATGATTGGTTTATTAGTTTAAATGGCATTTTTCATAATTAAAAATTCCTTGTTTTACTTTTGATGCCACTGTTCCTGTTATACATGAATATAATAATTGATATATGCATGCGATATCCGATATTTTATTAGCTTTTAGAGATTACTTGTTTACTTCTGCATCATACTTCCATTTGACACTTAAATTCCATTACCTGTATGAGCTCCAATTATGGAGCCTTTACCCCCCGTCATTATAATTAAGTTGTGATTCTTTGATAATCAATTTTTTGTGTATATTAAGATTATTATTATTATATTAATAAAAGAATATTATTATAATATATTATTTACTCCTTAAACTTATTCCTCAATAATTTTAGATTTATCCACTTTTTTTTTTTTTTTTAATTCTTTTGTAGAATTCACATCCTGGACTCACTGGAGATATCTCTTTTCTCAAAAATTAATTAAGTTACTCCCAAGTTTCATTTCTTCACCTCTGTTTTAACAGATGATTATAAATTCTATCAATTTCGAGATTATATTAATTCATTATTTATTTCACTTTTCTCTTTTCTGACCTTTTTTTTTTATTTCTCTTTCGCTTTCATATATACAGTTGCGAATCAAATTATACAAAGTTCTCTTTCTATAACTTTTACTGTTTTCTTTTCAAAACTGGTATCTTTATATGTTCACATATTTGATTTCGGATAATTCTCCATAGTTGTTTCTGGATTCACTAAAATTATGTACAATAAATAGCATTCCCAATATTTTTGATTCTTTAAAGTCTTGTTTTGTTATTTCATTTCTTATTCTTTTATATAAGCTAAAATACAAATTGATCAACACCCGGGAAAGATGATGGCTACTGGTTGAAATATCTGACAGGCTTACACGAAAGACTTGCTAACAAATTTAACGATGTTTTAGAAGGAACAAAGCAAAGAAGAGTGGCTCACAGCAGGCAAAACGTTTTTGATCATAAAAGATAAGGAAAAAGGTCCAAAGCCAGAAAACTTCTGACCAATAACCTGCCTGCCAACAACTTTTAAGCTACTCACAGGCATACTAGCTGACAAAATATACAGCTATTTTAAAGCAAATTCGTTTTTTTTCCGATTGAACAAAAAAGTAGCAGCAAAAATTCGAGAGGCACAAAAGATCAATTTCTTATTAAGAAGATGATTTTGAAAAATTGTAAACGTAGAAAAACTAGCCTTCATATGAATTGGATAGATTATAAAAAAGCGTCTGATTCTGTGTCTTACACTTGGATTTTAAAATGCACACAACTATTCGTTATTAGCGAAACATGCAAAACTTCTTGCAATCCAGCATGAAAATTTGGAAAACAATGTTGATCCTGAATAGAGAAGAAATTAGGGAGGTAAACATAAAAAAATGTATTTTCAAGGAGACTCATTATCTCCTTTATTGTTTATCTTGTCATCGATCCCCTTAACTAGAATTTTAAATAAAATTGCTGATGGTTACCAAACTGCTCAAAAAAAAAAAAAAAATTGCAAACAAATCTCATCTTTTATACATGGATGATCTGAAGCTGTCCGCAAAATCAAAGAACGAACTTGGATCACTGCTTAACACTGTGCACATATTCAGTCACGATATATCAATGGATTTTGGCTTAGACAAATGTGCAATTGCTGGAATAACAAGAGGAAAGTTTGAAGATATGAACGAAATCGAGCTGCTCAATGGTGAAATAATCAAGGCAATAAAATTCGAAGATAGCTACAAATATTTGGGAATTTTAGAAGCATCAGAAATTCTGCACAATAAGATCAAAGAAAAAAAAACTAGAGCAGAATACACAAGACCGATAAGAGAACAATGCCTGCTGAATATCTTAGAACAGGTATGGCCCATGTCTTATATTTTGATAAAAGCAATTAACACACGGGCCATACCTGTTCTAAGATATTCAGCGGGCATTGTTGAATGGACCCAGTTAGAGATGGAGAATTTAGACCGAAAAACTCGAAAATTAATGACAATGCACCATGCCCTTAATCCTCGCAGTGACATTGATAGGCTCTACCAATCACGCAAAAAAGGAGGCAGAGAAAACAAAGCAAGTTGTTGAAGAAGAAAACGAAATCTGAATGATTATTTGCAACAAACAACGGAGAAATTTCTAATTGAGGTAAAGAAAGATGGTTTATTTAAACCCATGGAGACAAAATTGGAGTAAAAGACCAACCAAGTAAGAGTGAGAACCGAAAGATGGAAATATAACACATTGCATGGAAAGTACCTTCACAGCATAGAGGACAGCGCTGAAAGCAACTTGACCTGGCGCATTAAATGAATAGAGCATTAAAGAAGGAAACAGAGTCGGTAATTTTTGCAGCACAAGAACAGGCCATTAAAACCAACGTTATGAAGGCAAAAATACAAAAAATTCAAGAAGACAGAAAATGCAGATTGTGCAAAGAGAAGGAAGAAACGGTAGACCACATTATAAGTGGGTGCAGCAAAATCGTATACAAACCGAGTACCATAAAAGGCACGATAATGTGGCTAAGATAATTCACTGGCATTTAGGTAAAAAGTATAGCATAAAGGAAGCATAAAGTTCACCAGAAAGTGGTTGAGAATAAAAAAGCTAAAATACTCTGGGATTTCAAAATCTAGACTGACAAAAGCTTGAAATGTAATATACCCGATATCACAGTGGTTGAAAAAAGTGAAAACAAGGGTTAGGTTTATCGAAATATTAGTACCAGGAGATAGCCGAATTGACGAAAAAGAAACTGAAAAAATTATAAAGTATCGCGAGTTGCAAATCGAAGTTGAACGAATTTGGCAAAAGAAAGCGAAAGTTGTTTCCATAATAATAGGTTCTTCAGGTGCCATTCCTAAAACATTGAAAAAACATCTAGAAGCACTCGAGTTAGATGGATTAAAAACCGGGCAGTTGCAAAAGGCCGCTTTGTTCGGCACAGCATTCATATTCATATATATATGACTAACCAAGCTTATAAAATTACTTGGTAACCCTAATATATATATATATATATATACATATATATATATATATATATATATATATATATATATATATTACACTGCTTGGAAAGAAGTCAACGGACACCATAGTGTGAGGAACAAACAGCCATGGCACCCATCTTAATAAGATGTAGGATCTCCTTTCGCTGCGAAGATTGCAGAAATCCTATGGGGGCACACTTTCCACAAGCGGATGATAGCAATCAATGAGAATTTTGGATCATTCTTCCTGTACGCATGTAATGAGGTCCTGGACTGTTGTGAGGCTGACGTCCCTTGACCTCACCCAACGCTCCGGTGAGGTCAAGTGTGGTGATGTTCATGCCCACAAACGACACAGTTACAACAACAATCTTATAACAAGGTGCAATGTCTTTCTGAAAGAGACGGTGGTCATTTCCGTAGAAACTGACTATTGCATTGCATTATCCAGAATGTTCAGACACCTCTTGAAGTTCAATGTTTGTGGCACCACAAACAGAGGTTCAAGGCCAAACCAGCAAAAACAGAACCACACCATCACGCCGCCACCTCAGAATTTCATAGGCGGGGGTGCGCACTCTGGTAAGAGACGTTCACTGGGCATCCGCCACACCGAAACCCATCTATCTGCTCGAGGGTGTATATTTGGACTCCCTGGAGGTGTCATATATTAATAATAATAATAATAATAATAATAATAATAATATATCTGAATGTATTTGTGCAGACATATTCTTGTTATTATTATTTCTTCCCTTCTCTTTTACTTACGATGTCAGTGACATCGTAAGATAAAAGACAAGCAAACCGGCCCGTGATTTCACGGGCCGGTTTGCTTGTCCTGGGGGGACGAAAAATCCGAGTTTCCCCCCCTCCCTCCGTATGAGACCAGCTAACTTACCTTTAATCGAAAGAGACCAGATAAAGGTTCCTCACGTCATGGAGGGGAATCGAACCCAGATCTTTCCGACCAAAGGGCTTCGTGCGCGCGTGCGTTTTTTTTTGTGTGTGTGGGGGGGAGGATGGTCTGAAATTTTTTATGCAGAGAACCACAAGCTCAATAATCGACTATTATACTGCTGTATTCTCTTATATCCTTTTCGAGATATTTCAATAGAAAATCAAAACTGTATGTAAAACTTTCTGGATGATGTATTTGAAACGCACCATGTTAAGGGAACTGAACATTTGTAATTATAATGTCAAAACTTTGAAAGGAGAAGAAGAACGGGCTGTGTAAGGCAGTGGGAAAACAAAGTGGTATACTTGTACCACTTTGTTAAAAACAAAGTACTGTACTTGGACTTTCCGAAACTGCATATAAAATATACTTGCTTGTTTCAGTAATTTTTACTTATATTCTGGGACATTATGCTCAAGAAGAAGTTGGAATTATGGTTAATAAAAGATAGGAAAATAACTTCCGTGAATTTGAACCAATCTCCCAGAGAATTATAACTGTAAGGTTGAAAATCAATAAGGGATAAGAGTGCAATACAATTATGTGCACTTACCTCCAGTTCATCCAGATAAAGAAACTGATGATTTCTACGAGGTTCTCTCTAACACTCTCGGAGATAATACATGGCATTGGAAATTATAATGAGACATTTTAAATTTAAAAATTAAAAATAGGAAAGGAACTGCAAGGGAAAGTGTTTTAAGTGTGAAAAGAAATGAGAGAGGACAAAAACTTGAAGTTTGTCCTCTCTTCAAATTGAAGAGAGCCAGGAATTGTATATAGGTAATGCCTTCTTTAAAAAATGAAACAAACAAAAGTGCACCTGAAGATCACCAAATGGGAAAATTTTTAACGAAATTGATCGTTATGGAGAATAACATGGAAATATTATCGGTCAATCAGTTTAATTATGACAGTGTTCATAGGCTAGAGAGCGTGAGGATAAAAATAAACAACAGAAAAAGAGTGTAATCGGTAATTAAAAAACCCACCATAAAAGGTGAAGATATAGTGAACCATAAATGATAGTTTGAGGAAGTAATCGAAGGAAAGTTAAAAGAAGTACGTGAATGAATCGGATTTATCCGAGAGAGTGGAAGGAGTGCAGGGTCCGCGTGTTACTTAGATGCGACCATTTGTTAGTACCACTCCCAACCGACCTGTCGCCTAGTCTGCCGCCGGGGGGAGTATATTTTTGGCTGTAGAAGCGTATGTTCAGGAGGCCGGTTTGCCTGCTTGCAGGATGAAAAACGCCAGATAAACTGGCGGGAAAAAAAATCTACTGCCCGCGCCCAAGACCGGCTAACTTGGCTATGCCTGAGGAAAATCCTCACGTCTCCGACGGGAAGCGAACCTGGGACACTTCTTCCCCAAGCATATGGTTGCGAAGCGCGAAGCCACTAGGCTAACCGCGCGGACAAGGAAACAGCTTCAACAATAATAGGATTTAAGAAAATCATCACGAATCATCATATGTAAATAAACTTGTTGTATGGACACTGGATCTAAAATATAAAGGATCAAAAATCATGGAGAAAATGATTAGCAGAACACATAAAATCAGGAGGTTTACAAGTTCATAAGGACATACTAGATATATTCGATGATATTTTAACTACAAAAAAAAATCATTATCCTATTATATAAAAAGGGAATCAGAGATGATATCAATAAGGCGATCACTTTATTATTGCATCCGTAGAAAAATTTCATTTTCATTATTTCAACAGCATCAAAAGATTTTTAGATAATGCATAGCCATGTGAACAAGCAGACTTTAGACCAAAATGCTCTGCAACCGATCACATCAGCAACATTACTCAAGTAACAAAAAGGGTAAACCAATATCATCTTTCTGCATATTTGTAGATTTTGAGACTCTTTTATTCTTTATATCAGTTAGAAATAATAAATTGCTTAAAACAACAGGCTATCCAAGCAAAATATATCAGATTATTAGAAACCGTATATCGGAATTCAGCAATTCAACAGTCCGTATAAAATTAGCGCCTCAGGGTAAGGAATTCATCATTGACAGAGTGAGGTAAGGAGAACCGACATCATCTTTTTTTTTTTTTTTTTTTTGCTACATTAGAAGTCTCCAAAAATGTATTATTTATTTTGGGAAGACTATATGGAATTAACATCAAAAATGCTCAATGATCTTGAAAGAAAAAGCAACAAACACTGTTTACTACTGAAACCGGGTTTGTTGCTTTTTCTTTCAAGATCATTGAGCATTTTTAGAAGATTATCTTTACCTTAGACAATTATTCACCTTTAAGGAAGAACGAGATGAAGAAATAAATAAAAGAATCACATCACATTAGGAAACATAGCATTTTGGCTGCATACAGATTATTTGTAGGAGATCTACCTGTATGTTTCAAAAGAAATTTAATTGTGCATTATACCAGTGTTTACATATGAAAGTGAGACGAGAGATATCACAAAAAAAAAAAAAAAAGGAAAACAGGTTGTGACTAGCCTAAAGAGTTTTGGAGAGAAGAATGTTTTAGATATCAAAAACTGGTAGAATTAGAAATAACACAACCAGAGAGATGGTCAGCTCATCTTCATTCACATGCTTTGTGTCACAATATCATTTACTCTGGTCATCCAAGGATGGCTTATAATATTAACAGGACGGATAAAATTAAACTCAAAGAGGTCAGAGAAGGCCCCCAAAGAACGAGATCGAAGGATGCATACAAAGATTTGACATAAGATGGCGGACATTAGCTAAGATCAGAAACATCTAGAAATTTAGGGGGATGCCTATATCCAGCAATGCAGGGAGTGAGAAGTATGTAAAGCTATTTCTCTTACATCATACCGAGTTCCTGGTCGTCTGGCTCTTTTTATAATGATTCATAAAGCATTAGCCCCAGAATTTAGATCGTGTTAGCATTTCCATTAGCAGAAAGGAATCTGTCTTCGCACAACGGCTGTGGTATATGGCAATTTCAAGGGGTAGGGTATTCGACAAGTTAAGAATATGCGGTGAGCACGAAGGGATCCAGACGAGAAGTTTTAGATTCATTCAGTTAAATATAGGATTGAGAGAAGCAGATGTGGAGATCAAGAGCAGCAAATGTGTTTCAACACAGGTATGAATTAATCATACATGTTATAATGGGAACGTGTCCATGCAGGTATGTTAACCAGTGTTTTCAAGTAACTTCGACATTCAAATCTTCAGCGACAATAAACTTTGTTTGAAAATCATTCCTGTCCTGTCCTGTTACGTGTCATCTCCATACAGGAGGTTGACTATCATGGATCCGTTTTTGTGTTTTTGAGAGACAAAAAAAAAAAAAAAAAAAAAAACTCCAAACTCTGTATGAAACTGGCTAACTCACCATTTGATTAAGAAAAATTCCTCTCGTCATACACAGGATTCAACCATGGTCTTTCCAACAAAAGGGGTCCGTCTATACCATTTGAGCTACGGAGGCTCTTGACAATTATTAGTTTAGTTTAAAAGTGAAGTCAGTGCTACGGTAAGCAGTACTAATTTTTTCTGAAGATACTAAAGTGAGTACTTAATCATAATGATACTATTGCTGTTTACATATTTTGGGAAGGACCCTTTGTACTCTAAACAATGTTCTCCATATACTATTGAAAATACTGTTTAGAACCAGGGCGACATACATTATTGTCTATTAAATATATCTTTACAGTCGTACTTGTTTTTGAGTTGGAAAATATTTCCTTATCGCCATGCCTATTCATAACAAATCTGCTAAAATTATACGAAAATTTAGAGTCAATTTTTTCTTTCTTCCGCGAAATAGAAAAGCAAAGAAATAGAGATGACCTTAAAATTAAAATTATATACATAACAGAATCTTAAATAAGAAAGACATATATTCCATAGAAGCATAGAATGGTTCTAGAAAAGGATGGGATGTTCATGTATAGATCCAGCTTTCTGTATAAAATTAATAACGGAAAGAAGTTGGGTGTACATTCTAGAAACGCCTATTGCAATTATAGACTTGGAAATGCATTTCACGGGATAAAAGGAGGATTTTATTTTACCTATTATAAGAAAGATAAACAACCAATAATTCTGAGATGCGTTATATACATATCTAAGGATAACATAAGGATATTGAAAAATATACATCCGAATTCGACATCGGAACTGCCATCTAGGAAAGAAATAAACCAAGGAGTAGGTAAGACAGGGATGTTTCCACTGGCGACATTGTTTAATATATATTTATTTCAAATGAAAAATAAAATGAACTAGAAATAACCACAGAACTATCTTCTAATGTTAATTTAATCATTCCTTTTCTCAGTGATCAGATAAGACTGATTATAATCATAAAGCTGTTCTAAAGAAAACAACCAAAATTTCAGAATGATAATCGCAACAGAAAAATCCTTAACAATGATTCAAAACCTTTAAAAGACCCTGTTAGAGATAAAATACCAGACACGTTCTGCACACTGCACTCCTGTTTTTTAAATAAACGTTTATTTAACAAAATACATTTACAGTCCTTCGATTTAATATCTAATCTGCCTTATCACTGATGTCCATCAGTGTTCAGGTAGAACGGATAAGGCATTTTGTTGGTGGTTTGATAAGTGAGTTCAGGACAGAAACATTATCAATGGTAGTAACGCGTTTCCCATTAAGTGGTTCTCTCAAATTGGGGAACAGGTTGAGGTCAGTACAGTACGAGGGAGGGAGGGAAAGTGCTCGCCATACTTTCCATAACATCAGATACTTTACATGAAATTTATGGCCATGCATTGGTATGTAAGATGCACCTGAGTAGGATTCTTCCTCTTCTCTCCATTTCGAAATCTTATTTAGCCGAGTGAGAAAAAGAAACAGAAACAGAAAACGAGCATCGATGTTTTCCTTCAGAGTCTATTGGACAAATGGCATGAGTGTGGCTGATAGCCCACTGACCACGCATACATCGTGTGTAGAACTTGGGAATATGCTAATTTTTTTTTATTTATTTATTTAAGATACATAACTTCTTATGAACATGAAAAAAAAATTAAAAAATATATGAAACCGTTCAAGCTTACAACACGTTAGTTATACAAACAATACTACTTTAAAAAAGTGCAATATAGACAATAAAACTAAAACAGGAGCAAAGATTAATAGCAGCTGAAATGAAATTTCAGGAATGAGAAAAAACTGCAAAATATACCCCTATCTGATCATAAAAGAAATTCAGAAATAATGAAAAAATTCTCTGATCGCCAACTCATACGGAAGAATTAGGTTTTTGTAGAAATTCACGTTTTTTTTTTTTTTTTCCCTCTGAAAAATAGACTAATCGGCCAAAGGATACACACATTAATGGGCGTAACAGATTATGGAGATAGGATTATCTTTTCCAAAATTAGATTTCACAAAATAAAAAAAAATGAATAAGGTAAAGTTATTTCGCTGTAATAGACCCTTAAGGCATATTAGAAAGATGGAGTCATACACATTCCTTATTCAATTTCTGTACCAATTTGATGTTTATTATAGCCACTGTATGAGATTGGCTCATCGGACACTATATTCGTAAGACTTATACTGCATACATATTTAATTCAAATAACCTAAAATACAATACGAAACATAATGATACAGTGTTTTTTTTCCAACAAAATTTGTTATAGTCTGTGAAAGTACTAGTGGTGGTAGTCGGCGGTAGATGGCGTTGTTAGATGATGAAGGGGTGGAGTAGTGAGACAAGGAGTTGTAGAGTAGATGCCCTTCCTCGATGAGTCTTTGGACTCCCTAGAAGTGTGATGTAATAATAATAATAATCACATTTGGACATTTCTGGCTAAGTTTAATTAGCTTGTTCATGAGATATTCAGAGAGCTCCATGTCTGCTCATTAACATCAACGATGTAATGATATCGCTTTCATTTCATTTAATTAATATTTATTTATTTTCATGTTGACAATGGAAAGAGATGAAAATTTCTGCAGGGATGTGAGAATGCTGGAACATATTTCGTAAAATGCGCCCAGCAAATTCCATATTCGTGCTATGATGTGAGATAGCACGATGCTATATAGAAAAACAACGCTCTGACTTTGGAGATCTGAGCTGTTCCTCCTAATCATCTCCTATCAGCACTCCGTAATACATTTCGACAGGATAACTGCGTCTCCAAAAAGAGTGCAGCTAACACTTTCACAGCGGGTGTCACTTTGGACTTCTCGGTTGTGGGCGTGTGCTCCCATTACATGAATAAGCACTCTGAGTCTTTCTGACCCTTTGGTCGGAAAGACCTGGGTTTGATTCCCATCCATGACGCGAGGAACCTTTATCAGATCTTTTCGACTAAAGGTGAGTTAGTGGGTCTCATACGGAGGTGGAGAGTTTTTCATCCCTCAGAACAAACAAACCGGTCCCGTGTACACATACGTCTACAGTCATAAATACTTACTTCAGGGCAAGGAAAGCAATGGGAAATCACCTTGTTCCGTATTCATTATTCCCTAGTAAAGTAGCATATTGCTACCCCCCTTCCCCCAAAATACGGTTGAGGGAAACATGCATACGTTTCCCCACGATACTAAATGTGCAATATGTTCACAACCTTTCGTAGAAGGATTCACGTAAAAATGTAAATCAAAATAATTTCTCCATGTCTTAATCGACACAGCGTTGACATGCCTTTCTTCTCTACAGCAGAATCGTTCAGATAGTCTAGTCCGGGAATTCCTAATGGGATCGATTGCTTTGAAAGAGGGGGGTTGATATATGCAAAGGAGGTCGAATGGGGATCGATGGAAAATTATATTATAATATAATGATAATAAATATAAAAATATGATATACGATTTAGAATAGATTTTCGGTGTTGACAATTTAGTACCAAATGTGTGTGTGTGTGTGTGCGCGCGCTAATGTCGGTGCTTCATGTTTTTACTGAATGGATAAGTCTTATCATTATATTTCCCAATTCACCTTTGTTCATTTCAACTTTTATTGTCATATTCCAAATCTCCATCCATGCAATATACCAACTTTTCCATACCAAAATATTCCACGATCAGAGCTTACAATATGGTGGCTGTGGTCGGATATTCTTAGGTAAATATTTTTCACATCAAGTTTATTTCCCCCGCTACATTTACTCAGCGGCAACGTTCCCTCTCCAGAGTAGAAGTTACATTACAGAAAGCTTGCTCTTTGACACTGACTTATCACGTGATTTTCACGCAAATGTTTGTGCTACAGAATTCATTTGTCAATTCGCTATCAACCGCCAGTATTTATCAATTTCTCGTTGGAGATTGATAAAACTAATGATTTTCTAGATCCCGAGTATGGTGTGGCTGTGAGTGCCGGGGCATTATAGTTAGGGTCATTTAGACTTAATTCTGAAGCTAAGGTCATGAGATCACCGTGTTCTCAGACTGACAAGTTTGCTTTCTTGGGACAAAAATCTGTAATTCCATGAAAAAAAAAATACTCTTACCTCCCTATGAGTCTAATTATCAGTTTCGGCTGAAAGAGCTCTTATAAAACATATCCTACATCCATGATTGGAATCGAACCCAAAAGTCTTTTTCCTTCTTTACTAAGTTGTAGGCCTAGCTGGTAGAGTAGATAACGAAACGTTCTCGAGCCTTGCGAAACGCTCTCTATAATTGCAAGTTCCGTTTTCGCTATGACATGGATATTTGTGTAAGAATGTGGTCTATGACGCCAGTGTAATATTATGTCTGTTAACCGTGTGTTTACCAGTCGATATGCTTATTTTGCGAGAAGGGAAAACCTTTTCCCCATTATAGGATACCAACTAAGTGACTTTCAAATGAAATAAATGGAATATCATTATAAGATTCTTCCATCCCAAATGAATTCGAATCTCAACCGAACTACAAATATTGCCACGTCTTTGAGATAGCGCTATGGAGAGGTTTATGGCTGAAGTGGATGGATAATACTTATTTCTTTTCTTTTGTTCATCCCTCTAAGTTTTCCATCATTTTTTTTTATATCTTACTGATGTAAAATTGCAATTCTGCTTTTTTAACCATCTGCTTTTCCGATTGTAATAGTCTCTTTCTTTCTTTCTTTCTTTACAAAAATATTTATATTGGAGGATCGTTAGGAATGCTGGTTGCCTCTGATATTCAGTTTCTCATTTCTCCTCAAATGCCGGAATTGACTCTTTGCTGTCATTTAACATTTGATTAATTATGCGATCCAACTTAGTAATTTATTTGCAATTAATGTTCAATTCACCGATTAATTAGGAGTCCATCGATTAATTACCAATCAAGAATTAACTGCGTTGTACTCTTATCGTTGCTTCGTAGCTTTCAGATTAATCATTTTGACATCGTTGGGTTGAGATAGCCACAGTAGATTACAATGTACGGTTGTCTAGGCAACCATAGGTTGAATCTACTTACGTAAGCAGCAACATACTCCTTATGTAATACAGAAAAATAGACCTCCGTCCAAGGGATTATTAATGGACACGCGAGGATAATTCATAGTCTTCCTTATATAGTGTGGGTTTTCTCAGGCATCGCCACTGTTTAACCATCTCATCGAAACCGTTATTAATAATTGGAGTGTGTTAAAGGAACGAGATTCTATCTGATACAATGACGATGAATAGATCCTCATCAGCAACCCGTCTCCGTCACATAACGAAGGATAATTAAAGCTGTTTCTATTAAAATGTTATAAAATTGAAGAAAAAAAGAGAAATCTAATTAAGCGATGCCCGTGTAAATACATGCATTTCTTTATACAAATATATACGCATACTTTATTATGCATATATATTTCCATAATAAAGTATGCATATATATATGCATACTTTATTAAAGTGACTTTGTATTTTTTTAAAATACTCCTTTAATTGTTTGAATACGACAAATATCTATCATTGTTATAAACAACAATGATAGATATTTTAAACATTGTTATATCTATCATTGTTATAAACTTTAAATAGCGTATGCATAACAATTTCATTGTTATGCATACGCTATTTAAATAAACTTTAAATACGCTATTTAAAGCATTTATCGAAAAGTGAAAACAGTTAACATTTCTCGAACCAGCTGATTTCTTTCTAAGCAGTCTTCTTTAGTTGTAAAGCAGTCATCTTTACAACATTTTCACTTCTTTTTTTTTTATTCGCTATAACCAAAAAACTAACCCTAAAATAGACTTTCTTTAGTGCGATGACGAGGATAATATTACCAGGGCGAGGAGGTCGATTGGATTGGTGCGTATATTGGTTAAAACTAGACTCTATCCCATCAGGAAAAGCAACATCCAACATCCATTAGTAATGTTTTCTCCGTTATGTCCAACAATAACTGTTACTTATCCTGGTACATTAAACTTAACGGATTAGGAATCTTCTGTCTTGAATGTAAATTATGCTTAATGTTGTGTGTAGAATGAGGTGCCTTATCACCAGGCAAACAAGCCATTACGTTGCTGGAAATACTGATATTGTCGCATGCATTGATCTAATGGGTCGTTAATGGTTTCTCGGGACTGTAGAAACAAAACACCAGATAAAGATGATTCCTCAAACTTTTCGATATTTGCAATGCAAATGTCAAACGACTTTTCTTTTTCTACCTGCAGTTTCTTTTCTTGGAAAGAAAGAAAGAGGGGAAAGTGGAATGAGAATAAGATTTTTATTTAAAATAAGTGCAGGTAATTCTTCTTCTTTCTTGGAAAAAGGTATCTATTTCTCAAAGGAAAAGAAAACAGTGCCGTTTATCGTGTTCTTAGACCAAACCATCTTGCGAATTGTTCTTTACTTTAGATAGTGGCATTCTAATATATGCAAAAAGACTGTGCAGTGATTTTTGCATATAATAAAATACAAATTCGTTTAAAATAAGTATTTTAATTATTTTAAAATATTTTAAAATCACACATAAATTATAGTGTAAACGCTATAATTTGTGTGTGTCTCTGTGAGCGCAGGAACATAGTAGTTTTTAATTGGAGCGAACAATTTTGGAAATTTGTTTGAAAAATGAATAGCAAGAATGCTGCAATTTTAAAGAAATAAACCAACAATACTAAAACATTTCAAAAACACAGCGTGACAATAGTACATAGCCAATAGTAATCAAGGTGAACATAACAATTAGAAATGAATTAGCTTGTATCAGATGCACGCGTTTCCAACGCAGCAGAACAAAACAACAAAACAAAAATATCAACCACCTGTAAAACTCCATATTTGTTCACTAGTTTCTCATCCTGGAGTGCGCGTAGAGGAAAAAATTTAGAATAAACTAGATAGATAATATAAAAATTTTATACCTATTTAAATAAAAATGTTTTTATAAATATTTCCTAATATCTGCTCAACGATCATGTTATGAACTATGAGAAGAAGAAAAAGTAAGACGCTACATTAAAACTGAAGTCACAGTTTCTATAGAGGGGAAGCTTTATAGGTGTAAACAACATCGTGACTGAATCGTAAGTTCGCTAAAGTGTTTAGCGATGAATATCGCTAAATACTTTTGTGATCGAATGGGTAAGTCGGTATGGACTCGGATCTTTGATTGTATTGGCTGGCGGGATGAACGCCGACAGATATGTAGCATTTGTAGACAATGCCACTTAAACTGAGTCACATTAAGGAACGGACCCATGCCTCCTTCAACACGACAGTGCATCACGTCATGCTGTATGGGTCACATGAAAAACTTAACTGACACCTTTACAGGATCGAGAAAGAAAAACCATTGAAACACTTTCGGGAAGGAACATGACGTCACACAACAAGGATATATGATGGTAGTCATGCTGAACAAAGAATCGTCCCAAATCACTTTGTTACTATTATGACAAAGCCGTGCATGTGCGCGGCGCGAGTATCTTTTAGGTATCTCTGAAAAATAGAGTGATATTCCTATACTTATTTTAACACAGTGGATTAGGCGTATTGAGCCTTAGTATCTCAGTTGATATAGACCAGGGGTGGGCAAGCTTTTTAAGTGTGCGTGCCAAAATCGCCAAATCTTTGAATGCCAATTTTTCTCACGTGCCAACCGAAATTTTTGCGGTTTATATTTTGTAACCTGTAGAGATATGTATGCGTTAATAGTTTCATCTGTAAGGCTACTCCTATTACGAGAGTTTACAAAGTTCATCACTGAGAACAATGATTCGCAAGTATATGTAAATGCAAATGGATAGTAATGCTGTTGCAAGGGGATTTAAGCATACTAAAGTTTCTGGAATAGTATTCCAAGTCCTTAGTGCCTCGTTTTCTTTACTTTTCTCTGTCTGTTACTACCATCTCAAATCGCTCCTTTTCTATATTTTACAAGTCATATTTTCTATATTTTTCAAGGTTTGGAAAATATCTAAATCTCTCACTGTCTACATCCCTCTTAAAAACTCCTAGTTTCATTTAAAATGCCTTTGTCATCAAACATAACATCAAGAGTGTTACCACAGCCCTGTAGTTTAAAGTTCAAGTCATTTAAATGTTCTCAAAAATCTGCAAAAAAAACATCAGTTTACAAACCCACACGATGTCATACATTTCTTTATAAGACATTTGTTGATTATTCAAAAGGAGATTTATCTCATCCAGGCATTCAACAAATCGTTCCATTGTTGTACATTATTAGTCCTTTGTACACCGAATCCACCTCATTCAATTAATTCCGAAACTGTCTTTTATTCAAAGCACGTGCAGAAATGTAATTAACAACCTTGGTTACTGTTTGCATCACTTTTTGAAGTCCCTTTAGGCCAGCTTTTGCACATAAAGTCACCTCGTGTATGATGAAATGAAAATCTATCAGTGGAAGACCAACATGTTTCAAACATATTTTCAACTCCTGCTTCCTTACCAATCCTGCTGGATGCACCATCTGTTGTGACGGATACCACTTTTGAAATATCAATTTGCCGAATAGATAATTCGTTCATAACCGCTTTACATATTTCAATCCCAGTGTTACAAGGTTATGTTACAAGGTTAGTCATCTCTTCGCATACTTCGTCAACCCTACAAAATCGAGCAAAGATTGCCAGCCCAGCTGATGATGTAATATCTGTGCTCTCATCAATAAGAACTTACACGAAGCCAAATCTTTTGTTAATTGCTCTGCTGTATTCCTTTACAACTTAATCATCCTATCCTGAACTGTTTATCTACTCACAGACGAATCTTTAATGCGCAGAATAATTTTTATCTTTTCTGAAAGATTGTCAAAAAGGAAAGGAGCCCATTCTAGTCATGCTTCTTTAAAATACTTCCCATCACTGAGTGGTTTTCCATGTTGGGCAATAACTTTTGAAACCTTAAAACTAGCAGCAACTAAGTTGTAACTAGGTCTACCTGAAATAAATTTCATCCAAGTATCGGACTGCTTTTTTGTCTTGCTCAGTCAACGAGAAATTAGTTCTCTTTGTTCTTGCTCACTTTTATTGCTTAAGTTCGTATGAGAAGTTTTAAAATGTCTCTTTACAGAAGAGGTCCTACAAATAACTGATTCGGAACATAAAATTCATAATGCTTTATTATCGTTCTTAATCATACCAAATTTTTCAGTTCAGTATTCTTTAAATTCTCTAATATCCTCTTCATTTGAACGGCTTTGTTTCTTTGCTGATGGATTTAGCATTAAATTGACGATAAATACTTCCCATCCATATTTCAATGACTTACAATTTAATTAAATCCAAATACACATACGAGAGTGGTCTGAAAAGTTCTCGGCCTCGACCCTAGATGGCAACACTATCGGAAAGATTTTTTTTTTCTACGTTGGTACATCTGTCATAAGCATCCATCTGAAATTGCAGTCAACACTTTGTTTTATACAGCTGTCTGAAGCAAAAGTGTTGTCTGTATCCCTTGAAATGAATAAAATTGAGTATCATGCGGTTCTAAAATTCCTTGTAAAAGAAGGTTTAACACCAAAAGAAAGTCATTCGAAGTTCATAAAAGTTTATGGGCACTCATCTCCTTCGTTTTCGACAATTAAGAAATGGGCTGCCAAGTATAAACGCGGCTGTACCAGCCTTGAAGATGATCCACGTGAAGAATGTCCAAAAAGTGTAATAACAACACTTAGAAATCATTGATCGAGTGCATGATATGGTATTGGATGACCAGCGAGTCAAAGTGCGTGAAATTGCTGAGACTATAGGCATTTCAAAGGAACGTGTAGGATGTATTTTGCATGAAGCATTGCATTTGAAGATGCTTTGCGCAAGATGGGTGCCTCGCTTGCTCACAGCTGATCAAAAGCGCACTCGCGTGAAAATCTCTGAACAGTACTTGGAGCGTTTTAACAAGAATAAAACCGATTTTTGAGTTGATTTATTACTATGGATGAGACTTGGATTCACCATTACACACCAGAATCCAAACAACAGTCAAAAACCGGTTGTTCAGCGCCAAATAGGACAAAGTCGGTTCCATCAACAGGAAAGGTGTTTTGGATGCTAAAGGCATTTTGTTTATTAATTATCTTGAAAAGGATAAAACAATAACCGGGGAATATTATTCCGATCTATTAACCAGACTAGACGAAAAAATTTGATTTGTGAGAAAAGACCCGTTTTGCAGAAGGAAAAAAAATCATCTTTCATCAGGAAAATGCACCTGCCCACAAAGATGTTTTGGCAATGGGAAAATTAAGGGATCTGCACTATGAATTGTTGGAACATCCACCCTATTCCCCAGATTTGGCTCCCTCTGACTTTATCTCTTCCTCGCTGGTCAGCGTTTTTCTTCGAATCAAGAGGTGATTCGAAGCTGTAGAGGGGTATTTTGCAGATCTTACTGAGAACCACTACAGGAACGGGATAACGGCTGGAGCATCGCTGCAGCGCCATTATCCCGTTAATGGCGCTGCAACGATGCTCCATTAACTGTATTAGTCTTAAGGGAGATTATGTTGAAAAATAATTTTGAAATTATAAATTCGTTTATAATTACAAATGATGGTAAAGGAGTCATGCCACGTCTGGCTGCCTGGCGAACGATGCAACAACTGAACGAGACAAAACTTGTACGTCAGTAGATCGCGGAGATAGATGGCTTGGAAATAGGATGTTTGTTTCATTGTTCTTATTATATTTTTATTACTGAAACAGTTGATAGCGTTTGTTTCTTTATTATATATTTATTTGGTATCGCTCTACTTAATAAAACTGTATTATTTTATTAAATATACAACTCAGCAAAGATATTGGATATGTATTTATTTAATTAATTATTTTTTGAGGTGAGCGCTGGGTTGCGTGCCGGAAAAAGTCGCTGGCGTACCACGTTTGTCATGCGTGCCAAGGGTTGCCCACCCCTGATATAGACGATTCGTTTAGTTGGATAGAGCCGGGTTTTAACCGGTCTCATACAGAGAAGGAGGGTTTCGGATTTTCATTCCTTAAAAGACAGAGATCTACAGGAATAAATATTTGCTCTTAGGAGACGCAGAAGAGAAGTGGCGCGCAGGCTGCATTAATTTGCCGAAACCCCTAATTAGTGGACTCTACCCATCCTAAGGGAAGGATGGGTTTAAGAAGAATAATTAGACGTATTACGAATTCTAATTGGGATGATCAGATCGTCCAAATTATTGAAGATAAAAGGAATGCTTTTAAAAAATACTTAGCAAGAAAATATCAAGATGACTATAGAGAATACAAGAGAAAAAGAGCAATCGCTAAACAAGTTGTAAGAAAAAAAAAACAGAGAGACCTGGGGCTTTGTCTCTGAACTTGAAACAGATATTCCCACAGTACAAAACTTTTAAAATATTAAATAATTTAAATATAGATCTAAGAAAAAATGCACGTCTTTCACCCATCTATCAGAATACCTGGTTAAGCTATTATAAAACCTTTTGGACTCATAATAAAGATTTTGAAACATAAACTTCGATAATGAGACACTCTGGGATCCTGTATCAACAGACGAGTTAAGAAACTACTCTAAAAGTTGTAAAAACCATAAAACACCAGGTGAAAATCGACTAAAGACTGAATGAATCAAATATGCAGGCCCAAACCTCAAAATTCGTTTCCTTAAACTAATAAATAAAATATGGAATGGTGAACAAAAGACTAGCAAAAGGCAATAGTTATTTCTATACACTACAAGAGTGATATTAATAACTGTGAAATTTATAGAGGAATTAGCATCCTAAACTCTGGATATAAAATCTATAGTAAAATTCTGTGAGGATAAGATAGGAGAAGAGCAGAATGGATTCAGGAGAGGCCGCTCTTGGGCAGATGGATACTTTACCTTAAAATTTTTATTGAAAAAACATAAAGAATACAATGTGGAAACCCATATTGCTTTTATTGATTATTCTAAGGCATTTGACAGAGTTAACCGCAATAAACGTTTTGAGATATTAATAAATGATAGAGTTCACCTAATTAAGCGATCCATGATACAGACAACATGATTGCAATAAAAGTTAATGGAAGAATCTCTGACTGGGGACCTATAAACAGGAGAATAAGGCAAGGCTGTAGCCTATCACCCATTCTCTTCACAATCTCTATGAATTCTATAGTAAGACTCACAGTTATATCACAATTAACAAACGCACTAATATAGACACAATGCTGTTTGCAGATGATCAGGCTATAGTTGCAACCTCTGAAACTGATCTGCAGTACTCTATCCATCATATTAATCTAACAGTAAAAAAAATTAATATGAAAATTTCAAAAGAGAAGACAAAGGTACTTGCCTTTAAAGGAAGAGAACCAACAAGAAGTAAAATCTGTTTAGACAATACAATTATTAAACAAGTCAACTCTTTCAAATACCTTGGATATCACCTAACCTTCAGAGAAGAAAAAGACATAAATATGAAAATTACGAATTTCAATAGAGATTTAAATATTATAAATCAAGTTTTTAAACATTCGAAGGTACAAAACATACTCGGATTAGAACTCAGAAAACATTAGCAAGACCAGTTCTGACTTAGAAGTGAGGCATGGACGATCAAAAAAGGAGATGAGAGAAGAATTACTGCAGCAGAAATGAGATTTATGAGGAGAACTGCAGGATACCCCCTTGTTAGATCATAAAAGAAATAAAGAAATTATGGAAGAAATGCATGAAGAACCAAAAATAGAATATATCCACAACTATAGATGGAGATGGAAACAGCACATTGAAAAAATGGACAATAGCAGATTCACCAAACAAATCTTTGAATACAAGAAGAGAAGAGAATATAAAAGATGGAATGAGACAGTAACAGGCCCCGAGGCATAATACAAGATATGAAGAAGAAGAAGAAGATGATGATGACTTGTAAGATTTGGTTACTCGGATGATGTCACAAGTCTAATTAATGGCGAGATCATGATTACTATTTAATACGTATTTGTTGCACGGTGGAAAACCGAATTCGTTTCTCAGATCACTGTCTGGCGAAAGCCGCTATACACAAGCCAAGTTAGTTACTTTGACTTATTTCCATGTCTATAGTACACAGGAAGTAAAGAACAATGCGATTTCTATTTTCGAATATTTATAGGTAAACTAAAAGCAATGGTGAGATTGGTTGAGATTTCCAAGACTACACGAAGACGGCTACGTATTGGAAATGCTGTCTTGAAAGGTAGGAATAGAATATTCAGGTGGCGCTGACAACAGCATTCACCTAACACAAAAATATAATATGACAAGGGATTATGATGTCGAACCTTTTGTAAGAAAAAGGGCCTTGTAATGAAATCACGTGTGAAGGAACATCACGTACCATAACACGAAGAGATTTTAGTGGGATTTCATATTAGCATTCGGTAGTCACTTCCCATATCCAGATGTCAAGCATTTAACAGTCAGTTAGTTAGAAATGGATTTCGTTTGGCAACAGCGTATCACAAGGATGAGTACAGACATTTTTAACCTAGTGTAGTTTTTCTAACTCAACTCTTTATATCTCAGAAAATTCAAACGCGGTTGAAGCAAATGCTGATGAATCTGCCCTCCCCCCCCCCCCCCTTAGGAACTGCGAAAGCGGATTCAACTAGACCAAAAATTGTGCATAGTAAGTGGAAGGTTCACTTCTCCAAAAGAATTCAATGTTCAATCCAAATAAAGCACCATTTTTATTATTTGAAGGAATGAAGGATTTATTCTTGTGGACTTTATGTTCCTAAATTCGCCATCGTGACTGATGTAAGTATATTGTGCATTACCGTCAGATTTTTGTTCAAATTTTACAGAGATACTCGAGAACGTCTTTTTCTCAAATGAGACATTTTTATAGTTCCCGATACTCTGGATCATCGCCTAAAGTTTCTCTCTTCTCCTCATAAAGAAGACACACATCTTTATCGATGTGGTGACTTGTATTTTATGCTGTTCTCGTACAAATAAACAACCTTTGAGGGCTTTTTTGCATCCGATATATTGAAAACAGGTGGAACTTAATCCTTTTCATTTTCTAGAACTGTGAAAGTATCTTAATCGTTTAACCGAGAAGATTAGCAAGCCCTAAGTTAAGCGTCTAGAAATCCAGAATAAATGGGATGAGGCTATGTAAAGATTTAAAACTACTTCTTTAGATATGCAATATTTCCTATTAAAATATAACTTTAATTACTTCTATTTATTATTACTAGTTATTAAAAACGTGCATATCATAGTGTAGTTGAAAGGATTGCTTCGATTAGAAACACGAGTTTAAATCCTTTCTAGGAACTGAAGGTAATTTGGCTGGTCTCGTGCTGACCGTCAAAATATTTCAATATAAATCTTCTTCCTCAAAGAACTGACAAACAGTCCGAAAGTACACCGTTAATAGGCATAATACACCCGCTTCCTCAGTTTAGTTGTCTCTGAATAATCTTAACTAAACAACAGCAAAATCAATAACTAAATTAAATAAAATAAAAAAAGAAATCATGAAGTACTCGGTAAAGATCCGACTCTTTTACAAATTTACAGCGAACGTCCCTAACAATGCTGTTTGTAAACATAGCCAAATTAAATTACTGCGTATCCATCAAATTAAAATTAACAAGGCGCTCATTTATATAAAAATAACAATAAAAAAAGTCAATTTATTATTATCTCAAGGACATCATATAATGATCCTAGCTAGACCTCTAAGATGATGCAATTAGTACTTTTCGACCGCCACCAAATCGCAACCCCGAGACGTCACTTTATCTTTCGAATGGAAACACCTAGGCTTGAATCCGGTCTAAGATGAGAAGAATTAAGTGCTTTTCAACTGAAAGTGAGTTAGCTGGTGATATTTAAGTTAAAGGTATTTCTTCTTGGATACTCGAATTCTTTTATCTTGCTGGCAAACCGACTCGACAACAGATACAATAACCACACTTAAAATACTAGCCTCAAAGCGTACTTCATTCGGTTATAATACCAAGTAGACTAAACTAAATCGCCTTACATTTGAAGGCAATTCCAACTTCGTTCCTCTAGTCGTCATATTCTCTCGAAAAGCAGGCAAATTGACTGAAAAAAATAACACAATTCAGATTGGTCTCATAACCTTAGTTGCTTCTGCCATAATACCAATCGAGTCAAATCAAACCTTCCACAAACACAGAAATAAACCGCTGATGACCTCCCTCATTAGATATATATAATGCATCGCCACATAGCCTTAATTGCTCTGGTGTAATTCAGATCAATCACAGTCTCTATTTATAACAATGCTTATCAGAGAAGGCTTTTAGCTGAGATGGCTTTTAGCAAATAAACCACGCCATGTTAACGTTAAAATAAGTAATGTGAATTCCTGGAAATTTCGTATTTGAAAATCTTTCTTTCTATAAGTCAGTCTGTATGTAGTGAACAATGAAATAAAAAGGGGCGATCGAGAAAGAGAAACAACGTAATCATTACTGAAAAAAATAATGAACTGTTTTAAATCCTTAAAAGAAGAGGATGGAGCAGTTAAGCATCAAGGAGAAAGGATTGGGGGGGGGGGGTGTTTTCACACAGACCTACGTTGCCTAGCCACACGAAGCGATACCCCCCCCTTTTGTAATGTGGGTTTAATGATCTTCACCTTCATAAATATTCATAAGAAGGAGGATAGCCATTTTCACAAGTGAACAACATGGGTAATAAAATCACAAAAATGGCCGTCAATAAGGGTATCTAGCACATGGAGACCAAGTGGGAGGAAGGGGAAGGGGGAGGGGTAAAGAGATTTTAAAACCTGCCAGGAAACACATTACCACTGTTCGCTTTAATGGAGTTTTGGAGATGGAGAGCAATTTTCTTAAATGTTACGCGAATGGTATTCACTTCATGCCTCGACACTGGCCGTATTTACTCTGCCGTCAGTGTTTTATGCCCCCTTCGAACACCGGTCGGCCCACGACGACGCAATATAATCTGGGGCAGCGACAGTTTAGGATGCAATAACACATTACCGATTTGATGGAGAACATTAACAGTTAAACCTGAGCAAAGTATCTTAAATATGTCGTAAGGAGTTTAACATTATTGCACTTTATTCTTCCTACTGTGCTACTGTGAGCGTGCCCGTTTACTTGCTGTTGCTCACCTTAAATCACAGGCGGCGCAGCGATCAAGCCAGAGAAATCCACGCTATCATATTGGAAGCGATATTTATGGAACTATTCATCCAGAGCTACGAACGGGAGTCAGAGTGTTACTATAACGCACAGATAAACCCAGATAAACTCTGATGGAAAGGTTCTAGTATTTATTTTACTCGATTTCCTCTCCAGACCATCCCTTAACATAGATGGGCACGTTTTGTATACACGTTCAGTTGTGACTTTATGATTCCGAGTCACCCGTATTCTTAAACAGGATAGGAAAACCTGAGAAAAATTTTGTAAACGTTTTATATACTTTCCTCCCAATCCTTATTTTCATATAATGCCAAGACTGAGAAATATTTACTACTTTGAAGAAAAAAAATTGCTTGTAATGAATTACGGAAAATAAAATAAAATAAAAATTTGTTCCAATCAGGTCGAACATCTCCAGCTATACTGTACATATAAACAGATATATACCAGTATAAAAGTATACAAGCATACTTTATTATTGGATGTATAACTAGTTCAGATAAACACATATTAATCGATAATTTTAATGCAAATTCTAGATGCAAATTGTATTTTAACGCAAATATTTTTCGTATTGCTTTCTGTTAAGAAAATAACTGAAATAACAACTTAAGCATTGCGTTAAACTCAACAGCGTGTTGATTAAATAAAAAACAACTAGAATTTGAACGAACAGGAAGTGATAGTTGCGTTCTAATAATACGTAATGCAAAGATACTACAGTATATAGTAACAATGTTACTAAGATGTTACGTACATGTAACATACTAACATGTTACTAAAATGTACTGTAGTAACGATCCTATAAGTATTACGTAATAATATTACTAATATTACGTAACGACTGTTACTCAGTAAACTATCAAGAAGATTAATACGATATTATAATACATTCACTAGTTTCGATTAATGTTCCAAGGGGTCATTACAATCGCCTCCAAAAATAACGTGTGGAGTAACTTACACTGAGCCAGTACTAGCCTTGTGCAGTGAACTTAATTATAATTCGTATTATAACTCGATTAAGTAAAAATGAACACTTATTCGATAACTGTTTCCTTTTAGTCCTTAACTATCCTCAAAATATGTTTATCTCATCCATTCTCGAATTAGTGATCTCAGTCAGTCAGCAACCCCGGGTAAAAAGATATCATCCAGATCGGCTCGCTTCTGTGGTCCGACATTACCAGTCGTAAAAGACAGGAGGCTCCTCTAACAAGCGGCGCTCACAAAGCAGTAGTCCACTATATAATATTTAAAACGATATATAATACTGGTGTTGCATAAATTCTACGAATTTACCTAAATTTATGCTTCATAAGTGCATGTAAAGATAAAAGCTAAAAGTAAAGATAAAATGTTGGTTCCAAACATTTAAACCAAGAGCCGTTTTTTGGTTTCTATACGTACTTGTGCATAACGTGTTTATTGTGCTCTGTAGAATATAATTTTGCATCGTGTCAATTATGTAATTCTACAAGTAAAACTGCTGATTTAGACCAAAACTGATAATCCGACATACTGGGTATCCGGAAAGTTCACCGAAAAATAGTTAACCGAAAGAAAATTCATCGAATGCAAGAGAGGTCACCGAAAAATAGTTAACCGAAAGACAATTCATCGAACGACAATTTATAGAAAAAGCAATTCACCGAATAAACAATTAATCGAAAATCAGTTCATCGAACAACAGTTAATCGAAAAAACAATTCTTCGAAAGGCGATTCCCCGAAAAAGCAATTCACCGATCATCGGTTAATCGAAAACACAATTCATCGAAAAATCACAATTCATCGAAAATACAGTTCACCGAAAAATAAATTATAAGGCATGTGAGGTGAAGATGTGTGTGTGTGTAAATTTTTTTTTGTTTTGAATTGTTTTGAGAGGGATATATCTTTCAGGTCACTTATCTGAATACCGAAGTCCCATGTATTCAAACATGTCAGAGTGGATTTGTTTAGAATTTTATTATATGCTAAGCGGCTTCCGAAACTCGCTTAAAATAGACAATACGAGCGTGTTATTATTTATTTTTGTGCCTTTATTTTTGCAGCAATCACTAATAATAAATCAGAAGCAGGAAAATTGCAATTGAACTTCGGGAAGATAATGTTAGTCATGTTTAAACTGTTGTTTTTCGTAACCCATCCATCTCTAATATCATGCAAATGATTGCAGACGATCATGTAATAAAACATTGCATTTCATAACAATATTCTTGGCACTCCTTTATCAAAACAAATGAACTAGAGCCGTTTTTCCGCTTACGAACTGTAGACATGATTTTGTTTTGCTTCATTTTGTCACCCAAACGATTCGGTTTAAAACCGAAATTAAGACAACTGGCTTCAGAAATTCTACCGATGATTTTAAATACCAAATTTTCGTTAAATTTCATCCATCCATATTTGTGGTAAAATTTTGCCAACAAAACGGTTCAACACCGAAACCAAAACTGAGTTGAATAAACGATTTGGGAAAACGCTGAGAAACTAAATACCAGATTTTATTAATTTCCATCCATCTAGAATTTTCTATAATTTAGAAACGTTTTAAAAAAGCTTTCTACTAAAGGCGGTTCCATTGGAACTACAATTAAATTTTACAAATTTTAATGCGCATTCAAAATAACCGAATTTCGATTAAAATTGGTCCAGTCAGAGCGGGACAAGATGCGTACGGATATTCAAACGCATTTAATAAGCGCTTACTCCAAACACACACCTAAACTGAGAAGTATTTCGGGTCAGCACATTTATCTATAAGTGATCGCTAAATGCACTGAATTAAAAATAATTAAAACGACAAATTTATGTTCCAAGTTGTTAATTCTTCTCGCACAACATCCACCATTTTTGCATGTTCAGCTGTAGATTCATATCAATACCAGTCTTAACTTAATCAAATAGGAAAAAAAAACACTGACACTTTTTTCCTCCCACTGTATGCGTGTTATAATATATATTCTAAACATTTGATTTCATTTCTTGGGCAACCTCCCTAAAATATTATAATGTAATATCCCATGTTCAGCTCTTTTCCTTCCCGCATACCAGCACACTAACCTATGATATTGTATCCTGTCACATTATTCATCCGATACGACTCCATCGTTACTGGCTCAAGAAATTTATTCGACGCATCAGGCACACAAAACTACTCTTTAATGCACTGTACCAAGGAAATATTTATTGTAGCGTTCTTAGGAAAATCTTAAAGCACCATAGGTCATGAGGAACTTTACCTTGGAGATGGAAATAAAAAAAAAAAAAGAGGGAGACACACACACACAGAGATGCTCATTTACTTATTACACCTTCAGCTTTGATTTGAATTATCACCGCGGATGTAATGGCTTTTTGCAATAAAACTATATCAGAGGAAAGAAAGTATTCGTGATGTCTCTAGCGTCTACTTTATGACATCGATTGTCTTATCTCGGGATGGCTATAAATGTCGCTAAGTAGCAAAGTAACGAGAGAGTAGTACTCCCTAACTCCCTAGTCATACGTCTAAAGGGAGGGGAAAAACTATTGAAATAATATACATTATCAAAATTGCATTAATGTCCGTTAATATTTTAACATAGCGAACTCGCCGGTAATTACACTTCGCATATTAGAAGCACTGAATAATTAAACGATTGGACCTGGCAGCTACGTTTTAAGTTTCATACAAGGCAAGACCTTTTTTTTTTTTTTTGAGTACATTTTTTGTCTTTTGGTATAAATAAACAAGTCGTGGTAAAGTTGTATTTATGCCAACAATAAAACCGACTTGAAGTCAGCCAATGACTGTAATTTTATGCTAGTACATTTATTAAGCGAAAACAGCATAACAAATTATAATAATACTTCATTGATTAACAACGCGGCTCCTCCTAACAATACTTACAACAATTATTAAAACACAAGAAAGTAAAGTTATTATTAAAACCGAAACTTTTCTTTTGTTATTGTATAAAATGAAATTAATATTCAATTTATTCCTTTATAATTTACAAAACCAAAAAAGGTTTATTCCACGCTTTTCTAAGCTGCTGTTAAACTTTTTATTTTTTATTTTTCGCAACGAATCTATATAGAACATTTTTACAGTATCATAAATTTATCAACGACAATGAAATCAGGACTAATCATATTGCAATTTAAATAAATTAGAAATTTTCACTTCTCACAATCCCAAATCAATTTCACATGAATCAAATAATAATAATCCCAGATTTACTATTTTCGTTCATTTTGTTTACATTTTCATAATTCTATTATTAATATTTTTGTAATGTATCCCCAGTTTTATTACACTGCAAGGATACCCTATAAATCTTGAAAGAAAAAAAAAAAAGTTAAAACAAGATAACAAATCTGAAGTAAAAGACAATAATAGAAGGAATACGTTCAAGAAAACTGAGGCCTTAGACACACTATTCTTGACATCTTGCTATTATTTTTATGTAAATAATGAAGCTTTCGAAGCCATGCATCAACAGGATAGGTTCTGCAGCAGATTACGATAAAATTTACTTCGAAAAACAAAACATATGATTGAGAACTCAGAGTAAGGTTTGTTCTTGAACTTTTATTTATAGTTTTTCGAGAAAGAAAGAAGATTTTAAAAGTAACACGACTAGGACTATAAGCAAACAGAAACTAAGCAGCTTTATCGAATCCGTGCTAAAGCTAAGAAACAAATAATATCAGCCAAAAACAGAGATCGCAAAAAAAAAAGAAAAAAAAAGAGAGAACGAAATAAAAAAATAAAGAAGCGAAAAAAAAAAAAAGAAATAAAACTGAAAATTTATATCCAAAAATAGTAAAATAAAAACCAGCATAGTTAAATAAAAATGATTCTTAGGGAGCATGCGCAACGTAACCGCATGTGTGTGTGTGTGTTTGCTAGTATACGAAGCGATACATTTGTCGGGAGGAATCTCATGTTATTGACCTAGAGGGCGGAAATGGCATCTGCGACCATCCGATACCTTTTAGAAGGAGACAATAAGAGATTATAGCCATGTCTATCTCCCTAACAGAGGGGTCGTTCCTGCTCGAGATCGATGTCGTTTATTTCGCTCTGCTGCCAGTGCAAGTCATTTGATCCGCCGTGACCTATCCGTCATAGGTGTCTTACTGCCACTCTAGTCTTTCTACAGTTTCAAGCACCACTATGTCTGTAGACCCGATCGATAAGTGACCGTAGAAACACGTGCCGGTTACAAACACCCGTTGTAAACTGTAGCACGTGGATTACAAAGGATTGAAATCAAGATGACAAATCAGCAAATATTTAGGAGGAAAAAATGTTCAGCCAGTAGGATATCATCGGATTGGTTACAGAAATTATTTACACAAAGCCAGATGAGAAATGGAACTCCAGATTGGTTTTATTTGCCATTCAACTGTCCAAACATACACACACGTTTTGAAGAATAAAAAAAAAAGTGATTTTATCATTCAAAATATAAAGAGCATTAAGCTTCTTAGAATCAGAATGTAAGTGTTTTCGCAGAGACAGTTCTATGTGATGATTAAGAAAAAGGTTTTACTTAACTATGTGAAGTCTTGAAGAGATGTTGCTGATATGTCCGTTTTCAACCCGAGTAAAGAACGAAAAGCAACGCACTCCTCCAAATGGCATTCGTTAGCATCATTGTGGGAATGGTGAGCTGTAGCTTAACTCAATGGACAGTGAGCGCTATTTCAGATAATTCCGTTGACATTTGTACTTCCGATTTACACATTCCGTCGGAATGTATGTCTTGGGGATGGTGTGATTCTATTTGATTCTATTCTTCAAAGTTTACCGATCTTAAATGATCAATTTTCCTTACTTACGGATTGTTTCTTGACATATTCCCCTTTCAGCTGTAAGATCCTATGTTGCCTTTGACCTTCCAATTTTTCACAAATTTACTGTTAACCTCGAACGGTTCATACAGTTTACAAAACGAAGCAACAAGCAAGTGATGTGGCATCAGAATCAGTTCTCTTTAAAAACTCTACAGGCTCCTTACTGCTGTCCATATTAGTTAAATAGTGATTCTTTGTTCTTCATGCACACTTTTACATCCGTTCATTTGCATGAATCCGTATTATAATGCAGGTCACTACTTTTGAGAACAAACTATAATTCCTTCAGATATCCAAGCTATCCACATCTTCAATCTCATTGTTATCATCTTCGATTTCTTTAAATATTATTCAGTCTTAGGATCTTTTTTAAGTTGTTATTGTTTGCGTATTTTTTTTCCTACACTTCGAGAGCATTCTGTTTGATTTTCAGTAAGCGAATTAACATCTCATTTAATTTTCTTTCCAGGACTATCGATACTGTTTCGTCTTATTCGTTTTCTAAACGCTTAATTTTCTTTTTTAGTCTATCACTAAGCACATTTATATATTTATATTTATATAAAGATGTGTAGCGTAGCACCGCTGTTGTCGATTAGGACGAAGCACTTGATCAGAAAAATTTGGTTTTCTAACATCTCTATAGGCCAGCTATTCATGCAACCAAATCGGGACATCGATTTTAAAAGTCAACTAATAATAAATAAAAACATTTTGTATAGAGACAAAACTCATATTTGAATTTATATTGGCACAAAAATATTTTATTAGTTACCTTTCATTAAAAATTACTTTTTGTAGAAATATATTATCATTTTCAATTTTTTTTAAAAATGAAATATGGATATGTTAGTTCAATATCTTTAATTCACTAATGTTAGTATGTTTCTATCTGAAATGTCTTTTTTAATTAACCGACCGAAAACTAACTGAAAATATATTTCTCTGTAGCTCTTCAAAACCTTTTTCATTAATAATGGACTCTGTTCTTGAGAATTAGAATAATTTTTTAAATCTACAAAATATAAAGTATCCTACTTCTAGCATGAAAAGCAGAATACTTCATAGATAGGATAGGAAATATAGTACTGCCATGTTTCACAACTCTTCTATACCCACGCCTACAAAATTATATTATATTATATTATATGTCCGCGCAGTTAGCCTAATGGCTTTGGGCTTCGCAACCACATGCCCTGGAGAAGGAGTGTCCTAGGTTTGATTCTTGTCAACGACGTGAGGAGCTCAAGGATCTTCCTCAGCCATAGCCAAGTTAGTCGGTCTTGGGCGTGGACAGCAAGGTTTTTCCCGCCAGTTTATCTGGTGTTTTTCATCCCGCAAGTAGGCAAACCAGTCCGAGGACACACATGGATTACAATCAGGAATACTAACCCAGCCATAGGTCTGATTCGTCAGCCTATGCCGGTTCCTGAGCTCGGATAAAATTTGGGGGGGGGGGGACTAGATGGTACCGTGAACTCCCGTAAAAAGGGGGAACTCTGTATCATCACACGGAATTTATTTATTTATTTATATTATATATACATAACACACACACACACACACACACACACACACACACACACACACACACACACACACACACACACACACACACACACACACACACACACACACACACACACACACACACACACACGACAGATGGAATGAATGAGGAATACGAAGAGAAGAAGGTACTCTGTGTTGGCAGTTATATACTGAAAATGGATGCTGGGCAGCAGTTGCTCTTATTTTAATTGGCAAACATTATTCCTCCACTTTCTGTTGGACCTGTTAAAATTCTTGAAGCTGTCCAGAGGAGAGCAATTCGGCTCATAGATAACCCTTCCTTCAGAGATTCACACTTCAATCTGTCTTACAGACGACGCACTCTGTGTCTGTTTTACAGGTAAATCCACGATTCTGAAACAAATTTTAGTATGATAGAGATCCCAAATACCAAATTTCAGTAAAATCCTTCCAGACAGAGCGTAGTTATTATATCTATTTTAAGATGCATTTAAAAAATAAAACCATAAAATATTAACAGTTTCGGTAGTAGTAAGAAAAGTTTACACTTTTATCATTATTATTAATTTGCGTGATGTGTATCGCATTTCTTCTTCGGATTATTCAATGTGCAGTGATTATTAATGTATACAGTTAGGGGACTGCACTTTGTTAATTGGAAACTGTTTAACTTCGTTATCAGCATTTTCTCTACTTAATGTTGGTTACTCACTTTCTTATGATGATTTAACTGATATCATTCTTCAACCTAAAGTACACTCGTCTGCTTCCAGCCAACATCTTTAAAGATGCTACAATATTTTAAGTGCTTTTAATAATAAATCACTGTGCATGGATTGTCGTCATTAAATTTTAAATGAAAGAGTTTGTATTGTAAACAGGACAGACATGGAGAGACTTTTCTCAGAACCCACGCACTGCCATCAAAGCAAAACAGTGGTTTGATTCTATTAAATTTTAAGGACTCCCATACAACTTTCGTGTCGGCCTATTCCCCGAATTCTAACCCGCTTACCATTATCTAGGAGCAAGCATCCATCTCTGATTGTAGATCTACACAGTTACTTGAATGCTAGACAAAATTTGTTATAATTTTATCTCAATTCTTCGCAGATATTGTACACATTTTAAGTATATTTGAGATAATGCATAATCACCTGTTAGAAACTGCTTCCTTCGTGCTTCTTTGTTATGCCAAGAGTGTCACCAAAAGAGTTTTAAGGTAGTCGAGACGTTTAGCACCCTACGGCGATATAAGAAAAATACAAAATACTGATTTTAACACGCTCACCTAAAATCCTATGCAGTGGGGGAAAAAAAAAAGAATCTTATAAATATACTTTTACATTTGTATTTATTTCTGTACTGTTTTTTTTTTTTTTTTTTGAAAAAACGAATATTCTAAAAATAAATAAATAAAAAAAATAAGCGACATTCTTTAATCTGAGTTGGATCGCAATTAGCATTTCACTTTTTGTACAAAAATTTAAAAGCGCCATATAATCAGCTCCCCCCCCCCACCACCACCACAGTCACATTATGGCACTACTAACCTAACCCTTTTTAAAGAGAACTGCACACCAATGGTTTTGAAAGGTTTTTCCTTTTTCTGAGAAATGAGTGGTAGACTTTCATGTAGCAATATCAACGAAATTCTTAGGAACTGTGTAGAGTTTTTTTTTAAACTTACGTCAGCAGTATTATTAAGAAGTGTGTGTAAATATAAAAATATAAGAGTAGGAAAAATTCGCTCCTTTTTAGTTCACTCATTCTTGGTATAAGTAAGAGCTTTTCGAACTAAGAATTTTCTCTAAGGTTTACTAGTAAAACGTTATTTGAAAAAAAAAAAAAAAAAAGAGGATATGGACATCCATATTAATATTTTTAGCTTCTAAAAGCGTATGGTAGCAACATCGTGCATTAGCTCTGTGGCTTTTGAGTATGTAGGATTATAAATCTCGTATTGTAGATACACTGACCTTGTATCGACTCTTTTTATAACAACAAGAATTGCGCATTCGATTGGCTCTGTGATCTGTTGTCACGCTCATAACTGCACAGAATAATATTCTATCTCGGTCAACCCAGAAAAATATCTAGAGAAGTGATAATTAACAGTTTCACGTATCGATGTGAAACTACACATACTGCAAAAACTACACATTAAAATCTGTATTACAACCGAATTAAAAACCTTTATTGAGATGTACGTACACATCACTTACTCAGTGTATATGCAAAATACTTGGTCACGTGAGTCATCACGTGTATTTAATTTCATCCAAAAAATCAAGCATTTGTATCAAACAGGTGCTGTTTTATTTTCTGTTTTTGAATCAAACACAGCTATTAACTGTTCACATTTGTAAATATTCCCATTTTTAAACGCAAACTATCGAAATATAATTATAACATGAATATGATTCCAGATATCGGAACTGTATATTTGATTTTTTCACAACAGAAAAGTACGCACATAAAATTTTTTAGACGAGCGAACATTACTTATAATTTATCGACGTAATTTTGAAGTTCATGGCATTCTCAGTTTATGAATTCATTTAACATTGTTACTAAACAGAAACGCGACGTCTTCTGCATATTGTATTATACGCAGTATCATTTTTCAATATCATTACTTACAACAATACGTTTTATAACACGCACCCGATGAGCACGCGTAATAATAAGCGTGACGTAAACTGACAGATAGCCAATAGTCCACTTTGTTTTATTATGTGTGAATATTTCGAAGCGAGTCTCAAAACTGGGTGCTTCTTATGTTTGATTCTTCCCAGAATTCCATTGACCCCAGGTAAAAGCACTTCTAAATTAAACTGTAGTTCCAGATGAACGATTAAACTGAAGTAAATCCAAGAACTGCGAATCAAATAAGTAATCAGCCTGCGGGTCCCAAAGGAAAATTATTTTCTAATCCCCAATGTCGACTGTCCCAATCCCAGTAAATCATGTTTATTTTAAATCAACTGCTAATGACTTTAAAGGAGGAAAAAAAATCGGTGTTCTGGTAATTTAGTTTCGCTACCTATCATTTTATTAATGTGTTTTTCATCTTTCATTACTTGGGCTTGTCTCGCATCGCCAACGCTATGTCGATGAAGTTCTCTACCTCAACGATTTTCCCTGAGTGTAGTGCTCACTGATGGCAAGGGCGGGGAAAGGGGACAAATGCAAACTGTCGTCTTGCAGACAGTCGCAGATTTAATTAACTTTGTCCACATGCGTTACAAGCTGTCAGACAAAGTGCACAAGCTATTCGAAGCTCGCTGCCTAATAATAAATTACTCCTTCCCTTTTCTTTCTCTGAATTCATGCGCGCGCGCACCGTTTCGCGTTAGCGCCAGGCACGCGATATTTCACTGGCGTCATTAAAAAGATTAACGAGCCCTATTTTGTTACGATTCCTTAACTGCAAACACTGATGTTTCAATACGCACACGTGTGTGTGTGTGTGTGTGTGTGTGTGTGTGTGTGTGTGTGTGTGTGTGTGTGTGTGTGTACGATGAGGGGGGGGGAGACCAAATTTCTCTAACACAAATGCATTTGCTTGCAGCATGCAATAAAGAAATACCTGCTTGGATATTCAATCCATCAATACCAATTGCCTCAACTATTAGAATCCTACGGTGACTTTTACAGTTGCGCCACTTTTATAAGTTTCAAAGGTGTGCGTTATGTATTTCGACGCGTCTTAAAGAACAGAATGTTTGGAAGAAGTAGTAAAATGTGTGAAGAAAAGAGTCAGTCAATAGATACGAAAGCAACCAACTAAAATTTAAAACTGTCATGGCGATTAATAATAAATACTGCAGACAAGTATCTAATGCAGAAGAAGTGCGCTGCTTACTATTTTTAAATTTCTGGAGATAAGAAGAGCGATCAGAATCACCAGGTAGATGAGTTTTATCAGTTGCACCTCTCCTATCAGTTTTTATCAGTTAGACCTTTTTTTTATAAGAGATGCCACTGATAAAACGATGACGTCATTTATCGGTGAAGGTTACACCACTTTATTGACTGGTTATTAATCAACATACTTATTGTTCAACAATTATTACTGAACATAGTTATCAACATACTGAAGCTACTATTTGGGAATGTCGCAGAAATCCCGGTTAATCACTTTGAAGCGATTAAAAAAAAACTTTTGCAGACATAAATAAACCGAAAAAAGATACCGAGATGTATCTAACGGATAAAATACTATGCCGGAATTTGAGGTATTCGTCTATCAGTTGGTTCTCGTTGGTTCTCGAAATTCTCAAATTAATTTTATTTTCAACTTCGTGTTACAATTTTAAAGAAATAATATGTATCGACCAATATGAACAGCTAATCTGGGTTACAGAGCGTGCAAGAGAAAAGTATTGCCGTATAAAGAAACAGCTTTAGGGACAAGCAACATTAATACATAAAAGATTAAAAAAAATCCAAAATAATAGATAATAAAAGACCACCTTATATTAAACGCAAAATATTAGAATGCGTAAAACTGAGGATAAACGAAAACAACGTGCGTCCTTAAAAATCCTTTATTTCTCTGTTCTGATTTATGTTTACGCGTAGATCGACACGCAGGCTTTAAACCAGATCCAATGGAACCGAGTAGTTAATTTAATCCTCATTCCCATAATGCCCTATACCTGCATATTGCATTTGTTCTTCTGGCCCATTTGCTGAATGAACCCCAGTTTTCAGGAGAAAGAAAATCTTTCCCCTCCACATGAGACCGGCTAACTCACTTTCAGGTGAAAGGCCCTGATAAAGATTCTTCGCATCCTAGATTCGAACGCAGTTCTTTATAACATAAGGGATCGTCGAAACCGACTGAGTTACGGAAGCTCTCCAAACTATTTAAAATAAAAGATACATATTTGAACATGGCATAGTCCATAATAAATTAGGTCTTTTGAAACTTCTTTGATCGCTCACTTGTTAGCATACATCACGTGCAACAGGAAAAGAACTTCACACGCAGGAAAATCTAAGCACATAAGAATGCACTTTTGTTGAATATTTCACCATGGGCTCTATGTTGCAAAAGATTAATCGGAAAACTGTCGAAAGTGCTATCAAAGAATTTTTTCCAAAGAGTGGATCCCGCGAATGGTTGCTGCTGATCAGCATCAGCCATTTTGAAGATCCATTACAGCGAAAACAACCTGAACAAGATTATGTTTTAGCACCCGTGCTCTTCATGTCTTTGTTCAGTAATTATACAGCTTGCTGATGGGAAACTGCAGGATCATCAAAATAATTAATAGACTCAGATCCAAAACAAAGACAACTAAACACCGCAATGCCTTTTTTTTTTTTTTTTCCGTTCTGAAACTGAACTTAAATCATTGTTGATATTTTCAAAGAAGCCAACATAAGAATTGGCCTAAGAGTAAACAGGAAAAAAGATTCAAAATTACCTGTGTGTTTCACTTGGAGAGACAATTTTAGGAAACGTGAACAATTTTTCCCTATTTCGGAAGTTGTTTCTCGGTAAGTGCCAACACGGTGTGGAAATACGCTCGCGCAGCTTTTGCAGATTTCAGAAAACATGTTCTTGACGACTGAGAAATCCATGCTGCAACCAAATTCTTGGCTTATAGGACTGTTATCCTAAACAACCGTGAAGCTCTGGTTCTCGATCGGTCAAAATTCAGAAACACAGGATTTCAGTATTTGGAAACTGCTATTTATCGCAGAGAATGAGGAGAGAGAGAGAGAGAGAGAGAGAGAGAGAGAGAGAGAGAGAGAGAGAGAGAGAGAGAGAGAGAGAGAGAGAGAGAGAGAGAAAAGAAGAAGAAGAAGAAGAAGAAGAATAGAGCATCAGATCACTGGGAAATGTCCCTGGACTATTAGTGCTTCATGGAAAGAAACATATGCCAAAGAAACACACAAGAAACACTACCTAGACGTCTATTCGGATCTCGAATCGGCCTAATCAGCCATCTCCGGACACATCAGTAGGTCAGTTTTTAGAAGACAGTCACAAATGACTACCGATGCTGATGATGACTATTTGATAATTGCTGAATCTATATATTTATTAAAACCGACCTAGGAATATTCTTATAGTATGAGTATTCTTATAGATTCAAGAACTCCCTGATTTAGTTCCTGTACTACGATTGCAAGATTACATATTTCATGTCTATGTTCAAGAGAAATAAGCATCTTGTTTGATGTTTACATATTTTGTATTGGATTTCATGAAGAGCAACTTAATATAGAAATCTAAGAGTTAGCAGAACAGAATACAAAGAGAATAGAATGGAACAGATTACTTCATAAGGCATATTTATTCGTTAATGTAATGTTTCTATTCCTGTTACTGAATAGGTATTACTTTATTTATAGTAAAGGAGATCAGAGGTGCTGGTGTGGCAGTTCCACCCCAGCTTAGAATACCATACAGTACCAACAATGTACGAGGGGGGGGGGATTTCTGAAAAATGGTTCTACTTCAGTTTCTTCATGATGATTGTCACAACATTTCAGCACGCCCTCGTATATCAACGCGAACTATTATATGTCTTTCACAAAACGTGTTTGCATTTATAAGGGTCGTTTTGTCTATCTGTGTATGTCCATGTTATTCTCGACGATCTCTACCTGGATGTATTTTATTCACATTCGATATCTGAAATGCTTACAAAAACTTGTCGAACTATCAATTTTCGCTTCAATTAGACCACTTGAAAAAAAGCAAAGTTACTATGCAAAACTCGGAAAACTCGTAATTTATATACAATACAAAATTGTCATACTATAGAGAAATTCGATTAAAAATTGCACTTTTTTATTGTCAGTTATTATATTCTTAGATGTTATATTTAAGAATCTTTTTAAATACAATACTGTAATTTACGTAAACCTGATTTTGCTACAATCGCAATGTGCAGTTTCCAGCATAAGTTGATTTTCAATGTTTTATCTCAAATAATTTGCAGCATTTGCCGATCTCGCAAGTTACAATTTGGTTTAAGCTGAAATACCAAACATCTAAGAATATACCATAGATTTATGTGTGGATGCATGTTTTAATTTAAAATTAGAGATTTTGTTTTTAAAGCATTGTGAGTCAATTTATTAGAACCGGAATAATCCCTTTATTATTAGTTTCAAATCTGCATTTACCATAATTTACAGAATCGGAAGTGACCTATAATGCGGTATCGAGCGAAGACTGTAGTCATGAAAGTTTGTGATATATATATTATAAAACACACGAGTGGTTTATAATAACGTTCTGTCCAAGAACAGAACGTTCACCTTAATATAGCTTTAAAAAAGCTATTATATGAATTATTTATTTTTATAGTCTGTGATCGGAACATTAAATAGCTTATAAACCAACCAGTCAACAGTATTACTTCTAATTCCTAGGGTTTAGCTATTTTTTCCCCTTTTCTTATTAACATTTTATGACATGTGTCAAAAGCTCTTGCAAGTCGAAAAAAGTTTGTCGCTGAACTTAATTTATGTTGATCTATCCAAGTGTAGACTGCGAAGCTAGAAAGCATGCCTGAAAAAAAATTTTTTTTTTTTTTTCAGGCATGCTTCAAAGATTCAAAAAGTTTTTTTTAAAACATTTACTGACCTAATTATTGATGATTTCTTCAATATTTTCGAGTTGTTTCGCATTACAATCGAAGCAGCTAAGACTATGATGCTTATGTATTATGTCAGTTAATTGCACGTGTTCTCAGACTGCTTCATAGGAGACTAACTCATCTTCAGTTGCAAAAATTCCTTGAGTCCTAGACAAGTTTCAAGCCCAGATCTTTCCAACCGAAGACCGTATGTCGAAATATCCTCACGACCGCGTTATGAAGACGCTTATAATATATGCGAGAAGACCGGTAATTATGACCATGTTGAAAACGATTTAGCAAATAAATATGACATATCCTCACATTTACACCAATGCGTCCTGAACTCGTCTTTTAGAACTCATTACCATATTTGCCATTTTATTTCTGGAAGAAAAGAATACATGTAAAGAAGTAATTATTAAATTTATATTCAAGGCCGTTTTCCTTCTTTGAAATCTGCACAAGATTATTGTTATGCCGTCAAAAACACGGTATCACTTTCTACCAAAACATGTAGTATAACTGTATAAAAAAGCTGAATCTAATACAAAAAGGCACTTCCACCCAAGAAAGGTAAACCACAACCTTGCATATGCGGAAGTGCTTTATGGGGAGGGAGAAGACAAGGGTCAGATAATCCTGAAACATTGCTCTAGACGCCAAATGTGACCTTTTCCAGTTACTTCATATCTCCAGTAAGTAAGATGGTGTTCTGACATCGAATAATCTATCACTTAACGACATTCCCATATGAATGTTTCTCATCCATGCTACGGTGAAATGGGATCCAGCCTTTCGGCTGTGGATCTGAAAGGCTAGAAAGTGGAGGAGACTCTTCTGCCAACCAATCAAGAGCCGCCATTATATGCCAACAATATCCATTGATGTTGCTTGCCCGAAAGTTGTTCATTAATTTTCAATGTGTGTGTTTTCATCATCGTTAATCTCTTGAGGTGGATCAAGTACTTAATATGTTTTAGCATCTTTCGGGAAAAGTCAAATTTAGGTTCTTTAAAATTTGGATGCTTTTCCAAAACAATCAAGCCAACATTAATTCAGCGTCAATATGGAGAACGTCCTTAGAAGCTACCTTTGAACTGATCCCTCCCCTCCTCCCTGCTTTCAAATAGAAGAAATACCCCTATTCGAAATACCACCAAAATACGAAAATAGTGACAGTCCATTCACCTTATTACAATCCAATACATTTATGATTAAGTTTTGTAACAATATGGTCATCGCGTTTTTGAATTATACATTATATGAAATTATATTAAATAAAATTATAAAATAAATAAATATAATTATAAATTAAATTATATTAAACAAACATATATTGTGCACAGTTGTATACTCTAATACATCTGTGCACAAGTCGTATTAGAGTATACAACTCTAATACAACTTGCGTTATATTAGAGGAAGAGGAAGAAGGAGAAGTTCTTCTTCTTCGCGTGAAAAATAATCACGCTATTCATTCGTCGCTACTGAATCCAAAACTTATCGAATGTTCTCAAGTCTTTTGATGAATCCTTTAGAATCAACTGAAATGCATTTTCTGCAGCCTGAATCTGAATTAGCATATTCATGCTGATTCGAATTCACTTCAGGATTGAAGGATACGAGTTAATATGCTCGAGAGACATTCATAACTTTTCAGCTAAGCAGGCCTTAAGCAGGCCTGGCATGCGAAGTTTTACAAAACAAAATATTAATCAGTAGTTCTACATCTGAATCACAGAGTGGATTGCGTCTTCATTCTCCATAGGCTGAAAATCGAATCTCATCGTGACATCGATGTTTTTGTTAGGCGACAGATAAATTTCAGCGCGGGTGAGAGTATATTGTCCAGCTTACTGGAGGTCTAATTGGCTCTCAAAAAGGTCCGTGGTTCGTTTCTAGAGGAGGGTATCTGGATTATATAACCCTTAGTCTACCTCTGTGTTTAATGTACAATTGCTAATAGCATTACAACCTTTTACGGATGCTGTTGATGATACTACTTAGGTCAACCATGCAATGGCATCGTGGTTGCTGATGCTATTCCATTCTATTTAATCGTTGTATTTAAAAGGGATGAAAAATTTTACTCAAAACACAAGTCTCTCTCTTTTGAAAGGTATGCAAAATTCTCACCTATGTGATCTTCAATGTATAAGTTAGAACCACCAAGTGAACTCTTGTAGATATCCACTATTTAGGCTCAAATACAAAATTCAAAATTTGTGTAGAACAGAATATGCAAAATTCAAAACTTGGCAGTTTTATAAGACTTCTCTTGTTAGAGGAGTTTTGTCTGTATCATGTTATGGACGCATAAAAGCAAACGATACCAAAGGGAAGACTTTTTCCATTCTTTTATAATTATAATCAAGTGAGCATGGGTTTAGATCGTAAATGAAATGGAAATCTTCCCATTCAAGTGCTAAATTAGCTGTTGTAAGAAGAAGACAATAAGGGGGGGGGGGATGCGATAAAAGATTTATCTCCAGTAGCGAATTTAAATCTTGAAAAGTATAAAACTGTTACTGCATATAAATCCGTTTCATTTTATCAATTCACGTAATAAAATCCAATTGTTCATTCCCCTTAGTAAGGATTCATTCCTGGCCATCAGCGTTCTAAATTGGTCTGCACAGTATCCAGTCATATCTGAATCTTAGGAGCATCCGGGGGAGGGGGGGAAAATCCGCCCTCACTACTCTAGAACAGAGCATGAAAAGGGTGATTCTCATCGTAAATATTAGTCGAAGTTACGTACTCATCAGGTAGTCATCGAACGAAAAGGCAAGTAAACGAGATATGAATGGAGTAAATTCTTCTATGGGTTGGGTGTTTCCTTTTCTTCAGGTACTGCCAAACAGCTAACATGCAACTATTCAATGGAAACTACGTGTTTTAAGTAGCATTTATTAGTTTTTGACAGTATTTCCGCCAACAGAAAAACGAATATACCTATATAAACACCACGGTACTCTATGAAAACTATTATTACTAAAATGTTCGTTCTTTCTCGGAAATAACCAACAGTCTGATACACAAGAAACCATTCGTAAAGCAGTCCTTTTTTTTTTTTTTTTAAATTATTCCGGTTTCCGTCCGCTGGCGTCGCTAGCGTCTAGCTCAATACCATTATGAGATAATTACGAGCGAGTTCTGATTTCATTTTGTGACGAAAAATCAATTGTCTGAAGGAGAAGGGCCGAAGAATTAATTACTGGTTTTAATTTTTCAAAGGAGACCCGGTGAACAAGATATATTGAAACTATCGGGTTTTGGTGTGTATCCGGAGGGCCCAATGATGAAGTGATTTAATCAGCAGCACTTTTAATTCGCTCTTCGTCATGTTTAGCGCCGTGAGTGATTTTTAATCGTTTAGTTCTTCCAATTCCCTGTCTCCGATTAGCTATCCCTTTCCCTAAAACTAATTTTCGTCGTGGGTGATAAATTATTGATACTACCCCATTAATTGTTCAGCCACTTACTTCCTTCTTAATTAACGACCTCGTTTTCCTTCAAGACTGCCAACACTAACTTAGAGAGGACAGTAAGCCATTTGTGCTGCTGAAAATTATCTTGCCCATTAATTCCTTGTCGGAATGAAATTATGAATTGACATTAGTTTAAATGAATTTCCGACTCCTCCTTCCTCTTCGGTTAGTTTTATAGCATTAAGTTAGATAGCCACATAATACCTTAATGTTTTTTCCTCTCTCTTCAATTTTTAGTCATTAGACTAATGAAAAAATAAGAAAAAATATTACAAAAAACCGAACAACATTGGAATTTCTTCACCAGGTAAAATTGCCTCGAAGGCAATTCTTTTATATGTCTTTTCTTCAAATTTCGGTAATTAATGAGAGAAGATTAAAGAAGGGAAATTAGAAAAGCTATTTCTGTTCATTACTATTCTTACATGATACCATTCGCTGATTTTATTTATGTCTTTAAGTACAATCAGTAGTTGCGCATTTTTCACAGCAGATGTCACTACGCACATGAACAATTCAATCGTCTGCCTGAAGATTAGAAAATTTATTATTTATATGAAAGGATTTAAAAAGAAATGTTTGCAAATTGTGAGATCATCCAAGCTGATCAGATTTCTTTAATGTACGTATTTCAAACTCAAAATCTGCAAAGATTTCTTATCCCAGACTACTAGACAAGTCTTATTGGGTGTCTGATAAATAGCAATCCTAGCAAAAATCAAGGAATTGTTGCAGACACCATGGTAAAAGTGCATCCAAAATTGTTTTTGAAAAACAATTAAAAAATCGATTTCCAATAGAAGTAGCTGTGAAGGAAACATAATACTACAGGAGCGGAACCATATTTAATCTTAAAATTCTCTTTAAGATTAAATCGCTAGCACTGTCAATAAATTCATTCAATTAACTTTGGCTAAATTAGCATATATCGACTAGAAGTATTCTACGTTTCGGATGGTGTAGATCTATCATGTCTTACTTCCCCGAAATGGTCAGGATATTAGGATAAGGATATTATCTTTGAAATATATAAGAAGCATCTACCCTCGGAGTCAGATATATCGAATTCAACTGTTCGAATTTAAAACAACAAAAAAAAAAAAATGTTTCGAATTCGAACTTTTTTATTGACTTTGCATCTCCGGAATGCAGTCACAGTGATGATCCTTTCGGTTCAAAAAAAACTGGATCCTAATCCTGTTAAGGATGCAACAAACACTATCAAGGAATTATAAGTGATCGAGCTTAATCTATACTGTACGAAGAGATGGAAATAGGATTACTTTTACTACGACATTATTTAGTAGATTGAAAGGGCGTCACCTTATTTCTAAATCTATTGCTTTAGAACCCCTTAGAGCCCATGGCACTTTTACAACCCACTTCAGGCTTCCACTAAGCAAAGGTCGTGAATTCACACTAGACGAAGAAGGTCGTCTACTATCTAAAAATTGCCTACTATCTGTATTTATTCTACCTTCTTTTTATAATACTATTCATATTGTCTATGTATAAGCTTAGACGAAGACCTGGGTTCGATTCCCGTCCAAGACGTAAGGAACCTTTATCTGGTCTTTTTCGACTAAAGATGAGTTAGCCGGGCTCATACGGAGGTAGGGTTTTTTTCACCCCGAAACTCGGCTTTTTCGTCCACCCCAGAATAGGCAAACCGGCCCCGTGAACACATCTACAGACATAGGACACACCGGGAGGCATAGGGCTAACCCACCTTATCCTAGAGGCGGTCACGGTTTCAAATCATAATAGGCCATGCCTAATACGAACGTAACAGGCCACTAAGCCTATTATACTTAGGAGGAGAAGGAGGAGGATGTATAAACTTTGGTTTATTTCAGGGAGATGAATGGCCTCTTGCTATTACTTGTTCCATAGTTCAAATCATTAATCTTTTAAATTATTTTCAGGTTTTATGTTTCTTTTTAATAAAAAAAATTCCCGTATGTAAGAGAAAACTGTAACACTAAGTTTACTACCCTTTCATGAATAGAATTCACATCCTGGTCTGATCTACAAGTCACGAACTTTAAAGAACAAGAGAACATAAGTTATTTTGGATATTTCTTAATAAATAACATACAGTACGAGAAAGTTCATTTCGCATGCTCAATTAATAGCTACTGCTCGTACTTTCATTTCTCTTATCGGAAGGGGTAAGGGGAAGGGGGGGGGTATAAATAATTACATGCATTGTCGCTATATCGCTATATCCTAGAGCAGTGCTTCCCAAACTTCTGGATGTCAGGGCTCCCTTTATAAAAATTAAAATATTTCACGGCCCCCTCGAAAAAAAATCGTAATTGAGACATATATTATTATAATATTTGTTGTATTTATATTCAATATTAATTTATAATTTATATCCAAAAACATATGCAGCGAATATTGCAAAAATCAAATACAAATATTACATTTTTAGCATCTTACATACACATTTGACATGGCACATTATCTCAGATTTTTATAAATAATAATAAACGATAAATAATAAAAAAAAATAAAAAACAAAAAAAAAAATAATAAATTAAATACGTTTCTTTTAAGATAAGAAAAATCTACTTAGTTTTAAAACATTTTAAATTTGTTTTCATTATTTCACGCCCCCCAAGGGGACCGCGGCCCACAGTTTGGGAAGCACTGTCCTAGAGAGTCCTGTCAAAGGTGTTCAGATATTTTTTTTTTGTTTGTTTTAAATATTTCTTTTCAATAAAAATTCCAAAAATATAAACTATTAGTATTTTTAGAAAAGTTCCGCCTGAGGTCGTTGCATTACTCGTCTCAGTCCCAATAATTCCGATATGTTAGAGGAGACAACTCTTTCTGGGCTGACTGAAAACAGTATTTCATAATGTTAAAAAACTAAAGAGGCTTTTCTCCTCTGCGGTAATATAATATGTGCTTTATATTCTAGATATATAATCTCGTTGAGTTGATCGAAAACAATCCACTCACTTATTTTGATCAAATATATAAAATCTTAATGCAGTATTACAATCGATTTGAGCTCAGATGTCTTTGCAAAGATCATATTACAAACTTCGTCTTTGTTATATTCTTGTCTATCTAAACAATAACTTTGCTAAGATACTTTGAACTATCTCTCCCTTATATATATATACTATATATATATATATAATTTTCAATAGTCGCTTGCGAGGTTTTCCTTCGGACGAAATCTGTGAGTCACCGACGTGTATGAATGTTCATGAAAGCCACGAATAAGATTGATACTTCCTTGACATTTTCAGAAAAAAAAAATCGAACTAAGCGAAATGAAGCAAAGAGAATAATCAAGCAAATGTAGCGAGTGCTCGAATATGAAAATTTGGTTAAAAAACCTGAGCTGTGATGCAAACCTTTTTTTTTTTTTAATTGTATCCATCTCAATCTTACCATTCTGTGTTATTGAAGGAAAACTTTGCCTGCTCTTTTGTTCAATATGCATTCATTTTTGAAGAATAAGAGATCAAAGTTTAATTTGAAAAAAAGAAATATATGCATGGGGCATAATCAAACTTTTAACAAAATACGTTAAAAAATCTTAAGTAACTGTGTCATATTTTGTCAGCAAATAAGAATCGTTAAGGTTTAATGATTTTTTTTTTTTTTGGAAAAAATGGCCAGGAATTCATTATACGTAAAGTTTTAGAAATAAACTTGACGTGGGTGCACTATAAGTAAATTAATATGTTATATAATTATTATTATTGACGTTTGCTAGTAAATATATTACTAGTATTCCGAAAGCCGCATATAAAAATACCTAATATCGAAAAAAAAAAGTCTAGTAGACGCTTACATGAATATCTAAGGCGCACGTACATCCTGTTCTCACAAAGTTAGGCTTCTCAGTACAGAATGGTCATGCGTTACAAACAATCGCGTTGCTTCCAGAAACTTTATTTTTTGCTTTTATATTGCGTTCACTGAATGCTCTGGAAATACAACAATTATTACTAGTTTCGACCGTTTTATCCATTTTATTTTATTTCGTATGGTAATACAACGGCCGTGAGTCGTTTTTACAGGGGGGAGGGGGGGGTACGACACCGTTTCAATCTCCCACTATTTTTTTTCGGGCTCGCCAGCATAGCGGACGAATCTGTAATCCGTGTGTGTTCACGGAGCGGGTTTGCCGGTTCTGTGGAACGAAAAACGCGAATTTCCGGTTGAAAAAATTCCCTACCTCCGTATGAGACCAACTAACTCATCTTTCATCGAAAGATGAGTTAGTTGGTCTCATACGGAGGTAGGGGATAAAGGTTCTTCACGTCCTGGATGGGAATCGAACCTTGGTCATTCCGACCAAAGGGCTTCCTCTATACTAATTGAGTTACAGAGGCTCTAATTTCATCAATTTTAATTGCAACATAAAACAAACGATGGATTATATAAATAGACAAACAAAAAAAAATGTATTCCCAGTGAAATAGAAGCAGACGGAAGTGGATTGGCCATGTATTGAGAATCGACAGAGGAGAACTCCGTAGGTAATTTTGACATGGATCCCTGAAGAAGAAAAGAAAAGGGAAAGGCCTAAATTAGCAAGCAAAGAATGACAGAAAAAGAAAGAAAGAAAGAAAGTTGGATGGTTGGGAGAGCTAGTGAGAGAGAGAAGCGAATCAGTTGCAAAAGACAGGGGTGATGGACAAGGTGTATCCCGGCCTGATGTGCCACAGGGCACGAAGAGGACAGGTACTACTCTGAACGATCCTTACTCTGTCTTAAGAATGTCGTGATAGATTGTTTTAAGATAGAGCAGTGATTTTTTTTGTAAATGGCATAAGTCAATATTTCCTTAACAAAGCTTCAAGTTCCTTGAGAATTGGTATTTTGCATAAGCGAGACAACGATACGCAGGTTATGCACTACTTTAACATATACGTCACCACTTTAAGTGAACTTTCCAGAGAATATGTTATAGCCATTATGGGTAACATTTTGAATTTATCATATTTTGTGTACAGGGTGTTGGGATGGAAATCAACAAGAAAACAGTTTGTGTGAACACCTTTTTTCGTATAAAAATAACTGGAAGATGTTAAGATTTACTTTTACTAAAAGAGAAGAAAAAAGAAGGCTAGTGTGTTTTTCTACATTGATAATGAAACGCAGGCCGGGATAAACTGTTCAGCTGGTTAGAAATAAAGGCATAAGGTCAAGGACAAAAATGCTTAACAAGGGTACTTTAAAGATACCAAGCTATTTTAAATATAAACCTGGTTTTATTTACGCCATTTCCCAAGTAAGCAAACAGACAAGTAAGTCAAGTTTGTGCCTGCAAGTAGTGCGAGTCTGGGTGATCCTGCACGTAGTGCAAGTCTTAGGCAACTGGTGGTAAAGATAGAATAAGCTCTGATCACTAATCTTAATATTTACCTTTAATGCAAAGCACATCTCCTGGAGGAGGTGTATGATGCTTTGTATTAAAGGCAAGGGGACACTACCCAGACTGGTTTCGACCTTTATTGAGGTCTCATAACAAGGGTATTAGTAGTATGGTTTGATTATAAATTAGTTTTGAAGGTGAGCTTAGAAATAATTTTTCGAACTAAGATGAAAAGCCAAACGGCTATTTTTTTCTGGCGAGGTTGATATAAGTCATATCACTATAATATAGTGACACACCTTTCGGGCAATCGTATAGCAAAAGTATATAAGTTTTCTTCACTTAAACTCTGATATTCAAGGTCTAGCTACTCATTGATGAGACCTCAAAAAAGGTTGAAACCGGTCTGGGTAGTGACCTCTCCTCATAATGTAAAACAGTACTACATCTCCTAGGAGCTGTGTCTTTTTACATTATGAGAAATATCAAGAATAATGAGGGATCTTGCTCCACCTTTGCAACGAGTTGCCGTGGTGTGGCACTACCAAGTGGTCACTTACGCTTGGATCCGCCGACAGTTCGTCGGCATGAAACGTTACAGATCGTAGTTTTCGATCTTAGTTTCGCTCACTGGCTGAAAAACAATAAGGGATTTTATCCCCTTAACTTATAATTTTTCGAACTTTTCCATTTTAATAATCTTGTGATGAGAAGATATGTAGGCAAAGCCATCGCCATCTTTTCCAATAACTGGTATTTTTCCCCCCCATAACACATATCCTTGAGTTCAGCAAAGGGATAAAACGTTCAACAATCCTTCCTGCTCCTCCTTATACGTATATTAGGCCCTAGTGACCCGTTACGTTCGTATTAAGCATGGCCTATTACGATTCGGAACCGCTACCGACTCGAAGATAAGGTGGTTAGCCCTATGCCTCCCGGTGTGTCTTATGTCTGTAGATGCGTGTGTTCACGAGATAAAACGTATAGGCGACCGACTAACTCACCCTTAGTCGAAAGAGACCAGATAAAGGTTCCTCACGTCACGGACGGGAATCGAACCCAGGTGTTTCCGACAAAGGGCTTCGTCTATACCGACTGAGCTACGGAGGCTCATGTTTAACAATAGTGAGGGATAATTTTTTTTTTAGTTTTTATACCTTTAAAATGACTTTTTTTATAAAATTATAAAAATTCCAGAAAGACAAGTGCATTCCTTTAAACATAACAAGATAAAAAGCTAAGACGTGAATACAGAGAGCAAGGCGAAACAAGTAAGAAGGAAAAAGTCGTGATTACAGAGAGAAAAGTGAAAACTAAATGCATGCTGTAGACCAGCGTTTCCCAACACTTCACAAATCCTGAAAATTTCACGGAACGCCTTGGTTATTTTGTAATGTATTAATTAATAATTAATTGTTAATTTAGCTGATTTTTATTATTCATTAATAATTAATTGTTAATTTAGCTGATTTTTATTATTAATTAAGAATTAATTGTTAATTTAGCTGATTTTTTATTATTAATTAATAATTGATCATTAATTATAAATTAATAATTATTTAAACGTAGATTAAACATAAACATCATTAAATTAATTTGTGCTGATTTTCATTGACATATCCCATTCTGATCACCAAAAATTTATATTATAAGTACTTACAAGTGAATGCAGACTTTTTTTCCTGTGTGTTGGTAGTTTTCCCATCCTGGAGATCGCTTTGTAGACTGGTGGTGGATGACTCACTATCTGTTGCGTCACAAACACCTTCAATAAGAGATTTTTTAATACCAAAATTAAACAAATAAAGACAAAGTCCCTTGTTTCTTATTCATATTAAAATTTAAATCTGGAGGCCTATTACTTTTAAAAAGTCACGGCACTACGGTTTCGAAACTTTCACCCTACAATACGAACTTGCGAAGAAAGTATTCAGTATTACTAGATTTGAGAATCAGATGCAGACTACCTTGATCTTCAATTTTAGTGGAAACATTTTCTTTATACTTCCTTGCTGATTGGTCACTAACATTTGCAACAAAGATGTTATTTCTTTTAGTTTTGAGAACAGAGGATAAGCCGCCCATTGTTGTAATCGGCTTGCAGGCACTTTTTATGATCGGTCATAAACAGCGGTATTCTCTTTCCCGATGGTTGAAAGGTTTCGATGTGTGAAAATTAACGATAATTCATGAATACTTCCACGTTTAAAAATACACGGCTTGGTCACTAACATTTGCTACACAGATGTTATTAGGCGTTCTGGGTCTGAGCTTTTCGACATATTCACGAACATTTCCACTATAAAATATTTATTCATGAAAAATGCTTAGAAAACTAAAATGACAAATTCCAGGAGAACTTCTCGCGGAACACTTATTCACCTTCCGCGGAACACAGTTTGGAAACCGTGCTGTAGACTACAATATTATAGCACCACATAAAAGATTTAATTTAATTTAAACAATTTAAGTATTCCTACCACGTTTTTAACCATATGTCAAGTGTTCTACGTATCAATAACTGGTCATCCTTTATTCCAACTCTAATTATCGTGCAAGGTAGCTTGCACTTGAAATGAAGCAAGCCATAACTCACCAGATTCAGTTGGAAAGAACTGACTCTAAACCCCATCTAGGAAGTGAGAGATCTTTATAAGAACTTTTCAAGTGTGAGTTGAGACAGTCAGCCCGCAAACACAAACCAACCGACTGGAGAACACAGCAATAGAAAAATATATAATGGCTTGAGAGTCTTGGTTGCTCAGGCCGAAATTATGACCAACCCAACCCAATTCAGAAGAGATTTAGAAACTTCTAAAGCAACACCGACTACATGTCCAAATGGTCGAGATGATACCATCTTTGTTTTACTATTAACTGGGTTCGAAACCCCTGTATGTATGTTTGTAAACGTTTTTAGATGGAAGATGGTTTTCATCGTCCATCACGAGACAATCATCTTGTTTAATGGCATGAAAAGAAATTCAAGTTTATCTCTTCTTGGAACAAAGTTTCAGTTTTTTTTTTCTCCACATCTAGCCGCAGTATTGATGTTTTATAGATTTCGAATCTTTAGGGGGGGGGGGGGGATTGTCATAACAAAAATATTGCGCTTTCATTTTGATCACTTAAAAAGACATGTAGCGTTTCTGCAGAAGCAGAAACAAGAATATGACTTCTGTTCCATCCTTGTTTCTGTTCTCTCTACATTCGGATGAATCTCCAGTGATAAAATGGCTAATTCGTTTCCACATCCTCTATGTGCAGGGATAATTTTTTTCAATGAAATCAGAAAAAGAGTCTTGGATGATAACTTAAACAGCACCAAGTTTTCTGGAGGCGACATTCTTTAACTACTTTTTTTAAATTATTACTTTGCTATATTATACTATTCTACATGCGTTTACTGAGTCTAGTCTATTTCGATCCTCCTACCAAAAAAAAATCGTCTTAATCCTTTCCACATGCTAGAGAAATTCATTTACACTCAGCTTATATACCAATAGAAGCCTCACAACTAATCAACTACAGCTTGTCTTCATAGTCTTTGTGCAAAATTAATTTTGCACAAAACTATGGAAGACTGTGGAACAGAATGTTCTGTAAAATCCACGCTGTCGTACTGGATATCTCCAAAGTATTCGACTGAATTTGGTACAAAAGCCGTCTGAATGCCCTAATCTTATAATTTCCTTCTACATTTCACGACTGTGTTCAAATTTATCTCAAGCCATTCATTTTACGTAAGTGCAGATGGCACCTTTCCATAAATAACTGCAAATTTATAAATTCTGTTCGGACCAGATTGGTATATCTGAACAGTGTTCATCGGTATTGCTCATTATTCACTCTCTGATGCTCTAACTCCTTGGTTAAGAGAAAATAATACTTCCTCACTGAAAGTTATCTCTAACATGGGCTATAAGGTAAAAAAATATCTTTAGAAAAAAAAATGACGATAAAATCAAAACGCATTTATTATTATTATTTTTTTTTTCATTCGTGTTTAAGGCTGCTTATCCGTTTTTACGAAATCTCAAAAAGGGCTTTATTTAATTTAAATGAATTTAAATAGTAAATTCAATATCCAAAATTTCTACATTTTGGAAACGAAAATGCTATAAAATAATTGTATTGTATATTAAAATAGAGCCGATATGCGATCCAATATGGCATTAACTGCACGAAACCAATGGATATAAAACATGTAATTCAATATATAAACCAACAAATATCAAATGTTATTATCGTCATTAAAGACTTTTTATTACAGCTGGGAAAACCTCTGACAAATGCCTAAACGTTCCCGAATTCTCTCAACAAAACCACCATAACAAAATCGTCTTCAGTTAAACAGCGCTAAAGGCAAGCTAGAAGCACTTTTCTTAATAAATTCCTTGAAGGAAGTGTTCTTTTATATGGCACACGGTCCACTATTACGTGTCTAGCCTAACTGTTGGGGAATGGGAGGATTACGTCCCTTTCCGCTATTTAATGAAGCCCTAAAATAAATTCCTTAGACTGTAAGGCTTCGCTTCTTTTATTTCCAAACTATGGCCCTCAATGAGTGCACTTAGAGCAAAGAGTAAAACACTTTTCTGACATTACTCCATTGAAAACAACAGCGGAGAGCAGGAAAATTTTTGCTGTCACCCGTATAAAACTTAGGAGTGAATTTACGCTGGTAGTTGCCAGTTTGGCGACAGCAATTTAGGCCTAATTCTCCCTGATAACGCTCCAACCTCAATAACAACACTGTATGTAGCTCGGTGCGAGCGATATGGCGCGCTACAAGCAACTGCCATTGTTACGTCAGTAGAGCACGCGGTGTGGCGAATAAATGTGCAGCCAATGACGACAAATCTTGAAAAGGGAGGCTCATTTCTAGCTTAATGAACCTACATGATGGATGTTGTTGTCACAGTGTCAAATTAACATGCAAATTAACAACGGTAATTATTCCTTGCTGCGTTGAGTTAGTTTCTGCGTTTAATCGCAGGGAAGGCTTGGGGAGAAACTGTACATGCCATGAAAACGGAATAATTAAAGTTTGAATGTTTGGACGATAATAAAATAGAGGAAAGACATTTAAGGAGTGGACGGAAAATTGTGTACGCGGTAATCAAAGCTTGCATCTATGGCGATTGTTCGTGCAATTAACCTTAACAATAGGCCTAAGTACGAGGGCATCACTGGGCAACATCCGCTGTTGTTATGGTAACATATCACAATCTTGGTTCGAGCACAAACCTTCCATTTGTTCCGAGTAATGTATATGGAGCGAACTTTATTTAACAGAGCCAACAGATCTGTAATTGAGATAATAAATTCTGTCCTTTAATGTCCTTATCCACCGTTTGAATCGTTGAAAATGGCAATAACACAAGCCCAGTTTACGAAGCTTTTACAGATTATACAAATAATGGATTAACAGTGAACGGAACTGCGTCTTTCGTGTTTAAACATCACGACTACTGAGCGTTATAACCATCTATAAAACTACTCAGATATCATCAACCAGAGGCTGGGGTTCGTGTGATCGATACCCGCCAGGTGGCGCCGCGATCCGATTCACAAAGTTCACCGTACGCGATGTATTACCACTTTTGTTATGATTACTTGTGTTGTGATTATTTTGTTGTGATTAGGGTTCGTGTGATCAATACCCGCTAGGTGGCGCCGCGATCCTATTCACAAAGTTCACCGTACGTGATGTATTACTACTTTTGTTGTGATTACTTATTGTTCATTTGATCTGATAAGTTACAAGAAACACGTTTGATATTATTCTACAGAGAAATAGATAATTTACCCGAATCAACAGGATTTGAAAGAAAAGTTCTATATAAAGTACTTTATTTGAAGGGCAAAACTTTTTTGCGTTTTTTTTTTTTTTTTTTTTGTTTAATTTGGCTATGATTTTCATACGTTACGAGATTTCATGATTTGAAAGTCATAAAATAAAATATCAAAATTATTGATTTAGTAAGTGAATGTATTAAATGTCCCATTCCTTTGAAAAAATAAGCATACTGAATGTTCGTTACATTATATTTTAGATTTTATCGATAACATTTTATCCTTTTTATTGATAAAGGTCTAGAACCTTTTGTATGCTTCTGTATGTTTCTGAAAAGTTGTGATAATCACCATGAAGGAATTAATTGTCCAGATGCCGGTGGATCATGCCATGATCCATCAACATTGAGGTGGATCAATGAGGATCATGGCATGAACTGCATCGATGTTTTCAGGGTTGATCGCTGTGGAAGGTCTTTCTGACCTGGGAGCATCGTTTGTCTCAGGATGTCCAGTTTTATACTTGGTCATTGACCTGGCAAGTGTCGGATATGCTGGGACACGGTCCTTTAAAGTCTCACACGAAGTTTGGTGAATCTCAGTTGCGGACTTTTCTTGCAACAAGAAACACTTGATGACGACTCGCACCGCTGTCTTCGAATTTCTTCAAAACCTCTAACATGTTTTCTTATACATCCTAAAAGAAGAAGAAGAACAAATTATTACAATTTGATGAAACATGGGGACTAAAGGGTTCTAATATATGTTCTTTCTTATGGTTATATCAGTTGCTTTCATATAATTTTTGTTCTAGTTGTTAATCAGAACTTTTCAGCCCACCCTCGTATATATATGCATTATCAAAAAATTGCAAACACTCTTTTTTACATCGCGCATAGAACTATGTGTAATGTAAAAACATTTCCGACTTCAATGAAATAAAGGTTTTTTTTTTCCCCACCCCAGGCAATATCGAGATAAAATACGCCGACCGATCATGTTCCTTAGCTCAGTCAGTCATTCGTCACTTGGATTGAAAACGCCTACATCGCAATACGACAGACGTCTTTATAAAGACTTTTCAACTGAAGGAGAGTTAGTGGATCATGCACATACAACGGACATAACATACGCGTGTTAAATGCTCAGCTAGACCAACGAGTGGATAAGATTAGTGCATGTGCCAAGCCTTAAATAACATGTCAGTTCCCAAAAATGATTTGGAACAGATGAAAAAAAAAAAAAGAAGTGGAAGGTATTAAAGTAGTTTTTATAATTATAATGCTTATAATTATAATTATTTATAATAGAAGTAGTAAACCAGCGCAGATTTCTTTGAAATAATATTGAAACACATAAAACAGTCAGTGATTGTAAAAAGTATGTACCCGACTATTAGCACTCAGTACATAATAATAATAGTTTATTTCATCTATTATGGGTCATAAATTTGAGGAAACTGGAGTACTACTCTGGGATGAATGCAAGCACTTAATGAGTATGGTACTTATACGTATGATGAGAATGTAAAGTTGTCCATCCTACGTATCTATAACGTTGTAGATGTGTAGTTATGATATGATCCATAATAGCTAAACATGAGCAAAGTTTGCTAATAATTTTTAATAAAGATGAATGATTATTTTCAATATGAATATTCATTTGACTGAATAAGAATATGAATACACTTATATGAATACAATATGAATATCCTGACTGATACACCGTGAGGTACATGAATCATACATGTGATGAAGCAATGTCTATTCATGCGTGTTAAATGCACTGAGACGTGCTCGAACGTGGTTAATAATAAGTTATAAGTGGAATACATAAATGGAATAGACGGATTTTTCAGATGTTTTCACTACGTTAAACAGGAACATATAACATCTCAAGAAGGCAGGGAATGACAGTATTTAAATTCGAATACCATATCACCACGTAAAATTTCGGGTTGATGCCTAATTTTAGAATCTTATTCTCAGATTACAAGGCATCTCCTCAAACGAACATTACTATATTATGATTGGTGTAATTTTAAAGTTCATCTCTGCAAGCAACACATTCTCCCAGATGTGTCCACAGAAAGGTTGCCAAAGGCTAAATATTACCTATGACACTTTATAATCCTGCTAATTGATTCGAGCAAAGTTACTTCTCATTTAACTCTCGCGCTTTGAGGATTTAATTATGCTGAACTTAATCATTAACTTAATGTTGTTCCTCGCTTCTAATTTAATAACCAACTACTATCTTGAAATGAGGGTTGATTACCGTGTTGCTATTCTTAGTAACAACTAACAAGAAATACTGGAAAATTCTCTACGTCATGTATATCATTGCGCATGTCGAAACCAGGTATCAATAACGACCCCTAGTGATTTTATGCAGATCATATGGCATTTTTTTTCTTTGTATTAAAATATGATTTTAAGGCTTTTTTTTTGTTTACTACCCATCTTCTTGCACGCGTTCTAAAAAACATTCACCTCATTTGTACGATTAAAATATAATTTTAAATTGAATTATTGCTCTAATATAAAAAAATATATGAAGTTAAATTTAAGTTCCTTAAAATGTTACTTAGAACCGAGGTCAGATTTTTTTTAAGAATTAAATTTTCACGCAACTGATCTACGAATTATGTCGAAGTGTTATTGTTTGCTACTGTAATGTTTATTTATCATATTATATTCGTTCTATTAGTATAAATATGAAATTAAATCGAAAAACGTTCAGGCATCTTTTATATCCAAAAATTAACACTTAAGGTTTAATCACAAGCCACGTGTAGTTTATGATTCTTGCTAATAAACCCACATTGAGAAATGAGCGAAATGAAAGAAAGTCAAAAAAAAAATATATGTTTAATAATTACCATAAAGTTGTTTTAAGCCACATCTTTAACGTACAAATGCTGAAGAATTAATTTAAGGTTCTCCTAATCAGACATGTCTTTCAAAACTTACGTTTGGAAATAATACTTCATTTCGTTTATTTATTTCTCAGTGTAAGGAAACTGCTTTGCTTCTCTTCTCCACGATAATAATCATAAGCGCCACAAGACGGACAATTTATTGACTGTCTTGTGGCGCTCTATTTAACGAAAAAAAAAAAAAAAGAAAAAAGAATTTTTTTTTCCTCTCGCACTATCTCTCCCGAAAGAGATGCATATAAAAGCAGAGGGTGGGCAATACCAACATGGAGGATGAGTGTGCGTATGTGTATGTGTGTGTGTGTGTGTGTGTACATAAAGCACTTCTAAAATCAATAATGCTTGCAGTGTAGTCCTTCAATAAGATCTCTTGACTGCCAAAGTAATATTTTACTTGCGATATGGACCCTGTTTTTAAAAGCGAGGGTCTCCATTTTTCATTCGTGTGATTTCTCCAAGACTTTAAAATCGCTTCAGAAGAATGCGGGAAAGAAATTAAGAAAAATTGGCTTTCAGCTTGCATATCTTCGAGTGCAAATCTTCGAGATTAATCTCAGATATCTTAGAAGTATGGGGTGGGGGGGGAGGCAGGAAATGGATGGGAAAAGAAGAACGTTCTGTTCGTGTAATAGTTGAAACTACTACGACGGAGGATAAAATAAAACAGAGCTATCGTACAGCCGATATTTCTCTAGCGAAATACACCATCTTCTGACAGCCGATGGAGAAAAGACTGTATTTATTGAAAATATCCAGTGTCTGCAGCTAGGAACGACAACTCGGCCGGGGTATTGGTGTCGTGAGGATAAGTATGACATATGAACACGTGTTTCTGACGGCTATAGGCATTATTACGTTGTTCCGCCCTTTCAGACAAATGTTCTCCCGGACGTCATTTCCTCCGAGTGTTCTGTTATGAGTGGATGAGAAATGGCCAGGGAAATGGAGAAACCAAATGGATGGTCCGTTCGTCGTACAGCCGCATAAATCACATACGAAAAAAAAAGAAGACCTACCCTTTCCTTCTCAATCCAGGTTTGGAGAAAGATGAAAAAGATCTATCTTGTCAGTCTGTAGTTCTTCACAATCAACTGAGACGGGTAGGTTAGACCCCTGGAAAGTCATAGCTTTTGATATCTTTGGCTTTCCTGGTGTGTCTCACATATCTTTCTACACTGAGGACGTTTCACTGTAGAAGATTTTGATGAAATCAAATCGTATTTACGTGATAAGACCCCAGGGTTTCCGTCGTACTGAATGAAGAATGATCATGTAATAATTTCATGCACGAAGACGTGTCTGCTACTTCGCAGGTGAAACATTTTATTTATTTACCAACTGCATAATCAAAGATTATAAAATATTTCACCGAATTAAACTAAATTTCACTAATCAATCGTTACGATCATTCAATTTATTTAGCACGTTGATATGAGGATAGTAAGTTCTCTATTGTACAGGTAACGATTTCATTTTGTTCAAAACTAAAATAATTCCTTGTACGAGATAAATAAGTTTAACCTCTATATTTAACTTAAGTAAGAGCGCCGAAAGGTATGCTTTTTTTTTTTTTTTAAACGAGACTAGTTGGTCTGACTGACTGAGTTGGCAACGTTCGAATCTATACATCGCTATGGCATATTTTTATCATTCGGACCGAGACCACCAACCACCTTACTTAATTAGAAGCGAGCATTGCTTGAAAAACAATTAGTTAGGTAGGCTAAGGATTAAATGATTCGAGAATCTCGATCTACTCTTCTAAAAATAAATTATTTCTGAATATAATCACTTCTGCACAAGTTCACGCAGTCATGATCATTAACGACAGAACTGAATCCCGTTGCCGAAACCATATCTTTGCAAATGACAACTTACTTCAGTTTCAGGATAGCCTCAGTAGTTGAATTAATATCGTTGATGCTTTTCGGTCAGATTCCCATCTAGAATACGAAGAACCTTTAGGAGTTTTTTTTTTTTCCCCAACTGAAGGTGGTTAGCCAGTCTCATACGGAGGCAAAAGGGTTATTCCATCCGGAAGTGGGATTTCATCTTCGAAACAAGCAAACCAGCAGAACAGACAAAGAAGAATATACGCAATTTACAGACATAATACTGGTCTTATAGCCAAAATTGCTTCGGTTGTAATTTCTAACAATAAGAACAGCTTCAAGAAAAGATAAAATTCGGTGAAGACCAGTCTGGACTGTACGGCGGGCAGTTCAGTGAAATAAAGAAGGTGGATCTCTGCAGACAGTGAATCTTAGACGTGGTAAATGCTTATACAGTATTTACAATATGACTTGAGATTACGGTGATCATATTTTTCTTTTAATGATAATTACATTTCGAAACGATAATAATAACTCCTCCACAGCTTGATGGAATTTAATAATAAAACTTGCATTTCATTAATTTCATTTTCATTTTTCGATTAATTTACACAATTTTGCTCTCCATTGGGATAGATTTACCACATTTTGCCAATAAAACAGTCGTATCGAAACAACTGGACATACGCTACCGTATAATCTGAAAATAAACTTTTATTAAACTCCGTCTAGAAGGAGTGGAATTGTTACTTAATATAATTTCGAAATATCTCACCTATTTTTCTTAACCCTGGCAAATTTGGAACGCCATGTCAAATTTTTCTCAGGATGCCAAATTCCGAATTTCAATAAAATCCGTTCGGCTAGAGTCCAATAATAGTTTGAGTATGTAGGTACTTACCTAAGGGGAAAAAATGAACCTAATAGGTTCTTACGCATTTCGGAAATACAAAAAAACGTAAGTGACACACTGGTTGAAATTTTTCGAAAGCATCACCATTCGATAGAGCTCTTTAATTATCTCATTTTATTGGTATTATTTTTAAAAAAAATATGTGAATCGTCATGAAAAGTTGTAATCCAATAAGTACATTTTTATTAGTACCGTGTAGGGGTAAGGATAAGGTAATAATCCGGAAATTCCACTCTAAAGACAAAGCATACCACATCGGCCTCCAGTAAGAAGGGTAGTGGTCTTAAAATTCCTCACCGTGGTAACCTAATCAGAAACATCAAGAGAGTTGTCGCGAAAGCGATAGGATGGAATTCAACTATGAAGAATTTTAAACTGTATTGCATTATTATTATATTTTTATTGTAGCCTTTCGTTGTTTCATGGTAAAAAATTTAATATAATAATTTTTTTTACCATGAAACAACGAGAGGCTACGAAACTAATAAGATATCAGTGCCATGAGAGGAGAAGTACTTAAAAAGAAAGAAATAACCCATCTGTATATCTTTTGACCAATGGAGGTTGTAGTCCTTTGGGAAAGCGGTGTGAGGAAGGCTGTTCACATGAACAGAGGTAGACGTAATGAAGGCGGAGGAGGAGGACGAGAAGAAGTTTGTTTGGTAGTTTTAAAGCTGAAAGGGATATTGACTAACAATTACACGTGTGTTTACAAGCTTAACGGAATCTGCAGGAAAGTAGTAGCCAATTCAGCGGAAGAGTGCCTTAAAACACTTAGAGAGCAGACACAAGGCAGAAACAAAATGTCCATAATCAACTGATTGTAGTGAGTTTGTGAGAAAGGATCATCAAGAGAAGCTATGGATACGATGTGCTTGCGCCAGAAGTGTAAGCAATCGAACAAAGAGATTCGATCTTGAGCAGAGATGTGGGTATTATCAAAGGCGACGGAGGTGAAATGTGACACGTTGTTCTCACTTCACTGGAATAAGACAAGGAAATCAGTGATTAAGGAATCGGTTTTGGAAAAGCTTGTTGATTGAAGTATTTAAGCACAACTTTTGCCAAATAAAGAAGAGGAATGGAGTACACCGGCATCGGCAAAAGAATAGGGCTCTATACACCAGTAAGTGAGGAAACGATTAAAGAACCTAGCTGCTAACCTAAGTAACAAATACTATAATCAGCTTGACAGATCATTGTGTAGATCTTTGTGCAAGACCAATAAAATATCGTGAAAATGTTTTCTTGGAGACAAGTTTTCTGCATGTGACTGTTTCAACGTCAGATCTGAATTTGGTGATAGTATTTTTGTAGCTGTTGAAAACGATACTGTAAGCCTCCGTATCTCGGTTATGACAGTATGCTTTGGTTGGAAAAACTTGTGTTCGAATACTATCGGACTCGAAGAATATTTCTAAGGGCTTTTCAACTGAAGGTGAGTTAGTCAGCCTCATACGAAGGAGATTTTTACTCAAAGAAACTTGAGATTTTCATTTCGTCAAAAACAGGCAAACTTCGAGAGAATACATGTAATTACTAAACATAATACATTCGATTCATAGCCTTGGTTCTAGCTGCTTTGCCCATAATCCCAATTAAAGAAAAATAGGGTGAATGTAGAACTGTAGTTTTGTTCTTGAGCCTTACTGACGATGTCGATTATTATTATTTTTTTTCTAGGACTGTCTTCGCATACTTGTTGCACTAAGACTCGATGAGATGGGGATAGAATGGAAGATACATGTCTTCATTCTCGCAAGAATAATGTCATCTATTCATTAAAAACAAAAGTTTTGATAAGAAAACAGTAACAGTAAAGAGAAAAAATAGTAAAATATCCCATTTGGCACTACTGTATTGCCAAAGGACACGCGAATGATACTATCTGGGTGAAGGATGCTTTGTAAAAATGAAACCTTGGACAAGGTAGCGATCCAATTAGCAAGAGGAAAGATGATGGAGGAGGGTGAGGATTATTATTATTATTATTATTATTATTATTATTATTATTATTATTATCTGAGACCTCCAGAGAGTTAAGGACTCATCGAGGGAGGCTGTAAATTACCCAACCCAGCTATCATACCTTCCCTTAAATTCATTTACAGTAGATGCACTCACTACCCTTAAGGACAAATTATTCCACTCACTCACTGCTCTCTGGGAGAAAAATCTAGCTCTTACCCCTTTCTTGACTGAGAACAACCTTAACTTCCATGGATGCCCCCCCTTCGTGTTCTCTCCCCACCTTCCATATAACGAAAAATTTTATCAGTTGAAATCCTATAACACCCATTCAAAATTTTATAGACCTCTATCATATCACCCCTCTTTCTCCTGTTAACCAGAGTCTGCAATCCACAAACTCGCAATCTGTCCTCATAATCTAAATCCCATTATACGGATATAATCTTTGTAACTCTTCTTTGTATCCTTTCGACAACTTCTTTATTCCCTTGGAACCCGGCAGACCAAATCTGCGCACAATAATCCAGGTGTGGTCTTATCAAAGCCTTATAAAGAAGCAAAATGACTTCCTTATCCTTACATATGAAGGACCGCTTCAACATCGCAATTATCCTCTGAGTTGTATTTGCAACTTTTGCTATGTGACCTTTGAACTTAAAATTCCTGTTCACCAATACACCAAGATCCCTTGCCTCTTCAGTTTCTTGTAGCATAACCCCGCTAATATAATATGCCGCTGGAAATCTCGTCATGCCAAAGTGCATAACTTTACACTTACTAACATTAAACTGTGAGCCATTTCAGTTTATCCAAATTTCCAGCCCTATTCAAATCATTTTGTAAGTGTTGAATATCAGTAGCATCCCTGATGACTCTGCCTATCTTCGTATTACCGGCAAACAATTGCATATCTGATGTTAGACCCTGCCTGATGTCATTAATGTACAAATTGAACAATAATGACTCAAGGACTGAACCCTGAAGTACACCATTGATCACCTTAAATCTGGTATATTCACACCCACCGTATACCACTTTTTGATATGGATGTGTCTGTCAACCATCCACTGATCCAGTCAAGAGTTTATATTCCAATCCTATATTCTCCAGTTCATGCAAGAGCATTTCGTGTGGTGTGCTATCAAATGCCTTAGAAAAATCCAACATTATCACATAGTGTATCCATTCCCTTTATCCAACTCGGCCGTAACATTGTTATAAAATATGAGCAAATTGCTAAAAAACATGACTTTCCTTTAGTAAACCCATGCTGTTCCTTGCAGATTAGAGATTCTCTGTCAACCCATTTCTGTATGCGAGTTCTTACCAACTTCTCTAAAATCTTCACCACCACCTCACCAGAAATACTAATAGTTAGACACATCAGTTTTTGCACCACCCTTGTGCAATGGAACTATCATACATTCCTTCCATTCCTGTGGTATCATTCCTGAGCTGAGACGCAAGTTATACAAATGTGTGAAAGGCTTAGCCAATTCAGCTGAACATTACTTTAGCAAATGGGTCGATATTCCATTTGTCCCTATTGACAAATTCTTATCCAGATTATGCAACAGTTCTTCAACCTCATTTTCATGAACTTCTAACTCTTTATATTTGGTTCGACATCTCTTCCAGCTTGATGAGTGGATTTGAAGCAATGAAGAGGAAGCCACTTTGAGTTTCAAATGTTGAAATCCCAAAGGAAGACGGCCTTCCTATTTGTATATTTGGACTGTAAAATCGAACTTTAAAGATCAATCAAAAAGTTGTAGGCTTATCAGAATTTACAGAGCAAATGAATGGAATAAGGCAACTTGAAAAAGAACAGATGCAAAAGAGGGGGATTCGCCGTTTTAACATTCTCTGACGACCAACATAGCAACAACAGTTTGAAGTCCACTGCAAGCGAGATCATAGTTTGAGGAGAGCGAGAAAGTCATCTAACACGTGTATTTAAACAGTTATAAGAGCCTGTGAATTCAAATGCTAATTTGAGTAGTACATTTTCGTTGTAATGCGGCGAATTTTATCAGCAAATTCAATAATAGATTACGATTTTTTTCCTTTTCTATAAGTACACTGTTTTATTGCAAACGATTTTGAAATGAAAATGATCATCATTCTTCCCTGCCCTGATGAAGTTTACTGATAACTGGTATTTAAAACGGGTATTAAAAATTCGTCCGTGTTTCCATTATGATTTCGACTTAACTATTTTACTGGCAAAGAAAATTACGTCAGGTACCGTATGCTAAAAAGGCTACATGTTTAATAGTGATAACGAATGATGTCAGTATACAAGAACGCTATTACGGACCGCCTGTTTTAAAATTATACGATCATTTCCTTACTAGGCTTATATGCTATACACATTTAATTTTCTTTTGGTTCCTTGCGCCTAAATTCGATTCGACTGAATTTAAAATTGATCCGAAATTCCCTTCAATGATGGCAACCATTCGTTTTTCTTTTTCTTTTCTTTTTGCCAAATTTCTTCAATAAAGCAATGCAACTATAAATTAGGGACAAATTTGAGGGAACATCATCATACCAAATCTCCTTTAATTCCACCCAGCCAAAGCTGACTATCGTCAGTATAATTTTGAATGTGTCGCCAGATTTTGCCTGAAAATATTATGATTAAAACGAAAACAGATGGCGCAACAAATACATTCAACTACGACAGAGAAACAACTTGTGTGCAGATGGACGACAGATCAGACAGACAACACCTATCTAACAGGTGCTTAGGCATTTTGTTGAAGAGTACTTTAAAAAATGTCTCTATAGGTTTATTTCTTGTGATAATAAATGCCATACAAAAATGCGATTTCCACACGTACTTTTCTTATGGTTATTTCTCGATCATTTCCTTGTTGTTTTGTAGATTACTGTTTTCCCTCCACGAGCTATAAATGAATCTTTACAGCCGATAACCTCAATCGATAATATATTTTAATACGAGCAAACACATTTTAGCAATTTTTATGCATTACATATACCTTTTCGCTCACGGGTACATATAGAGAAATACACGAGGCTGCCTATTCCATAAAATCGAAATTATCCTTTTTTTTATTAACTGGTTTAGTGAAATGAAGCTTTACCAGATTAATCAATGGGGATACTAATGTTTAATGTATCCCCAAAAATACGATTTTTAGATTTCAGAAGTGGTTAGCAGGCAGTCTATGCAGAATGCTCTGCTAAAAATAAGCCTAAACTATCCTTTCCGTTCTTATGAAAATAACTATGCGCAAGTTTAGGAAAAGAGAAACTACTAAGAAAGTCGACGTTGTCTTTTAGCCTCAGGAAAAGTGATATTGACTCAAGACAATTGGAAGGACCTCCACAGCAAATATATCTATGCAAAGCGACCGGAGGTATGCATCTCTAAACTCGAAGGACTTTCAGAGCGAGCCGTGTTTTTAACGCTGGTGACTATGAACAAATATGTTTTACTCAGTTGTCTAAATTCAGTATTCGATCTAATTCGGAGCATGTTTATGTTTAGACAGATACATGATATTTTTATAGATGCAAAAAATACACTATTTACATTTTAAATGCAAATACTGATAGAGATAAGAAAAGTAAACGAATCGGGATTCGAGGAGAAGCAAAAAGGTTTTTTTTTTTTTTTTTTTTTTTTTGGTCACGAAGAAGACAAGTGATGTCTATGTGATCCGTGAGTTCCATTCCTTATACAAAAAAGTTCAGCATCGTTCCGCGCTTCAGAGAAGGGTTCAATCTGATTCTGCTGTTCTCTGAAAGGGGAGAAGAGAATCTTTCTGCTTTGTGGCAGCGATTTGGACAAAATGAAGCAGAAGCAAAGTTTTCGGAAGAATATACGGGAAGTCTTGCCTGTTCGCGTGTATACTAGTTGCACATGCAAGAACTATGTATAAGGCATATCTGATAATTGTTTTATTGTTAGGAGAAATACTATATTTGCAAGAATATTGAAAAAGTGCCTAGACAAATTCTGTTATGCCTACTGGGTGCATGCAAGATGTTATGCCATAGTCTCTATGCATGTCTGCGTCTAATAAAGAACGGTGTTTTTTTTAGTGTTGTCAATAATTTTAAAATAACTAATGCTTTTTAAAATAAATATGCATGGAATGCTGAGGTAGGAACAATATTTACCATTGTTTATAACATTACTAATCGCAAACGATGACCACGCTTAAACATTTACATCTCTTACCACGCGTAAGAGATGTAAATGTTTGCCAAAGAAACTCAATCTTTTCAGGTTGTTATTTAGCGGTCACTAGAATAGAAAAATAACAGAATGGAAAAAATAAATAAATACACAAGGAATAACAGGAAATACAGCAAGTATATAAAGTAGAGTTCAACTATTACCAAAAGTTTTAGAATATTATATCAATATCGGTTAACAATATACTTAAAAGAAGAAGAAATATAAATGAAAACGAACAGAAAACTCTAATAAAGGCAACTTCGAATGCAGAGTTTTAGAAGGATGGTGGAGAATAACTTAAATTAAAGATTCCCGAAGTTAATAAGTAAATATAAAGTACTATCATATTGTTAGACCCAAGGTTATATCTATATTTAAGAAAGGAGATAGACTGTGGAAATTATAAAAGAATAAGCTTATTAAATATACAGCAACGTTCTATACAAATGACAGAAGTATTGCATTTTTTTTCACATATTTTTCACAATGTTTAGATAAGGAAGATCATGTATAAATAATGTCTTAAAAGAAATAAATAATAATAAAAAAATTAATTTCAAAACATAAGTAGCCTTCAGAGATTATGAGACAGCCTTTGATAAGATACACGCAGGAAAAATTATGGGATATGATGAAAAGCCAGGTATTAGATGAAACAAGCCAACCCTACAATTTAATTATATCAAAGACGGGAAAAATCATGGCATTTAAAGGAGAGCAAAGATCTTATTAGATCAAAATAAATAGTTACAGATGCTAAAATAATAGAACAAGTGGCACAATTTAGGATGCATTGTAATATATCTAAAAGCCAAAGATATCTATTTATAGAAAAAAAATACATACAATTAGTAATACTGGCTAACGAGGTGTATTGTTTTAATCCAGTTGAGTGATAAATATTCATAATCTTGAATTTCACAGTACTTTCATTTACTGTGCAATGTTTACACTAAGGAGCTTTCGAGTGAAGGTGAGTTAGACACTTTGTAACGGAAAACTTGGTTAAAGAAACTCGAGTTTCTTTCCAGGATAAAAAGAACCTGGAAAGAAACGCTAATTTTTCATCCAGCGAAAACCGGCAAACTCGACAGAAGAATGCACTCAATTTGTAGACCATGCAGATAGAATTAACCGTCCTATCATAAGCAGGCATCAGGTTTCTAAGAAGACAAGTTACTTGGCTGTGGCAGGCAACTAAGCCTAACACGGAAGAGAAGACAGGATGGAATCACAACACTGTGACACGAAGAGTGTGCATCTTCTTGTGACGGGAAAAGAGCAGTGGTAGAGATGCATCATACAGCATTATCCAATGAAAAATTGGTTTTGGTAAACTTTCCCGGTGGATTTTGTGCGTATCGTGTTGTTGCAATATCTGGAAGAGCTTGGATAATGGCTGAGTGTACGTCATTTTTTTTTTTTTTTTTTTTTTTGCACTCAGAATTTTAAGTGACATTTCATGTTAGGATGTTTCTGATGACCTTATTCCTGTTTTCACTTGCAAGAACTGAGCTTATTAGATGTCTATTTATGAATAAGTACTTCGCGAGAATAGCTAAGAGAGTTGACCCGTTTAGTGTGTGATGATGCGATTCTAATCTTTCCAACAGGACAAAATACCTTGTTAAAAGTTGGATACTTAAATAGGAGCTGGTGTCTGGTATTATTATTATTATTTTGCTTTGATCATTGTTACTTCAGAACGTGTTTCAGAATTTTTGAATAAGTGTCACTCATCTAGATGATCTTGAGGAAGTGATTCGCAGGAATCTAAGTCTCAAGGGAAAATATGTCCCGGCTGAGTGGTGTGTAAGAATGTTAAGGAAGAAAATGTCTGAATGGTTTTAGTTTTTTTTCGAGAGAAAGCATGTAATTGTTGTTTGGGTCTAAAGGAAGAAGCCTTAAGGAGGTGGGGGGGGGTTAAGTTTTTTTGAGGATATGTTACGCTGTATTGGCACCGTTCCAAACTGATCGGACCTCTTTGACTGAGTGATGTCACGTATTAATGAAATGTAGACTGGAGAGAGAAATACTGTTAGCTTCAGAGTCTTGAAGTATATGTAGGTAATCACACAACCCTTCAAATCATTATTGAAGATTCTGATATGCGAAGGAACGCTGTATGCGGCGCCCAATCCTCCTTCAAAAAAAAGGTTCTAACCGAAACCAAAATACAGATCACATAGTTTAGTAAAGATCCTAAAAAACATCCTTCAGCCTACTCTACAGCTAAGTTAGTAAAAGTCGATGTCCCTATCACATAAAAAGCATGCAACGTCGAATCTCGTGGAAGACAAAAGACATTTATAAAAGTCCCCCAGCTCTAGGCAGGTCCATGTAGCTTCTGAGTTTGTAAGGCTTGTTTAAAAAGCATTAAATTCGCTTTAGTTAGAGCGGAGTTTTTAGTTTACATTATTTCGAGCCAAACTGCCAAATTTTGTCACGAAAATGGTCCGATTGAAGGAAAAACTGAGATGGCTGGACAATTTTAATAATGATCCCAAATACCAAATTTCAATAAAAACTGTCCAACCAGAGTGTAGGAAATCATGCGTGCGAAGACGAGCAAAACGAATCTAGCAGACACACATTTTGCGAAAAGCACATAAAACTGAAGGAAATTATAATCGGTATTAGGGATTTACCTTTTTAGTGCTGTGCAACGAAAGTTCAATTTCTTTATTACAAACTACAGCTATGAAGATTTCTTCCCACAATTTTATTTCAAGGCAAATATCCTTTTAGACAACTTACATTAATTACGCTGGTGAAGATCAATCGAACGATTTCACGGAATGTTTCAATGACTTCAATAAACTTTCTTACATTATGAACTTAATGGCTTCACGATATTTAGGGAACTGATAGTATTCTCCATACTTAACAATTCCTTGTTTCACATATCTATTAAGGATCATTCTATGCATGTGCAAGAGTCTACTTTAACACACCCTCTCAGTTCTCTGTAAGTATCGGTGGCGTTACGAAGAGAACGTATTGAAGAAGAATATCTTTTATTTCCTACTTGTTCTATTTTTAAGTAGTATTCTAATTACAAGTTACTGAATTTAACGAATCTGACTTGCCCATTTCTTTTCTGCATCTGTGGACCGGAATGTATTATATGGACAAATGTTGATTGAGTGGCAGTTTAATGTTGCTAAGTGAAATGTTACGCATTTTGAAAGGAAGAAATTGGGGACAGTATTATATTAACGGAGATTTGCTGCGAGTGTTGACGAACATAGAGACTTAGGGGGTGAACAGTGAGTTAAAATTAAGAAGTTACATTACTAAACTGGTTAAGTCGTCACACCGGATAACCACAATGTTGATGAACAGCACACCAACGTACAGGGATAGAGAATAATCCGAGTATTCTCCATATTTAATCATTTCTTGCCTCAAATACCTAATTATGCGTCTTTGTGAATATTAAAGATGATGAAGATTGGAAATATCGAGAATGCTAAGGATAGATTGCCCTTCCTAACCCCCAGTTAAGTTGAAGTTTTGGTGCAGAAGGATGTCACGAGGACTTTCTGGCTTTACAGATGCATGGACTTACCAGCTCGATCGCCTGCGAAAGATTGTGACAAAAAACGATGAAAAAGAAAAAGGATCCGGCCAAGACCGAGTGCATCTCATAAACTTTAGAAATGAGGTTTCTGTAAGATCCCTCATGACACACGAAATTATGCTGAAACAGAAAATGTTTTCTATCCTAATTTTACTGAATTTAAATTCATAGAAAATAAAGATTTTTCTTATTACTCGCAAACAGTATGCCAGCTATCATAAGCTGTGCTTTATGCGTGCACCATATGCATATCATCAAGTAGGCATAACTGATGAACATCGGGCGCGAGCAGCAAATCACTTAGGCATACTGTACCTTCGAAAAGCTTGAACGGTTACATGTTATTCTGCGTTAAGATGGCAAAGTAATAATCATAATGATGTGTTTCGAACCATTCCAGTCATAGTTATTTCTTTTTTTGCGCTGCTCTCTATCACCAATTTTTCTCCAATTTATCGAAAATCGTTTGAAAACCCATTAGCTTAAAGATTAAGGCATAGCATGTTGTTAGCGAGATGGAACGAACAGAGGAGCTATCCAGCTCTAGATAATGGAAACACATTCCTAAAGGCCTCTAGTTACTTGGGTAGGAATTTAGATTTTAATCCCTCTGTAGTTGTAGTAATTGTCGGATGAATGTTAAGCAATCAGTATTTTCCCCACTCGACATGGAAGATTGCGAAGGAAGCAACAGAGTTACTGCAGCGTTTTCCAAAATCGTTGCCACAAATTGAAGAGGATAATATTATTTTAGAAGCAATAAAATGTTGAAAATAAGTCTAAACCAATTTTCATTATTCGGGAAAAGTTCTTTTTCAGTTTTAAAAAAAGTATAAAGTTGAACATCAAATTAGAAATTAAAAGGAAAAAAAAATGGGAATCAACAATCACACTGATTGCCTGTATTTACATTGCAAAAGCAATTAAGGCTATTCAGGCCATCTAGAGAGACCACGTATAAACGGCAAGTGGTCTCTCTAGATGGTTTCATAGGGAATGAAAAAACAAGGCTAAGAACCAGGTTATTATTCATAAACACTATCTTATGTTATGCTATGCTAACAAAATTAATAATTTTGTTATCTCAACATGAACTTGCTGAGACTGCGTTAGGCATGTCCAACTTTTTTTTTTAATGACAACCACTAGCGATCATGTAAGGATTTGAAAATTGAACTCATCATTTCGTAGGGTGCTCTTTATTTTTGACACTTTTATACGAAAGTTCGGGCAAGCAATAGCAACGTAGCAGAGAAGCACATGAATTTCAACTGAGACTGACTTTAGATGAATGTGCAAGTACCTATCCAGTAGTTTAGAACATGTTTACAAAACTAGAACATGACTGAGGACGCACAAAATGAACCGGAACGCCACTGAAGGGTTTAAGTGAAGACTGTGAAGCAGAAGTATTGACACGCGAAATTGTTAGTCGAGATAAAAATAAGATAAATTGTAAATATTTGATCATTTTAGTGACATATAAACAATTAAAGCATTCGTAGGAGATCACTTAGAAGATCTCAAATGGTTTGAAGAAAAAAAAAAAGTACCATTTTTGATCTAAAGATCGGTTTCAGGATTATCTAATGTTAGTTCATCCACGAAACTAACATCCTTTAGGTTTTCAACCTCTCATGGATGAAAATCAACCGAGTTCTAGATTCTTCTCGAGAAAAATAATTCAATACAAATAGAAAGACGGCATCGGTCTTTCCCAAAATGACTAGACATCGAGTGTATTCGCATCCCAGAAGCGATTTGGCAGAGCCAATGTCACTGCGTTTTATACATAATTTGAAGAACTAGAATGAAAAGTAAAGTATTTGTTGGTAGTAAGGACTATTTGGTCAGCATTTTTATACAAAAAATGTATGAATTTTGCTCAGAGAGAGAAAGTTTTTGCATGCTCACGCAAAAATCTGAAAGACTTATTCGCAATGTTAAAGAAGTTTCAGATTTTTAAGAAAACAGTAGTCTTTTCATAACCCCCCCCCCCCGCTTCTCTCTATCAATGACATCACACGCGACGCCAAGTAGCGTTAACGTCTAGGACATACTCTCAATAAGACTGCTAATTTTCTGGCTTTCAAAATTTGACTAGTACCTCATTCCCCCCCCCCCCCTCTCGGGATACCCAATAGAGAATATTAATCAATCCCGCCATAAGATGCGTGAAATCAATATCTGCCAACCAGCAAATATGGAATGTGTGTGTGTGTGTGTGTGGCAAAATACATGACGGGATATAACTGCTATCCGAATTGCTCATCTAAATACATTCGGTGTCACTGCCCCGCATATTTTTAAAAACAGACCTGCATTCTTTCCGATTACTTTCTAAGACTTAGAACACACCAGTTTCTTAAATGAAGTGCACGTTTCTAAATTCTGCGTTACGAAAAATCTTGTTTACAAACACGAAAAACGTACGCCGTTCAGCGACTTTAGACGCACCAATAATTTCCCCACGAAGAATAGAGAAAGACAAGCTTTACAAACACTTAGAAACACGAGTTAGATAACAAGATAATGTTGTCTGGTTCAATTTAAACTTTGAGACATAATTAAGATGAACAATTAACAAAAGTACACGAAGATTAAAACCAAACTATTAAACGCCAAGAACTTGGGCGAAAAATCCAAGGAGAAAAAAAAAATGTCTTTTTTACAAATGAAGACATAACGAATTTATTATAACTCTCAGTAGTGATGTAGGTGTCGCTGTATAGGGGTGTGTGTTGAGGTCATTCTCCTATGTTGATTACCGCGGTTAATTAATGAGGTAATTAGTCCAATTTGCATGAAGTTTTTCTCAAAGGAAAGAATATCATGCAAGTTCGCATTTGAACATTACGCGTAGATTATGTCAATTATTGCTCTTTTAGATTGGCTCGCGTTGCTTTTATGGCTTGAATAATACAACAAATCTGGCCAGGCAACTAATGCATAAACATGTCATTTACGCAAACTCTAGGGGACCCAATAACGCAGTTCCTGTTAATTGAAGTCAGTGCTAATAGAATAGAGTAATAAATCTTGAAACGAGCTGCATGAAATGTGCATCTAGTGTTATACATTACACTGACTTGCTGCTAATAAATAGACATTTGATTCTGACTTAGATTTCTGCCTGTCTCTCGATTGAATTGCAAGGAATTGCGTTTTAATGCTGTTTCATCTGTTAAGAAATACTTTCTGTTTAAATGGCTATCTGATGCTGAGGCACATCGTTTTCTTTAATCATTAAGCATTTGAACATGTAATCTGATTTTTGAATTTTTCATGAAACTACATTTACTAAATAATTGCATTAATAAAGAACTCTTTTTTTTTTTTTTCTTCTGTTTTTCAATACGTCACAAACTCTTTTCAAATGGAACTCGTGCTGCCATCTATCAACAAATAAGAGTGTAATTAAAAAAATCCGGTTGAAGATGTTGCGAAAGTAATTGGACAAACAAGAAAAAAAATATACATTCAACAATAAATGGACTAAAAACTGCGTTATATTTAAAAATAAAAATAATCATTAAAAATACTAAACGAAAAGAGTTTCCGCAGCTCAGTCAATATCGATTATACTCTCTAGGGCGATGCCTTCTAGGAAGTACCTTTATTCGGGCTTTTCAAGTGAAGGTGAGTTAACCGGTCTCATACGGAGGTGGAAGGGATTTTACTCTAGAAAACTCGTTTATCCCCCAAAAGTAGGCAAACTGGCTATCTTCCTCTTACAGAGAGAGAGGGAGAGATGAGATGCAGCAAACCTGGTGAAATATATCGCTCCCTAGCAAAAATCACCATACAAGGAAAGTTATATAGTAGTAGATCACCCGATGAGTCAGTCGTGTTTATCCGTAGTGTTGTCTTGCAATTTTTACCTCCTTAACTGAACTGTGAAAAGTGGCCAATTTCAACAACCATTTTATATGGAGCCCCATTATACGAAACGGCCATTTAATGCAACTACACGTCTATTACGGTGGTGTTTCTACTTTCCTTGATGGCATTCTGGCAAGGGATGTAAAATACGCAACGGATGTAGCATGCACAATCTGTTCCGCACTTAGCAATGGCGGAAATTTTTCATCAACTTAAAAATACATATTCTGTTTATTAAATCTTGGATTTGTGTAACTGTTCACATGGTTTTGCAAATAAAGATCGCTGTCTGTGAGATCAGTGACCAATACAGCCAGACAAATATAAACAATTCTTTTATCAAAAGCGAATGACATTAAAACCAGTTTGTCGTGCAATGTATTTTGACTTGGATTAAGAGTACGAATTATATTATGTAGATTTACGATCTGCATGCATTCTTAAACTTAGAAATATATTAGAAAACTTATTTTATATGAATTCAAACCATACAGTCTGCAGTATGGTATTGCAAATTGGAGAGAAATCAACCACCACACTAACTGAAACCTGTATTTTTGTTTAAATAAATGTAAGGAGAGACATTGCAACGTTTCAAAAATAAATCATACTGAAATTACTGTTCGGTATTCATACAGTTATAAGTTGCTACTATTTCTGCAACGATGATAAACATCATACTGCGTGTAGCCGCCATGTTACTGCCAATGAAAAGCAAAGACAGTAGTATACCTGGCGCTTTTGACAAGATCAAGATCAAGATAAGATAAGGAATCGTGATGATTGGTTGTTCAGATGATGACCTCATTGTGTGTGTGTGTGTGTGTGTGTGTGTGTGACGTCATGAGTTTGGAATGTTTGGAATTTCCCTGGGGGCATATGTGTCAATGACTTCAGTTCTTGTGTTTTGTTTGCGTATGGAATATTATGGGTGATGATTAGTGTATAAGGACTTGTGTCGTGATTGGTGGGACACTTTTAACCAGCTCAAGATCTAGATAAGATAAGTAATGGTGACGTGGATGTGTGTTGTTTTCAGATGAAGATAGAGTTTGGAATGTTTGGAATTTCGCTGGGGGCCTCCTTCTCTCAGGGACTCCACGTGGTGTGTATGGTTCGCTTAAAGCATTGTGGGTCATGTTTAGAGATAAGGAATGGAGACGTTTTGTGTTTGGAAATTTCTGGGGAACATATGTCTCTCTGTGATATCACGTGGTGTTTTGGTTTGCCTATGGAATTGTGGGCGATGTTTTTGAGAATATATATCTTGGAATTTTCCCAAGGCGACACACACATACTTCATTATCGTCATGTTTTGTCTTTGGTTGTCTATAGATGGCTGTACTGATTTTCCAATACATTTTGGGGGTATTTCTTTCCTGTTAAAGGGTGGGAATTCTTAGAGTAGAGTTCTTAGAATTCTTAGATATGGCGGCAGCATTATGAAAAAAAAACTTTCCAGTATTAGAATTGCGCTTACCCAAACATACGACCAGCGGTTATTTTAATTAGAAATCACTTGATATGTTTAGGTTTAAAAAAAAAAAAGATTAGCTTATATTTCTTTCTAGAATGGGACATCTTGAAATTATCAAGGTTTTCTGAATATTCTAAATTGCTGATTTTAACATTTATTCACAGCACAAAACACACAAACACAAGATCTGAAATGCAGTTGACTCTTTTTTCATTATAGGTTACTGGGGCTAATATATATTCACAGCACAAAAACACAGAAACATAGTAGTTGAAAGATATTTTTGTAAATAACCAGAAAAGCTAGTTGACTACTTAATTTAGGTTACTATCCGATTGGTTCTCTGTATTAATTCCTTTCCACAGTTTCTCATGCTATGTTTACCTGACCTTAACCCTGACCGTTTCTTCCAAAATGAAACTTTCGCGCAGATGATCACGGACATGTTTCTACATGCTGTTGGATATGATGTCGATGTGAGATTATCTTATTTTGTGACATCACTGGGCAAACCTTATCTCTGTGGCTCGAACGGTATTCTATATTATCTGTCATTATGTTAAGTACTTTATCCTCAAACAGCGTTTTTGATGTTAGACCATGTAACTAGTTCTCTCACTCATATATCTGAAATTTTTGGGATGGGAAAAAAGTATTAGGTGGAGGAAGTGAAAGGGTAGTCAAGAGGGTGACAAGGGTCTTCCCTGTAATGCTCCCCACCTCATCCCCCCTCTCCTCCAGAAGATGTCTGCTCAGGCTAGTGGAGATGAGTGAGCTCATCATTTGTGGATATCTTTTTGTGATGTCACCTCCAACTGACACTGATAACTTTGGAGGAAAAAAAACGCGTTTTTTTCCCTTCAAATACTGCTCGCCAAAGGAAGAGAAAAATCAAAAACATTAACGAGGTTAATAGGGAGACCTGTTCTTGAATTAAATGAAATTGGATGCCCAAAATGTGAAAACATAATGTGTACTTTTAAATGCTTTTGGAAACATAACATACATTTCTGTGATTTTAATAATGCTCAAAAATATATGTATGGGTTTCAAAATAATAAAAATGTGACCCTTAATTTTACTGCAGCAACAAATTCCCAATGATCACAAATGAAGAAACTTTCAGATGAGAGTCACATTGTCGAAAACCACATGATGGCAATTTCGCAACCATGGGAAGAATCTTTGAACAACACTGCAAATTTAACAATAAGAAGATTAAGGAACAAAAAAAATAGATTGTATTTTTCACTTTATTTATTTTCTGTATGTTACATTCAGTAAATACATTGTAAATGAAATTTTCACTGAAATAAAATGTGTAAATTAGAATGAACAAATTGGGTGTTGTTGATGTGTTATACAAATTTAAGTAAGACTTTTTTCTTTCTTTTTTTTTGTGAACTTTCATGCCACAAACTAACTAGAGACTTTTTTTTTTTGAAAATCCACTCAGTGAATTAAAAGTCTTATTTGTTCATGCAATCCCTCAAATATTTCAAGAAACTGTCAGCTCTTGGAAGCAAAAGTCGGGTGTTAAATTAATAGCCAGAATTTTAGTTTAGAAGATTTCACCTGAAAAGTCACAATTTTGTTATTATATCTGTAGATACCTCCAACAGTCGTAGTTTCAGTATGACTGTTAGAATTTGGTTATTTTACAGAGAGACATTAGATATTTTAAACCAACACGTTACTAAAACTCTTAAAAAGATTGTTGTAGAAAAAATATATTATTGTGTGCAGATAACATCAAGTGAATCAACATGCATATATCAAATAACACACGTCACTGGAAGAGAAAAATAAAAAAAAAAACACATTAACGAACTTAATAGCCAGACCCGTTCTTCATTTAAATGATACCAAATGATGAAAACAATATTTGCATGAATTTCAAAACTTTGAAAAAGCTGATGAATTTCTTGTTTGCTGTGATCATAAATTTTTATTTGAGGGTAAACATTTTTTTTTTCTTAATTTCTTTCTTTCTTTTTGAGCTAATTTTCATTTGAAATAAGAATAAATAATTATTTATTTGTATTGCAAAGAATATCTAATATAATAATTGTGTTAAATATATATATATATATATAAATATCCCTACTGTGAAATAAATGTCGGACTGAGAGGACAACAGTCAATTGGGACTAACAGAAATGAGTTTTACATAGTTGAGCTATGTAAAAACCATAGTTCAACTTGTTTTGAAATGTCACATGGAGAAAAATCACATGAATTATTCATAAGCACCAGTGGGAAGTCATACACTATGAACATCAGCACAAACGTTAAATAAAAAGAATAAGAAGAAAAATACTGTCCTTTAACTTTATTTAATTTCTGTATGTTAGATACAGTAAATACAATTTGTTAATAATATTAAAGTCAAATAAAAGGTAACATGGAAATTAACAAAGTATATATTACAGAGCTAATATTCATTTGAAATAATAAGAAATAATTATTTATTTGTTGAGCTGGCAAAAGAAGTTTCTAAAAGAAAATGCTACGGAGAGTTCAAAACATTGTTTGTCTCGTATCCATTATTTAAAATTACTAATGCTAAAGAAAAAATAAAATAAAAATAAATAAATTTCAGTTACAGAAGTAGGTTAAGAGCACAAGGAATTGAAGGATATTGGTTTAAAAAAATAAATGTAAGCATTAATTTACTACAGCAATAATTTCCCATGGGAACGAAGAGTTCCAACCTAAACACACTATTTTTCACCTACGTACAACAAATTGGCGATCGGATAAGAGAGATATCTTTAAGATAAGACTTAATAATGAGAAATCTACAGTGTTGGAAAATAAATTCACATACATTTTATTTATTTATTAATTTTGCTCAGTTATTCTGTTAGAATACGAAGTTAAACTGAATTTTAAAAGTAAAATAGAGTAAATAACCAATCAATTTGAAATAAAAAAATCATTTCACTTGTCAGAATTCCATACTCTATCAGCACTCTGAATTCGAAACAGGAAATAACACATACCCTCAACAGAACGGTGCATAGACTTTCTCACCAAGCTTGGAAAAACATAGCATGAGCAACTGTAGGAAGGAATTATTACAGAGAACCAATCAGATTGTAATCTAAATTAAGTAGTCAACTAGCTTTTCTGGTTATTTACAGAACCATCTTTCAACTACTATGTTTCTGTTTTTGTGCTGTGAATATATGTTAGCCACAGTAACCTACAATGAAAAAGTCAATTGCATTTTCAGACTTCTGTTTGTGTTCTGTGTTGTGAATATATGTTAAAAATCAACAATTTGGAATATTCAGAAACCCTTGATAGTTTCAAGATGTCCCATTCTGGAAAGAAATGTAAGCTAATCTTTTTTTTTTTTTTAAACTTAAACATAACAAGTGATTTCTAATTACAATAACCACTGGTTGTATGTTTGGGTAAGCACAATTCTAATACTGGATAGTTCTTTTTTTTCTCATAACGCTGCCGCCATATCTAAGAATTCTAAGAACTCTGCTCTAAGAATTCCCACCCTTTAAAAGGAAAGAAATACCCCAAAATGTATTGGAAAATCAGTACAGCCATCTATAGACAACCAAAGACAAAACATGACGACAATGAAGGATGTGTGTGTCGCCTTGGGAAAATTCCAAGATATATATTCTCAAAAACATCGCCCACAATTCCATAGGCAAACCAAAACACCATGTGATATCACAGAGAGACATATGTTCCCCAGAAATTTACAAACACAAAACGTCACCATTCCTTAACTCTAAACAATACCCACAATGCTTTACGCGAACCAAACACACCACGTGGTGTCCCTGAGAGAAGGGGGCCCCAGCGAAATTCCAAACATTCCAAACTTTATCTTCATCTGAAAACAACACACATCCACGTCACGATTCCTTATCTTATGTTGATCTTGATCTGGTTATAAGTGTTCCACCAATCACGACACGAATCCTTATCCACTAATATATCTTCCTTTTCCATTCAACACAAGAACGTCACTTACTTACAACTAACAAGATACGTCACTTATTTACAACTAACAAATTACGTCACTTATCTTCATCTGATAACAACTCACATCCACGTCACGATTCCTTATCTTATCATCATCTTCATCTTGTCAGAAGTGTCTCACCAATCACAACACGAATCCTTATCTCTAATCATCACCCATAATTCCATTCGAGAACAAAACACAAGAACTGAAGCGATTGACACGTATGCCCCATGGAGATTCCAAACATTCCAACCTCATGACGTCACACACACAATGACGTCATCAACTCAACAACCAAATGCGTCATGATTCCTTATCTTATCTTGATCTTGATGTTGTCAAAAGCGCCCGATATACTACTAAAGACATTTTGGGGAAAATTTTCGCACAGAAGTAAAAAAGTTGTTAGTAATAAAATAATTGAACAGATAAATATTTTGTTTATCTTGAATGTGAAATATCATACACCGATGAATAAAAAAGTATTGAAAAGCCGAAATTTTTAGATATTATAGGCTTAATAAACAGAGTCACAAATCCTAAACCAGTACAAAAAGAAAAAAGGAATATTTCTTTATACACAGCTGTTATATGATGACTTACAAATCTAGCCTTTCTTGACACAAACAAGTCAAATACATTGCTCATTCTCAGTCAAAAACTTGTCTTTCGTTCAAGAATACTTTTTCTCACATTGGGATGGTGTATCAAAAACCTTCCTAGGAATGTCTGATGCCGTCAGAAAGTGGAAAATCTGCTTAACAAACGATCCCTTTCTCACAAACTCCTCTAATCATTCTCACTCTGTTTGTGCATAGACGCTGCTCCACCGAAATGAGCTTTCTCATTCTTCCTTTCTCCTATAAGTATGAAAACACACGAGTAGCTGCTGGTCAGCATCCATATACCACCTCAAAACTTATTAAATGAAATCAGAATTCCGTCCTCCTCTTGCATTCCAATTATCTCTGTGCTTTGGAAAAGTCTTCACCCTACCAATTCCTTCAAATTCCAGCTCCTCAAGAAACACATTAACTGATCCGTTCTTTTTTCCTTAGTACTAACATCCCACGGCACTATTGCGTTATTAGGTGATTTACTTGAAGATTTTGCGAAATGAATAAACTTGTGATGGGAGAAAGCTTACTTAAACATAAAGAAATGCATAAAATGATCTGAATATCACATATTCGCAAAAGTAATAGTCACACTGATCCTAATGGAGTCAAAAGCAATTTTAAAAGCTTACTCATAGATGTTAAAACAAACAAATTGCTGATGCAGAATCGGATCATTAATTGGTGAGAGCTCGAGTTCTGTAGGAATAGGAAAATTAAAAAATAACAATGGAAGGATAAGATACGCTATATGTAGGGTTACCATATATGAAAGAAAATAATTTTTTTTTTCTGTTGAAAAAAAAATTATTATTATTTTTTTACTAGGAAGTGGAAAAGAAAAAGCCCAGAAGATGCGGTCGAAAAGAAATGGAAAAATTTAGGATAATATATAATGTGGTGGTAGCAGGAGACTCTTTGGGTACTGGAACAAAGAACAAAGATTAGTTATCAAACACGACTTGGAAGAGGCGATCTATGGTAAAAGAAGAAAGGCATAAATTTAAAATGCCGTTCGAAAATACTGTCTCAGAGAAATGAAGAAAGTCATCTAAGAAGGTAAGAGAAATCTTATCATCTTTTAATAATACATCAAGAAAAGATAATAGAAATTTTGTAGCGCCAGTATGCCGGAAGTGTTAGACCACAGTGGAAAACTGTATTAGACGTAAAGGGAAATGCGCTCCGAAAGAAGGAAGCAACAAAATGCAGTAAAGGATAAAAATGGTGTGTGTGTGTGTGTGTGTGCTGCTAACTGAAGAGAATAAGATTGTTGAAAGACGGAAAGAGAGAACACTTCCACGAGATTTTTAAATGTAGAAAACAATATACTTGACATAACGAGAAGCACGAGAAATACTTCTGTAATAAGTATAGTTCTGCAGGAATCTTCTATAAGTATGGATATTGCTCTAGAAAAATACCTGAAAAAAAGAAATAATGAGTGTAACAAAGAAGATGAAGGCAAGTAGTGGCAGTGAAAAGATAGCAATAGAAATTCTTAAGACAAGTAAAGAAGTTACTGCTGATAAATTGCAAGTGATCTTTAATAATGTGGTGGACAGTGGAAAGACATCCAAAACATTACTATGTTTCTTTTCAATCACTGTGAAAAGAAACATAGTAATGCCAAAGAAAGACGATCTCACTAAATGTGTAATTCAGGCGGGGGATTATTCTGTTGTCAGTACCCGCACAATCTTTATTTTAATTTTTGTAAAATTTTGATAAATAGGATCCAAAGTGAAATAGGAAAGACATTAAGACATCAGCAAGTTACTTGCAGAACAAGTGGAAATTCTCCACATCACATTTTCTTACTTTAAAGAATATCACTTAACAAAACATAGAATTTAGAACCTTCTTATATCTGAAGTTTAGAGATTTTGTTAAAGTGCATGGCAGTATTGGAAGAGAGATGTATTATGGATAATTATTAGAAGCTATAGACATTGCAGAACCCTGTCCCACACCAGTTCTTACCTCTATGATAAATCAGAGGTAAGAACTGGTGTGAGACAGGGTTCTGCAATGTCTACATTGCATTTTTCACATAATCGTTTATGGGATTACGAAAAAAAGTTACAAGCAGAGGAATAAAGTAGAATCTCATGACACAGCTGTAAGATCTAGATGACACAGTTTTAATATCATCAAAACAGACTGATATACAAGCAAAATCGGAAGCAATGTATAAGACAGCTGAAAAAAAAAGTTGAACTTAAAATGAGTAAAAAAAAGTTCTAAATCTGAACAACAAATATGAGGAAAAAAATCCATCAGCATACAGTGAAGTTAATTTTACATACTTGAGAGCTAATAATGGAGCTAATACTCATTTAAGAAGATTGAATACTACATGAAAATCGTCTACATATTATAATAAAACCAAAATAAAAGATCTTCAAAAGCACCGTGTTATTATAAAGATCAGTTCCATCCTAGAGATCAAACGTGGAACATTTCCCCCTAGCCGCTATGCACTGATGGCCTCACGCCGGAAGACGAGGAAATTCATCTCTCAACAAAACAAGATCACACATATTCATGCACATGGCGGGATTCGAACATGCAGCCTGTTGCTTGGAGAGTGCATTAAGTACTTTAAGTACTTACGTAGTGGAATCGCTGTATCTTCGACAACAACCCGAGTTTCTGTGGATGATTTTCATTATCACTGAAGGATGGAAAATGATTAACATCACATGAACGTAACACCGATCATTTTCTCCGCAAAATGAATTTGGGAAAGCGACTTTTTTCCACGACTTTCAGGTTGGAGATCGGACAGTCTGTACACTCGGCCAACTGACGACGGTGACAATAAATAAAAATGACACATATTCCTGATGTGTCATGTATGTAAAAGTAGTATGGGGGGTCACTTCTGACCAGATCAAGATCAAGATAAGATAAGGAATCCTGTCATGGGTGTGTGTTGTTATCAGATGTAGATAAGTGACGTGATGTTAGTTGTAAATAAGTGATGTAAATTTGTTAGTTGTAAATAAGTGACATTATTGTTTTGAATGGAAAAGGAAGACATATTAGTGGATAAGGATTCGTGTCGTGATTGGTGGGACACTTTTAACCAGACCAAGATCAAAATTAGATAAGGAACCGTGACGTAGATGAGTATTATTATCAGATGAAGATAAGCGACATCATTTGTTAGTGGATAAGGATTCGTGTTGTGATTGGTGGGACACTATGAACCGAATAGGGGTAGGCTAAAAGGGTAAGCGATGTCAGTGTCCTGGATGTGTGTTGTTGTGAGATGTAGATAAGTAAATGATTTGTGTATGGCGTTATGGGTGATGAGTGGTGATAAGATAAGGTTTGGAAAATTTCGCTGAGGGGGCCTCCTTCTGTCAGGAACATCATGTGGTGTGTGTTTGATTTGCATATAGCCTTGTGGGTGGTGTTTAGAGATAAGGAATCGAGACGTTATGTGTTTGGAAATTTCTGGAGAACATATGTCTCTGTGATATCACATGGTGTTTTGGTTTTCCTATGGAATTGTGGGTGATGTTTTTGAGCTAAGATATCTTGGAATTTCCCAGGGTGACAATCATCCATCATTGCCGTCAAGTTTTGTGTTTGGTTGTCTATAGATGGCAGTACTAATTTTCCAATACAGTTTGGGGTATTTCTTTCCTGTTAAAAGACTATATGAATTGGTAGAGTATAGTAGAGTCTAGTGGCGGCCGCGTTTAGGCTTTTCTGAATAATTTAATTATATGCTGGTGTCCCTCAAACACACACTTTTTTTTCTTTATTTTCCCCTATAGCTCAATCGTGTGTAAATTCATTGTGATTTCAAAAGTGATCTTATTTAAATATGCATAACACATTAATGGCACTGTTTGTTCTTTTAAGTTTACACATTTATTTCACAGATATTACTTACATTTCTTTCCAGATTGGGACATCTTGGAACTATCAGGGTTTTCTGAATATTTCAAATTGCCGATTTTAAACATATATTCACAAAAACAAGATCTGAAATGCAGTTGACTCTTTTTTCATTATAGGTTACTGGGGCATTTCGTTTTACCTTCGCTCATGGGTATGTTTTTTTTTCACACACTTCCAGAGTTTCTTTGCTTACCGAGAACTTTTCTATGTAATCTAGAAATTCTAATGATAATATAAATTTACTTACACTCTTTCCAGATGACTCTTCTGAATGCGAATGGATATTCCAAAATTAGTTGAATTAAAGCATATATCCACACCACAGCACAACACACACACAAGCTTGAAAGAACGACATTTCTGTAAATAATCCGAAAAGCTATTTGAATTTTGGTCCCTTAGATTTTCTGTCCGTTTCGTAGTCCGTTAATTCCTTCACATTGGGGCCATACTATGTTTTTATTCCCACGGTGGTGAGTGTAAGGTCAAACTGTCTTTTCCTGACTTAATATATTCGCCAGCGATCGGTAATTTCACATCTCTCAATGCGAGTTTTTTTTAATATGTTCTTTTTTTTTCAAATGATTGGTTGTTTTTCTATTTTACTTTTAAAATTCAGTCAACTACATATTATTACCAGAATAAATGAGTAAAATAAATAAATAAATGTGTGTGAATTTATTTTCCCCAATTGTAGATATATCATGTGTAATCTTAACCTGACTCATTTCCTGTCGCAATTTGCTGTACCTAGGTGAGAAATTGTGTGTTTAGGTTGGAACTATTCGTTCCCGTGGGTAATTGTTACCGTAGTAATTAATGCTTATATTTTATTTTTTTAAACCAATACATATAATTCCAATCAGAATAACTGAACAAAAATAAATAAAGAACTCATTGTCCTTTTCTGACTGTTAATTTTATCTTTGATTCCTTCTGCTCTTAATCTATTTCTATTACTGAAATTTATTTTATTTATTTATTTTTCTTTAGCATTAGCAAGTTAAGTAATGGATATTGAGTGAAACAAGGTTTTGAAATCTCCATTAGCATTTTCTTTTAGAAACGTTTTTTTTGCCACCACAACAAATAAATAGTTATTTTTTATTATTTCAAATGAATATTAGCCCAGTAGTATTCTGTACTCTGTAATTAGTTTAATTTCATATTACCAATTTCCAATCATCTAAAACTTCAGACTATATGATATGTTTAGATGAGCGTACAATGTCTACTCCCTTTTGATGTTTTGTGCGGTGCGTTCTTATGATGACACCATCATTCCATTAGAGATTATCAGTTCGGAGTTTGAGTATGTGAACGAAATGTTTACAGATAACTCAAACAAGGTCAATAGGTAGCATTAGACAATTTTCTAATCACCAAATGCCAACAGATGCACTTTAATTTCAAACCATAATCAAATATACTAGTCTGTTTTGGAGACATTTACAGATATTGTCACTATTTAATTCATTTGTACTTTATTCATTTCCAAAGACACAATTACATTATTAGCTATCACATCTGTCTTTTTTTTCTAAACCAAACTTTTTTTTAAGAGTTTGGGAAATGTGATGGGTTTAACTATCTACTGTCTCTCTGTAAAATAACCAAATTCTAACAGTCATACTAAAAGTACAACTGTTTTTTTCTAGTCTGGTGGAGGTATCCACAGATATAGTAAGAAATTGTCACTTTCCAGGTGAAACTTCTCCATTAAAATTCTAGCTATTAATTTAATACTCGTTTTTTGAAATATTTGAGGGCTTGCATGAACAAATAAGACTCTTAATTGCAAGACAAATAAAACTCTAAGTTATCAGTATCAGTTGGAGGTGACATCACTAAAAGATATCCGCTAATGATGAGTTCGCTCATCTCCACTAGCCTGAGCAGACACCTTCTGGAGGAGAGCAGGGAGAAGAGGGGGATTAGGGATGAGGTGAGGGAGCATTGCAGGGAAGATCCCTGTCGGCCTCTTGACTACCCTTTCACTTCCACCACCTAATGCTATTTTTTCCCCATCCCAACAATTTCGGACATATGAGTGAGAGAACTAGTCAGATGGTCTAACATCAAAAACGCTCTTTGAGAATAAAATATTTAACATAGTAAGGATAAATAATATAGAATACCATTTGAGCCACAGAGATAAGGTTTGCCCTATGATATCACAAAGTAAGATAATCTCACATCACCATCATATCCAACAGCATGTAGGAACATGTCAGTGAATCATCTGCATGAAAGTTTCATTTTGGAAGGAATAGTCAGCGTTAAGGCTCAGGTAAACAGTACTATAAGGGAAAACAAATGAGTCAAGTGTCTTTGCAGTTACTGCAATTTGTTCATCCAGTGCAGGTATCGTATAGTGTTGTGGTGTTTTGTATCCAGGAAAGTAAAGTAAAATAATGGGTGAGCCACAAAAGTCATTGAAATTTTCTTTCTTCAGGAAACTAGCACCAGACAAAACTCTTCACATAGCTCTAAAAGGATGGAAACCGATTATTATTTTAGAAGACACGTACATTGTGATGTATTTAATCAGGACCACTTGGGAAACATTATGCATGAAGTGGTCTGATATCCTTGGCTACTTGCAAAGAAGAATTGACTTCGAAATGGACCTCGGTGAGTGTTATATTCTGAAATGCCAAGATGGGGAACTAATACTCGATGATACAGGAGCTGGTGGAAGTAAAGTTTTTTCTATTAGTTTTGAAGAAGCTGAGAGATCTTTACCAAAAATGTACGACATTGATAATCATTTACTATTTTTGGAAACTGAATTACCAGTTATTCGTATCATGGGGAAAACTATCGCTAATCATTTAAATTCATCAATGGTAAAATTAGATTTTCAAGCTTTTATCCAATTTGATAAAGATTCTTTATTTTTGGGACATTTACGAACATTTTATGAAAACTGTTTTTGTATATTTGCTGACAAAAGAATACACAGAATGTTTCGGGATAGATAGTGTCATTTCCAGACTGACACAATATCAAATGTACGGAGCTGTGCTTACCATGGTATCTCATCTAAAAACTCTTTTGCATGACCAAATATTTTGATGTAATGTAACCAAGAAACAATGAGTAATGATAATTTTCTTTATTGAACTCTTTGGAAAATGTTAAGAGTGTAAACTAAATATTGTGAAATGTTTTTAGGTAATTTTATTTTTTTCGAATTTATCTCTGTGAATACACTTGTAAATAGTATTTTCACAAAATAAAATATGCATTTGTAAAAAGTTTTTTACCTTGGGTATAATATTTGTAAAAGATACCAAGTTATTTTAAACCTGATTTTTATTCCATTTCCCAAGTAAGCAAACAGAAAAATAAGTGAAGTTTGCGCCTGCATGTAATGCAAGTCTTACAAACCCGTAAAGTAGTACAAGTCTGGAATAAGATCTGATCACTATTCTTAATATTTACCCTTAATGCAAAGCCCATCTCCTTGAGGAGATGCATTAAAGGCAAGGAGCCACTACCCGGACCGGTTTTGACCTTTATTGAGGTCTCATTAGTGGGAGCCAGGCTAAGAAATACCAAGGTTAAATAATACAGAGCTTATAAGTATTTTATCAAAACAAGTTACCAAAAGGTGTTTGACATTATTAAATAAAAATCTGGGGATGAGAGATAGATGTAGAAAGTTTTTTACCTTGGGTATAATATATGTTAAAGATACCAAACTATTTTAAACCTGGTTTTACTCCATTTCCCAAGTAAGCAAACAGATAAATAAGCCAAGTTTGCGCCTGCATGTAATGCAAGTCTAACTGACCCGTAAAGTAGTACAAGTCTATCATCCTGAGATTTTTATTTAATAAGGTCAAAGCACCTTATGGTAACTTGTTCTGGTAAAATACTTATAAGCTCGGTATTACTTAACCTTGGTATTTCTTAGCCTGTCTCCCACTGATGAGACCTCAATTAAGGTCGAAAGCGGTCTGGATAGTGCCCCATTACCCTGAATGCATAGCGTCATGGATCTCCTCAAGGAGATGGGCTTTGCATTAAGGGTAAATATTAAGAATAGTGATCAGAGCTTATTACAAATTTACCACGAGTTGCCTAGACTTGTGCTACTTTACGGGTTAGTAAGACTTGCATTACATGCAGGCACAAACTTGGCTTATTTGTCTGTTTGCTTACTTGGGAAATGGAGTAAAAATCAGGTTTAAAATAACTTGGTATCTTTAACATTCATTTGTAAAATTAAATGAACAAAGATGTGTGTTTTTTGTTGTTGTGTTTTTCCACAGTGAATTTTTTACTCAATTATTCTGATTAGAATTTGATATTTAAACCCATACCTTTATACCTTAATGCAATTCTGTTTAATTATTGTAAAAAATTACTACTGTGGAATTAATGAAAGGAATGGGGGGAAAAGTGGTGAAAACTGATATCCCTGCAATTGATTATGTTAGAAATTGTCTAATGCTACCTATTGACATTGTTTGAGTTATCTGAAAACTTCTCGTTCACATAATCGAAAATCAGAACTGTTAGGATTTGGTGGTTTTACAGAGAGACAGCAGATAATTCAACCCAAAAATGTGACTTAACTCTTAAAGTTTGGTATAGAAAAAATGTTTGTACTCTCCAGATAACACAAATAAAAATTTTGCCTTTCTCCACACAAAGTAAGGTAAAAACACATCAACAGTATATCCAGCAGCAGCATGCGAAAACATGTCATTGAGTCATCTGTGCAGAAGGTTCATTTTTGAAAGAACAGTCAGGATAGGGCATGGTAAATGTAAACAGTACTATAAGAAAATACCATAGAGTCGAGTGACTTTGGACTTAAGGTAATCATTCATCCACTGCAACTGCTGTATTGTGTTGTGTGTCTGGTAATGTAAAAATAATGAGTGAGCCACAAAATTCTTTCAAAGTTTCTTTGTGAAAAGTTCTAATTGTTTAGAATTTTGTAACAGAAAGTTAACATAAAATATAAGATCAGAGCTAATAATCAGTGAAATAATAATAATAATAATTAAATAACTATTTATTTGTGGTGCCATATGAAGTAATCTAAGAAGAATGAAGGAAAACAAAATATGAAAATGGACAGGTGGACAAAAATACTAATTTTCAGTTATCATTGGTATAATTGATTGTCAATTTCATTTGAATAAGACTTCAAATTTATTTCCTAAAGAAATTTGTATTTCTGATGGAATTATTTTAAGATATGCATTGACAAAATCACCTTTTAGTTGGAATGAATTACCTGAAAGAGTTAAAACACAGGATTCTTGGTTAATAAAATATAACCGTCAGCTGAAGTGGGAAATTGGGTCACTATCTCTGGACAAACTAAGAAATTGGATGATAGAATCAACATGCAAATATCAAATATTTCTTGCCAAAGGAAGAGAAAAATCAAAAACATTAACAAGGTTAATAGGGAGACCTGTTCTTGATTTAAATGAAATTGGATGCCGAAAACATGAAAACATAACGTGTACTTTTAAATGCTTTTGGAAACGTAGCAAACGTTTCTGTGCTTTTAATAATGCTCAAAAATATATGTACAGGTTTCAAAAAAATAAAAATGTGACTCTTAATTTTACTACAGTGAAAAATTCCCAACAATCATAAATGAAGAAACTTACAGATAAGAGTCACATTGTCGAAAACCACATGATGGGAAATCCACAACCATGGGAAGAACCTTTGAATAGCAGTGCAAAATAAATAATAAGTAGATTAAGGACCAAAAAATAAGATTGTATTTTTCACTTTATTTATTTGCTGTATGTTAGAGTAGTCAGTAAATACATTGTAAATAATATTTCACTCAAATAAAATGTGTAAATTAAAATAATCAAAAGGTGTCATTGATGTGTTATGAAATTTCAATTAAGACCACATATATATATATATATATATATATATGGTCTTACTTAAATTATTTTTTTTTCTTGTGAAATTTCTTGCAACAAACTAACTAGAGACTTTTTTTTGAAAATCCACTCAGTGAATTTTCTTAATTCACTGAGTGGAAAAGTCTTATTTGTTCATGCAAGCCCTCAAATATTTCAAGAAACTGTGCCAACTCTTGCAAGCAAAAGGAATCGAGTATTAAATTAATAGCTAGAATTTTAATGGAGAAGTTTCACCTGAAAAGTGACAATTTCTTACTATATCTGTGGATACCTTCACTAGACTAGAAAAAACATACTGAAAAAAACAAATCGTACTTTTAGTATGACTGTTAGAATTTGGTTATTTTACAGAGAGACAGTAGATAGTTAAACCCATCACATTAACCAAACTCTTAAAAAAGTTTGGTTTAGAAAAAAAAGACAGATGTGATAGCTAATAATGTAATTGTGTCTTTGGAAATGAATAAGGTACAAATGAATTAAATAGTGACAATATCTGTAGATGTCTCTAAAACAGACTAACATATTTGATCATCGTTTGGAATTAAAGTGCGATTGTTAGCATTTGTTGACTAGAAAATTGTCCAATGCTACCTATTGACCTTGTTTGAGTTATCTGTTAACATTTCATTCACATTCTCAAACCCAGAACTGATAATCTCTAATGGAATGATGGTGTCATCATAAGAACACACCGCAGAAAACATCAAAAGGGAGTAGACATTGTACGCTCATGTAAACATATCATATAGTCTCAAGTTTTAAATGATTAGAAATTGGTAATATGGAAATTAAACTAATTACAAAGAACGGAATACTATTGAGCTAATATTCATTTGAAATAATAACAAATAACTATTTATTTGTTATGCTGGCAAAAAAAAAGGTTCTAAAAGAAAACGCTAACGGAGATTTCAAAACCTTGTTTGTCTCAATATCCGGTGAGACAAACAAGGTTTTGTTAGTCTCAACTTAGACATTTATTTACTATTAACTTTTTAATTCTAAAGAAAAATATATAATTAAAATAAATTTCAGTTACAGAAATAGATTAAGAGCACAAGAAATCGAAGTTAAAATTAATGGTGAGATCAGGAGAATCAGTTATTTATTTATTTATTTCTTTTTTGCTCAGTTATTCTGATTAGAATTATATGTATTGGTTTAAAAAAAAATAAAATATAAGCATTAATTACTACAGTAACAATTACCCACGGGAACGAATAGTTCCAACCTAAACACACGATTTCTCATTCTAGGTACAACAAATCGCGACAGGAAATGAGTCAGGTTAAGATAACACATGATATATCTACAATTCGGGAAAATAAATTCACACACTCATTTACTTATTTATTTAACTCATTTATTCTGGTAATAATATGTAGTAGACTGAATTTTAAAAGTGAAATAGAAAAACAACCAATCATTTGAAAAAAAAAGAAAAATAACCATTTCAAAAAAAATCCCCATTGAGAGATGCGAAGTTACCGATTGCTGGCGGATATATTAAGTCAGGAAAAGACAGTTCGACCTTACACTCACCACCATGGGAATAAAAACATACTATGGCCCAATGTGAAGGAATTAACAGACTACCAAACACGGACAGAAAATCTAACGCAACAAAACTCAAATAGCTTTTCAGGTTATTTACAGAAATTTCGTTCTTTCAAGCTTGTGTGTTGTGCTGTGGTGTGGATATATGCTTTAATTCAACTAATTTTGGAATATCCATTCGCATTAAGAAGAGTCATTTGGAAAGATTGTAAGTAAATTTATATTATCATTAGAATTTCTTGATTACATAGAAAAGTTCTCGGTAAGCAAAGAAACTCTGGAATTGTGTGAAAAAAAAAACATACCCATGAGTGAAGGTAAAACGAAATGCCCCAGTAACCTATAATGAAAAAAGAGTCAACTGCATTTCAGATCTTGTTTTCGTGAATATATATTTAAAATCAGCAATTTGAAATATTCAGAAAACCTTGATAGTTCCAAGATGTCCCAATCTGATGATGTAAGTAATATCTGTGAAATAAATGTGTAAACTTAAAAGAACAAACAGTGTCGTTGATGTGTTATGCATATTTAAGTAAGAACACTGTTGAAACCACTGTGAATTCACACACGATTTGTTTATTTATTTATTTATTGAACTTTAAGATCTTAATTTTAGACAAATCAAAATATTCGGATGAATTATGAATAAAATATGTATGAGCTATAGGGAAAAAAAAGAAAAAAAGTGTGTGTTTGAGGGACACCAGCATATAATTAAATTATTCAGAAAAGCCTAAACGCGGCCGCCACTAGACTCTACTATACTCTACCAATTCCCATAGTCTTTTAACAGGAAAGAAATACCCCAAACTGTATTGGAAAATTAGTACTGCCATCTATAGACAGCCGAACACAAAACTTGATGATGGATGATTGTCACCGTGGGAAATTCCAAGATATCTTAGCTCAAAAACATCGCCAACTATTCCATAGCCAAACCCAATCACCATGTGATATCACAGAGAGACATATATTCCTCAGATATTTCCAAACACATAACGACACGATTCCTTATAACATCACCCACAATGCTAATATGTGAACCAAACACACCACGTGATATCCCTGACAGAAGGGGGGGGGGGCCTAGAGAAATTCCAAACATTCCAAACTTTATCTTATCACTACTCATCACCCATAACGCCATGCACAAATCATTTACTTATCTACATCTCACAACAACACACATCCAGGACACTGACGTCGCTTCCCCTTTCACCCTACCCCTATTCGGTTCATAGTGTCCCACCAATCACAACACGAATCCTTATCCACTAACAAATGATGTCACTTATCTTCATCTGATAATAATACGCATCCACGTCACGATTCCTTATCTAATTTTGATCTTGATCTGGTTAAAAGTGTCCCACCAATCACGACACGAATCCTTATCCACTAATATGTCTTCCTTTTCCATTCAAAACAATAACGTCACTTATTTACAACTAACAAATTTACATCACGTATTTACAACTAACATGACGTCACTTAACTACATCTGATAACAACACACACCCATGACAGGATTCCTTATCTTATCTTGATCTTGATCTGGTCAAAAGTGCCCCCACCAACCACGATACGAATCCTTATCTCTAAACATCATCATAATTCCATACGCGAACCAAAACACAAGAACTGAAGCCATTGGCACATATACCCCCAGGGAAATTCCAAACATTCCAAACCTATGAAGTCACACACACACACACAATGACGTCATCGTCTCAACAATCAATCACGTCACGATTCCTTATCTTATCTTGATCTTGATCTGGTCAGAAGTGACCCCCATACTACTAGTACTAATACAGCAAAAACTCCACCAAAGCCTGTTTATAACTTCTACGATTGTTGCGAGGTTTATCACTCAATGGTAGCTTAATTAATTCCTTAATCAAATGTATAACTACGGGATAGTCGATGCTGCAGATGAGAAGTCAAGAATTTTCTAAAGGTGTCAAAATTCAAAAGACAGCGATTCGCCGTAGAGGCTAGAAAGCTTAATAGTGACCGTAAGTAACAGTAAATAAGGCGGTTTCATGTAATTTTGTAAAATAAAATTTCATAATGAGGTACTAAATGCTGCCCACTTTAAATCTTTGGATAGAGTAGAAAATGTCCTCAGGTGGTTAAAGAATGGACAGGAAAGCGTTATTTATTGGTGTTTATACTTTGTTATGAATCCTCCTCCTCTTACGTATATTAGGCCTTTTGGCTCGTTACGTTTCCTATGTGTTCAAGGGTCCGATTTGCCTGTTCTGGGGGACGAAATACCAACTCGAGTTTCCCCCCTACCTCCGTAGGAGACTGTCTAATTCACGTTTAGTCGAAAGAGACTAGATAAAAGTTCCTCACGTCTTGGAGGGGAATCAAACCCAGGTCTTTCCGATCAAAGGGGCTTCGTCTATATCGACTGAGATACGGAGACGGTTATGAAGCCTTAAAAAGTCAATATAATCATAATTTCAGAACTATCAGTAAAGCTAAAAAGGTAATTCTAAACTTTCTTGAATAAGTAAGAATATCGTATCCAATCTCTCTCTTTCTGTCTGTCTGTCTCTCTCTCTCTTTCTCTCTCCGAATGTGTATGAAGCGACATTTTGCAGTATATTCATGATCGGGGGAGGCAAAGCTAAATCATTCTAGTTCAGTCTATCATTAACAACCGAGTTGGTCGTTACTGATGGCCACCGTACTTGACAAGTGTGCATTGATTGGCCAATTCTAATGACGGATAACAGCAGGAAATTATCCTATTACAATTAGTTCCATCACATGGAACGAATACATAAATTAGAAGTGTTTTTAGTGTTAGTTAAGTTTCTTAAATAGAATAAAGATTGAAAAAAAAGCACATGCCAAGGTATTTAAAGAACACTCACTACTTCAAATATAATATCGAAAATTATGCATTCTTCATAATACATATAAAAATTTTTAAAAATAATATTTTTAAATAAAAAAATAAATAAATAAAACTCCCTCTATAAGGCGTGTCTCTAGACCTACTGGTACAGGTGTCACAACCTTCAGCAGTGATATCTGAAGTTTGCTAGTTCTTATTTCGTATTTTGCCAGCTTGATAAAGTTCCATGTTCGTTCCTAGAGTGGGATGCTCGGACTGTGTTAAAAATAAATAAAAATATATATAAAAAAAAACAAGAAAAATATAGTCAGCCAATCCATAGTACTAATGTACTACGGATTTCCACCGTTCGTGGGTGAGAATCACAAACTTTAAAATAAAATAAAAATTAAGTAGAGATTCCTCAAGGCCTTCAGTTTTCATTTCTTATATTTATATAATTTTTGTTTTATTTTAAATCAAGATGACTTGTGTAACACAATTCGCCGTGAAGTGTATGGAGGTCATGAGGACTGATCAGGTAAACGAACTTTTAGTTGTAAAATAATTGTCCCAAATGAATTTAGATTAAATATCAAATGAAACATTAGTCTACGTTCAGTTAAAACTGACTGTTCTATTCTTTTATTAGAACGTAATGTCAATTTTTGAATAGGAAGAGTTCTTACAACAGTTTTGATATACTTTTGCGTCTCGTTTCTGTATCTCATCATTAAAAATGACTGCTCGTGAGGTTTAGCAGCACACACACACACACACACACACACACACACACACACACACACACACACACACACACACACACACACACACACACACACACACACACAGAGCATTACTGTGATCGCTCGCGTGTTGATTGATCATTAAAAAACTGTTTAATAACAAACCTAAAATTTGATTATTAAATTCTTATTAATTATTCATTAATCTCAAATTCGTTTCCTACCGCAGGATTTATTTCAGTCTTTATTGTAAGTTTCTCAGCTAATGTACCAACTAAGGTATACTTGTTTCATTCAGGTTAATAAAAGCTGTTTGAGCTGTTCAATAAAATATTGATTTAAGAAGATGTCAGTACCGCAAGGATTAAGGTTGAACATAATTTCTATAATTGATTTTCAGTGTCACAGAAAATTATAAGATTATCTAAAGAAAAAGTAAGAACGAGATCGTAAACAATAATCGAAAAAGTGCATCTGTAATAGCATTCTTGTATAGTGACTGTATATTTGACATTTATTACGACAAAAAACGACTGTAGACATAATATTGTTTTTGTATAAAATCTCCTTTAAAATAGTGCAGTTGGATCCAAGACTGAAACGAGATCAACAAAGTTTAAAAGAGATCCTAAATACCAAATTTCATTAAATTTCAGCCCTAATGGAATTATTAGAATTTCGAATGATTTTCTAAATTTTTTGGGAAAATAAATCCAATTATTGTCTTGGAGAAAGTAGTCAAGGGAAAAATATAGGAATAGATTGATGAAAATGAGATACTGTACGGGGGACAGCATGGCTTTGTGAAGGGTAGATCATGTCTCAGTAACTTGCTCAAGTTTTATAACAAGGTGACGGCTGAACTGGATAAGGGAAATGGGTTTACAGTAATACTGCTGGACCTGGCAAAGGCGTTTGACAGGATACCACATGAAACTCTAATCAGTAAACTGCAGCATATGGGGATGGATATAGGGTTGGTGAGATGGATAGGTGGGTGGTTGATGGAGAGATATCAAAGAGTAGTTTATTCAGGAGTAGAGTCCAAAAGACAGCCTGTGACTAGTGGTGTGCCACAGGGTTCTGTTCTTGGACCACTGCTGTTTAAGTTCATTAACGATATAGGGAAGGATCTAAGAGGAACAGTTCATTTGTTCGCTGATGATGCAAACTTGGGTAGGGTGAATGCAGAAGATGTCAAAATCTTGCAGGATGACTTGGATAAATTGGAGTTCTGGGCTAAGGAGAATGGATGTCAATTATATGTGGAAAAATGTAACGTTATGCATTTTGGGGTGAAAAGATTAGCAGCAGTATACCACATAGGTGGAACTGTACTCCAGGAGATCGATGAGGCCAGGGACTTGGCAGTGTTGGTGGATAGGGAGATGAAGTTTAGGGGGCACATTGCAAAAGTAGCTAAATCAGCTTATCAACTCACTTGGTTGTTGAAAAATACCTTGACGAGCAGAGATAAGTAAGTTATTGTACCTCTGTACCGAGCCTTGATAAGACCTCATCTCGACTACTGTGCCCAGATTTAGTCACCTAGGTTCCTTTTTGATGGGGAGGAGGTGGAGAGGATACAGAGGCGAGTGACTAAGATGATAGCGGGTCTATGGAATGAACCTTATGAGAACAGCTTGAAGATTTGTGGGTTGCAGAAATTGGTTGATAGGCAGAAAAGGGGAGATATGATTGAGACATTCAAATTGTTAAAGGGCTTCTATAGGGTTAATTTAGAGGATATTTTTGAGATCAGGACTGGTGGTGGTGGGAGAACTAGGGGGGACACCTATGGAAGCTGGGCAAGAACCCAGCTCTAACACCCCCCCTGCTAACCAAGTTAGCAGGGGGTGTTAGAGCTGGGTTCTTTACTTTTACAGTGGTAAATGAGTGGAATAAGCTGCCAGAGTCTGTTGTGGGTGCTATGACGGTGAGTGAGTTCAAGGCAAGGTATGATAGATACTGTGAGAATGTCGTATAGTTGTGTGGACATGATGTTTAGGGCCTCCCTCGATGAGTCTAAGGACTTCCCGGAGTCTCCCGTAATAATAATAATAATAATAATAATAATAATAATAATAATAATAATAATAATAATAATAATAATAATAATTATTATAATTATGGGAAAAAGGACAAAAATTGACCAGTCGTGAATCTCCTGACTGAAACTCACTGTACTACAACGTATTCACATAAGATAAGAAAACAACCATTCATCAGCACATTCATATAATTGTTAACGTTCAATGCTGCTTGAAATTATTCAGAAAGTTGAATTTTAGATTGTTGGCATTTTCTTGAGAACTACTAGGTTGGGGGGAGGCTGAAAAGTCCTGTTCAGATAAACACCTAGAACAAAAATGATATTAAAGCAACTGTTTGTTTCATCATACTGTAATAATTTGTCCTTTTTCTTTTAAAATATATAAGGACTTCAATATAGGTTTTGACCTTTATTGAGGTCTCATCAGTGTGAGCTAGACCGAGACCTGAACAGAGGTCGAAACCGGTCAGGGTAGTAGCCCTTCCTATTATGCACAGCATTTTACACGTCCGAAAGGGTGTGTGCTTTGCTATGCATTACGGGATATATACTTGAGAAAACAGTATACTAAGGCAAGAGATCTGAAGTCATCAGCTTCTTTCTACAAGTAGCTCAGATGTGAATATATTTCGCGCGCAAAACATTGTTTTGCTTCCTTGGATAAAGGGTTAAAACCAAGAATATTATTTCTTGGCATATTTAATGTTTAGTAGAACCAAGGTAAAAAAACTTTCGACACACATATATCACCGTCCAGCCAGAGTGGGGTCCAGGAATATTTCATGTACAGACAAAATGAATCCAATGGATGCTTTTCGGCATGATTTAAATAAGCAAATTGATACTGGCGATATGGTATGATATGTTCTTGAAATTTTCGGCTGATTATTATTTGATAGTGGAACTGGTAACGATGTCTGATATTTTCAGAATTTTATTAAGCAACGATCCATCATTCTAGTTTACTATATTGAACAGGTTTAGCTTTTTTCTCCTCTTTTTTTTTTAAAATAATAATTTGCTCACAGATAGAGTACAAGATTCCGGTACCGAAATCATGGAGGTATATTTCGTTATTTACACTGTCAGATACGTAAGAAGGCTGAGTTCAAATTCTATTCCTAGTAGGAAGAGCTGTCTAGTAATTTTTCTTTTAACCAAGAATGAACTCTCCGATCTTATAGTGAACTAGTGCGACTTTTTATCTGGGAAACTCTGGTTAGTCAAAAACTAACCAACTAGCTTGAAAACACGTATGATCACTAGGACCAATATAATGATGTCTTGTAGCTCAGCAAAGACTTGACAATGAATCTAAATAACCAACCTAAACAATTCTACTGGACCAATTGTAATATCTGTATATTTACGTAGTCAGATAGAAAAATAAAAATGCATATTGTGTAATTTATCTGATCATACAGCTCTCAGAAATTAATTGACGATGTAAAACTATTTAACAAATCAGTGGGCTAAATTTTTTTAACTATAACTTGATCAGAGCTGTTATAACAGCCAACCTTAAAGTGATTACAACATGAACTGAACTTCTTTCATTATCTTCTGCTTCTTCATCGTAAAATTATAACTTTAATAATTATCAAAGCTACTGTTTTTTTTTAAACCGGTGTTAAAGAAAGAGGATAGGAAGATGGTGAAAGAAAAGGAAAGGAGTGTGTGTGTGTGGGGGGGGTGAATGAGAGGGAAAGGGAAAGAGAAACATAGAAAGGTGGAGAATAAAGAATACAAAAAGAGAGAAAAAAGAGAAATAGATAAAGGCTTGCGCATATACACACACACATATGGTGCCCAAACGTAGTATCTTACACACACACACACACACACACACACACACACACACACACACACACACACACACACACACACACACACACACACACACACACACACACACACACACACACACACACACACACACACACACATATTTGGGGTCTCCAAAACTTCAATCATGCTAGAAAACAAAATAAAAGGAGAAAAAGATAGCATTAGAATACTTCAGATTTTTTAAAAAGTATTTTTTTTTTTTATAAATCCCGATCTGGTTCTTTTATTAGTTCAACTGCATAAAGAATAGGATGCGAGTACAAAGCTTATTTTTAGGTGGGATGTTGCCGCTAGAAGATGATTGAGAGATTTGAATTTAATGGGTAAATGAAATCTTTAAGTGTGGGTGACCTTAGGAAGGTTGCCAATTGGAAGCAAACCCTTTAACGCCCAAAGGTGAACGTCTGAATTTCATTTGGGGAAGAGGAAGTCGCTTAGCTAACTGGTAAAGTAGCGAATGACAATAAATCTCTTTCAAATCTCCATCTGAATATTGAGTGCAATATCAACTTCACCATACAGTCCCTCTTTTCCTGTCACGTAGTCGCCAAAATTCAATTTCCCCACTGCCTGCCATTGTTGACATAGACCGACGTATGAAAGGCGGCAGCACATGCTCCAGTACCCAAATAAATGCAGGAGAAAGCTTATTTTCTCCTCCTGTGCAACATTTTACTGGCTTCGGCGCGAGGAGTGTTTTCAATCTTCGAGATAGAGTGGAAAATGTAATCATACTCAAAACAGCTCCATATATCATCAGCACTTGGCAGAGATGTTGCAAAGACCTTCTTCTCTTATCCATCCTCACCCCTCTTTATTCCACTCCCCCCCACCCGATCCTACCCGATGCTTCTCACATCCTTTTGTTGGATAAAAATCTGCAGTTTTGTGTGGTAGGTCTTTAAAAGGCTCCGTTTTGTCAGTAATGGATTGCTAGTCCTCATGTTGTGCTACAATGTAATTACATTAGCGACTGGCTTCGCTCGCACTACTGTAAAATGCGGGGTCATTCTATAAAGAGAAATTTTCTTTCCCCCCAGTCCCCTAAACAGATAGAGTGACGAGCCATTACTACACACTGCTCGATAATATGTTTCAGTTTACAGAGGCACGGTAATAAACTTTCCGATAGAAGAGGCACAAAAAAGTCGTAAATGAAAGGAGAGGGATTTTGGATAGATAAAGTTTGTGGGGGTGGGTTGGGGGGGGATTTGTACACATCAACAGTAAATGTTTAATGGATCTCAGATTTTTCCCTTTCAAATGGAACTGTATTAAAGTTTAAAATAGTTTTTATTTCGAATCGGGAATCGATGAGAAAATTGTTATTCATTGCTATCAAACGTTTTTCTTGTTTCTCTACACTATTTATAACAATTTCATGTTACACAAAAATTTTTGTGCAACACATATGCATATAGTCTGCCTTGGCTTAGTGTTTGCTTGGGCGTCTTGTTGAGGTTCGCTCCTACAGCGTCTATTTCTGATTATGAACCTATTTATTCGAAGTAGTTTCTGCTTTCAGGATGAGAGGCATGTCCCCCTCCCCCAAGAAGCAAATATGTTTTCTACGGAAGGTGCGTACGTAAATATATACAGATTACTGTTGCTTGTTTTCCCCTCTGGGAAGTTTAGAAATATCTGTTTTCCCCGTGAGTCAGGTCAGTATTCAACAGTAAGGAAATTCAAAATTTTTCTTTCCCTCCCCCCCCTTTCAATTTAAGCACTATTTTATACAGCGTTCTGTTTATTTATCCCTTAATGCTTTCCCTCTGTTTCATATTTCATCCAACATCAGAAACTGTGCTGTCCGTCTTGTGCATTTAAATACAGAAAGGAAAAATTCTTAAGGATCATCAAAGAAATAACCGATATGCCTTAAACGAACATTATCCTTTACATAAAGACATACAGTATATCATAGACAAGTGCAGCTCATCATCTTTTCCACGCATCAATTTCCAAGCGTGTCATGTTCCCCACGCAACAATACATCAGGCAATCTCATCCTGGAGAATCATTTCTAACACGCTCTAATAACGTGCTTACGAGGGCTGCATGCGATGAGCATCTCACGATGTAAATGAAAAGAATTCTCAACTACAAACACGCTTTTTTTTTTATCCTGTTATATGGTTTAGTGGACTTGAAAGCCTCTAACATCAAACACGGCAAGTTTTTCAAGGTACATTAATTTCTAACAAGCCACGGATCACCGAACTCTTGTATGTCGTAGCATGAACAGACAACCCCACCCTCTTCAAAAACTAAAAGACACTAAAAAAAAGGAAGAAAAAGTTTGACGTTTTCTTCTTCTTCCTTCGCCTAAGTGTTTTCTTCTTCACTGAAAATCACGAGGCTAATGCTCGGTTTTAAAAGTGCATTTGACATTTTACACCGGCAGAAACGAATTCCAGTACTCAGTTTTCTTGGTGCACATCCAGCCACTTGAACATGTAATGAGACGCATTAGAGGAGCGACTTTAATGGATGATTAATAGCCGCTTCGTCGTGTGCAGAGAGAGAGAGAAAGAGAGAGAGAGAGAGAGCTTGTTCTCTGAAAATCTTCAGGACTTGGTAATTGCACGTGCGGGTTATGTGGAAGTGAATGAAAAGTGACTTGATTTGACATAAATGTCATTAGTGCAACAGGACTTGCCAGATATAAAACCATAAGAGCCTACTAGAGAACAGGCCAAGCATTCGGAGCGAGCTAATACCAGGCCATTTCCCAGAATTGCTGTACTGATTACAAGAACACCATATAATTTACTACACAACATATTGCCTCTTCATTCTCTTGTCCCTTATCAATATCCGATGGTGTCAAACTCAATTACCTGAATCGTACAGTGTGCATTTTAGAGCTAAATGAAATGGAAAAGAACGAGAAAGGAGTAGTGGGGGGGGGGGGGAGGGAATTAAATGAAGGAGGGAAGAGCTAAAGAGGAAAATGTCGTTACTCGGGGATTTGATGGAAATTATTATTGGAAACTTTGCCGTGTTCATTATTAAGAAATTATCTTTTCCGATGTCCATTTAAAGTATGATTTAAACGCTAAGGAAGAAAATATTTAATGTGTAATAATGTGAGGAGTAACCATGTTTAACATTTGGGGAATAAACATAGAAATGACATACATACCAAACTATAACATCGTGGATACGGAGGAAAAAAATTCCCAAATTCTAGGTGTACTTCACAAAACATTTCTTTGCTGAATATTCTTCCTTAAAAATATTTCGTTTACGATTATTGTCAAAATATACTCAATTCATATCCAGTTATTGAAATCAATGTATGAAATGTGAACTCATGTGCTAAATGAAATCGCCATGTTGATATCACAAGTCAGCGATTCTTAATAATGAACAGATCGCTGATATTTTGAAACGTTTTCGTTTTAATTATAAACATTTTTTTAAATTTCTTTTTAACACAGGTGACTTGACCTCTTTGATGTGAGTCTACGCATAATAATGTTAGTAACAAAGATCATCTCAATTTTGGAAAGAATAACAAATTTTTAAAGAAATGAACAAAAATAGACATGATTATGAATAGTTACGTTATGTTCGTAGGTGTTCTTATGTTGTTTATTATTATTATTATTAAGCATATAAAAATACGTATATAAAATTATTAGCTCGCCTTATAATTATTGATGTACTATAGGTTTATCAGCGTTCGTGGTCACTAACTATACTACATGGTCACATAAAAATGTCGAATTACGAATAACATACAACCAGAGTCCATAAAAAAGTAATTGTAAGAACAAAAACGGTTGTTTGATCGCTACTGATTAACACATTAGAAATACTTTAAAAATTTCATGTTGAAATTTATAAATATCAATTTAAAGCTGTGCAGAATCAACCCCGAAGTTTATATTCCTAATAAAAAATGTTCAGATATCTCTTTTTCTCCTTAAGGCACAAGTTTATGTTTTGGCCAAGGAAATGGTCATCATATAAACCTAATTAATGCCATGACAAGGAGGATAACCTTTTATAAATTGTATGTACTTGTCAATTAGTGAATGTGTTCTCTGGCTGGTTTGTCTATTTTTTCTTCTTCTTAAGTAGCTTCTCCAATTTTGAGATTAGCACTTATGATACGACAGTATCCGTTCCTCTGCCATCCTTCTGATCTCGTAATGACTCTTGTTATCCATCCATTTCTTAACATCATCAATATAAGAAGTTGATGATCTACCAGAAGGTCTTCTTCCCTTCATTAGTTGTTTTTTCTCTTTCCAAGAAATCTTCAGTGTTCTCCTACAGCACCACATCTCAAAGGCCTACTTCTTATATATACACTTCTCAATTCCATAATTCAGTGTGGACCACATAGGATTTTATTATTCTTATTTTAGTCTGTTTATTTATTTCAAAGGTCATTAGTAATCTATTATTCCAAAATGCTTCTTTTGCCTTAGCTAGTCTTGATTCATATAACTGATTATTCCATCTTCTGTGATCATTACTCCTAAGTAATTATAAACCTTTACAATTTAAATGAATCCAGTTTGTGTTTTGCTGCTTTTTGCTAATTACCATATACAGTACTTGGTTTTAGCTGTACTTAATACCAAGCCATAATTCCGATTCTTTTTGATTAGTATTTCTACCATAGTTTGTAACTTTGTATTTTATAATTTGTGTCTTCTGATTCCAGTATAATTCTATTATACTGAAATCAGTATTGTATTCCTTTGAATGTCTTTTAATTTTTATATTAACTTTTCATGGCTTACTATGTCAAATGCTTTTTGAAAGTCTATAAAGCATACGAGTATGTTATAATTTATTTTTATTGATCTTTCAAATAACAGTTTTTAATTCATAAATTGCATTAATTGTACTTTTTCCTGGCATGAATCCTTTTTGCTGTTCACTTATATGGCATTTATTTCTAAAAACCATTCTTTTTTGTTATTATTATTTTCAGTATTATTTTTGAATCACGGGATACGATACTAATTGTTCTAAAATCTTGACATTGCATTATTCTTTTTGGTATCGGAATGCAAATGGATTTTACGAAGTCTTCTGGTAGTATGCCTATATCATATATATTCTGTATTATTTCTATTAAAAAATCAGTTCCTCAGCTGCTATTCCATCATTTTACCATTAAGTAGCTGTTTTATTGCACTTATTACTTCTTCTTTAAGTATACCTGGATTATCTAAGTTAACACTGATCATAGGTTTGCGAGCTTGTGGTCATTATACAGTTCTGTTAGGTGTTCCTTCCATTTTTGTATCTTGTCTTCTGAATTTATAATAATATTCTTCTTCTTTTTTTTTTTTAACTATTGGCTTGTTATTTTCTTTTGGGTAAGAAATTTTATTTTTGAATGTAACTCGACAATTTTATTTTCTTTATCTAATTTTTCTACTTCTAAGCAAATATTAACCCATCTATGCTTTTCTTCTCTACATTTATTTTTTATTGGTCCATTTAATCTTTTATCTTCATTTTCATTAGGGTTATTTTTCCAGGTTCTTCTTTTATCCATTATTTCTAGTATCATTTCTATCATCCATGGTTTATGGTTTTTTAAATTTGCTCTTTGTTTCTCCGATACATTTTTTCTGCTGCAGTCAATATTGCTTTCTTTTTAATTTTTTTTATCTTGATCCATTTGTTGGGGTCTTCTTTCTTTTCAATATACTGTGCTATATTATTCTGAAATAAAGTCTTGGCAGTATTCCACTTGAATGTCCTAAATCTGGTAGTTATCTTTTTAAAGTTTTATACGTATTTATTGTAATTCTTACAAGCCTGTGGTCTGAGTTGGCACTTGGCGTAAACTTTTGCATTTGTCATTCCTCTTACTGATCATAAAATGTATTGGATAAGTTTAGAGCCTCCGTAGTTCAGTAGGTATTATACACGAAGACCTTTGGTTGGAATGACCTGGGTTCGATTCCCGTCCAAAACGTAAGGAACCTTCATCTGGGCTCTTTCGACTAAAGGTGAGTTAGCCAGTCTCATATACGGAGGTAGAGGGTTTTTCTCCAGGAAACTCGGGTTTTTCGTCCCTCAGAACAGGAAAACCGACTATCCGAGAATTAGAACACACGTAGTTGTGTCCTACACTGTCTGTAGGACACAACAGTTGGCCCCCTGCCGAGAGGAGGCAACTGTTGCCCGGTTTTACGGCCCTTCAGGGAAGGGGCCGTAAAACCAGGTAACCAATGGACAAATAGGCCAGCGGAACCCACAGCAATGTATTGTTAAGGGCCTACCCCATCCAGGCACCAGCTAAGGGATAAAAAAAAAAAAAAAACTATTAGTATGTCTACTATCGAGAGATCTCCATGTACAACTTGCTTTTTCTTTTTGTTTATTTTTGCCAAATTCAATGCATCTATCACCTCTATCATTTCTTATGCCATATTCATATGGGCGTACAACAGAACTTATTCATTTCTTTCCTATTTTGGCATTCCAGTCACGCACAATGATTAACACTCTGTCTTTCGCTCCTCCAATATCTTGAATAGCTTCCTCTATTTTCTCACAAATTCTTCAATTTCTTCATCTTCAGATGTGGTTAATTTCTTCATCTTCAAAGTGCGTAAATCTGTATAACCATCAATGGTTATGTTTCTATTAAAAATGATTCATTCTTTCAGATTTTCCATTAGCATCAATAACTGAATGTGTGCGAATTCCTTTTCTATAATGAATGCAACTACCTTCGTAGACTTACTTGCTCTACTTCCCGTAACTTTATATTCCTTTCCATTTGGAAGAGTAGTAAAAAATTCCATATCGCCTTTCTAGAATGTCTCCGACAATTCAAGTATTTTAATGCCTAATTGTTCCGTTTCTCTACACACATTTGCTACTTTTCCAGGTTGATTCAATCCTCTCACGTTCAATGAACTATTTCAATACTTTGTTTATATAAATCAAATGGATATTGAATCCTACATTATTTCTTCGTTCATATCTTTTATTTGTAAACTTCCTTGGTTTCTGCAGTAATTATTTTCTCACTTCCAGGCTGACAGATCTCTGGACATCGCTGAGGGTCAGTCAGCTAGCATGGCAAATTCTTCTTATATCTCTGACCTATCATAATTAAACATTGAGGCTAGTACTGTAACTGGGGGCACCAAGAGCCAGTTGCAGCATCCACAGTTAAGGTGGGACAAGTACTCGGGGAGAGAAGGCAGACTCACACTGCTTAATGTAATAAGTTCAGCGGTATAGGAAAGAAAAGATGAAGAAAACAGTAAAGGTTCCCCTATTTGAAATAAAGCATGATCCAGCATCAGGTTCCTCGGAGTTGCCATTCCCGTACTCACTAAGTCTGAGTCTCTTTTTCCGCCTATCTTTTTTTGTAGGAGGAAAAAATCCGAGTTTCCTGAGGGCAAATTCGTGCTATCTTCGTAATGAATTCGGTTGATTAACCTTCAGTTGAAAAGCCCTTATTGACTTCCTTGCATTCTAAACATATCTTTCAAAGGACGTCGCCGCTATCGACCATTACGAAGGCACCCATTAAAAATACAAATAAGATTTTTTAGAGATAAAAAAAAAATAAAAACATTTTCATTACTCAATTATCTCTATTACTATACAAAACTATGTAAAAATTGTTTTCAGTAGTTGATATTATTGAAAGAGGGAGGAATCAGCCGTTTTTTTATTTGTCTTTTAGAATGTATAGTTTCTTTTAATACTTATGGAATGTAATTTTTTTTATTTCTTTTGAACTAAAATTGAATTCAATCTTAAGCTACTATTATATTAAGATTATCATAGGAACATATGTTGGCGATGCACATTTCTATCACAAATAAGTTTATTTCGACGATATTCAATTACTGTTAACGTACAGAGTACTTTAAATTTGACAAACGTCTAGTTTATATAATAAATTGGTGAGATATCAAAGAATTTACTTTACAGCTGCTGTTAAATTTATCAGAAACTAAATTACTGGCTGAAATACAGTACATCACTCAATCATAATATTCGAAAACTCAAGCTCAGCATTCATATAGGATCCTACACGTACTTCAGTACTTTAATAAATAGTTGCATGAATGCTAATAATGTTTGAAATATGAAGCCCACGTAATATCATATCCCTGGGAGTAATGAAGATAGCGAATTTTGCTCCGAATATATGTTAGAACCACAATCCGTCTTCACACGTTGACTTGCCGTCTAAACAAAACGAATAAATAAATCAAAAATCTCCACAGGATCTACTTCCAATCCTCAAGTACCCAATAAAGTCGCGTCTGATAATATTGTACTCCTTATTTTCAATGACCGTATCAAAGGATTCATGGATAGAGTAACGGTTGCCGTTACTCATATTTCGCTTTTTTTTTTTTTTTTTTTTTTTTGTTGCGCGATGTTTGAGTTGATATGGACTGATTTCAGCCTAAGTAACAGCATAAGTCAGTTAATGGATAATAGCATGATATCGCGTTTCTATCAGAGTTAAGCCTACTGCAATTGGATGCTATGTCTTGTCATTAAACTATTTATTTTTTATCATAGTCCCACTCAAAAAAAGATTATAGATAAACCTATATACGTGCCTAAAAATTTCTAATGTACACATGGTCTCACAATCTCCATCCATAGTGGAGGCATTGCTTAAAAAGCAATGCCTCCACTATGGATGGATGAAATTTAATGGAAGAGTATTTATTTTGGTTGTAGTAATATTTAGCATGTCCTTTATGTTTCGAAATTTATTCGAAATTACTACGCTTAGTGAAATTTAGTATTTTAGGATCTCTATTACAATTTGAAATCTCATCATTGATTTCAATTAGATTTTTATAGGCAAAAGTATGGCAAAACCACATTATATATCTACGGTACATATATCATGAATATTTCACGACAGTCAGATAGATTACTTCCGATTTTCAGTTGTGTAATGTTGTAGAAATGGAATTTCGATTATTTTGGCGCGCTTGCTATCTAGCGGTTTTCAATAGGTAGCAGAAAAAATAAACACTGTCCCATGCATTTGTTTATTTTTTGTCAATTACTTTATTATACCTGCTCGACAAAAATAGTTCCACTCGTCAGGAATCTGATGGGTATTAAATTACACGACGATAAATCCGAGGTGGTAACCAACAGTACAACAACGGCTCTAGGTTCAACTTATTCAGGATACTGAATGACGTCACTATATCAAATCACTAGTATAAAACGCACTAATTAGATATTATATTATATAATATTATATATTTGTTTCCAATAATTTTCTTACACTGTTTTCAAGTTTACATTCTTTCACAAGTTAGCGATTTCCTGAGCAACTCTAATCACACGTTTGCTCATCTCTAAATGGAATGTGGATTTTGTAGGGCTGCATAAAAATACGTAAAAATAACTTCATCATCCCAGGTTACTCTATAACTTACATAATTATTTCTAAACACTTTAATGCAACAAGGATATGATTTTTGTTTTTTTTTAGGGTTTCTCAGTATAACTCCACCCTGGCTCGATGAACTTTAGTGAAAATTTGTATTTATTTGTAATCTTTACTAAACTTTGTCGTGAGCAATCTCAATTTTTGGTTTCAGTCAAACCATTTTCAGTGGATGGCAAACTTAGACACAACGACTAGGAACGACAGCAAAGCATATTATACGCTACAAATGAAAATAAAACTAAAAAGTGATAATGAATGATGGTCACGATACCAAAAAAAAAGTTCTTTCGGCACGCACACATACATACACACACACACTTCTTTATGACTGTTTCCAATAATTTCCATACATATAGTGTGCATTTGTTTTAAATTACAGGAGTAAAAAAAATAAAACAAACTCTCTTGAATTTTTTAACTTCTGCTTTCCCTCAAGCAGACATCCATCTCATTAAGCTTTCATTCCATGTTGCTTTTCGCTCAACTTCGCGAGGGTCCCCTGGATGGTTGTGATTTTAGAGAGATTTATAAATTATGACATATTAAGCCAATTGTATTTTATATGACTGATTTCTTCTACTGGCAAGATATTCATGCAAATTCCATGAAGAATGGTGCAGGGATTCAAAAGTCAGCGGAGGAATGAGAACATGAAGAGAAGTAGATTAAACATGCACGCTATTTTACTATTACCGTTGATGTTGCTGTGCACTGGTGAAGGGGTGCCGGATTCCCCCCCCCGTTCCTTTGGAGGGGGGGGGATCCGGCACCGCATATGTAAAAAAGAATTAGAACAACCTTGGTGATCTAGTAAACCTATTTTCTTATTAAAAGTATATCAACGAGTATGGAATTGATGCCAGACAAGTAACAAAAGGTGAGTTTCGCCTTAGTATTAGTATTTGCAAAAAGACATTTATGATCAAAATAATTGAATCCGATCTGTTTTTGACTACGTACTGTAAATAGTTATATTTTTTGTCAATTGTCGCGTATTTTTTTTGTATTATTTCGAACTGTTTTGTCTTTATTTAAACGATAACTGGGATGACACAACAACTTTCAGTCGACATTTTAAATATCTAGAGTCATTACAACAATTACAACAAAGTTGTTACTCTGTGTCATTTCGACACTAATCTGTAATCGACTTAACACCAAAACTGAGAAGATTAATTTAAGTGAAACTTCAAAATAAATACGATATTTCAATGAACTTCGTTCATCCTCAGAGAGTTTTTATTATTATTATTATTATTTGACACCTCCAGGGAGTCCAAAGACTCATCGAGGGAGAGTGTGCCAACAGCATCGAACGATTGGTCCCCTTCCAACTACTAATGACACTGAATCCATTAGCTTTTCCCCCAAGCGTTTACCCTGCAAATATCCCGATTCAAACAAAAATGTGAGATGTCTCGTGACCTTTTGTACCGATTTCAAATCTGTATTACATGCCATAGTGGAGTGGACGGACAGAAAGAGACAAGTAAACAAAACGAATCTAATAATGCTTAAGCATTCTGCGAAAAATGAATAAATAAATAAATATGCACGCTTGAAAATTAGCACCGAGAAATTGTCAGTTCAAATATCAATCCAGGGATCGAGCCCGCATCATGCTAAAATGGAGGGAATTTCACTTCTTTTGTTCAACAGAATAGATAATGTAAATACGTTCTTTGTCCATCCTAGTCTTCTATTAAGCACAATCGAACGGCATTTATGTTTCTCTCTCTCCAATATATTTGACATCCCTATTTGCCAAAAGAACGCATTTATATTTAAAATAACACGTCTGGCCAGATTTGACCTAAAAATAGTGATATTTAATTCACCCCTTATTCCAGTGGCATTGGCCACGTCGTCATTCGGAGTTTAATTCATCCCACAGATGGCTCCAAGTAAGGGCTTTGTATTACAAAAGCTTGGGTTCAGTCAGGGGCGCGCCGGCCATATTTGCAATGTGTGCGACGCACACAGGCGCTAGGATAGTAAAGGCGCCAAAGAGGAGGAAATATTAAAAAAAAACGTTTTTTTAAAGTGATATTTTTATTGGAGGGGAGGATAGGGGCGCCAACTAAAGTTTTGCACACAGGCGCCGGACACTACTGGCACGCCCCCTGGGTTCAATTGTTTTGAATTTCGGCCAAAGCAACTACAATTATGAGTATTATGCCTATTAACTGTGTATATTCTTCGGGCCGTTTGACTGTTTTGCGGAGTTAAAAAAAAAAAAAAAATATATATATATATATATATATCCTAAATCCTGCTGCTATATTGCTATCTGGCAAATAGAAATAACCGTCCAGAATGTCAATGTAGGACATGGCTGTTAAATCCGGCCCAAGTCATGCGAAATATTCTTGTATCGTAGAATGTTTCTGTAGTGTGGGATCCAGCTTATTAGATAGAAGTTCCACAAACTCTTTGGTCCCATAAAAACTCTATGAAAATTTCAGTGGGTGAAACTTTTGAAATTCAAATGCAACCTAAATATGTTGTCATGCTGTAAAATCATTGCTTTTACCAAGTGTGGAAAAAATCTTTCATCACGATTACAATGATAATCATCTCCACAAATAAGTAAACTGAGTAAATAAATAAGTAAACTGAGTTGTTAATATGCAAAATGATAAGGAATAAAAATTAATTAGATTAATTATTTACTTCAAAATTAAATGATTTTGAACTCAACGAAAAAAAACCCGTTTCACCTTGAGAAACTCTTGAGCAGCAGAACTTTCTTTTATAACGGAAAAATTCAAAGTGAGGAAAAGTAATTGGTATGCATTCCAGAATAATTTGTCTTATCTGATTTTATGACTTACTTTGTAAATGCATGTCTTGTCCTGGTCGGTAGAAGAAGATGACAAGATACTTAAGCTATTGCCGTCAGTGACAAAGATTCAGTTTATTGTTATATGTATTCAGTATTTTAAGAGACAAAGCATATTGTTTTTACGTCCATACACTGCTTAAAACAATCAGGGGGATATTTTAGTTTCTGTCGGATAATTATAAATTTCTGCAAATAAATATAACTATTAGGTACTTTATACATGAATAATTATTTCTTACTTATGGATAGGGTGTAATTGATGAGATATTGTTTAAATAATCGATATTTTTATCGATTCCACCTTTACCACCAGTTGCATAGACTTGCACTACTTGCAGGCGCAAACCTGACTTACTTGGGAAATGGATTAAAACTAGATTTAAAATAGCTTGGTATCTTTAACACACACACACACACACACACACACACACACACACACACACACACACACACACACACACACACACACACACACACACACACACACACACACACACACACACACACACATATAAAGACATTGATTGTAAAATATATTCTACAAAATGAAACGGTTAAAAAAAAAACTAGAGCGTCCAGTGTCATAATATCAGCCATGCATAAATTTTCTTAAGCACATCCCCATCCCCCAGGTGTCTTTAAAATTGTCCCCAGTCGTACGCGTACTCTACTTTGAGAAACTAGGCGCTGTGTGAGTGCTCTCCGGGCGCCCTAGATTCTAACATAACCATTATACTGAATGGAGTAATGGTTTATGTAAAGAGTGAAGCAGGAATGGTTATTCTGGCTTCATCCTTTTCCCCCTTCCTGTTGCCTGCAGGCCATTGGATACTCTTCCGCGGTGAAACCGAAAGAACGACAGGCGCATTACGGTTGGAAAGACATCATTTAAGTCTGTAACGAAGGAGAGGAACATTTTCCTGACCGTTTCAAACGAGGATATGTGAGACAGTCTCAGAGGACAGTAATAAGGTTCTTCTTTGCATTGGGCAAAATCCTACACTGCCATCTGAGGGACACGCGCCATTACGGGGGGGGGGGAGGGAACAAGCACCGTTCCAAGTTGGATGGTAAATTGCGCTAAGTACATTTCTTCAGGGTATTAAAGATCACTTAAGGCCAGCTCAATGAAAAAACCTCTAGACTCCAAGTTTGCAAAGAGAAATAGCATGATCATATTATCACAATTTTATAGATCTGGTTGAGTCTTATTTCAAAACGTCGTGGATGGTTGACTCAGGAATACTAATTTAGTAACAGCACACATTAACATTTCATGGAAATAGCATTCCGTGAAGCTCTTTATTAATAGGGGTGGTCACTCTGAACCAGATCAAGATCAAGATAAGATAAGGAATCGTGATATCATTGGGTGATAAGTTCATTGACGTCATTGTGTGTGATTCTGTGCATGACGTCATGAGTTTGGAATGTTTGGAATTTCCCTGGGGGGGACATGTATCATTGACGTCAAGTTTTGTATATGGTTCGTGTCAGGTCACATGTTGGGTTCTTTGGTTCGATTGCGGAAGTGTTGGGAAATATTTATCTATAGGTGGCAGCACGAATATTATAATATAGATATGTGGCATTTCATTCCTGTTATTGAGTAAGGAAATTTTTAGTTTAGAGTCAAGAGATGGCGTCAGCATTTAGACATATTCTTAACAATTGTTTACAGCCTATCATAGGTGTCCCCTCACCCCCTCAAGCACACACATTTTTTTACCCATACATACCTCATCGGAATATTTTTTTGATTTGTCTAAAATTTTAAGATCTTAAAGTCCATTACTTTTTTCTAATCAAATGATATCTTCATTACAAAGTTTTTGGCTATTGGAATTTTTAGTTTAGAGTCACATTTAGAGATAAAAATGAGTTCTTTTTTGAATGAAAAGCCAAATGGAATTTTTAAAAAAAAATAAAATAAAGGGAGTTAAAAATGAGCTACAAGAACTTTTGTATGTAGTCTAGAAAAAATTTTAATGATAATTTAGATTAACTTACTTTCTCTCCAGAATGGCTCTTCTTGGAACTAAGGAACTTCTGAATGCAAACAGATATTCCAAAATAGTTGAATTATAACCATGTATTCATAGCACAACACACACAAGGCCTGAAAGAACGAAATTGCTGTAAATAACCTGAAAATGCAGTTGACTCTTGTTCCTTATAGGTTTCTGTCCATTTCGTTTCGTTATTTTTATTTGCCCTGTGGCCCGTGGCTATGGTTTTTTTCCAAGGTAGTGGATGTTCTCTAGTTAGTGATATCATGGGAAGTAAAGTCACCGCTATCCTCTTCTCTTAATTTTCACAATGTAGTGTTACAGTTGCCCTAACACATGGTAATTTGCACTCGTAATTTATTTTTTTTTCTTCCATTCTTAACTAAACAGAAATTAGTACTTTAAACTTAAGAAGTGTCTGAAAGTAGGGTTATTATATTTCTTGAAAACAATATGGAACGTCAACGTCAACCATCAAAAAAAAGTAAAGAAAAATAACATGTTTACCTTCAAATAAATATTTATGATCATGGAAAACAAGAAATTCATCAGCTTTTCCAAGTTTTGATATTCACACCATATTGTTTTTATCATTTGGAATACTGCAACCGAAAATTTGCATCACTCGATGTGGGCTTTTGATATGCTTCTTTTTTCTTTTTTTTTTTTTTCAGTCTGGTTGGTTGTTTTTCTCTATTTTATTTTAAATCTTACAGTAGTATTTTTATAACGGAAACACCACCAAAGAGATTGTGTATTTCAACAACTGATGTTTCGGCAATCCAGATAAGGAATTAACAAATTCTGAGGATGCATCACTTCTGAACCTCAAAATCCCGACTTCATTGTATTTATGAAAACTGCGCTGTGGCTTTGAGCCTGCTTTCCAACATTTCTTAATAAGAGATACATTTCTCATAAAAATTCAAAATCTACTTTTCGAAATCTACTTTTTATGTATCCTTCTTGACATACAGAAACTGCATTTTGGCACTCTTATTATTATTATTTTTTTAACATTCATAACTAAACTGAAATTAAGACTTTAAACTTAACAAGTATCTGAAAGTAGGGTTACCACATTTCTTGAAAACTATATGTGACATCAACGTCAACCATCAAAAATAAAAAATATATATATAAAAAAAGTAACGAAAAATAAAATGTTTACCTTCAAATAAATATTTATGATGACGGCAGCAAGAAATTCATCAGCTTTTACAAGTTTTGACATTCATACCCCTATTGTTTTCATCATTTGGTATCATTTAAATCAAGAACAGGTCTGCCTGTTAAGTACGTTAATGTTTTTGATTTTTCTCTTCCTTTGGCGAGCAATATAAGGCGTGAATGTGAGGGGTATGGTGTGTTCAGGAGTGACAGGGAGAATAAAATGGGAGAGGAGTGTTATTGATGATAGCTGATGAGCTGTAGCCAAGGAGAATAGAAGTGGAACTGCAGGACAGAGAAAAGAGCACATTTGATGCTATTTGGTGTGAGATTGAGACTAGCAGAACAAAATATACAGTTGGGTGCTGCTATAGACCAGGTGATGGAATAGATGGTGGATATAGTATGTATAAGCAAATAGAAGAAATGAGTGGAAGGAGAGTAATTATTATGGGAGATTTCAACTATGGTAACATTGATTGGAAGGAGGAGAGGACACATGGGAGGAAGGAATTGGATTTTGTGCGCTTATTAAGGGATAACTATCTGCGACAGCTGCAATGGAAAATATTAGGGGTCTGAGAGTGCTTGACCTAGTAATTGCATCTGAGAATTTGGCTGTAACGAATATGACCACGTTGCCACCAATTGGAGAGAGTGACCATAAGGTCATGACTTGGGAGGTGGCTAAAGGAGTGGAATTTGCAATTAATACAGGGTACATGTGGAATTATCTGGCTGGTAAGTATGACAAGCATAGAAGTTTGATTGGTTCAGTGTCATGGCATGTAAAACTGCAAGGGCTGGATGTTGATAGTGCATGGGAAGCGGTTAAGAAGTGTTTGCAGGAGGCAATGGCTGACTGTATACCTAGAGTCCGAATAATAAATCAAGTAGGGGTTAAATGGATGAATAACACCATTAAGCTTCAGCTGCAAAAAAAAAAAAAGAAATAACTGTGGAGGGAATTTAAGGAGAAAGGTGACCGACAGGCATACGAACAGTGTAAAGCGCAGGCCAGAAGGGTAACGAGTGTGGTAAGGAAAGCAAAAGTGGATTATGAAAGAACATTAATCATGCAGGCTAAAGAGAATCCCAAACAGTTTTTTCGATATGTTGCAAGTAAAAGAAAAAATGTATTACATGGCAGAATGATTTTAAAGAGTGCCGATGGTAGGGAGGTAACCGAATCAGTTGATATAGTGGAATTACTGAGCGAGCACTTTGCAAGAGTATATCATCCAGGTGGTGATATTTCAGGAATGAATAAACCAATAGCTTATACGGGAATTGTGGTGAATGAAGTGGATGTGAATAGTCTATTACAAAACCTCAATGTCAATACATCTGTGGGATTGGATGGTATGCCAGCTCGTGTCGTACGTGAAGCGACTAAAGAATTGTCAGTGCCCTTGACCATTTTGTTTAATTTGAGTCTCGAGTCTGGGTTAGTCCCGAGGGGGTGGAAAGAGGGGAAAATAGTTCCACTGCATAAAGGAGATTCCAAGACTGCTATTGTAAATTACCGACCGATCAGCATATCAGGAATCGTTGTCAAGGTCTTGGAGAAAATAGTCAAGAGGAAAATACAGGATTGGATAGATGAAAATGGGATACTGTATGGGGGACAGCATGGTTTTGTGAAGGACAGATCATGCCTCAGTAACTTGCTCACGTTTTATAACACAGTGACGCTGAAATGGATAAGGGTAATGGGTTTACAGTGATTCTACTGGATCTTGCTAAGGCCTTTGACAGGATACCACATGGAATTCTAATCGGTAAACTGCAGCATATGGGGATGGATATAGGGTTGGTAAGATGGATAGGAGGGTGGTTGATGGAGAGATATCAGAGAGTGGTTTATTTAGGAGTAGAGTCCAAAAGACGACCTGTGACTAGTGGTGTGCCACAGGGTTCTGTTTTTAGACAACTACTGTTCAATTTGTTCATTAACGATATAGGAAAGGATCTGAGAGGAAGTGTTCACAATAGTGAGTGCACAGGATGTCAAAATTTTGCAGGATGATTTGGGTAGTTTGGAGGACTGGGCTAAGGAGAATGGATGTCAATTTAATGTGGCAAAGTGTAAGGTTATGCATTTTGGGGTGAAAAGATTAGCAGGTATATAACATTGGTGGAACCGTACTCCAGGAGATTGATGAGGCCAGGGATTTGGGAGTGTTGGTGGATAGGGAGTTGAAGTTTTGGGGGCACATCGCGAAAGTGGCTAAATCAGTTCATCAAATCACTTGGTTGCTGAAAGATACTTTAACAAGCAGAGAAAAACAGGTTATTGTTCCTCTGTATCGAGCCTTGATAAGACCCCATGTAGACTACTGTGCCCAGATATCGGAACCAGGGTTTCTTCTTGATGGGGAGGAGGTGGAGAGGATCCAGAGACAAGTGGCCAAGATTAAAACAGATCTATGGAATGAACCTTATGAGAACAGGTTGAAGATTTGTGGGTTGCAGAAATTGGTTGATAAGCGGAAAAGGGGTGATATGATTGAGATTTTCAAATTACTGAAGAGTTTCTATAAGAGTAATTCAGAAGATATTTTTGAGAACAAGACTGGTGTAGGAGGACTAGGGGCTATCCATGGAAACTGGGAAAGAGTGTAGTTAGCAAGGGTGTTAGAGCTAGGTTTTTTACTTGGAGAGTGGTGAATGAGTGGAATAAGCTGCCAGAGTCTGTTGTGGGTGCTATGAAAGTGAGCGAGTTCAAGGCGAGGTATGATAGATACCGTGTGAATGTCGAATAGTTGTTCTTAACATGATGTTAGGGTCTCCCTCGATGAGTCTATCGACTCCTTGGAGTTGCCATAATAATAATAATAATATTTGATATTTGCATATTGATTCACTTATTCAATCTCTTAGTTTGTCCAGAGAAAGAGAACCAATTTCCCATTTCAGTTGATGATTATATTTAATTAACCAAGAATTCTGCTTTTTAACTTTTTCAGGTAATTCTTTCCAACTACATGGTGTTATTGTCAGTGTATATCTTACAATAAATCCATCAGAAATAAATTTCTTTAGGAAATATACTTTAGCGTTCTTCCAGAAGAAATTGAGCATCAATAGCAACAGTGATATCTGAAGTTCCGTATTTTTCTCCAACTGTAGACTTATCATTTTCTTTTTTCTTATACTTCTTATGTTACTTCTTTTGGCAACACAAATAAATAGTTATTTATTATTATTATTATTTCACTGCATATAGCTCTGATAGTATACTTTATGTTAACTTTCTCTTACGAAGTTCCAGACATTTAGAAATTTACACTATAGTATTATCTTTAATCATGACTCATATCTGCGCTTTTCATCTTTATGTATGTATGTGTGTGTGTGGGGGGGGTGTTGTGGTAATGACAATTTTTTTCTTTCATGTTCACATTTCTAAAATAATTAACCAAAATAAAAAAACACGTTTTTTTTCCCTTCGAAATTATCAGTATCAGTTTGAGGTCTCACTAATATCACTAATAGATATCTGCAAAAGGAGAGGTCACACAGCTCCCTGGTTAACAGTTTGAGGTGACATCAATAAAAGATATCCACAAATGGTGAGCTTGTTCATCTCCCCTTAGTTGAGCGGACATCTTCTGGAGGAGGGGGGTGAGGGAGTGGGAAGGGGAACATTGTAGGGAAGACCACTGTTACCCTCTCGACTATCCTTTCACCACCTAATGCTATATATATATTTTTTCCCCATCCCAACAATTTCGGACATATGAGTGACAGATCTAGTCACATACCCTGAGACCAAAAATTCTGTTTGAGGATAAAAATGCTTAACATAATAAGGATAAATAATATAGAATACCATTTGAGCCACATAGATAAGGTTTGCCCTATGATGTCACAATGTAAGATAAAAATCACATGAATATTATACATAACAGCATGCGAAAACATGTCCATTAGTCATCTGCGTGAAAGTTACATTTTTGAAGAAACGGTCAGAGTAAACAGTACTATAATGAGAAACATTCGAATCGAGTGAATTTTCAGTTACTGCAATTTGTTCATCCAGTGCAGCTATCGTTTTGTGTCCGATAAAGTAAAATGATGGATGAGCAACAAAACTCTTTGAAATTTTCTTTCTTCAGGAAAATAGCACAAGACAAAACTCTTCACATAACTCTAAAAGGATGGAAACCTGTTATTATTTTAGAAGATACATACATTGTAATGTGGTTATCCAGGACCACTTGGGAAAAGTTATGCAGGAAGTGGTCTGATATCCTCGCCTACTTGCAAAGAAGAGTTGACAACGAAATGGACCTTGATGAGTGTTATATTCTGAAATGCCAAGATAGGGAACTAATACTCAATGATACTGGAGCTGGTGGAAGTAAAATTTTCTCTGTTAGTTGTGAAGAATCTGAGAGATTTTCAGCAAAAATGTAAAAAAAAATCAGCTAACCCCTTTTTATTCCCGTATATATAGGGAGTAGGCGAGGCCGTTTTTAGCCCTCCCTATCTAACTTTTGACATTGATAATCATTTACTATTTTTGGAAACTGAATTACCAGCTATTTGTATCATTGGAAGAATTATCGCTAACCATCTAAATTCGTCAATGGTAAAATTAGACTTAAAGATTTTATTCAATTCAATAAAGATTCTTTATTTTCGGACATTTATGAACATTATACAAAAACGGCTTGTGTATATTGTGAATATCTGGTGCAAAAGAATACACAGAAAGTTTAGGGTGGAATAGTGTCACTTCCAGACTAACGCAATATCAAATGCATGGAGCTGTTCTTCCTAGGTATCCGATCTTAAGATTCCTTTGCGTGACCAGCTATTTTGATGTAATGTAACCAAGAAACAGTGAGTAATGAACATTTTCTTTATTGAACTCTTTGGAAAATGTTAGAGTGTAAATTAAATATTGTGAAATATTTTTAGGTAATTACATGTTTAGAATTTTTCTCTGTGAATATACCTGTAAATAATATTTTAGCAAAATAAAAATATGCATTTTTAAACTTAAATGAACAAAGATGTGTGTTGTGTTTTCCACAGTGAAAGTTTTACTTAGTTATTCTGTTTAGATGTTGATATATAAATCCATAACTTTATATATCAACCTTAATGCAATTCTGTTTAATTATTGTAAAAAGAAATATCGCTACTGTGAAAATAATTCCGGGAATGGAAAAAAGTGGGGAAAACTGCAATCCTGTAATTAATTATTTTAGAAAATTGTCTAATGCTACCTACTGACATTGTTTGAGTTATCTGTAAACATTTCGTTCACTTACTCGAAAACCCAAACTGATAATCTCAAATAGAATGACAGTGGCATTAGAAAACAGAAGGAGCATGCATAAACATCAAAAGGGAGGATATGACTCATGAAGAGACATGTTGAGTTTTACACTCACCTAAACATATCACTATAGTCTAAAGTTTTAAATGTTTGGAACTTTGTAACATAGAAATTAACACAGTATACTACAAAGCTAATATTCATTTGAAATAATAAGAAATAATTATTTGTGCTGGCAAAAGCAGTTTCTAATAAGAAATTGCAAACAGAGAGTTCCAAACCTTGTTTGTGTCATTTCCTTTACTTACTAATGCTAAAGAAAAAAATAAAATAAAATAATAAAATTTCAGTTACAGAAGTAGGATTGAAACAAAGGAATCGTAGGTAAAATTAATAGCCAAGAGAAGGACAACCAATTCATCACAGTTTTGCAAGCAAAAGCAGTCTGTGTATGCCAACGAAAGAGACATAAAAATAGATTTTGAAAAAACATATTTTGAATTTTTAAAAGTAAAATAGAGGAAAAACAACCAATCAGATTGAATATATATACTGTATATATAGAACCATATCAAAAGTCTGCATCGAGAGATGCAAAAGTCAAAGTTGTGGGAGGGGGGATATGAGTCATGATAAGATACATTGAGCTTTGTGCTCACCGAAACATATTACTATAGTCTAAAGATTTGAATGTTTGGAACTTTTAAGGAACCTAGCAAATAAAGTAATTGTGGGTTTTTAATGGATAAATTATTTTATCCATTAGAAATGGATAAATGTTCACACATGAAAGAAACAAAATGTCATTACCACAACAGACACCCCACATAAAGATCAAAAGAGAGGATATGAGTGATAATTAAAGATAACACTATATTGTAAATTTCTAAATGTTTGGAACTTTTTAACAGAAAGATAACATAAAGTACACTACCAGAGCTAATATTCAATGAAATAATAATAATAATAAATATCTATTTATTTGTGTTGGAAAAAGAAGTAACATAAGTATGAAGAAAAAAGAAAATGATAAATCTACAGTAGGAGTAATAGACAAAATTCTTCAGATATCACTGGAGTTGTTGATGCTCAATTTCTTTTGGATGAACACTCAAGTTTATTTCCTAAAGAAATTTGTATTTCTGATGGATTTGTTGTAAGATATATATATATATATACTGACAATAACATCATGTAGTTGGAAAGAATTACCAACTACAATAAAAGATAAAAAGCAGAATTCTTGGTTAATTAAAAATATCATCAACTGAAATGGGAAATTGGTTCTGTTTCACTGGACAAACTAAAGGGTTGAATAAGTGAATCAACATGCAAATATCAAATATTGCTCGCCAAAGGAAGAGAAAAATCAAAAACATTACCGTACTTAACAGGCAGACCTGTTCTTGATTTAAATGATACCAAATGATGAAAAAAATATGGGTATGAATTTCAAAACTTTGAAATGCTGATGAATTTCTTGCTGCCGTCATCATAAATATTTATTTGAAGGTAAACATTTTATTTTTCGTTACTTTTTATATATATATATTTTTTATTTTTGATGGTTGACGTTGATGTCACATATAGTTTTCAAGAAATGTGGTAACCCTACTTTCAGATACTTGTTAAGTTTAAAGTTTTAATTTCAGTTTAGTTATGAATGTTAAAAAAATAATAATAATAAGAATGCCAAAATGCAGTTTCTGTATGTCAAGAAGGATACATAAAAAGTAGATTTCGAAAAGTAGATTTTGAATTTTTATGAGAAATGTATCTCTTATTAAGAAATGTGGGAAAGCAGGCTCAAAGCCACAGCGCAGTTTTCATAAATACAATGAAGTCGGGATTTTGAGGTTCAGAAGTGATGCTTCCTCAGAATTTGTTAATTCCTTATCTCGATTTCCGAAAAATCAGTTGCTGAAATACACAATCTCTTTGGTGGCGTTTCCGTTATAAAAATACTACTGCAAGATTTAAAATAAAATAAAGAAAAACAACCAACCAGACTGAAAAAAAAAAAAAAAAAGAAGCATATCAAAAGCCCACATCGAGTGATGCAAATTTTCGGTTGCAGTATTCCAAATGATAAAAACAATATGGTGTGAATGTCAAAACTTGGAAAAGCTGATCAATTTCTTGTTTGCCATGATCATAAATATTTATTTGAAGGTAAACATTTTATTTTTCTTTACTTTTTTTTGATGGTTGACGTTGACGTTCCATATTGTTTTCAAGAAATATGGTAACCCTACTTTTAGACACTTGTCAAGCTTAAAGTACTAATTTCTGTTTAGTTAAGAATGGGGAAAAATAATAATAAATTACGAGTGCAAATTACAAGTGTTAGTGCAAGTGTAACACTACATTGTGAAAATTAAGAGAAGAGGATAGCGGTGAATTTACTTCCCATGATGTCACTAACTAGAGAACATCTACTACCTTGGAAAAAAACCATAGCCACGGGCCACAGGGCAAATAAAATTAACGAAACGAAATGGACAGAAACCTATAAGGAACAAGAGTCAACTGCATTTTCAGGTTATTTACAGCAATTTCGTTCTTTCAGGCCTTGTGTGTGTTGTGCTATGAATATATGGTTATAATTCAACTATTTTGGAATATTTCTTGGAACTAAGGAACAGTTCCTTAGTCCCAATAAGAGCCATTCTGGGGAGAAAGTAAGTTAATCTAAATTATCATTAGAATTTTTTCTAGACTACATACAAAAGTTCTTGTAGTCCATTTTTCACTCCTTTTATTTTATTTTTTTAAAAAAATTCCATTCGGCTTTTCATTCAAAAAAGAACTCATTTTTATCTCTAAATGTGACTCTAGACTAAAAATTCCAATAGCCAAAAACTTTGTAATGAAGATAACATTTGATTAGAAAAAAGTAATGGACTTTAAGATCTTAAAATTTTAGACAAATCAAAAAAATATTCCGATGAGGTATGTATGGGTAAAAAAATGTGTGTGCTTGAGGGGGTGAGGGGACACCTATGATAGGCTGTAAACAATTGTTAAGAATATGTCTAAATGCTGACGCCATCTCTTGACTCTAAACTAAAAATTTCCTTACTCAATAACAGGAATGAAATGCCACATATCTATATTATAATATTCGTGCTGCCACCTATAGATAAATATTTCCCAACACTTCCACAATCGAACCAAAGAACCCAACACGTGACCTGATATTTCCAGAATTCCATACTCTAAACATCACTCGAACCATGCACAAAACGTGACTCAATGATGGATGTGTGTCACTTTGTGAAATTCCAAGGATTCAATACTGTAACCTATCTGTAACCATCACTCACAATTCCATACGCGAACCAAAACACACAACGTGACATCAATAAGACATGTTCCCCAGAAAAATTCCAAATATTCAAAACTCATGACGTCACAATTCCTTATCTCTAACCATCACCCACAATTCCATATGCAAACCAAAACACACGGCATGATGTCTATGACACATGTTCCCCCACGGAAATTCCAAACTCATGACGTCACGCACAGAATCACACACAATGACGTTACGATTCCTTATCTGATCTTGATCTTGATCTGGTTCAGAATGACACCTCTCCGCCACTACACTGCACCTCTACAAACAATCATCTACATAAACGCCATCCACTGCCCACCATCACTACTAGTATTTTTTGTCTGTAAATTGCGTGTGTTCTGATATACGGTATGAGAAACCCGAGTTTCTTTGAGAAAAAACCCTGCTACCTCCGTATGAGATCGGCTGACTTACTTTCAGTTAAAAAAAGCCCATATAAAGATTCCTCCGTCACGACGAGAATCGAACTTAGTTAATTGAAAGTATATTAAAATACTTTAGAAAAAAGCGTGCATATGCGAGGAGAGAGAGAGAGAGAGAGAGAGAGAGTGAAAGTTACTGTTATTAGACAGATAAAATCGACTTATTTATTGCTAAATTATAAAGGCCAAAGCTATACCTCGAATAATTAGCCGTAAAGCAGAAGAAGAAAAGCATTTTAAAAACATGCACCCAATAACTAGTTTAATAAACAAGCAACTAAACTAAAGCATACGAACAGTAAAAAAACTTATCAGTATAATTAATAATATTACATTTATCAATTGAAAAAGATTATTCTTTAGTAAAACCAACAAGCAGTTTGTCTCTAATCTCTGACATGTCGTAATTAGCTAAGACTGAAATAGTATTTTCAAAGATTAAATCTGCGAAACGATGCAGTACAGTCTTCCACTGTTACATGAACATCCATGAACAGTTGCTTAGCAACGGATCACCAGGGAAACCATAAAGGGGGGAAAGCATAAGGGGAAAATAACAAAGAAGGGATATTCTACGTAGTTTATTGCAGTCATAAAGGAATATAAATAACATTCAGCTCCTTATGTTACCGGGCTTTTATTTCTTTTCGCCCCGGCTAGTCAGCATGATAGAAACGTAGAGACTGGCAACACCAACAGCTTTATTTCACAAGTTGGTCCACAGTGCCGTTATTTTACGACTGCGTCTCTTAAAAACATCACAGTTTATGACTGGACGTTTTCAAAGAATGCTAGAAATTTTGAGTGATTTACGGAAAAAAGACTGAGGGGATGAAATGGAAGAAAATGTTTCTGGCACGCACAAACGGAAAAAAAAAAATCTAAAGTAGAAAATAAAAACGGCAAAGTTATGCATGTAGGAACACGAAGACAAAGCAGCGCACATGGAGGTTGAATGGAGTCGTAAGTCTACGGGAGTCAATTGGATAAGGCCAACACGTATATACACATCTGTCCGGAGATCGGCCTTAACTTAGCACAACGACCAGCGCTGGGATACCAGGAGACAAATAGTGAGCGTATTGTAAACAAACGACGTGTAACCTGAATTTATTAGGCTGTTAATGTTTTATTTATTTTTCTTTCTATTTGTATAAAACAACACACTTTGCATGCGAAAAGCCTTTACTTCGCACATTAAATCACACGTGTCGTTTTTCACTAGATTTGCAACTGCACAATTTCTCTCGTTTGACACCAGGTGGAGCTTTACATCTGATACTGTTTACGATGCAAACTTCTAAGCAATGTTTTACAACACCTTTCATGAATTCTTTGAATCATATGAAAGCATAGTATATTTTACTTCCGTCTTCTGAAATATCTCATGCTTTTTTTTTTATCATTTCTTTCTTCTGGTTTCTTATTCTTTTATATATATATTTTTCTTACTTGCTTTTTCTTGGATTAAATTTCCCCTTCTTTTCGTTATTTTTGTTTCTTTTCTTTCCTTTCCCGTTTTCATCGCATTACTCTTATCTATCCTGATTATCTTCTTTTATTCATTTCTCAGTATTTAATTTCTCTGGTTTTAACTTTTAACTCATTTTAACTCATTTTAACTTTTTTTTTGTTGTATTTCCTTTTTTTTTGCACTTTAATCTTTTAATGGGACATTAGAGAGGAAAAGAATGAGATTACTCATCCGAATGCATACGAAATGAAACCAATAAAATGCAACAACTAGCGAGTTAAACGTTAACTGAACATACTAGGTATTTTTTAGAATTGTATTGGATCGAATAGAACTTAAACTAATAAAAACTGAGACTTGAATAGGACTGCACAAGAAATACAGTATTTAATGATCAGATCATAATAAAGAGAATCATAATACAGCAAACAACAGATGGAAAGCTAACATTATATCTAAATTTTATCGATTTTGAAAGAGCCTTTGACATTAAATCACACGTGTCTTTTTTTCACTAGCTTTGAAACTGCACGATTCTTTCGTTTGATACCAGGTGAAGCTTGTCCATACAGTGAGAAGAAGGAGACGTTAGAGAAGTTAAAATATTATGAGACCTCTAAAAAGATAAGAAGAATTATACAGCTAACATATGATAAATACTCCCTCTCTCTTAGTCAATCTCCCCATGGCTGGGGACTTGTGACCCGATGTATTAGTCTTCTTCATTTGTCTGTCTTCTGTGATTCTAAATGCATCCTCCAACCTTTGTCTAGTAAGGGCAGGAATTTGATGTAGTCATCTCCTATGGCGCCTGTCTCTTCTAGTTCCTGGAATCTTGTCCTGCACGAAGAGTTTTTCAATGTTCTCTCCCTTTCTTCTTGAGATGTGCCCGAAATATCTGAGGATTCTTCTCTCTACCATGTTGCATAGATTCATTTCAAGATTTAATTGAACTCTGATGCTTAGTTTTGTTCTTTTCTCCGCCCAAGGAACTTTTTTCAGACCAACATTTCAAAAGCATTGATCCTCTTCTTAATTGCCTTGTTCAGTGTCCAAGATTCTGAGCCGTAAAGAACCACAGAGAATGCCAAGGATCTAACGAGTCTGATCTTTGTGTTGATAGATATTTTCCTATTCTTCCAGATCTTGGTGAGCTGAGTCATTACAGATCTTTTATTGTAATCCGTCTCCTTACTTCCTCCAGATGACTGACTCACGCTCGCAGAGAGCAACGAACTCAGACAAATTGATCAACTTCATTTACGTTAATAAGCAGTCACGAAGTATTTCCATTATGATTCCTATCTAGGATCATCAGCTTTTACTGATATTGATCTTGAGTCAAAATCTTTTCAAATTAAAACGGAGTCATACTTATTCTCTAGCAAAACTTTTGTTAAGTGTTATGAAATAGATAATGGTAGGGAAATTCAAGAATAAAATGTGAGCGGAACTTTCAGACTTTGAGTGAATAGATTCACGAACTGGATTTTAGTAGAGGTGTGGTATCAGACACATGTAGAGAATGCGACTGAATGACGAAGTTCAGAAATAAAACTGAGGTAGAAATAAAAAGAGGTTGTGAATGAAATCGAACAAATGTGAAAGGATGAAGAAGAATTGGAAAAGATCGATGAAGTCATTTGCTTGAGGTTAGTGGTCAATAGAGAAGGGACAAAAGAAGATATGCAAAACAGAATAATTAAGTGTATTCTTTTATTCTTTTGTATTAAATACACATTTAATAAAATAAATAAAATATGGAAGAATAAAGAATTATAACTGAAACATACATAAAAAATTTCAACTCAGATTTATAAGTTGTGTTTATAAGCTAAAGAAACACTGTTGGTATTGAAAATAAAATTGAAACAAGGCTATAAACATTCATAAATAAAGACGTCAAAAAGAATTCCGAATGTCAGCCAGCAAGAAAAGATATAAGCTCAGCAAAACTTACGATTTCGGAAATAAAGGAGAGAAAAATGGCAATGCATTGGATACGCATCGAGAAGACTGAAAAGGAAGACGACCCGGAATAACGAGAGAGAGAGAGAGAGAGAGAGAGAGAGAGAGAGAGAGAGAGATAAGTGACTTCCATCTCTTTCTCGAAGAGGAATAAACAAGTGTTTTTCATTTTTAGGTGTTTTTCTCTATTTTTAATTTTGGTCTTCACTTCCCTCTCCCTCTTTACTCATTTTCGTCATTTATTTTTTTTTCTCCCGATAATGTTCCTCCTGCACACATACAAATCAGTCTGAGAATGCACACAACCGAAGGACCAGACACGTAGACCTCTGATGACATTTGCCTCACTGTTAATTCAGCTGCTTTAACTGCAGCTACTGACTGATGTTTCCTTACATTCAGTGAGTTGTCTCCTTAATTCATTTATAAGAAAATATCAACTTCAACTGATAGAGTTAAAGTGCGTTATTTCAATTTTAAATTTAAAAATATTAGGGTTATAGAATTTAAAAACTGAGCAAAAAAAAAAGGAAAAATTAAATTTTAAACTTATTTTCGTTCTGGCATGGGATATCCTTCTTATCACAGAACTGTCTGTAGCAATTCTTTTAATTATGAAAAAGATGACACGGATTAAAATTTCCTAGCACTCGGCTTAACAGCTAAAACGTTAAGCAGCATAAAGATTCACAGAATAGCTGAATAGTTCAATGGCGTCTTCTTCACAGCAATCCTCGTAAAAATGGCTCTTCTTCATTATGATTCACCCGGAACGCAGTTTTATACGAATCAAACTATCAATAGGAATCTCTTAGAGGAATTCGGCTCGCCATTTCATACGGCCTTTCTTCAATATTGAGTCAATGCATTAAACGTGGGCCCGTTTCGTCTTCCATCTGTTACACTGTTAATTTTCCAAGTGGCTCGTTAATCGCCAACTTATATGAAGCCATTCAGTATGTTGTTAGTGAATGGCTTCATACGACAACGGTAAGCAAAGATAATAATAAGATAATATTCGCTCAAAGATAATAAGAAATAAACCAGAAGCCTTCTGTAATGTCTGGTTTATCTAGGTATTTATTTATTAGTTATGTGACACCGATCGTGACTTCTGATACCAAAGATGGCGAGACGTAAAATATAAATTAATTTATATTTTAATTATAAATTAATTGTTAATCGACTAATTCGGTAGAAATTGAAAATCAAATAAAACATACTATAATAGATAACAACATTATCGACATTGCATTCGTTGAAAATATAATAAATAAAATATAATAAAATGTGTAATCAATACCTTAATCTTGTCTATTTAACCTTGGTGCTATTTTTATATTCTATTCTAGTCTATTTATTTTTATATTCTAATGCCTTTTTTTTCAGTAGCACATAAAACTCCGATCCCCTACTACTGCTAATCATAAAGTTGTTTTAAAGATGTTGATTTAGAGGATCTGCAATCGGTAATACACTTGAACCTAACTGATTTGCTACTTCTTTGTACATGACATTAAATTTCTTCCATATGATATCCACACATGCACACACACACACACACACGCGCGCGCGCACGCATGTACAGTTAAAAACATGCTATGAAAATTATTCAAAATCAGCTATAAAAAGAAAACACTTGTAAAAGAACCAAGGCTAACTTTTTTGGGAAGAAGAATGAAAATCGTCTAAGAACGGATCAACAATAAAGAATTTTTACCAACTGTCAAAAGCAGATTCCAGTTGAAAGTAGAAGCCTTCAATATTAAGCATGCTATTCTACTGGACATGGAAAAATAAGACACTGTCTACAAAACAGATTCTCCATTTTTGAATAACCATCCTGCATTTGTTATCTAAAAGATCAATAGACTCTTGATTACCCGCATATGGATGCCTCTAATACAATGGATCCTCCCTTCAAGAGACGGGAGGCCAATATCAAAACAGACCTATTCAAAAGTATTGTTTAAAAGTATTCAATTTTGTCAACAGGATTGATTTTCAATCGATGTAACTTCTACTAAATTAAAACAGAAATTATAAATGTATTACTCTATAACTAATATATTTATAATTTCTGTTTTAATTATAGATGCATAATTTTTTACATATGGACTGTATGTGATGGAGCATTTAGAAAAAAAAAATAGAATCTCCTAGTAGGGCTACTACAGAGAGAACACACACACACACACATACATGATCGAGAACTCCAACTTAATGATTAAAATTTCGTTACATTTTGAAATACAAGATAAGAGACTAGAACCAATAAACCCCTTTGCTCAATAACCCGTCTCACAGTAGCCACAAAAGATTAAAAGAAAAAAAAATATAAACTTTTATCTTGAAAAATAAAGTCTACAAACTTCATCTCTACAGCGATGAAGTATTAAACATAACAAAACAAGGAAAAAATAAAACATCGCAGGAAGGCCATAACCATACAAGCTTATGTATCCTACAAATGATACGGAAAATATAGCAGTAGCAAACAACATTCTCTCTCTTTCTCTCTCTCTGAAAGCAGTGCATCTCCAGTGGTGTAAGTCGCATCAGTCATTTCTTCCAGGTTTATTTTACATTGCTAGCAGAAACAAATCGCAGGGAAGTTCTAAATCTGAGCTGATCGCCAAAAACCACAGCCATCTCACAAAGACCCCAAATTTCTGCTCGGTTTGCCTCTAGTTATTGCTGTGCCTACGATACAACTCTAATATTTCATGAACTACTTTCCGGGAGATTAGGAATCACCGAAGCGTCTATGTAATCCGCTTTAAGATGGTAATAATACAGAGTCAAAAGATGTAAGTTTACCATCACAGGCCGCAAATTTATGAGCAAAGTACTCTCTTGAGGCTGATCCTGGGTTTAGTACAGTGGTGTGTATTCACCAAAACAGTGCAGAAGCGAGTGCTTTCGTGATGATGATGGCACCATAATTGTCTAGACTGTGGGGGCAGGCGATTAAATAAATAACAAAAGGAAAACGTTGGGACAAAAATTTCTGCTACTTGGTTACTTGAATTTCACTTTGAGAACATTAAACAGTGCATCTGAAAGAGAGAGAGAGAGAGAGAGAGAGAAAATGTTGATAAAGCTTTTCGAACTCTTGAGTGCTAATAATACTTTAATAATATATCGTGCATGCTTTCTTTAGAAAGTTCTGAAAGAAAGGCAAAATTGAAAATTATATCTGAAGAAAGTTACGTAACGGCTTATTGTTAAGAAGCCGTTACAGCAAAGGAACTCAGACAGGAAAGCCAGATAGAGTTGCAATGAATTCTATCGCTGCAAATGTTTTTTTTTTTTAATACTAACCTCAAATCGCGAAAAGGTATTTGAGACAACACATGTCGAAATTGGCAATATTACTGACACTGAATCTATTAGTTCTGTTTGCAGCAACAGTTTGCTGTCAAACGAGAATATTAATTTATTAATTGTAGAGTGGAAGAGTGAAGTCAGCGGGTACTACTTTTCGAAAGTTACGCGTAAATAAAACTTCTCAGATATGTCGAATTTTATGTTAGGAAATAACTCTAGAAAATGAGCTTTTCTCTTGAATTTATAAACCATCAAAACAGCAATTAAATGTCGGTGTATATAATAATTCAGCTGATTAGTAATGAAAATTATATTCGAGTCATAGGGCTCACTGAAAACGGTCTTTAAACCAATTAGATACATTAACTCGTGCTTATAAATATAGTAAATCATACTAGACGAATGTCAGTAGCTCTGAGGCTAACGACGATGCTCTTTTGTTAGACAGACCTACGATAAGGTTTTTCTTCCAGGACAGTTTTCATTCTTCAAAATGTTACTATTTCTTGTGGGAAGATGTCAGCCAGTAAATGTAAGGTCTCCTTGAGACCTTACATTTACTGGCTGACATCTTCCCAGCATTGGTAAATAGAGATTCTACATCGAAGCTCACCATAAGAACTCACCAAATATCTCATTACAACCTACTGATCTTATGGTGAACTTCGATGTAGAATCTCTATTTACCAGTGTACCTCTCAAAGAGACCTTACATTTAATGGCTGACATCTTCCCACAAGAAATCGTAAAATTATTCGATTTCGTGACACTCTGGATATTTCTTGTGTCAAAACAAATTCTACAACCAGGTAGAAGGAACGGCCATGGGAAGTCCACTTTCACCTGCTCTAGCCAACTTTTATTTGTGACATCTAGAAGACATCCTTTTTTCATCTATATACCCTCAACCATCCTTTTGGGTTAGATATATAGACGATATTTTTTCAGTGTGGCCTCACAGCAGAGATTCCGTACTTTCCTTTTTAGCCAGAATCAATTCCTTACATCCTCGTATAAAGTTTACCATGGAGATTGAAAAAGACAACAAGTTATCCTTTTTAGACACCCTTCTCATCCGCTCGCCTTCTGACAACAACAGTTTACAGAAAACCCACTTTTACTAGATGTTACATTCCTCTAACAATTTGCCATCATCCTTATCAAAAAACAGAAATAATAAAATGTTTAATTAGACAAGCTAGAACTAATTGCTCAACTCCCCATGAATTACAGAACTTTCAACTATCAAACATCACATGAAGTTAAATGGTTTCTCCGAAAAGACTACACAACATCTGTTAGATTCCTATAATCCAATCCAGAACAATAAAGAATCAATACGTCGAGTTCCAGTTCCATATATTTCCTGAATTTCAGAACCAATTTCAAGAATTCTGAAGAAATATGATTTAACAGCAACTTATATTCCTATTAACAAAATATCTACCTATTTCCCATCTTCTAAAGATAAACACTCAACTATGTCGCTGCCTGATGTATATCAAGTTCCTTGTAACTGCAATCTGTCCTACTTTGGACAAACAGGACGCTCTATAGAAAAAAGAATTCAAGAACATCAATCATACATTCTGCGCTACAAATCCGATAAGTCTGGATTGGCTCAGCATGGGATAGAGACAAGCCACAACATTTTCTGGTCCAAGACTCGCCTTCTACACAGATGCCGCTATAAATTCGACGCCTATTCAAAGAGAGTGATGAGGCCTTACTTCAACGCCCTAATTTGAATGGAAATGATTGGTTATCCTTGTCAAAAATATGGGAAAGTTTAATCCAGATAACACACTAGTTTTTTTTTAATTATTTCTTTTTTTTTTTTAATTGAGACCTTCTAATTCCTACATTAGTCTTTATCTTTAATTGAATTTATAAATGAAGATTATTATATGAAATTGTGAATTAATAACTATAATTTATTCATCTCTCTGATGAAATTTACCTCTCTTTAACGCTTAACAATGTAACGTCACGCTGCTCGTTCTACTTTGAATGATCAATTGTTTGAATTGCACCTTGTAAAAACTGTTGGTTTTTACAAGGTGGAATACAAACGCTGAGGATGGTCTGTTAGTTTCAGACTGAAATATTTGGCAAACATTAAAATATTCTTGTGCTAACGTATTTATATTTCTTAATTTAATATCACAAGTATCTCTCTGGAATACTTTTCATTCCTCATAACAGACAAACTGCCAGAAAAACTTTAACACACACATTTAACGGACATAACCATTGGCTTCATAGCTTTAGTTGCTTCAGGCGTAATTTTAAATTACGAACAAAAAACGTGTTGGACGACACACACATACACACCAGGTTGTAATTACGGTCAAGCATCATTTCTTTTTTTAAACTTACTTCTGTTTTGATAACGTATTCAACATTTAGTGTAAGAACTGTACCACATCTATTTGTATTATGCAGCATATTGTTTCTTCATAATACTTAATGGATTAAGAAAGTAGAGGTCGTCTAACATTCACATTCATCGCACAGAAACCTTCCTAGCCCGAGATCGTTACTGATCCGCTAAAATCTAACGTGAAACGCGTTTTACCTTGAAAGATATCCACGATGCATTCACAGCTGCCGATTCACACAGGGGAATACTCTTTTCGTTGATTATTATTACTGGTTTATAACGATTCTGTCTAGTAGTTTATTATCACTCACTAAAAAAATAATTACTTTTTCTTTAAAAAAAGAGCCACTAGGATACGGTATAACTATTGTATTTTAATTGTAATATAAGTCTTTATGATTTTTAAGATAAAAAAGCATTCATGCAAAAAAAATCTTAAGAAAACCTGTTGCGCTTGCTCCAAAACATTTAAAAACTCTCCTGAACCTATTCCGATGTCAAAGTTATAGTTAACATTAGCTCCACTCATTTTGTATTCGACTACTTGGATATTCTGAGTATTTTTAATATGAAAATTAAACAATTTCAATTAGCTTTGCTCAACTAAATGTCATCTTTAAGTTAGAGCAAGCTATGAGAGATCAAAGATTTTATGTTAGAAAGAGAAATTTAAGAAATTCGAATTATGCCACTTACCGTTTCTTTTCGCAGTGTTGTAATTCTGAGAATGAAGCATAGATCACATGCTCACACCTTGTTCGTGGCTGAATAATGAGCATAGCATTGTCAACTACAGTGAATTTTGGTATAAATTACAACTAAAAAAGTGAAATTGTAAAAGTAATTTGAAAATCTAAAAATTAAGCAAAAAAAAAAAATTGGAAAGTTAAATGCAGTGGTTAATGAAAAGAAAACAACCAGAGAAGTAATGAACATCTGTTAGTAGGAAGTGGATCAAAGGAAAGATTGATGCAGAAATTGTGTGATATTAAGATTCACTGTTTTGGTACAAATATAAGTTAAATCTAGAAAGAAATATCTATTAACTAAAAATGTCAAGGCTCTTTTCGCTTAGATGTATATCCAGTAAACTGTTTATGGTTTACTGGATCAAATTATTGTCAGTCAAAGCAGTCGGTTCAGATGGTACTTTGTGTCCTATTTGAGAAAGGATTTTTTTTATTTGATTTTTATGACGCAAAGATCAAAGGCCATATTGCGCTAGGACACATCACAGCAGTACATATGGTAATTGGTTAGTAGAACAATCGCAAACATCCATGCTCGTGGCGAGATTCGAAGCGCAGCCTCTTGGCCGGAGAGCGGATACGCTAACCACTCGGTTAACCAGGCCGGGTTGAAGAAGGAGACTATCCAATAGAGAAAACAGAACTGTGACCTTGTTGCATGACTGGTAAAAAAAAACAAAAAACTTTTTGCTCTGTATCTTTTGTAATTCCGAAATACAAACTGACTGCTACTCCAATTGTTCTGGCGTTTTAAACAAGAAATATAACGGCATTATTTAGCGCCCTCTTTTTTAAGAGTTCGGACCTGTGCTCGTATAAAAGAGGAAATCTACGAATTATGGATATCTGCTTATTATATTACTATCTCCTCTAGATCACATTCCAACCTTTGGCTCGCTGAACATTTTCATTCAGTTCACGAGAATATATTGAGCAATTAATTTAAAAACCGCTAACGACCAACCACTTATTAAACGCACAACTCACGCAGGCCACGCCAATTGTCATGGCTACGAATTCTATATTTTGATAATGTCACACGAGTGTTTATCATCCACGCATCAACTATACGCCAATTCTTTGTTACTTCTCTTTTACATCTAACTTTCATGCACTGTGGTCATACATTTTTGCGTTAATTTTCTCATATGAAACTGAACTAAACTGAGACAGAAATAGGACATCAGGTATCTTCATTGCTTATCAGGAACTGGACATATCGTGTTTGGACCTTATTGTAAACAAAATTTGGAGCAAATATGCAACTTCCAAATCCCATTGATATGAGTATTTGTAAAAATTAACTACAATTTTCACTTTCAATTACAGATATGGATGGCATGTCCGATCATTTTTCACGTGAAATCTGAACTCCGCGCCAGAAAAGAATGAACACCACGGGATATTTTAAAAAGAAAAAAAAAAAAAACATGATATTGTAGTTCTTAAATGGATTGATGATTTAATTTGTATATCTGAAATCTCGCCAACACTGCCATTTAGAAAGAATACCGTGAGAAAGGTGGGGCCGAGGATATATGAATTCAAATACTAAAATGCCTTTCAAGTTCACTATTTTTCCTTCATTTTTTTTTGTTTTGTTTTTTTGTCAGTGACAGAGTAAACTGCCTGAAAATTATTTTAAAATAAATAAATAAATAAAATAAAAAATAACAACAAAAAAACTCTTAGCCTATTCACGATGCAAATGTACTACTATAGGTTTTCGACCTTTTATAAGTGGAAGTCAGCTAAAAAAATAAGCGTATTCAGAAAATTTCGTAATACATTAAAGAAAAAAAAATCATTCTCTAATTAACTGTAATTTGTGTGTAATAGACTAGAACTTACCGACAGTGTCTGAGGAGGAATCTCAGACTCTCATGTCTGAGAATCGTAAATATCTTGGCTAAAATAACGGCGACTGCATTTTTATACTACGATGAACAAGAATGCATGTTAACCTTTCGTGAGTGGGCTTTACATTAAAAAAAAAACGAAAAAAAAAACGATTAGCATATATTCTGCAACAAATTTACACGGTTCGAGCTCTGCTTCCAAGTTCCCTAAATAGAATGACTGACTTCCTAGCATGAGAAGAGAAGCACGCCTATTTGATAAACGAACCAAAAGACTATCGCGTAAATAAAGAAAATAATATATAGTAAAAAAAAATACGTGGGAAAAGTCAAAGCAGCATCACTATATCGGTTCAATGACATACTCTCGTTCTGTGGAAATGTGTTCTTCAACGCCATAATTACTGTAAGTCTTGGAGATGACGGAAACAGCACACAGGCGAGAGAGCAGTGGCAGTATAGCAGTCAAATATTTATCTTTCACTCATCCTATCTTCAAATAACAGCCCGAAGAATAAATAATCAGTATTAGCTCCCGACGAACTTGCATGCTAATACGAGACATGTTTTTGTTACGAAGTATCTCTTCATAAATCACTTCCATAAATTTTACAAAATCAGCAAATCACCCACAATTCCTATGTCGAGTCAGTCATAAGTTGTCGAAAATATACTCCTCCCCACCCCCCCGCTTTCCTCGATCCAGAGTCAGGACAAAGCTTCAGCTAATACTAGTGTGTGACTAAATGGTTTTCTCCAATGTTCCCATATCTTTGTAGCTGACCAACAATGGTAGCTACATGGAGAAAAGCCCTCGAAAACCACTTGACAAACTGGTTATTCGGTGATTAAACATCCGGTGACAATAGCCATTCACCGGTTGCCAAGGGAACCCGCTAATGTTCCATTGCTCAAACGTCCGTAGTTGACAGTTCACGTTACGCGTGCTGTTTTGTTGAAAATAAAGTAGTTCCACCGCTGATCGGGGAAATCGATACCAGGGGAGGGGAGGGGAGAACATTAAATCCAAGAGAATTACACCCGTATTATATTTCTGTGAAGGTAGAGTGAAAAGCCTAAGTGCATCTGTTTGGGTAAAATCGATTTTTGAAAAGAGGGAATACTCGCGCACACTCTGTTAAAAAGAAAAACAAAACTAACACCTGTTTCAATTAACCTTCTCTCTGTACAAATAATTCTGTGTATAAATTTCGTTCGTGCTATGCTTCTAACCTATTTCTTTAATGATGGTCATTGACTGAAAATCTGCGTGTAAAATTTTTGAGTTTTGTTTCATATTTACGTTGTCTCAATCTGATAAATGATTAATAGCAGTATTTGGAGTTATGTTCAGCTTGGAACGACACATGCTTCATTTGAGAAGATTTATACACAGTGGAGGAAAGGAACAGCATTTCCTTTGACGTATAGATATTTATTTAACGCACTAATTTTCGATCCAGCATCCTACTGCATATTTTGAAAGAATTTATGGCTTTCAATTTTTTTTTTATCAAGTCAAATGTAAGTGATCACTTTATGAAGATTTTTATAAACTATTCATTATCCGCTTCTTATATTAATTATATTTCACTTGACACAATCCCACGCCAATTAAAAACACATCGCGTATTAATACCTTGGAGACTTCATATACTTGAAAGAAATAAAAAAATAAAGACAAAAAAATCCAATTGACGGTCAACCTAAATATAGAATGTGTACAAGGAAAAAGATTTAAGCCTCTAATCTATCAGTTTTAGCAGCAATATCCGTCCAATTGCCCTATTTAAGGGACAAAAAAGGGGAAAAAAAAGATACGTGAGGAGTTTTCCCCCCATTGTCTTAACATGTACTGTGGTTTTAGCTGACAATAAGAATTTAACGAACCAAACTTCTTTAGAAGAAACTAAGTAAGACAAAAACTGCTAGAATGGCTACTAAACACAACACTAGATCGCAACAGAAAAGGAAAAATAACAAGAGAAAGAAAACAAATAAACAAAAAAAAATCCCTTTACCCCATAAAGAAAGTGATTAGACACAAAAGAACCTTTAAAAACAAAAGTGTGGAAGACATTATGGGAAGTCTGATAATAAATTGAGAACAGAGAAAAGAGCGGAGTTAAAAAAAAATCGATATTTAAAGAAAAACATCCCCCCCCCCCAACACAAAGGTTCACTGAAGAACAATGAAGTCTATAGCAGAAATAACGGAGCAAACTCAAGAGAGCAAGCAGACAACAGACATGGAGTAAATGATTTATGTGTAGTCCAAAAAAAAAAAAAAAAAAAAACACCAAATGTTGGACACAAGTAATTAGGAAAGCTTTCTCTCTCTTGCTCGAATAGGTCGCGATAATAAGAGAGACCAGAAACAGAGAGTTCCCAGTGAAAGAAGAGAATACTGGAATAATTGCAAATTACGAATGGAATTACGGCACTTCAGAAAATGAGATTCGAAAAACAGTCGAACAAGAACCACGAAAGAGCAGAAAAAAGCCTCCAAAAGATGTGTAAATGTGTTTAAGATTAAAAGGAAAGAAGCTCGCAGCGTACAGAAAAAAATAAAGAAAAATCACTCTCGGCAGTAGAAAAAAAAGGAACAAAAAAAAAAGAAGAGAAATCATTACTAATGTAAAATGCATGCTCACGCGAGACAGTGGCGAAACATGAAAATAACAAGACAGGAAATTCACAACAATGAAAAAAATATTTCTAATTAACAGCTGTGTACAGGAAGAAAGAGATTAACAATATTAAATATTCTTACAGTAGTGTTTAATCTAATATCCATTTTTTTTCTGTATAATTTTGTATTTCAGCTTTTCTTTCCCCTTTTCATCTTTGGAAAGTACGTAAAATCGGAACTTGTCAAGCAATTAAAGAAAAAAAAATGTTGACAAATTTCACTCTCGATTATCCGATGACTGATTATCGTGAAGCAGTTGTACTGAGATTCAAAAAAAAAAAAAAGAAAAAAAAGAAAAAAAAGAAACTGTTTTGTTTCAAATTATTTTGCTTTGTTCCTATTGGTTTTTAACATCAAATTAAAATTAAATATCATAATTATGTAGAATATGATCGTAAATAAAACCGAATTAAGAACTCAACAGTAGTTTAGCAGCGTCGTCAATTCAATTATTTTTCGTTTTTTGTTAACAATTACAGCACGCTTGAATTTTTCTTTTAGACAAGATATCGGTGTGCGTTTTAAACCAACTTTTTTTTATTATTTTTAATTATGTAGTTTTATAAATCTAATTAAGCACTTTGGGTACTAAAAAAGCTAGTTTAAAATGATTATGTAAATTTCTTACAGCTTTTTTTTAAAATATAATTACAGGATTATATTCTTACAAAACAAATCATTACCGTATTCTGAAATAGTATCAATTACCGTCTTGATAATCAAGTACCTTTCACATTATTACTTTAGCATTATTAGCAGTGACATTCCAAAATGAGAAAAAAAAAACTAAATAAAAAATACACCATTTAGATAAAAGCACACTTTCTAATGTTTGTTAGCAATTTCGACGGCTAAGTGATATTTTCATTACGAAAATGTAAGTTAGGCAATTTATCCTAATTAATAAACTAATTAGCTGGACTAATTAGAAATAACTCGTTAACCTGTTCCAACAACATGCCGACACTACAATAACTGACTTGTTTAATATATGATGCAACAAAGTTCACTAATTACAGAATACTATAAATAGTTCGTCAGGTGAGACCATCACACCATGCTATAAAATTTACTGAAGAACAAACTGCGCAGCAGGCCATTTAGAGTTTCTTTTTTATTTTCTTAATTATTTGTTTTGCTTTTGCAATCATTTTTTTCAATGAAACAGATTCACTAAGATATTTCGATTTTGTACAGGGTGCATTACTTACTTTCTGTGTTATATATTTATATATGTGTTATATAACTTATATAGTTTTTTATTACCCTCCCTGCATAATTAAAAACGATTGTTTTTTTTCCGAAATATATTTTCAGTTTGAAAAAAAAAAAAGATAAACTTAATTTTTTAAACACATTTTCAGTTAGTTTAGTTATAACCATTATACATAGTTATAGACTTTATTTATTTTTGTATCCTTTACTTATATAAAGTTCATTTGAGAGTGCAATGACCGAATTTTCAAAGATACTTCTGCTTGGTTATATGTATATACGAGTATGCATTCTCAGTTTCCCATTTTCATGATATTTTACACTAAAAACATTTAATTTTAAGGATGTGATATAATATTGCTGTGCATCATGCGATACCTACTGAACGAACCAGTATAATATTATAAATGGAAGCCATGCTAAAATTTTCTGGAATTAGCGCATTATAATTACACTAGATTTGTATAATAATTGCAACACTTGACATGAAAATACTTTGGGATTTCTGTTTTTTTATTCAATTTCTATATGTTACTGATTTGTCACAAAATTGTGCTAGATGAACAGATTTTCGTAAACTTTTGCATTAAATTTTATTGGTAGAATTTAAGCTTAAATTAGATACTTAATAATCTTAAATTCGGTCAGTCTATACTCGCTAAATGTCTGCCCTTCTGGGTATCTACCTCCCCCGGAGGAGAGGTAGATACCCCCCGAATATTTATGAAAATTTCGGTTTGTTAAATAAATTATCCTTTTAATTATTAAACAGAAATATTCTCGCCTTACTGTTTTCTTCCTTAGGATATAAGCTAGCGTTCTCCATTTAAAATAAAAAAAAAATTTAAAAAAAAGCTGAAATCGTGAAACACAGGCAGCGAGTAGTTATAAAAGTTTCAGAAGTATACGGAGGAAGTCGTTATTTACTATTTATTATTCACTGCTGCGTTATTTATCACTGTCAGCGACTACTTACTTAATGAAAGGAGAATAATTAAAATATTTTGACAAAAGAAAACATTATGGCATAATTTGAACAGCGTGCTATAGTTGTGCAGATAAGCCGAAACCTCTTAATTAATGACTACTTAGATATTCTCTCTCTCTCTCTCCCTTACACTTTTTCCCCCCTCGTTCTCTGTATGACAGGGGTATTAACTTTGCTGTTGTCTTACTCAATAGATTAACGCGATTCAAATCAAGCGACCACTGTTTTGGGCACTACGTACAACCAAGAATTAAAAAAAAACAACAACAAGTACATACTTGCAATTAATAAAATTTGAATAAGCACGAAATGCGACTATTTAATAGAGACACTTGAATATAATTTGGTATATCCGCAAATGATTTTTCTTAAGGAATGCACCTCTACGAACCTCACCAGTCGATGAAGTATACGTGTAGTTGTATGTGATCACTACAACCTGCCGATAGTGAAGTCACCCTTTAGCTGGAAAAGCATAAGTTATAATCCCCTCTCGAACTCGAACCTTTATAAGGGCTTTTCAAGGGAAGAAGAGTTAGCCGGTTTCATAAGATGGATTCTCTTTGAAAACTCGGGGTCTTCATCTCGCAATAAACAAACCTAACACACTGGCCTCAGAGCCTCAGCTGCTTCGGCACTGACTCTAAATTCCGTAGCGCCATTGAAGAACGACAGGGCAGTTCTCCCCTCGATTAGAAACGACCTGAGTTCGATTCTCTCCGTGATGTGAGGAATCTTTATATAAGCTTTTTCGGATAAAGGTGAGTTAGTTAATCTCATACGAAGGCAGTTTTTCCCAGAAAGCCAGTTATTTCATCTCATATATAGGAAAATCGGCCAGAGAACACGCATAATTTACAGACAAAAATACTACTGGTGGATGGCGTTATGTGTAGATGTTGAATAGTGCCGGTGTGTGTGTGTAGATGGCGGATTAAGCAGTGGAGACGGTAGGTTTTGTGGAGTTCTCTCCTGAGATGGTTCTTGGACTCAGAGTAGTATCTCGTAATAATAATGATAATAGTAATAATAATAATAAATAAACCATCCCAGTCATCACTTTACACGCGACGCCATCACTCACTGATCCTCTCCTCCCCACCGTGTAAACCTTTCACATAAACCATTGCATGATAATTATACAACAGTAAAATTATACATCGAATGGCAAATTGAACAGATTAGTTCAATAGAGATTCCATCAGAGTGCCTCCTTGTATAACTCCCAATGAGAAGCCTCCATATTGGAGTAGAGTAAACCAGAAAGGCCAAACCCCCTTTTTTTTTCTTCTTCCCTGTAGAGAAGTTAGATGCTTCTCTCGTTCGAAATCCGATTATTGGTTGCAGTGAGTTTTGTATTTTATGTGCAACTTTTACTTCTTTCTGCAGTTCTTCATTCCTCCGTGCTGTTTACAGGCCTTAAGGTCTGTTAACAGCAGATCTTCCAAAAAGTTCTTCCATAACCATAATTTTAATAGGATAAAGTGGTTATTTTTGCTCCTATAAATATATTTTTGCCATGATACAAACCTGTTTCAGGAATATAAATCCTTATCTTCGGCTGAAAAGCTCTTATTAAAGATTCTTTGCATCCCATACGGAAATGTGAACCTGGTCTTTCCAATGAAAGAACATACCGACTGAAGGTCTCTTATCTGAAGTTTAGTGCTATAAATAATAAGCGTTATTAATATTAAGTTATCAGACGTATTGCGAAATGAAGACCTGCGAAATGAAGAGTTAAAATCTACGTTTTTAACTGTTTACGTATTGCTGAATAAGTTTCATAGCAGATTAATCTCCATTCTTCATTTATGATTCTCTCTCGAGTTCTGCCAGTGCTCTTCACTTTCAGCGACAGTTATTCACGTGTAGTTCCGCTTAAATACTACAAGTGTTTAAACCGGATTTAAACGAAGTTCTTAGATGGCCAACCATTAGATGCACGTCCTTATTCTCGCTCACCTTGTAGTGGGTGATTTTTTACTTGTCTAATTTCTCACCAATGCTGAGTACTTTGAGGCTAGTTTATTTCGTCCACTCTTCTCTTATTTGTATGTCAACAATATTTCTTTCACTAACTAACCTTGTTCCTAGATTTGTGGGCGACGGCATTCATTTTCTTTCAGAAACTATGAATTTATAATGTTTTATATACCATTTTTAACCAGAAATGCCTTATAAACTACAGCCAATACTGTAGTTTATAAGGCAAACTTTTGTGTTTTTAAAACTTTTGTGTTTTTAAAACTTTTGTGTTTTAAAGACAGTCCTTACAAATCCAGTCAACAGTGTTGATTCGCAAAAGAAAACAATAATGAGAAGATGAAATCCTACAAAAGAGAGCGAAAAAGTTAGCACATAAGATAATAAAATAATAATAATAATAATAACGAGAAGGAAAGCTGCAACGCAGTATGTTCATTCGTGTAAACCATTAACTTTGCAGCTAACATAAAGTTAGCTTACTATTTCATATGCTTATAGTTTTCTTAGATAAACGAAACTCTAGCTGATGCTTTATTACATGCAGTATGGGCTGGCTGCCAGTCGAAAAACTTACTGGCCGCTCATGTGCGATAAGGACATCCTAAAACTTCAACACTGATATCCACTGAAACCGGAGATTCTTATTTTATAGCTCTGAACACACACATTCTTGTAGTTAACCGTTCCTTAATAACAGACTTCCTAAAGTGCCACCGTAATGTATATGGGTAGTATTTACGTACGGACATTCAAGTACCACTTCTGTGTCCAGTTTGTGTGGGCAAAGGGTAGATGGCAGTTGAACGACGCTTACTATGTAAGCGTCGAGAATGACACGGGAAACGTATTTACTGTGGCGCGATATTGATTTCTCATCGGAGCACAGGACATCGCTTCCCATTGCTGTGGTCTTAGTTTTCTCTGAACCTTATTGATTGTGACTCACAGCACATTAGATCCCATTAGAAACCATTAGCTGTTATAGGAACTGTACGACTTGATGATGATTCGGCATCGTAGTTAACTGATGAAAGCTGCTATAAGAGTTACAAGTTTGTAGCCACCCCATTTCATTCCCCAAACCCATTCTTACTCCCTCCCTCCCCCTCCATCCCCCCGTTCCCCTTTGCTCATTCAATTCCGCTTTCTTCTGCAGCCAGATGCACTGTGCCCATTTGTGTCGACCGCTAAGTGACTAGTGGGAGGCTATCTTTTGTTTGTAGAAGCTGTTGATGCAGTTGCCACGTCGCTATCTGGCACGTGAACGGGAAGGGAAGCTGTTGCTAAGTTACAATGCTGATGACAGCTCTTCTTTTCTAAATGGCGCGATGTCGTTATTTAATAGTTGAAGCGCTTTACGTAGACGGTTATAAACCGTTACCCCCAAAGGTATTTTAGCTATTTAATCTAAACTGCTGACACTTGGTGGCAAGCGAACATCTCTATTGAACCCATTCTTCTGGTAGAACTTTGGCCTCAACGTGACAAATTCGCGAGGTTCAAAGAAGAACTTTAAGGTTCTAGTCACCATATAGAAACTGTAGAATTTTTGCCCATTCAAAATTTAATCGCTGCTTCTAAACCAACGTACGACAGCAATTATGAGTGTTTTTTTATTGGAGCCGTATTCCTTTCGGCTACCAAATTTCCATATATTAAAAAAATTAGCAGGAGAAACATGCCCGATAGCTATTTTCATTAATATTGAGAATTCAGCAACTCAAACAAATCACCGAATCCCTTTGAATGGCTACTTTTTTTTATTTATAACTCCGGATTAAAGCATAAAAGGATGGAATATAAAGTAGAGTAGATATGTTGCAAATCACCAGAGCTCTACCATGATACTAATCGAAATACTTTTAAAGAACATATTTCTAGCTATAGCATTAGAAGAGTTAGTTCCAAAGAATGGAATAGCAAAAATGACACGCGTGTTTCAAACATATACGAAGAAAGTCGTGGATGAAATCTGTTTGAAAAAAAAAATAAGAAAACAGAAAATGATGGGAGTCAAAAGAATTATTGAAATCAGAGATTATAACTGCGTAATTCCTATATTCTGAACGATATGAAATATTTGTAAAATAATGGTCTCAAGGCGAGAACAGTAATGTAGTGGAGGATGGTTGTTCTCGTGTTATGTATGTAAATTGTCTGTGTTCTTCCGGTCAGTTTGCCTGTTTTGCCGGATGAAAAACCCGAGTTTCCAGGAGGGGAAAAAAACTCTTCCACCGCCTTATGAGACCGGCTAACTCACCTTAACTAAAACACACTGATAAAGGTTCGCGTCCTAGACGGGAGATTCGAAATGAGGTCTTTTCAACTAAAGGGCGTCGTCAAAACCGATTGAGTTAAGCAGGTTCTTGTTGCGCGGTACTACCGAAGTTTAAAAAGTATTGTAAAAGTAAAATCATGCACTAAACGAAAACCAGAATATTTCCCCCTGAATATTATTATTATTATTATTATTATTATTGTATCAGCCTTTCCGTACTCCCTCCAAAAGAGATCAACCTTATATGATAAAAATAGCATGAATTTCTCGAATTATTGAAATTCATATTTATGGGTTGAAAAAAAGAAAAAGAAAAAAGAAAACAAAGCAGCAGATGAATCACATACCGTTTGATCATCACCAGGGCCAAACCGATACGCCTAACACGAGATCCAATGTTATACTTGTAGGTTGACTTGTGTAAAACCCATAGCTTTTCATTTTCCATCACTCTCTCGCATTCTTTTTTTTTAAGTTATTCATTTATTTTATTATCTAGTATTCATTATTTTTTACATAGTAAAAAGTTTGTCGTTAAAAAACACAATAATATTGACATATTCAACATTGCTGTATTAGATTATAATTATACGTAAATTTTTAATCAACCATTTCTCCAATCATAACAACTAATAGTGCAACTCTGCTAACATTCCTCAAACTAATATACAAATTTTACTTAAATCTTTTCTTTGTCTCAATTTCCAACTAACAAACTGATTATCACAATTGTCCATGTCATGATCCAATGACACATGGAGGTATCTCCATGCACTCAGTAAGCCTATATATATATATATATATATAGGCTTACTTTCAATTTTTTCATAAAACTATGTATGTTAACCGAGTTAATGATCATTTTGTCATCTATAACCTTCATGACGAGGCTTCTATTATCAATAATAAAAGAAACTTCAACAAGACAAGACACTGAAAAGGATTGGACTAAACATCAACAGGTTGGTCTTCTTAAAACGTTGCAAATTCCATGCTGTCTTTCCTAAATTTATATGCTTTAAAGAAAGCATAACAACTGAACGTGCGAAGAGAATCTATCATAAAGCTAAATTAGACCTACTGTCTGAAAGAATCTCGGATACTAAACGAACTCTCGCATTTCTTTTCAATAAAAAAAGAACCATAGCTGAGAAACTGGAAGAATCTCTAGATAATGAAAGTTGGCATACCTTTAATACATACTGTGAATCTCAAGCAGCCAGAATACAATATAATAGCAAAGTAAATCTTAAAAGTAAATTTGAAACATTAAAAAGATTACAAAATAATAGTAACTTCTCAAAACCACACATCAATATTGACAAAGGCGTTATCAACAAATCTTATATACTTTCAGATTTAGAAAAAAGCATCCTTAGTAAAGGTCTAAACTTTATTCCTTCCCCAAAATTAATACCAAAGGAGACACTACTTACAAAAATAGAAAAAGCTACTTTTTTTCTCCCTCCACAAGATGCAAATCTTCTACGTATTGAACCAATCTTTATTATCAATAACGCGAAACCACCTGCAGACAACATTACTTCAACTGAACGCAAAGCTATTATAAGTTTAAAAAACAACAGAGATATAATCATCCTCCCTGCGGATAAAGGCAATGCAACAGTCATCCTCAACTATGTAGATTACCAGAATAAAATGCTTGAATTACTACATAATGATACCTACTCAATACTCGAGAGAGATCCAACTCGTGAACTTCAAAATCGTACAAACAACTTATTAAAAACAACAACAACTGAATTATCCCGAAACGTTCGTTTATCTCTACGCTCTCTCCATCCGTTAATTCTTCGCATATATATGGTGTTCCTAAAATCCATAAAGAGAACACCCCATTACGCCCAATTGTAGAAGGTATCAATTCTCCTACGTACAATCTTTCAAAATATCTTGCCAAATACCTAAAAAGTTTTTCAGGCAAGTCACCATCATTTATCAAGAACACTACAGAATTTGTTACATACATCAAGGATATTACAATTAATGAAGATGACATCATGGCTAGCTTGGACATAACTTCTTTGTTCACTAATGTCCCAACAGATGAAGTCCTAACATTACTCAAGGACAAGTTATCCAAAAAAATGTTAGCCTTGCTTACACATTGCATCAGGTCCGGTTACTTCAAATTTCAAGATAATATATACAAACAAAATCATGGACTGGCTATGGATAATCCTTTATCCCCTGTGCTCGCAAATATTTACTTGGACGATTTTGAAACCAAGGCTATCTCTTCCTTTATTTTAACACCTAAAGTTTGGAAACGTTATGTGGATGATGTCTTCATTGTTTGGAGCCATGGACATGAATCCCTTATGGCTTTCCTCGAACATCTCAATAGCCGACATCAAAGTATTAAGTTTACTGCCGAGCTTGAAACGAATAATTCGTTGCCTTTTCTTGATGTCAAACTGACTCGCTCGTCTGGTAAACTCAAAATATCGATATATAGAAAGCCCACACATACCAACAGATATCTGCACAGTCAGTCCATCATTTCCCTCCTCATAAGCTTGGAATAATTTCCACCTTGGGACATAGAGCCCGTTCTCTTCTTGATGACCCAAATGAACTTCTTACAGAAATAAACCATCTGAAAACTTCTTTCGAAGTTAATGGATATTCCAAGAAAATCATTGAAAAAGTCCTTCTTAATCCTCCTAAACATCACTCAGAAGAAACAAATAGATTCAAAGGCAATATATCTATTCCTTACATAAGTACTGTTTCACATAAATTAGCAAAAGTTCTAAGAAAATACAATATCAGAACATTGTTCACTCCACTTCCAAAGATCCGTTTCTTAATTACCCACCCAAAACCTTGTCATCATCAATTCAAATACCCTGGTGTATATAAAATATTGTGTGATTGTGATATTCCTTATTTTGGGCAGACAGACAAATCTGTCGAACTGCGTATGGAAGAACACATGAGGGACATTACTTACAAGAGACAGCGAGCGAGTGCATTATCAAGTCATATCCTTTTCTTGGATGAAAACCAAAGTCACAAAGTCTGCTGGGAAAAATCTACTAACATCTTCCGTTGCAGTGACGAACTAGAGAGAAAATCGTGGAATCTAGAGAAATCATTTTCAATCCTGTTCATCTAAATAACAACTTGAGCTACAACCTCCCAGATAGTCATTCAGCTGTAATCATGTACTGGCGTTCACGTGAGGCTGCAAGCACGCACTCTCCCAACAATGCAACAAACGAAAGAACAGCTTCAAATACAACTACAACGTTTTCATGCTAATTATGTATAGAGACTGTCTATGTTGTTCATAGTCTTTTAACCTTCAATGTTTAGTGTTTTTTTATTTCTTTTATAATGTCACCTGAAGAAGGCTGTTACAGGCCGAAACTAGTAGTGTTTTTATATTAAAACCTTTTTACTTAAATCTCGGTTCTAGTCATTCGATTTTTTCATAAAACTATGTATGTTAACCGAGTTAATAATCATTCTGTCATATATATATACAGTATATATAAAGATAAGCCGAAATTTGAAATGTTTTTATGTCACGTTTTGAAACGTCCAACAGTGTTTTTGCTTTCATGAGACAACAATTTGTTAAGCCGATAAGTCGTTAAGATAAGCCGAAAATTGAAACGAAATTTGTCACGTTTTTATGTCACGTCTTCATTGTTTTGAAACGTCCAACAATATGTTTGCCTTCATGAGACAACAATTTTATCGTTTCAGGATTACAACGATCAAACTCATTGTCGACCATTAGAACAGTACGTGTTAGTATTCATTACTGAAATTAGCATAACGCGCATGTCACGACTGATTATATAGTAAATATTTTATTTTCATTTCAGGATTTTGGCGGATTAGGGGGATTAGGCGCTATAGGCGCCAGGGAGGAAGAGCCCCTCTAGAATACATACATATATATATATTATGATTTAGGCATAAGGATATACAATTTAGTACGAATGAAAATTTCGTGCAAGAACAACTGATTACTCTTCGCAGTTTCACGTCATCCAAAATAAACGAATAAAACAAAATAAATAAATTAAAATTTAGAGACAAACAGAGATTTTAGCCTAAATATTTGAACCTAAATCATTAAATAATAATAAGAGCCTTTAACACGAGACATTGTTCCTAACCACATGACTTTTTCAAGATTCTCTTCTAAACACTACTTCCATTCATCAATCAGGAAGCTGTTTTTTTTTTCTTTTTTTTCTTTCACATCTTACAAAGGTGATTATGAATACCTGTTTGGTATATTTCAATCAGCAGATTATTACGTGTAAAGTTGTCAAACGCTCTGATGAAATCCAAATAAATCTCATCAGTGCCCTACTCTTTACTTCCTTTTAAAAAAGTAAGCATGTTCATCATAATCGATTTCCCCTTTACGAAACCACGAAAGGTTTCGTTAAGGGGAAATCTCAACGACTGATCCGTATTAAGAGGCTAACATGGAAACAATTCCTGATGAATTTCCATTACTTTGTGTATAACCTTAAACAAGACTAAATGGTCTACAATTCTCTACTTATGTGATAAACAACCCTTTATGAATCAGAATAACTCTAAATCTAAGAGATAATTATCACAAGTAATCTTCCATTAAAATCCCCATTAATTACTGTTTTCTGTTCCTTAAGTAGCAGTTTGGTTAGCGTATCCACTCTCCGACCAAGAGACTATGGATTCGAATCCCACCATGGACATGGATGTTTTGTGAATATCTTAAAGTGGTAGATGAATTTCATCGCCGAATGTGAGCCCCAAACTTTGTTATCTCTTTATATCATACAACTAACATACCACACAACACTAACAGCTTCTTGTGCGTGGGATTGACATAAAAAGTAACTCTGGTCCATAATACCATTATCGCTTCCTCCATTACAGCAACACATTCTCATCTTCAAGTACTACATATCTCAGTGTTTCAAACCCCCCCCCCCCCCCCGAAATAGGAATTCAGTGTATCATCGATCATGGTCTTTCCCTGCTAAGCAATAGCTTCCTCTTTTCCCAGGAACAATGTCTTGTGTTAAAGGCTCTTATTATTATTTAATGATTTAGGTTCAAATATTTAGGCTAAAATCTCTGTTTGTCTCTCCATTTTAATTTATTTATTTTGTTTTATTCTTCTGATATAATAATTAGTTTTATGTACTTCGATATCTAGGACATCACGTTATGCCATGACTCAGAAATAGCGCCATATGTGGCTTAATTTTTCCAGTTAATAATTTAAAGCACATGAGCTTTTTCTTGAAGTTTCGTATATAAGAACATCGTACCATTCAAATATACTTTAATGTCGAATTTCTCCTTCCGTTTAATGTGAATGACTAATAGCCTATTATTACTGGAAATATCCTTTATCCCCCCCCCCCCCTATACACAAACTCCAGTCGTTTTTCCGTAAATTTCGCTTGGTTTCTAAATCTTTTAGAACAGGAATGAAATAGTAAGAACATAAAAACTTAACGGATTGTATGTCCTTACTCAGCTCACTGGATCCACTAGTATTTAGATGACGTCGCCACCACACAATTTCTAATTATTAAAAACTGATCCCATAAATTAATAAAGCCATACTTATCAAAAGCGTAAAGTCTGTTTATAATTCAATTAGCTGCCATCGTTGTGACCAAGGATTCTTCACTGTCAAATCTAGGCATTATATTAATTTTCGTTAATTAATTAGCCTTTGCCTTTTTAACTTCCGAATAAGCAGCTAATATGAGTGCCGAAAATCCTCCTACCATTTTGAATGATTAGTTTCCACTAGCATAAACAATTTCTTTCATCTTTCAGATTTAGATAACTTTCTGTAGCGGACGCGTGTGTGTGTGTGTGTGTGTGTGAGTGAGCACGCGCACACACACACACACACACACACACACACACACACACACACACACACACACACACACACACACACACACACACACACACACACACACACACACACACACACACACACACACACACACACAGAGAGAGAGAGAGAGAGAGAGAGAGAGAGAAGCACAGGGCTTCTACCACGATCTCCATCTGACTCTGTTGCATGCTTCTCTCTTTAACTGTGTCCAGATTTTTTCAATCTTTCTGAGGTCTTCTACTTCTCTCCGCCAGCTCATCCTTGGTTTACTTCTCTTCCTCTTTCCTTGCAGATTCCATTCTAATGCTTGCTTGACTTTGACTTCATGAACTAAGAAAACCTGAAAGGTTTTCTTAGTTCATGCCCTATCCATCTGCATTTTCTCTGATGAATATCTTTTCTGGCCGTTTTGTTGTATACTTCTTAAACATTTATTTAGAAAGCTTTACAGTTTTTTTCTACTTGCTTTTGTTGTTATCCATGTTTCTAATACATAGAGTAGAACTGATTTGATATTTGTATTAAATAACCCGATTTGTTTTTTAGGCCTATTTACTTTGATTTCCCTATTTTGTCTAACATGTTAAAATTTTCTGTGCTCTCTATATGTCAGATTTTATATCTTCCTCTGCACCTCCCTGTTTATTTACTATTGATCCTAGGGTAATTAAAGTTCCCCACTTTTTCTAAAATGTAACCATTCAGTTCTATGTCCTCTTTTAGTTCATTATTTATTTTCATTATTTTTGTTTTCATTTGATTTTTTCTTAATCCAACAGTCAAGGCTTCTTCATCGAGTTTTATTGTTTTTGTCTTCATATGTTGTTGTGTATGTTTACTAGTATCATCTGCAAATCTAGGTCATGTAGATGTTCTATTAAATTCTACTTTATTATTATTATTTTTGTGTGTGTGTGTGTTTTTCATGGCATTTCACATAACCCAATATACAAGAATAAGAAATATTGTTGCAGCATTGTCCAATTCCTGTTTTAATTTCAAACTTTTCTGAAAGTTCTCCATTGCGTATAATTTATATTTTATAATTTTTTATAATTTCTTAATTATGTTGATAATTTTACGTGGTATACCATAATATGGCATTAATTTCCATATTGCTTCTCTGTAAATGCTGTCAAAAGCTTTTTCGAAATCAACAAAGTTGATATAAAGATTTGACTGCCATTCTGTTGACTGTCCTATTATTATTATTATTATTAGTGTTGCTATTTGATGTGATACATGACCTGTTGGCTCTAAATCCTACTCGGGTTTCTCTTAGCTTTTAGCCTATTTTTTTATTCTTTCTAATATTATTCTTTTATTTTACTTGTGTTTAATAATGATATTCTTCCCAATTATGGAAATCAGTTAAATTTCCATTTCTGGCATTTTGATCAGTAACCCAATATTTCATTCATCTGGCTATTCTTCCTGCATCCACATTTGTTATGAAATGGATAGAATATATTCACCGTGTGAAATCTATATCTGCTTTTAATAGTTCATTTGGTATACCTTCTATACCAGCTGCTTTTCCATTTTTACATTCTTTTAGCGCTTTTTGTATTTCACTTTTTTATTTCTTTGGTGTCAATTTTTAATATTTTTTCTTTTCTTTCTGCTATTTGAATTTCTCTTTCAGATTTTTCTCTATTCATCATCTCTTTGAAGTATTCTACCCACCTTTCGATTTTATTTTTATTATTGTGTATTTTAATCCCTTGTTTGTCTTTAATAATCTCCTCTTCTTCTTTTCTTGCCTGTCATTGTTCTTGTAATATTATATAATGTTTTAGTATCGCCTCTATTAGCTGCAATTTCCGCCTCACTTTGTAGGTTTTCAATAAACTCTCTCTTATCTTTTCTTGTATTTTTCTTAATCACTTTATATATTTCTTTATATTTATCTTGTAAGTTGATGTTATTCTTATCTTGTATTGTTTTTTTTTTCTTAATTTCTTTTCTTTCTTCAATTTTGAGTTTTTTTTTGTGTGAAGATATCAATTCCTTGTCTTTTCTTCCATGCACTAGTAGTATTTTTTCTGCGGCTTCATATTTTTAATACCTGTCCATATTTTTCTGAATTCTTCATGTTCGTTCTATCTGGTCTGAGTAAGAACTTCATAGCTATTTTAACCTCTACTCATATTTTATTTTAGTTTCCATATTTTTCAGTTCGTTTATGTTATATATTCTATTTTTGCCTATTATTTTCTTTATGTTCATCAATCTTATTTTAATTTCTCCTATTACTAAAAAATAGTCTGTATAAGCATCTCTCATTGTTCTCACGTTCAAAAGAGATACTCTCCATTTTCTTTGTATCATTATACGGTAATCATCATCTTACTGGCATTTGTATTTATATAAAACACAGATTAGGATTCTCATATGATTCATCCACTAAAAGTAAGCTATTTTCACTCGAATCATGACTACATTTGTCCAATCCAATTTATCCATTTCAATCCCGAAGCACTTATCCTCGGTAATGACTTATCAGTCGATAAGGATGATTCCTTCTGGTTCGAATTTCGTTCTGGACCACGAAAATCCTTCATAAGGTCTTTTGCGGTCTCACACGACAGGTTTTTCTCCCGAAACTAGGGTTTATTGTTCACTGTCTGAAACAGGTTCGCACACAAACCAGAAGAATACATGCAGTTAACACGCATCACGCACTGGTTGAAAGTCAAAACGCCCAAAATGAATTTATTAGTTCGCTACATTACCCTTCGGATTCCTGGGTTCTCCTGGAACACCTTGGTTCGAATCCCTTTAGCAAACGAAGTTTTTCGACCGGTAAGTTTTCTTTTTTTCTGTCAGAAATCGGGATCTTTCATTTTGCAAAAACAGACCAAATGGCCAGCGACCACATACAAGTAACAAATATAATACGCTCGTCTCATAGACTGAGACCATTCGACACCAGGATAACTTTCAGTGAATTCCCCCCCCCCCCCAACGTTTACACTTTAGTGCACTGCGCTGTTCCAGGCTTATTAATTACTATTTGAAGTATGTACTTTAATTTAGCTATATTACTTCCGTCACTCTCATATGACTGATATGAGCAAGTTATCACAAGCAGTGAGTGAGATCTCGTCCAAAATGTAATTCTTCAGAATTAAGTGTCTCAATTTTTAAATTGTTTTCCCGTGCATGTCAAGGAAAAAAAAATACAAATCAACCCTAATATAAATGCAATATATATCATAATAAACTATTTACAAGCTAATCTTACTATAAAACGAATCCTTCTTTTTTGCGTTAATTCGGCAAAACTGAACAATTTCTATTAAGAATCGTGGCAGTGACTCCAAGTCAAGTGCTGCAACAAGTCACGAGCTATTCTTATTATCGATAGGGCCAAAATCCCATACTCCAGATTATAAACTGAATCTGCTACTTTTAGCCGACAGCGACATTCAACAGGACATGTCTGTTCTAAATTCAAAACATTAAATCTTAATAAAATAACTATAGCACTTTGGAAATGGCGAAAAATAAACACAAAAGAGTCGATTTCCTTCTCCTCTTCATGCTCTCTTCCGCCGACTTTCATCCACCACCTCCGTAGACGCCTCTCCAGGTCGCATCGTTCCATTTTTCAACCACAGTTGGCACGTAGTTGTTTCTTAAGTTGATGAAGGGCTTTTGGAAATTCAGAGGATGGGAGTCCACCGCAGACACCTTGATCACATCAATCAACTGATTTCGACTCAATTTGGAATATAGCTGTCTCCGACATTTCTTAAGGTTCCCTGAAAAATTCAGCCCAGTCGGACTAAATTTAGAGAAGGGAGAGATTGCGCCCTACCCAAATACCTAGGCAAGTCTCATCGTTCAATCATTTCAACCAAATTTGAAATATAGTTTTTTCTTATGTTGTTTAAGGCCCCTCCCCGACATTTTTTTCACAAATGAACCTAAACAAAGAGAAGGATTGTAAAGGAGAATGAGAAGAAGAAGAAGAAAGTAAAATGCCACCGAAAGCACTAAACGTGGCGTCATTCGGCCTATTTCAACAATTTATTCCTCGACTGTGTTACCTACTTAGTCTAAAGGATAAGTGACATCTTCCAAAAAAAAAAAAAAAAATTGTGAAAAAGGCCAAGTACTGAGAAAGCAGCTCCTCTAATTTAAGCAGCAAATAAGAGAAAGAACATCAGTTCTTAAAATAATCTTAACAAAGCAGCAGCAAACCTTCTTCTTCCTCTTTACTTAGCTCATTTTTAAAATACGGGGTGTTTTTTTTTTATGAGATTTTACAAATGAGACTATTATTTTTATAAGAATATTGATTTATACGAAATCAATCTACGGAGCTCAGAGCACGTGCATCCTCCTACTCCCCCCCCCCCCCACACACATTACCATTAAAGAAGTTTTTTTTCAAAAAATATTTTGTTTTCAAAGAAATACGATCGCTTCTCATCCTTCTCATCCCTTTCCATATGTCAGGTGCTGAATTCGAAAAAGAAGAATCCAGACCTGTTGTGCGTTATATAGCTGGTTTAGTAGTTTGAGAAAGTACAATTGATATTCTTGGTCCCTTAACCATCGCTTGTTAATCGTTTTTCTTTTAGAACCTTCAACTCTTCAGTTTTCTTTGCCTATTTCGGTACTCTGTTCTCAGACAACGGATATGTTTCTTCCTAAACTCTGCTTCACGCATATTAATGATAGCAGCATATTAATTTCAAAGGAAATGCATGGGAAAAACAGTAATAGCTATAAAATGGATTGAATTTTTAAAAAGGAACCCCCCCCGGTTCAGAACTTTTAAAAAAAAACCAAGTGGTCTTAAAAGAATAGACATATGTATTTATTAATTACACGTTCAGTGTAATTAATAAATACAAATATTACGTACTAAAAAAAAAAAGAAAAAAAAAGAAAAGAAAAAGGCTTGATGGCAAGTCCGATTGTCACAATAATACATTTTACGTCATTCGAGCATGCGCCGAATGATGAAACTGTTCCCGAGACACTGGCGTTCCAATTTATTTTCAAATTAACATCTATATATTAGTCTATTATCATATTTCAAATTTCTTTGTCTTTCTTTATTTTCCTATTCTATTTTTTTAGATTAGATTAGATTAGATTGTCTCTATAACCTTAGATTCAGAAATTCTGTCAAGTACTCCAGGGGAATGTCGCAGATTGGTTTGGAATCTCTCTCTCTCTCTCTCTCTCTCTCTCTCTCTCTCTCTCTCTCTCACACACACACACACACACACACAAATTGAGAACAATTTAAATAGTATTAATATTTCACAAATAACTGATAATTAATACGTTATCGTTACTTAGAAATATTAATAACTTAAAAATGTTAAAATTAAAATTTTGAAACAAGGAATGTTGAAACGATTTCTACCGCAAATAAGCAAACACGTGGCAACTAATTATTTTACTGTTTTACTAAATACATGAAAAATAAATTACGTACTTATAAAGATGTGGCCTTTTAAAAAGAAAGTTTCTAGACTTATTTCATTCACTCATTCCTTTTTCGGAGTAATTCATCAGCTAAACCACTCAAACATGTAACTACTAAGTGATACATGTTACGTTGGTAAGCCAACGTAAGAAAGTAGTAAGAAGCTACTGTATGAAAAACGAAAAACTGCGGTAGATACTCTGGTAAATTGATTGGAAATAGATGGAAGCGTTGCATATCTGAGGTTCCAATAGAAAACTGGTTCAAAAAAAAAAAAAAAAAGAATATATATATATATATATATATATATATATATTTATTTATTATTTATTTATTATTTATTTATTATTTATTTGTATGCAGATTGACTCGGTTTATGAACATGTTCAATAATGTTAATGACTTAAACCACCGAGATAATTAAGAATAAAGTTTAATAAGGACACAACTAGTTTCGGTGGTAAGCCAACTTCATCAGGCGTCAAAGTACAAAGGTATATACAAAAAAGACCGACAGCGACAGAATCATTACACACTAACAACAACAGAGCTATCAAAAACTGAAGGTATCGAACTGAAGGACGGACTCCAATTTAAACTTAACTACAGTTTTTGTAAACACCTTTGTACTTTGACGCCTGATAAAGTTGGCGTACCAACGAAACTAATTGTGCCCTTATTAAACGTTATTCTTAATTATCGCGGTGGTTTAAGTCATTAAAATTATTGAACATATATATATATATATATATATATATATATATATATACAGGGTTTTCGGGATAAATTTGACAGTTTCGTAAGGAAAAAGAAAATCTTCTTTGTATCTATTAAATTTAATGAATTGACAAAAAAACATTACAGGCAGAGTTAATTACAATACTATCAACAAGATTTACTCAAAATAACCACCATTAGCATCGATCACAGCTTCAATTCTGCTTCGGAACCTCGAACAAGCTGATGCTACGGTCTCCCTGGGAAGGGCCGCAAAAACTGTTTTAATTTTATCCATTAACTGGGCTTTTGTATTACTGGAAGTGCGATTGGTGTCTTTTTCAACTGCGCCCCATACAAAATAATCCATGGGGAGTTTGGAAGTCTGGGGAGTTTGGAGGCCAAACATTTGGACTGGTGAAGTCGTAGAAATTTTCAGACAACCATTTTTGACTTTTCCCAGAGGTGTGGCAAGGGGCCGAATCCTGCTGCCATACATACGGCCTACCATTGGCTACCCTTGTTATCCAGGGCTTGACTACAGTTAGCAACTCCACGAACAAAGCCCGAATTCCAATGCCAGGGTTCTTCAACACCTGTTCCTGCAGATTTGCGAGGAATTCTGCTGTACGAACGCAATCAGATCGTCTGCTAGGGATCTTTCTTCTTGCTACATCCTCGTAGTCACCATTGCAAGTCTCTAGTTCATGCCTGATTGTTTTTACTGTATTCAGGGAGCATTGGGCAGCAGTCGTAATATCCTTATTTTGATGGCGGGCACGAATCATCATGATACAAGTTATTCTCTTCCATGATTCAGGTGGGTTCCAGCTATCCATCCTTTCTGACATCTTGTATATGAATGAAGAAGGGTCCAAACTTTTAAATGAAGAGAAGTGTGTGTTAATACATGTAACTTACGGAAAAATATAATTAATTATAAATATGTCAAATTTATCCCGAACACCCTGTATATATACATGTATATATATATATATAATTTTACTTTACCGAAAGGATTATTCCACAAAGTTATAAGCACACTTAGAAAGCAAAGATTCTCGTTTATTTAAGCTTTTCTGCTAAGCTTACAAGAGCATAATAAACTTTGCGATGAGTTTACTTCTAAACAAGCTTAAGTTCACCTAAATGCAAAACAGCTTACTTGAATAGCAATAGCAGCTTTAATGAACAAAAATCTGATAATCGCTTTACCACCATTTCAAAGATATTTAATTCCTTCGTAGCTGTTTAAATACGAAACTGTAAGAAAGTAGCATTCGTTAATGATATATTTAAAAATTTCCGCAAACAGTGAAAACAAAGATAAAAATTGTTGCAGTATTTATCCAGGAATTCTTTATACGAATTTTCCAAATGCATAATGCATTTAAAAAATAATAATAGTAATAATAATAATATTATTATTATAGACTGATCGTGGGTAGGAATTAATCATCAATGCAGTTTAGTTCGCTTTGAACTCACTCATAAACAAAGCGCCCAGGACAACGCCCTTGGTAAACCACAGGCGCAGGCTCTAGCTGGGCCCTCTGAAAATTAGGACCAATTCAAGGGCCCCAAAAATGAGGGGGGGGGCTCTCGGAGCACTTGGCGCCTCGGGCCCTGCCGTCTTCGGAAAAGTGCAAGTACGGTCGTGTGGTTTCTCTTATCTGAATCCTTTCTGCCTTTTCAACATCTTCAAGAAACTCAAGTGGCCAGATCAAGGTACAATAATCTCTAGTGTCATTAATTTCTTGCAGTCCAGATCCATCAATGTGGCACACAGCTGGTAATTTTTTTTTTATCGCAAATGGATAACCTATATTAATATTGGATTTAAATACATTTAAATTAATAATATATTTAAATATTGGATTTAAATGTATAATATATTTGAATATTAAATTTAAATTTATAACACATTTAAATATTGAATTTAAATTTATTTCGAATTTAAATTTCAGTTAAAAAAACAGAAAAAATAAAAGATCGTAATAAGTCGGTGTAAATAATATATACATCATAATAAAATAATATACCTTAAAATCATTCTTTCTGTTAACTCGAATGCATCTAATTTGGCTTGGCTCTAAGAACAAAATTCAGTCATAATATATACACTTATACTGTTGTTATTTCATATTTTTTAAAAATGATTCTATTATGGAGATAATTTTAATAATCCGTACAAGAGACAGTTTTTTATTTTTATTTTTAGACGCTATTAAAACACGTAAAACAACTAGGGTTAATGCTATATGCTGCGTGATGCAAAATGCAGACGATCAATGACGTCGCTACAATTTAAACTACTATTAAAACAAACACCTGTTGGCAGCAGCATCGTTTATAAATTAAGCATAACAAATAAGGTGATTACGCAAATATGGAAAGAAGAAAATTTAGTATGTGAGTTATGGCCAATTTTTTAAACACTATCAGATTTTATATATGATGTTCTTTAATTAATTTCACTTCTGCGTATACTTCCCTGCCATCTGGTGGCAAAATTGTAAATTATTTCCTTGTTTGTAGCGGTTAGGAAGAAAAAATATTGATTTCAATGTTTTGCATTATATTTAAATGTATACGATAAATAAATAAATAAATAATGTTGAGCAAGTTATAAAATATTTCTAGTTACAGCCATATGTCAAACGTAAATCATTATTGTTAGAGCCTATAAACTTCATTATGGCATAAAAAAAAAAAAAAAAAACTATTAGCCAAGAATAATAAATATTCAATGCTGCTTTATAGCCGAACATATTTTTATCTTTGAAACTTCGAAGTTTAGAAAGTGGACATTCGAAAGTGATAATTTGCTGCAAGAGAAAGAGAGCGAGATGGCTTGGTCTTCCACTACTTAAAAGACAACGAATTCTGCCCATGAGCCAGTATATTTGCCTTTTATTTAAGACATCTATCTTGAAAGTAAAACCTTAATCAAAAACAAATAAAAGATGAATATAGATGTTGAGCCGCGTTAATAGCACAACGTAACCAAAGCTGCCTATCTATAAGTTTTCTTGGTAATTTTTGAAATTTAAGGTTACGATTAATGCTAATTTATTATTTAGATATAAAACAAATACTGGATATTTATTATCCTTGCTTTTAACGGTCATAATTAGTTTTCTTTTGCTATTTGGGTAACGTTTTTAGTACACTATTCAAAATCTTTAAAAGCAGTATATGAAGAGGAAATCGTTGTTTTTTTAAGCTGATTATGCACAAGCCCTATCGTTAATTATACCCATTTAAAACGTCTGTAAAATATATCGTCCATTAACAGAATGCAATGGACATCATAAATTATGCAATGTCAGATTTACTAAACAGCTTTCGTAGGCTTAAATGAACGCATTCATCAAGTTCAATCTGCATCTGTTTAGTTTTTAACACAAGTCGGTTACGCAATTTAAAGAAAATTCGTTTCCCCTCAAAAAAAAAAAAAAAAAAAAAACTAATTTCGTGAAGATTTTTACTCGAAATAATATCATAATGGAGAGCAACACGAAACAGACTTGCACGAGAATCATATTGGAGATAGCCAATTTTCTAAGAAAGATTGCATTAAATCACATCGTCTTCTATTTACATGTCTATTTATTGCGGTTATACACATATATTTTTTGGGAGGGGGGGAGGGAGGGGGGAGGATAGAAATCTTGTCATTTTCTAAACATTACTGCGTTGCCGAAATTACCAAGGAAACATTGTCCGACATTTATGATTCCTGGAGGAGTTGGAACGCTGAGAAATGTTTCACGATTAATGTAATTTTCAAGTCGGTGTAGCGCAATTATTCAGAATATATTGTCGCTCGTGAACGCCGAAACTGCAGTAAGTGAACTTCTTTCGCCTCGTGCAAATAGAGAATCCATTTCCAAATGAATGCACGGCACATTTAGCCATTATACATTAATTATATTTGCTCTCGTGGATGGCAATTATGTAATGGAATGCATAATTATGTCTTAACGTAATCTAATTTTGAAAGCATCGTAATGGAAAACTGAAGGCATTAGTGGCACTCAGGCGGCCTAATTTTAAAAGAATTGTTGACGGCGACATCTGTAGGCAGTAAGATGAATTACGATTATTGGACACGTAGCTAATTTTAAAACTGGCTATAATTACTGGAACATCGTCATTTTCGTGAACGAACGAATCATAATTATTGAGAAAATAGTAATACAGAGGTAATTTTCCAGACTTTGAACAGTTTTTTTGGACTGATTTTTAGCGAAAGAAAATGCATAAGAACATGTCAAACTTGAGGAAACTTTTATAATTTTTTTTTTCTTTTCTATAAACGACTTCAAGCCGATTTTGGACATCATTTTCAGAGTCTCAAATTGCAGAAGTGATAACCGTCCTCTTATTAATTCAGTAAACTAATTATTTTTAAACGTGCATTTTGTTGGCACATTCATACTCTGGCACAGGGCCAAGTTGGTTTATATTTAGAACCCGGTCACGACTTTTCTACAATATTTAATGATCGTCAAAAATAAAAATAAATATTATCCAACTTTTAAGAACAATTAAACTTACCAATTCAGTATCGCAGCTTCAATAGGCAAATTATAAACTTTTATAGTGAATAGGAGCTACTATACCCTTGGAAGTTAGAGTTCATAATTATTTTATTAGATTACAAATCTCTGAATTTATCTTAGAAGTGTACTGAGCATGCGCTTACCAAACCACATGCCATCAGTTGTCCTTGATACTTAACACACTCAGGAGTTGTGAAATATTTAATTAAAGTTATAAAAACACTCTAAATAACTTCACTTACATGCACCATTTTTATTTCACGGTGAATTTTTAAGTTCTGTATAATTTGATTAAAGTCAATGAAAAATATTCTGAAACGATGTTGAAATATTTTTACCCGAGAAGGTGGACGCAACTACGCATGCACACCCACACCTTAATTTTATGCGGAATATCCAGATGTTACTGTAACCGATAGTGACTCGGCAAAGTAAAGGTCAACTCCAACTGTTAAATAGAGGATACTTTTGTTCAGCTCTGTTGTTTACTTCAGGAAAAATCTTTCAGTGATATATGCGTATAAAATGCAGCTTTGAATAAAATGTACTCTAAGAAATTTTGAAAAAAAAAAAAAAAAAAAAAATCCGAATAAATAACCAATTTCATCAGTTTTCAAAATCATAAATCCGAAATTTATCTAATAAATCGACTTGTTGCGAAATTTGAATATAAGGGTTTTGAATTCATTTAATATTTCATATTAGTCATTAATTTATCTAAATTTATTATTTTATTGCAATGTTTATAATAATAATAATAATAAAACGGGGCCGTGAAGCAATGGAAATCATTTATCGCTCCATGCGAAGAGTCGCGGTACACATTAACGTGTTTGGATATGGAGATTGCCTGAAGAACGCTTTTTCTACCTGAATGATCTCCCACCGATGAAGTTTTATAAGTTGAAGAGTGATTGGGATTGCTTCTCGTTGTTTTCCATTTCATGCATTGACTACTGGTCGTAATGCACGGAATGGAATGCTGACTGTCAGATCCTCCAGATGTACTAAGCAATTGTATGTCCGCCATTATTACATTGTGGTACTGGACTTCCACTTTCCAATACGATAACACTCTTATGTCGAGCGATGCTTTTAAATGTGATTTAAAGAGAATTTCCTCCGAATATTGCAGTGGACAATAGAAGCCTGAATTCAACATGACAGAACACGTACGGGAAGCTATTAATATTTTAAAGGAGGAAGAATTACAATACGACCAAAAATAGGTCTTCAATGATGCATCGAAACAGTGAGAATACGTTACTAATTTTTACTAATTTCTAGTAGAGATAACATGTTATTAATTTTAAATCAATGACGACATGATTTGTTTATATCTGCACGTACCCCATGACTTTTGGTAGTACTGTGTAGGAGAAGATCACGTGAGCGTTTCGATCTGGCACGTCTTTAAGTGCAAGTTGATGCTGAATCTATCATAATCTGGAGGGAGTGCTTTGTTTGGGAGGACAATGTGCTGAAGTAACATTGAATGATCGCTGTAGCCATACACACGACTCCAAACTACCAGGCTCAACGTATGATGGCTGTGCTACTGTCCCATGCACCCACATCTTTCGGGATTTCAACCACAAATTATGAAGCATGAATTCCAAAATGTATTATAGCCAAAACCGGTGTTAATTTAAGTCTTATCGTACGCACGCACAAAGGAGAGTCTGAAGAAGTAGATAAGACAGGAAAAGTGTCTACGTCAAATCCACTACTCGATATACATTGTTGGAAGAGTACCCCAGAACCCAATTATAGTATAGGGTGGAATTACAGACAAACTAAACTAAGGCCTATGAGACCGGATAACTATTCTAAGAGTTATCCGTTCTCATAGTTATAACAGTATAGTACAGTATAGTATAGTACAGCTATTTTTTACATAACCGGCTTGATGCTGAGCTTGCGCTAGTGTTAATTCTTGCAAAGCATTTCGACAGCTTCGGTTGACCTTTTCATGAGAGAAGACATCTTATGTTCCTTTGAAGTACAGAGTTCACTGACATTCTACAAGGCTTGTAGTAGGACTGGCTTTGACGATTTGAAACATCAGTGTCTCGGGATCGAATGAGAGTACCCATGAAGAGCTACGCACCTGGCCTTGAACGGTTTGAACCAGTCAAATGCAAACCTCCGTAGCTCGGTCGGTAATTTGGTAGGATAAACCTAGGCTTGTATCTGGGTTGAAGGTCGATTTTCAGATCTCATATGAAGACAGAGGTTCTTTTGGAAACTTGAATGTTTCAAAACACACAATTAACAGACGACCACTAGCCTTCTACTTGTTTCGGCTATAAATCCAAACACAAACAAAAACAGCAACAACAACCAGTCAAGCGCAGGACTCTAATTCACTGGTTTCTGATATTTTCCTGCTTTCTACTACTTCGGCTGCAGCATCCCATGAGTAGCCGAATTCGTTATAAACAATAACAAATCGTTTAGAATTAAATAAAAATCATTTTGTTCTCAAGAACAAGAGTTATTTAATTATTTGAATATCATTTGATACAGTGAAGGCTTAATTATCTTTCCAAGCAATAAAAATGAAAATACTCGTAAAAAGTAAAATAAAAAGATAAATACATCAAATCAACACTTGTGGGTCATCCAACACATAACTTCACATGATATATTTTTCTTTATTTTCTCAATTTAATTACTTGTAGTAATATTTATAGCTTTGAAAACTATCGAAATCATGTCAACGTCAATGCAATCAACTTCGGTTGTCAGCTGCTCATTACTTGTTCGTTGTGACATTTCAAGGCATCATCCAGCAATATTTTTACACCAGTTTTGCTTTCAAGAAGTTCTGCAAGTTTTTATGTATTACAAAAGTTACATTCTTAGATTTATATAAACACCAATTATCTCAAATAATTATATTCCGAAATGAATGAAAAACAAGCAAGGAAATAATCTCAGACAATCAAAGGTGTGCTTCTTAACAGCATTTTTGTATAGTGAAATCGTTCTCCACGAAGCCAATAAAAAATTTTAGAGGAAGCAAAAAATAAATAAATAAATAAATAAATAAAAAAAAAGAAATCATTAAAAAAAGAAATCATTATAATTTCAAATCATTCTGCCAACAAAAAGAAAATAACTAAAATCAGCCTTTTATTAATCAATCTCTTGAACATGGAAATTGATCGAGAACTAGTTTAAGCTACGTCATTCAAAGACCATTAGTCAGAGACCTACTGGATACTTTTCTAAAACTCAGACGCTAATGTGACAGATGTTATAGCACGTTTATGCCTCTTCAGTCTGTTTTGGGCTTATGTATCCTTATGGAGACTTGACATAGCCACCTGTTGTCTAATTTTTGCTGCTGCAAATAGTCTGATTTAAACTAAAATAGAAAAATTTTAACACACAACCTAAGCAACATTTCATTCCAAAAATATCCAGTATAGACATTTTTAGTATAGACACTTTCTCGTGCACACCTTAAATCCCAAATTTCGTTAAATTCTACCAAGACTAAAAAAAGAATATTAATCATTTTATATCCTTACCTTGACATGTATCATTTCATATCGTTCTACCAATAAAAGAACGATAATTATAGCAATAAAGAAAAACTATATTCCTATTTCGATTAGTGTGGCCAACAGAAATGGAATTATAATAAAAAAAATAATTCATTCATTCATCAGTCCTGAACCTAGTTTGACAAAGGAATCACTCGACAGAATCATCATCATCATCATCAGTGCTTATGTGTCCAATACTCATTGGTGTCATGCTCTTTTCACCATTCTTTGCCATTTCTCTTTGACCATTGCCAGGCGACTCAAATCCTGCAAACTCTTTCAGCACAACTCCTTCGCATTATGGCCGTCCTTTTCTGATTATATCGGCCATTGTACCAAACATCAGGATGTTGATCTTTCTACTGTCATCCATCGTGCAGATATTTCCAAAGAGCTTTTCTTTGAATTATTTTCAGCATTAGATTCTTTTTGCAGTTTACTTTTTATGCATCTTCATTTGTTATCATTTGCGCCGATCTAATTCGTAGAATCTTTCTATAATATGCTCTTTCAAAAGCCAACATTTGTCACACGAGACTTTGACCATTATCTGTCTCACAACTTCAGCCCCGTTCTTTCTACTTCTTCACTAATGATTTTGTTATCTGCAAATCGTAAATTATTGATTTTTGTACCTTGAATTGAAATTTCTCTCATATTCTCCATTATAACATCCATTAATCTTTCCAAAAGCACGATGAAGATGCTTGGGGATATATTTTGTCTCTTGACTGAAGCATACTGGCATTATAACGAAATTTTAAAACGAAAGGAATATAGAAATAGTTTTTATTAGTAAACTAGTTCTAGAGTTCAGCAGGGCCTGATTGAAAGAAAGAAAGAAAGAAAAGGGAAAAAAAAAATATTATTTTCAATCAAGCCCTACCAAACCCTAGAAATACCTTACCAAGTAAAACTATTTCTGTGCTCTACACCAAATGAGCATTACGCTGGTGAGCTCTTTAAACTTACAGACAATACAGGTCTTGAAATTCTCCACAGCAGAATTTTTCGACTGTCTTTATTTCCAATGTTTTCGAAGAATTATCATGATATCTGTAAGAAAGAATGAAATTGGATAGAATAAAAACAGGATGGAAAGTTTTAAATCAGTTAAAAGGATAAATTTACAACCAGTGTATTCCCAGCAATGACGTATGATAGTGAAATTTTAAACCCCCCACAGTTGGAGAAAGTAAAAAAAATTCAGCAAAACACGGAAAGAGCAATTCTAGGAGTAATAAAGCTAAATGAAAAGGATGAAGAGAGAAAGGTGATGAATAGGGAAACAATAATAAAAAGGCAATAAAATGGCGCTGGACAGGTCCTATGTGATGAGAATATCTGACAACAGATGAGCAAAGAGAACAACAGAATGGACACCAGGAGCTGGATATTGAAAACGGGTAGACCAGCAGAAAGATGAGACGAGGAGATTAAAAACAAAACAAAAAAACATTACATTTATGGAGTAGAGATTAACAACTTCGGATAACATGAAAGCAACAGGGAAAGGCATTTGTCCAGCAGACTGAAGAAAGTTATTGTTTGTTGATGACTCTGATGATGATGATCTGCGACAAAATTACGTTATTTAAAGAACTTTATCGAGCGTTGGTACTACTACGGTTGTAAAAAACCGATGAATGTGGCAAAAATTATAAAGCGTTTTTTAAATTTGATTCGGTTTTGGATTATGTACTCTAGAACATAATTTTGTTAATTCTGCCACTACAAATGGTCTGTCTGAAAAAAAAAATATTAAAATGCGTAATCAGATTTCAACAGCGATCATAAATCAGATTTCGTTATGGCCTTCCACCTGGCCAGGTGATACGGAATTCTTAATATTAGTTCCAGTCGTTCTGCCAATTTTTCCCACATATAAAAATACACCAAAATGAAACCAAAACTAGGCTAAGGACGAATCTTCTCGTGTATATCCCTTTCATTCATCCATGCTGCCAGAACGATGGTATTTCAATATATAATTTCGACGCCCAACATATTGCTTCTTTGTGTCCCTGAAAATGGTCCAACAGAAACACAAATTGCAATATTATTTTATGCAAATTTACGGACAATGCTTATGTACGGACAGTACACGAATCTTATAGGTGCTTAACGTTTTGCGAAACATACCTGAAAATTGAGATATAAAAAGTAGGTAGAATCAAAACTATCTTAAAATTCATTCCATCATCACCGATTAAAAAACATCTCATTCATCTCGCAAAATTTACGAAAATAACTTCAGTTTCAAAAAAAAAAAAAAAAAAAAAAAGCTGATTCGAAGCCATAGTGCCTGGTAAACAATTTATAAAAAATACTTCATTTGTTACGTTTTTTGTTAATGTAAAAAAAAACCTAACACAAAAAACAGCGACAATTCTCCCCTCTGGCAATAAATGACATCGCTGTATTTTTTTTTATTTAATTTCTATGAATATTTTTATGTAGTTCTAAAGTCGATGAAATGATTCTTGCCTGCTATTAATTAGCAGATATTTCCAGCAGTGGTTATCACTGAAATTTATTCCTGGAAATATAAATATTAACTTCATACCACTGGCGCTGGTAGTATAGGGAGATGGATTCACCTTTTGTTCAATGGAAAAATCATAAAGCGCTCGCCAGTACGTTCATTATTATGTCATAAAGGATGTTCTATACAAAGACAAGGTGTTTGCAAACGGCACACGAGGGTTCATCCAATGATATTTAGGGGAATAAATATCAGTCACATTCCCCCATACTGGGGAGGGGAACAGATGAAGACTGATAGTTATTCGGTGTTCGATTTTACAAATAATCCTTTCCTGTTTCAAATATGTCCTCTGCTACCAGTAGTCGCGGTTTTAATACCTTGCTGCATCCCCATTCATCCACGCTAGCTACGCTTTGCAGTTCCCAGAGCAATATTCGCTAGCTTTTGCGTAACTAAAGTACAGTTTGTATTGCTTTGCTGTTAGTGTTCATAGCTTCTTCCCTAAACAACCAAAACCTCGATGTAGCACTTCTATCCGCTGTACCGTTCACCTTTTCTCCCAGCGGACTAAGTTGTTTTGCACAAAACCCTATTCACTATAAACCAACGTACAAGATTCACAACACCCATTCAAAATGCCGGAAGTTCTCTCCATCGATTGGACGTTAATAACCCCCAACAAACTATGAAACACGTAGCCCTAAATGTTTCCCATTCGTCCCACTGTTCTCTCGCAATGACCACATCTCTTTGGATCGGCGTTAACCATCTGTCGTATTAATTCTCTAGTTGCCTGGGCCCGTTGCTGCGTTAGGACTAATTCGAGCGTGGCCAAGTTCGACTGTATGTCAACAATGCAATGAGCATGAGTCAGACGCTGTCTGTATGTAATGCGGCCTAGCGTTCGATGTTTGTTTCTTGCTGGCATGCTTATGACGTCTGACTGATGTGATGACGTAACGCTAATAACGTCCATATATAATAATCTCTCTTATTATATGGGATTCCGTAATGGTCTGAACAACAGCCGAGCTTTCACAAACGAATATCTATTCTGCCAGTTTAGTGACGAGCGGAATGATAATTCATATGTAATGATACATCTCTCATTGTGCAATAATTCTGTAAGCGAGTGGTGCTGAGATTCACTCGACGAATAGGTTCTGCAAACTACGAACTGGTAATAATGCTATAACTGTAGATGCGTTTTCACGTCGATAATGCGCATATAAATCTCTTTATTCACCTAAAAGGAATGCTAAATATCTTTTTTTTTTTTTTTTTTTTTTATCTCAGTTGAGAAGTTTAACAAGCATTTCTTTACGGGAAGCGTCTGATTCTATTTGTCGAAACAATATTATATGTTTTTCGTAAATAAAAAAACATTAACAATTCCGGGGAAGGATGATGATAATACAATGTAAGTCTACGGATGCTCCAAATGTTTGATATTAGAGTGTTTTCAGGGGCGAATTCTCCATGCTTACTGCGCAAGCTCATTAATTGAGAAAGAAGGAATATTTATTTGTTAATAAATGCATGCATTTATAAGCATTCCATTTAGACTTTTATTTTTTGTAGACAGAAGACGTCTTAAGCTTGGGCGGCAATAATTGAGCTTTGCGTTGTGTATCGAAGGTCAATGCTTGCTCGTCTTGGCTTGCTCGGTTGTAGGAGCTTCCAGGTCCTCGCAGCAGCACTCTGATTTCATGCGCGCACATAGCCATTTCCGCTCCCTTCACGTCGTCTTAAACACAGGCCATACGCAGTCAACGTAGCTCTAGCTAGTGAGCTTCAACCAGCCTTTACAAGTGTGCGTGTTGCTTGGGAAAATTAAGTTACAACCAACTTTTTATGACGATGTTATTGACCAGTTCATAAAGAAGAACCGTAGGGTAGAATTTGTATTCAAGTAGCTAAATTGAAAAAGATAGAATATCATTTGTAAAATAAATGTTGTATTTGTATGTGTAAATGTCCATAAATTTCTAAATATATAGTTTTAAATGGTCAGTAATTCACTATTCCTCTAATCTAGACTTCAATCACACCTCTCACTCCCTGAATGATAACAAGAGCAAGCGTGAATTTCAAGACTAGCATTCGCCCCTGAGTGTTTTACAGTGTTTTTTACAGCATAATCAAATAAAAAAACAATTTTATTACCGAGGGATGGTGCACTTCGTAAGGGAAAGGTTGATCTCTCTTTGTAATTACTTTTTACAACTGAACTTGTCTTTTTCTTCTTCTTCTTCTTGCTTTAAACTTAAACTTGTTGCATTTCTAATAATTCAATTTAGGCGATCTGTCATCGTTTATTTTTGGTCTTTTTGTATTGTGTTTCCAATTTCTTGCTACTTTAACTATTATTTTTTGCATCCATTCTATTAACATGTTCATTTCATTCTAACCTTCTGTTTTTTATTCGTTCGTTTATAGGTTGTAAATGACATTCTTCATTAACGTTTTCATTTTTTATACTATCAAATTTTATTTTCTTAACTATTTTCTTAAGGTTTTCATTTCACACGTTGCATTTAATTCTCGTATTTCTGATGTTTCTATTCTAGTTTCACGTGCATAAGTTAATATTGATCGAACTACTGATTTATGGATTTTGAACTTTTCTTTCTTTGGTCAGAACTTTATTTTTCCCAATATTGTCGAATTTAAACATTCGCCTTACCAGATTGTTCTTTAACTCGATATTAAAAGTAACTCCTAGCAATTTAAATTCTGTTTCTCTTTCTAATATTTTCCCATTTAGTTCCATTTTAGATCCTATCGGTTCTTCTGCAATTACCATTGTGTTTATTTTCTTCGTTGATACGGGAAACATGTTAAAACTGCTGCATATCCATTTAAATAATCGCCTTTGCGGGGTAACCTTTATTTATTGCAAGTAATACTTCTTCTAGTAGGTCACGACGAATAAATGCAGCCGGGAAGTCATTCCTCTGTTGCATCCCCCCCCCAAGGGCAAGTATTTTTTGGCTATAGCTTTGTGTTCACTGGGTCGGTACGCCTGTTCTGAGGGAGAAAAACCCTCTACAACCGTACGAGATTAGCCAACTCACCATTTTGATTGAAAAGACCTGAAAACGTTCCTAAAGTCATAGACTGAATTCGAATCCGGGTCTTTCCAGGCTATCCGGGCTACCGGTTACATGAAAGTTCACCGAATAAACAATTCATCGAACGACAATTTAACGAATGGCAATTCGTCGAAAAGGCAATTGTGATTTTACGATGAATTGTTGTTTTTCGATCAATTGCGTTTCGATGAATCGTGTTTTCGATTAACTGCTGATCAGCGAATTGATTTTTCGGGGAATTTCCTTTCGATGAATTGCTTTTCCGATTAACTGTTGTTCGATGAAATGATTTTCGATGAATTGTTTATTCGGCGAATTGATTGGAAAAAAAAATGCGTTTTTTCCCCCCTCCAAAGTTATCAGTATCAGTTGGAAGTGACATCACTAAAAGATATCCGCAAATGAGGAGCTTGCTCATCTCCGCTAGGCTCAGCAGACATTTTCTGGAGGAGAGAGGGATGTGGGGTTAGAGTATGGGGTGGGGGAGCATTGTAAGGAAACGTTTTTTGTTTTTTTTCGCTCTGCATTTATCAGTGTCAGTTGGAGGTTATTTGTTTTTTTCCTCCAAAGTTATCAGTCAGTTGGAGGTGACATCACTAAAAGATATCCGCAAATGATGAGCTCGTTCATCTCCACTAGCCTGAACAGACATCTTCTGGAGGAGAGGGGAAGAATAGGGGGGATGATGGGGTTAGGGGGTGGGGGGAAGCATTGCAGGGAAGACCTCTGTCACCCTCTTGATGATCTTTTCACTTCCACCACCTAATGCTATTTTTTTTCCCATCCCAACAATTTCGGACATATGAGTGAGAGAACTAGTCACATGGTCTAACATCAAAAACACTTTTTGAAGATAAAATTCTTAACATAATAAGGACAAATAATATAGAATACCCTTCGAGCCACAGAGATAAGATTTGCCCTATGATGTCTCAAAGTAAGATAATCTCACATCAACATTATCCAATAGCATGTAGAAACATGTCCGTGAATCATCTGTGCAAAAGTTTCATTTTGGAAGGAACAGTCAGGGTTAAGGGTCAGGTAAACAGTACTATAAGGAAAAACAAATGAGTCAAGTGTCTTTGCAGTTACTGCAATTCGTTCATCCAGTGCAGCTATCGTATTTTGTTGTGGTGTTTTGTGTCCAGGAAAGTAAAGTAAAATCATGGGTGAGCCAAAAGAGTCATTGATATTTTCTTTCTTCAGGAAAATAGCATGAGACAAAACTCTTCACAAAAGCTCTGAAAGGAAGGAAACCGATTATTATTTTAGAAGACACGTACATTGTGATGTATTTATCCAGGACCACTTGGGAAAAGTTATGCAGGAAGTGGTCTGACATCCTCGGCTACTTGCAAAGAAAAGTTGACTACGAAATGGACCTCAGTGAGTGTTGTATTCTGAAATGCCAAGATGGGGAACTAATACTTGATGATACAGGAGATGATCGAAGTAAAGTTTTTTCTATTAGTTGTGAAGAAGCTGAGAGATTTTCACTAAAAATATACGACATTGATAATCATTTACTATTTCGGAAACTAAATTACCAGCTATCCATATCATGGGGAAAATTATTGCTAATCATTTAAATTCACGAATGGTAAAATTAGACTTTCAAGATTTTATCCAATTCGATAAAGATTCTTTATTTTGGGACATTTACGAACACTTTACAAAAACTGTTTTTGTATATTTGGTGACAAAAGAATACACAGAATGCTTAGTGAGGCATGGTGTCATTTCCAGACTGACACAATATCAAATGTATGGAAGTGTGGTTACCATGGCATCTGAGTTAAAAACTCTTTTGCGTGACCAGCTATTTTGATGTAATGTAACCAAGAAACAGTGAGTAACAAAAATTTTATTCATTGAACTCTTTGGAAAATGTTAAGAGTCTAAACTAAACATTGTGAAATAATTTTAGGTAATAACATGTTTTTTCGAATTTTTCTCTGCAAATATACTTGTAAATAGTATTTCAGCAAAATAGAATATGCATTTATAAACTTAAACGAACAAAGATGTGTATGTTTGTTGTTGTGTTTTTCCACAGTAACTTTTTTACTCTGTTATTCTGATTAGAAATTGATATTCAAATCCACAACTTTATATCTTAATGCAATTCTGTTTAATTATTTAAAAAAATCACTACGGTGAAATTAATGCCAGGAACGGGAAAAAAGTGTTGAAAACTGATATCCATGCAATTGATTATGTTAGAAATTGTCTAATGCTACCTATTGACATTCTTTGAGTTATCTGAAAACAATTCGTTCACATAATCGGCAATTCGTGTTCTTAGAATTTGATGGTTTTACAGAGAGACAGCCGATAATTTAACCCAAAACGTGACTTAAACCCTTAAAGTTTGGTATAGAAAAAATGTTTGTACTCTCCAGATAACACAAATACAAATTTTGCCTTTCCCCACACAAAGTAAGATAAAAACGCACCAACAGTATATCCAGCTGCAGCATGCGAAAACATGTCATTGAGTCATCTGTGCAAAAGGTTCATTTTTGAAGGAACAGTCAGGGTAGGGCATGGTAAATGTAAACAGTACTATAAGAAAATACTATAGAGTCGAGTGACTTTGGACTTAAGGTAATCATTCATCCACTGCGACTGCTGTATTGTGTTGTGTGTCTGGTAATGTAAAAATAATGAGTGAGCCACAAAATTCTTTGAAAGTTTCTTTGTGAAAAGTTCTAATCGTTTAGAATTTTGTAACAGAAAGTTAACATAAAATATAAGATCAGAGCTAATAATCAGTGAAATAATAATAATAATAATTAACTATTTATTTGTGGTTCCATATGAAGTAATGTAATAAGAATGAAGGAAAACGAATATGAATAATCGACAGGTGGTTAAAAATACTAATTTTCAGTTATCATTGGTATAATTGATTGTGAATTTCTTTTGAATAAGACTTCAAATTTATTTCCTAAAGAAATTTGTATTTCTGATGGAATTAGTGTAAGATATGCATTGACAAAATCAGCTTGTATTTGGAAAGAATTACCCGAAAGAGTTAAAAAACAGAATTCTTGTTTAATAGAATATAACCATCAGCTGAAGTGGGAAATTGATTCACTATCCCTGGACAAACTAAGAAATTGGATGATAGAATCAACATGCAAATATCAAATATTGCTTGCCAAAGGAAGAGAAAAATCAAAAACATTAACGAAGTTACTAGGGAGGCCTGTTTTTGATTTAAATGAAATTGGATGCCTAAAACGTGAAAACATAATGTGTACTTTTAAATGCTTTTGGAAACATAACGAAAGATTATGTGCTTTTAATAATGTTCAGAAATACGGAGGCTGTTCAATAAGTTATAAGACTATATTTATACAGAAAACAGATTACCTTTAATTGTCATCATTTACATGGTCTTTTTCAAAGTAACTACCGTAAGACGCAATGCATTTGTCCCAACGTTGCATCCACTTCTTAAACACATATGAAAGTCCGTTTTTTGAGAGTTCTTTCAAAACCGCCTCTGCAGTTTTTACACATGCTTTGTTGCTTTCGAAATGGCGGCCTCTTAGTGGTTTCTTGAGCTGAGGAAACAGCCAGAAACCGCACGGTGTGAGACCAGGACTGTATGGAGGGTGTAGTAGGATATCTATATTGTTCTTCAAAACGTCCACTACACAACCAGCAACACGTGGCCATGCATTATCGTGGTGCAATAAGAAGCCATTCTTCAGCAATGAGCACTTCCTTTTGACATGCTGTACCATTGTCTGTAAAACATTAGCATAGTATGAGCCATTTACAGTATTCCTGGGTTCTACAGCATGTTGATAAACAATGCCTTCATAGTCGAAAAACATTATGGTCATAACTTTACTAGCCGATTTTACAGTTTTTGCTTTCTTGGGGATAGGCAAAGATGGATGCTTCCATTCACTGCTTTGTTGTTTCATTGTAGGGTCATAGTGATACAACCAAGCTTCATCTGCTATAATGATGCATTTTAAGAAGTTGTCGCCTTGTTGTTCCAGTCTTTCTTTCCATTCTGTGCACACATCCACTCGATGCTGCATTTGCTCTGGTGTCAAGAGTTTGGGAATCCATCGGCACAAACACGTTTCAGTCCCAAATGTTCAGCCATGATTGAGTGAACACTTCCCACAGAAATATTCAGGACAACGTGCAGCTGGGATACTGTAATTCTGCGATCCTCCTTGATGATAATCACTGCTGTGTTGATCATTGTCTCTGTGATGGACGTTGAAGGTCTTCCCTCACGTTCAAGATCTTCTACATTTTGCCTTTCTTCCTTAAAAGTTTTATGCCAGCGAAAAACACTTGCCCTCGACATTGCTTCATCGTGGAAAGCTTCGCGTATCATGTTAAAAGTGTCCAATGCCGATTTTTGCAAACGCACACAAAATTTAATCGAATAACTCTGTTCCAAGGATGCTTCCATTTTGACGACTGGTCGTGGCTCATAGGCATGCCGAAACAAGCTTGCATTTAGTCACGTGACACTCTGGCACATCAGCCTGTATACGCCATCTATCAACCTCTTTTGTTAATACAGACAGCAACATTTCTTTATTCCACAGAAATTAATATTGTGATGAGTGGTTTCGCCACAGTAAAATTAGTCTTATTACTTATTGAACAGCCTCGTATATGTATTGGTTTCAAAAAAATGAATATGCAACCCTTAATTTTACTACAGTAATAAATTCCCAATGATCACCAAATGAAAATTAACTTTAAGATGAGAGTCACATTGTCAAAAACCACATGATGGCAATTCCATGAGCATGGGAAGAACGTTTGAACAACAGTGCAAATTTAACAATAAGAAGATTAAGGAACAAAAAAAATAGATTGTATTTTTCACTTTATTTATTTTCTGTATGTTAGATTCAGTAAATACAATTTGTAAATAATATTTCACTCAAATAAAATGTGTAAATTTAAATGAACAAATTGGGTGTCGTTGATGTGTATACAAATTTAAGTAAGATCATAACATTTTTTTATTGACTCAGTGAATTAAAAGTCTTATTTGTTCATGCAAGCCCTCAAATATTTCAAGAAACTGTCAGCTCTTGGAAGCAAAAGGAATCGGGTGTTAAATTAATAGCCAGAATTTTAGTTTAGAAGATTTCACCTGAAAAGTCACAATTTTGTTATTATATCTGTAGATACCTCCAACAGTCGTAGTTTCAGTATGACCGTTAGAATTTGGTTATTTTAAAGAGAGACATTAGATATTTTAAACCAACACGTTACTAAAGCTCTTAAAAAGATTGCTGTAGAAAAAATATATTATTGTGTGCAGATAACATCAAGTTAATCAACATGCATATATCAAATAACACACGTCACTGGAAGAGAAAAATAAAAAAAAACACATTAACGAACTTAATAGCCAGACCCGTTTTTCATTTAGATGATACCAAATGATGAAAACAATATTTGCATGAATTTCAAAACTTTGAAAAAGTTTTGCTGTGATCATAAATTTTTATTTGAGGGTAAACATTTTTTTTTCTTAATTTCTTTCTTTCTTTTTGAGCTAATTTTCATTTGAAATAAGAATAAATAATTATTTATTTGTATTGCAAAGAATATCTAATATAATAATTGTGTTAAATATATATATATAAATATCCCTACTGTGAAATAAATATCAGACTGAGAGGATAACAGTCAATTGGGACTAAGGGAAAAGAGTTTTACATATTTGAACTGTAAAAACCATAGTTCAACTTGTTTTGAAATGTCACATGGAGAAAAATCACGTGAATTATTCATAAGCACCAGTGGGAAATCATACACTATGAACATCAGCTGCAAATGTGAAATCAGAAGAATAAGAAAAAAAATAGTCTTTTTCACTTTATTTAATTTCTGTATGTTAGATTCAGTAAATACAATTTGTTAATAATATTACAGTCAAATAAAAGGTAACATAGAAATTAACAAAGTATATATTACAGAGCTAATTTTCATTTAAAATAAATTCCGGTTCCTAGCTACACAAAATGTAAACAAACAAACAAGCCATCTACATGAAAACAATAAGTGTATAAAATCCTTAATCAGGAATGAATAATTTTAGGATAATGGGTCATCAGAATCATGTGAAAGTTAATCACTTAGTCATATGTAAGTATTTGAGAAACATCCAACCATGGGAAAATGATACCTATTGAACAATACCATAACTCATATATTACAGAATGTGATTAATAAAAACAGATTAAACTACAGACTTATACTGGAAATAAATGAGATTATCAGAAAGGCAAGCACTGAGTTTACTTTTCTTCCACGATGTCGTAATCAGAGAAGCTCCAGAAGCGTGGGAAAAAAAAAGTGGGAAATTATACTTTTTGAACATCATCAAATACAGGATGTGATTAGTTGTATTCAAAATGAGTAACTATAGTTCCATAGTCTGAAAAGAGAACCGTAAACTAAGACCGGAAATTAATGAGTCATCTCCAAGAAAACGAACGGAACCAAACTGGTGGTAATCTAAACGGTGTCTCAACTATATTTTCTTGTTATTTACAGAAATATCTTTCAACTCCTATGTTTTGTGTGTTTTGTGCTGTGAATATATGTTAGGCCCACTGACCTATAATGAAAAAGTCAACTGCATTTTCAGACTTGTGTTTTTGTTCTGTGCTGCGAATATATGTTAAAAATCAACAATTTGGAATATTCAGAAAACCTAGATAGAACCAAGATGTTCCCATTCTGGAAAGAAATGTAAGTTAATTTTTTTTAACTTAAACATAATAATTGAAAATTGTAATTTCAATAATCAGTGCTTGTATGTTTCAGTAAGCGTAATTCTAATATTGAATAGTTTTTTTTCATAAGAATAATCATAGGGTACATATTAGAGTATCAACATGGATACATTAGCGACTTTTCATGTCTAATGTGTGTGTGTTTGAGGGACACTAGCATATAATTAAATTATTCAAAAAAGCCTAATCACTGCCGCCATCACGACTCTAATCTAAGAATTCCCAACCTTTAACAGGAAAGAAATACCCCAAAATGTATTGAAAAATTAGTACAGCCATCTATAGACAACCAAAGACAAAACATGATGACAATGAGGGATGTGTGTCACCCTGGGAAAATTCCAAGATATCTTATCTCAAAAACATAGCCCACAATTCCATAGGCAAACCAAAACACCATGTGATATCACAGAGAGACATATGTTCCCCAGAAGTTTCCAAACACATAATGTCACGATTGCTTATCTCTAAATAATACCCACAATGCTTTACGCGAACCCAACACATTATGTGATGTCCCTGACAGAAGGGGTGACCCAGCGAAATTCCAAACATTCCAAAATTTATCTTATCACTATCCAATGCCCACAATGCCATATGCAAACCATTTACTTATCTACAACTCATAACAATACACATCCAAGACACTGACGTTGCTTTGCCTTTCACCCTACCCCTATTTGGTTCATAGTGTCCCACCAATCACGACACGAATCCTTATCGACTAATATATCTCCATTTTCCATTCAAAACAACGTCACTTATTTACAAATAACAAATGACGTCATTTATCTATATCTGATAACAGCACACACCTACATCACGATTCTTTACCTTATCTTGATCTTGATCTTGTTCAAAGTGCCCCACCAATCACAACACGAATCCTTATCTCAACCATCACCCTTAATTCCATACGCGAACCAAAACACGAGAACTGAACCCATTGACACATATGCCCCCAGGGAAATTCCAAACATTCCAAACTCATGATGTCATATACAATGACGTCATCAAAAGAACAACCAACACGTCACGATTCCTTATCTTATCTTGATCTTGATCTGGTCACTAGTGCCTACCCTACTACTCCAGGCTACCCAAGTTCCGCAAGTAATTCTACTTCATACATATCCAACCAAATGTAAATTTTTTATTTTGTTTTTTACATTTAATTTCTGTTGCTTTAATTCAGTTAATATTTTCATCCATAATTATGTTAAATAGAGACGGACTTAAAGGGTTGCCTTATCTGATGATTTTTTTTGCAGTGGAACATTTCTTGATGCCAGTACTTTCAGGATATCTTGTAATCTAATTCTATCAAAAGTCTTCTCTAAGTCAATAAAACGCACAATAAATATTGGTTTGTTATCTACCTATTTTTTTATTATTTGCTGTAAACAAATTAGCATCAGTAAGTGGAACGGGAGGTTCCGTGAAGAGGGGAATCATACACGATATTTTTCTTAACGCATCTTTGCTGGTTCTCGTTACAATTTTTGATTCTTGTGAATATTTTAAAGCAATACACCAAAGTTTATTCCTTTAGGTTTAGTAGTTTAGGTATTTGGACTTTATTCATTTTTTTTAATATACTAGTATCGTAATATTCATCCTCAATTCGTTGGGAATTTTTCTTTTTTTAAAAATAATTTTAATGAAATTTCTCATATTTTCAGTATTTTTACCACCGTATTAGCATTTCATTTATAAATTCCATAATTTCCCATTTTCAATTTTCAGATGACTGATTCTATTAAATTGTTGTTTTTCAATTTCCTCTGTGTTTTCTTTTGGTAAAATATTTTTGACATTTGTAGTTCTTATTCACTTTCGTACAATTTAATCAAATGATTTCCCCATTGCTCTCTTTCTATGACTGATCTATTCGCATATCTTCTTTCCCCTTTTATTTCGGATCCTTTTCCGTATTGCTTTCTGTGCTCCTTAAAAGTCATATTCCAGCTGTTCGGAGTTCCTGAACTTCCCGAATAAAGTTTGTTTTATAAGACTTATGTATTTGTTTTGTTTATTTATTATTTTTTAAACTTCATATTTGAATGTATTAGTCTTATTTGGGAAATGTTTATTAAATGCTATTCTGATACGTCAAATTTCATTCATTTATAAAAATACCAGGCTTGATAACTAGTCAAATATATTATTAGGATCTAAAATTATCAACAAAGTACTTTATAATAATAATTAGTATCTTTTAAATAATAATCATAATCAGTAGGAAGCATAATAACTAGAAGTCACGAGTGGAGCTGCGTTATATGAACGTCCATACGAAGACATTCTTCGTTAAAAGAAAAAATTAACTTGTCTCATGTAGATTTGGCAAAAGCTTTCCCTCTAAGGATTGGGATTTTTCATCCCCTAAGACAGATAAATCGGACAGAAAAACACCTGTGTAGGTGTGTGCGCTTCTGTGCGCGCGCACCCACACAATTTAAACTTCAAATATGAAGTTTAAAAAATAATAAATAAACAAAACAAATACATAAGTCTTATAAAACAAAATTTGTTGGGGAGGTTACTCCACACAAGATGTGGAGTGAACAAGAACCAATGCAGTATGCTTAATAAACCTCACTAGTTGAGTCGAAGACAAAATTTAAAAGAGAATTTTACAAAATCACAAGAGGATCAGCAAGAAATATCCAATACGACAAGTAATGACGTCATAAAAGAGAAAAACACTTAATGGATGCTAGCCGATTTTCCTTGTTAGCATGGCATGAAGAAATCACGAAAGATATAGGAGTTACCTTATAAAATATTACTTGCTGTTCACGGTGAAAAGAAATAACAGAAGCCGTGCACTGATAGTAATTTTACATTCGTTATAAAATCTTGAATTCACATTCAGGGGCGGCTCGTGCATAGGCACTGCGGAACTGCAGCACCCCCAATTTTTCTCGATATATAAATATATTTATTAATTTATTTATATTTGCTTGTAATATTTAATTTTATCATCAACAATCCTATACAATTCTCTTATTTTGTAAAAAAATTAATAAAAATCCATCTTTTAGCACTTAGGAGGGCGAAGGACATTAACAGTCATATTGCTACGCGCTCAAGAATATGCAATCATAGTGAGATGCGAGCTATTAGGGTAATGCGGCACTGTCCGTCGCGCAGTTCCACTGTAGTTTATATGCAGTTTGCGCCAGTAGCAGAGTGTTTGTTCGTAGTGCTTGTCGTGTTTACTCCGTCTCTCTAAATATTTGGACATTACACTGTACTTACAGTGTGTATGTATATTTCGAAAATTGCAGCACTCCCACGATTTCAAGCCACGAGCCGCCACTGATCACATTGCAATTAATGAGGCGTAAAAAAAAAAGCATAGTTTTATTCTAGTTTTGGACGTTTACGATATCCAAAACTACACTGTTCCGCTACACTATCCAATTGGTAGAGCCTCTGCTACTAATGGCTCGCAAAAAGTTAAGCAAGGTTGAGCGCGATAAGTAGTTGGAAGGGGTTCAATCGTTCAATGCTGTTAGCACACTCTCCCTCGATGAGTCTTTGGACTCCCTGGAGGTGTCACATAATAATAATAATAATAATAATAGTAATATATATATATATATATATATATATATATATATATATATATATATATATCTTTAAATTCTATAAGAAAAGTTCTGATTGTCATCTAAGAATCGTAATAATCCCCAATTCTATCTTCTTTATCATCTTATCCACCTCTTCTTTAATATTACCTCACCAGTTTGCGATGATGTAACTTCAGCAGTCATTTCAGATAATTTCATGACTCTTTCTCTCTCTCTCTCTGTCTAAGAACGTGCTGACATGCTCGTCAACAAAAATAAAAACAGATTTGTTTTAGCTACCCATTTACTTGTACAGTGACTAGTAGATGGAGCTTACCAAATCCATGTACAGCTTTCTATTCATTTTTATTGTATTATTTTTGAAGCAAGCAATAAAGGGATGCAGTGAGAAGACGATTTCTAATAAAAATGAAATACTGTTCATCCTCTTAAAAAAAAAGGCTGGCGATCACTACTGCAAGGCAGCGTGTTTTGATTGTTTACACACTAGAAACTTTCCAGTCGGCCTAACCTGGTTGCAACTAGAATTCCAAGCACTTTGAAAGAATCCTCTGCTTGCAACTCATTAATTATAATGAGTTATTAGTGAGTTCACGTGAAATTTCTTTGTTTACGAAAACTTTCTGTTAATCTTTAAGTAAGTTAGAAAATAAACTTCGCTAGAATTTAGTTAATGATGCTGAAACATTATTAACATTCGCATGCGTTTTGTCTCGACTCCACCTGTTTACAAGAACGTATTTTCCTTTGGTGTGCGTTGAACCCTCCACAGTCGGATATTTTTAAAAGCATCTGACTCATTACGCAACCTCTTTCCATGAATATTAACGGATGTATTTCTTACTTCAAGATAAAGCACCGATCATGGTCCTCGCATGAATAGGGATGGGATTCCGTTCTTGGGATGCTACTGTTATATCAGAATGCCAATTGTTTATGTTAGTTCGCACCGTGTTTTATAACCAGAGAAAAAGTTATTAGAACTATGATAGCCAATAGACATTTAAATTAACAGTTGCAACACGATTATTTAAAAGAGCGTAAATTTCTTATAACAACGTTACCGTTAAATTTCAAAGTAACGAGTAAAAGAAAAAAAAAATACTTTGCAAGAGGTATTGTTGTTCCTTTGTGGCTTTGTTCCCCTTTTCACGCCATTTCTAACGAGGATATTCGAATACGAATTAACTTTCGAAATATGTAGACTAAAGAAAATCATTAGGCAGACAACAAGGGAACTGAAAAAAAAATTGAAAGAGATCAGATCGGCAGCGGAAGGACAAGAAGAATTAGCAGCAAAAGAAGAAACAAAAACGCATTGAACCAGGTACGATTTCACGTAAAGATAACCAGGTCAGTAAAATCGATTATAAAAAAGAAGGATATTGTATGGTATGGAGATTCAATCACAAAACATGCGATTGATGACCTTGTGGTCCGTCTAATGATTATGGAGAATATGAGATTAAATTATATGGACAATATGGGGAAATATTAGCGTGGATAACAAGATGGATAACCGAAAGATATCAAAAAGTGGTTATATGGAGGATGTGAGTCCAAGATTTAAGGTGGTATACCACAAGGATCAGTCTTTTTCCATATTAATACCATTGAAAAGGATTTGACAGGAGACATACAACTATTTGCTGTTGATCATGATGATCATGATGTAAAGATAGGCATCTTTGCATCATCAGGAATCGGTTGACATGCAGTACTTGCACAATGATTTGAATAGGTTGGAATTGTGGGCATGGGAAAATGTCCATCAGTTCAATGTTAGTAAATAAAAAGTCATGCACTTTGGTTAATGCGATATCCAACGTCATATTATACTGGTGGGATTATGCTAGAAGAAACTGATCAGGCTAAGGATTTTACTCGTAGAGTTTTAGTGATAGGAAGTTGAAGTTCAAGGGCCATATAGCAAAGATTGCAAGTACAGCTCAAATGCTAACTGCAGTGCTGTAACGAGATTTAATATAAAAGGAAGTCATTTTGGTTCTTTACAAGGCCTTGATACAACTCCACTTGGACTTTTGTGCGCAGTTCTGGTCTCCTGGTTTCCGTGATGGTGATATAGTGGAAAAAGTGCAAAGGAGAGTGTTAAAGACGATATCAGAATTATGGAATATAGATTTTGAAGATCAAACGAGAATTTGTGGGCTGAGACGCTAGAAAACAGGTGAAATAGGGGTGATATGATTGCAAAATTCTGAAAGGATGACACAAGATACCATTTCGATTTATTTGTGGAGGGTGAGGAGAAGACGAGAGGGAATGCTTAGAAATTGAGAATGAATGCGGTGAAGTGAAAACTAGATATTTTTTCTCATAGGGTGGTGCGTGAGTGGAATGGATTGTCTTTGGAAGTTGTGAGTGCAGATAGTATGAATGAATTCAAGAAAAGGCATGACAACTCTTTTGCGGTTGATATGTGCTCTTCCTTGACGAGACCCTGACTCCCTGAAGGTCTCCCTTAATAATAATAATTTTTTTTTTGAAAAAAATCTGAAAATTTATAGGAAAAACGCTTTTATTTACATGTAAAACAGATAAGTCACCATAGATAACTTTTAATGATAAACTAGTTCAGACGGAAGTTTTCAAGGAAGATCAAAATGAAGAAAAATAAAATCTGAGTTAGAACTTGAACGACGCCGAGCAGTTCTTAATCCCCCCCCAAAAAAAAAAACAACTACTACAGACTTGCAGTTCAGTTACAAATATTGATCATAACTCTTGAGTTTTACACCCATTTTAGAGCCAACGCTGAAGATCATGACTACTGTCTTGACTAAATGGAATAGCATTCTGCTGTAGCCTGTTATCCCACTCATCAAAAGAAACAGTGACACCATCATCATTATTATACTACTGTTATGTCTGCATTGTTCGTTATAGGAATATTTGTCATCCAGAACAATAGGCGATATCAGCGATAAAATAATTGCGTTTAGAGTAGAATGCCTCTTTTATTTTAATGTTCAACTAAATAAAGAAAGAATTTGAATTAAATTCCATTTTATTCTTATTTAGGGTTTATTTATTTAAAGAGTTGCATTCTGAATTTTATCGCTAATAAAAACCAACTCATCTTAAAAAGGTGATCATGAGCTTTGTTAGCATCTCTCTTCGCATTGGAATATGTACTTTGAATAGTTTACCAAGTATTAATCCTCTTTATTTCAATTAAGGGGATATTAAATTCCACATTATTTCAAAGCGGAATAAAAAACTCAAAGATCGGAATCAAAGAGTTTCATGCCGAATATATCACACTACAAAAATTTCGGCGGATTGTAGCGTAAGCTAAAGCACATAGTTCAACACTAGGGCAACGCGTTGCAGTACAACACTAGGCCCACTCACTGATGAGACCTCAATAAAGGTCGAAACCGGTCTGGATAGTGACCTTCCACCATAATGTATAACATCATACATCTCCTAGGAGATGGGTTTTACATTATGGGTAATACTAAGAATAGTGATCAGAACTTCACCCACCTTTGCAACGAGTTGCCTTAGTGTTGAACTATGTGCCTTAGCTTACGCTACAATCCGCCAAAATTTTTATAGTTTACTATATTCGGCATGAAACTCTTTGATTCCGATCTTTGAGTTTTTTATTTGCCTTTGAAATAATGTGGGATTTAATATCCCCTTAATGTTACATCGCCGAAGTGAAGCCTATTGGCTCTTTTATTTAAGTATTAACCCTCTTTTATTTTATGGACAATTATTAAAAAGATGCTGCTATTTTTTTTATTCTGAATATAGTAGTCGGGACAAACTACATAAACAGTTTTTTTAATGTTAATATCTTTTATTATGGATATTAAAAATGCAAAGCGATTGAACTATTTGTTCGCGAAAGCATATTTAATATCTCAGTGGCATGAACTTTAAGGTTGGACAAGTAAAGCGTCGTTTTTAATATTAGAAATAATTTCACACGAAAGGTTCTAGAACCTACACTCTCTGTCCAAAAAGAAACCGAACTTTTCCAAAATAGGAGAAACTAGTGGCGCCACCTGTTGTATCTTTTTGTTGTCGAAAGCGGCAACTTTCGTTAGTGTTGTGTCAACTGTTTATGACATTTGTTTCATTAGAAGCCGAGTTATAGTATCAAGAGTGACAGTGTGTTTTGACGAACGGCCGAAAAATGAGTTTCAAATAGAGAGCTGCGATTGACTTTTGTGTTAAACTTGGTAAAAGTTACCGAAACGCATCAAATGCTTCAAAAAGCATACGCTGATCATTCAGTACGGAATGCTTATCCCGTACTGAAGTTTACGAGTGGTTTAAGCGATTTCAAAGTGGTCGTGAGACGCTTGAGGACGACAAAAAGCCGGGCCGTCCAAAAACTGGACTGAGCGAAGTTAACATCCAAAAAGTGCGCGATTTCATCAAAGAAAACCCCGAATTCGTCCGTGAGATTGATTGAAGATGAATTGGGGATTCTAAAATTAACTGTTAACAACATTTTCACCGAGAGTTTGGCCCTTCGTAAATTGAATTCGCGATTTGTTCCCCAACGACCAACGACCAAAAATCAAATTGAACACTGCAAGGACCTCATTAAAAGTGTTCGTAAGGACTCAAACTTTCTTGAAATGATCATTACTGGTGACGAAACGTGATGTTTTGAGAATGAAGCGGAAACAAATCGCCAGAGTGCTGAGTGGAGACCACCAGAAGAAGGGCATCCAAAAAAACGTCGCTTGGAGAAGTCAAAAGTAAAGACAATGGTGATTTGTTTCTACGATTCAAGGACATTATCCACAAAGAATTCGTTCCGCCTGACCAATCGGTCAATGGTGAGTTTTATCTCCAAGTTTTGAAGCGATTGATAGCGAGAATTCGTCGCGTACGGCATGAATATCGTGACGACCGACCGTTCGTCAAAACACACTGTCATTCTTGGCACTATAACTCGGCTTCTAATGAAACAAATGCCATAAACAGTTGACACAACACTAATGAATGCTGCTGCTTTCGACAACAAAAAGATATAACAGGTGGCGCCACTAGTTTCTCATATTTTCGAAAAGTTCGGTTTCTTTTTGAACAGAGGGTGTATAGCACATCAGTACCTTGAGTGGGCGATGATAAAATAATTGCAAAGGAAGGAACGTGTGTGTTTTTGAATACCGAAAGGGGTGTAGTTTTCAAACTTGGTTCGGCAAGTTTGAAGCTATAGACAGTAATAGATGCTGACCAGCAGTTACTAATATTGGTGCAGTCTTGGAAGAAAGTGGAGGAATGATGATAACCAATTCAGTAGAAAACTGGCCAAAAATATTTAAAGAGACATAAGGCAGAAAGATTGACTAAGACAGAATGATAGGACCGAATCTGTAAGCGAGGGATCATCAGCTAATCAGACGGACCTCCTCTGGATAGCATCAAGCATTCTCAGGAAGATTTCTGGTGCACCACACAAAATGTTAAAAGGATTTGGGATGTGCTCCAGTTTCTCAATTAATCGCTACTAACTTAAATTAAATAAACAAATAAAAACGGTGAATAATTAATTTTTTGCCAGAAGAACTTAGTGCTTTGCGCAAAAAAAAAAGTTTTCTTGAACAGATTATTAACTTTTTTTTAAGGACTTTACGATTGATGTTGAGTGTCTACTAGAAAAACGGACCCTTTTGTCATAAAAGAGATACTTTTCCAAGTGATCGATCCGAAAAACACGTGCGACTGAGCTGAAAATATTGTTTAACAAATAAATATTTTATTGCAATTTTTTTCCCATCGAAATCTTCATTTTGTTTAAATTAAAACGTACTGAAAATGTGCATTGGTTGTATTTTTTTTTTTAAATGGGTGGCTTCGCAGATATAATAAGTTGTTCTATGCAGTTAAAAATAAAAACATGAAGACTCTCTCTTCTTGTTAAAGATTAAGATTTTTTTAATTATCCCCCCCCCCTCCGGCTCTTTTTCTTAGTAACATATGTAAGGAATTTAAAAAAAACAAAATTTAACAATCAAAGGAAAACAAATCCTTTGCAACGAATACAAAGAGAGTGGGCCAATTAATAAATTAATAATAAATTAAAAATGTTTCCTGAAAAAAAAAACCAGAATGATTTAACTTTAAAGGAAAACAAATAATGTACACATTAAAAGACAGTTTGCTTAATTTCTAATATTATGGCAATAAAGACGGTAGTTGTCTCTCGGAAAATCAGTGATAGCCTTCGGCCAGCTACCTGTGACGGCTAATGGTGGCCGTCACAAATTGGCTGGCAACTCGCCTTTAAAAAAAGTCAGTAAAAACTAAATGGCCTGATCTACTCTCTTTTGGGAATAAAAGGCATTAGCGGATTTATTTATTTGTTATTTCTGAAATATTGATTTTAGTCCTACGTAAAATACAAGTAACTACTCTTTCAGCTATTCAATTCAGTTAGTGAATAGCTGAAAGAGTAACTGTGGACACCGCCACAAAGGAACTTTGTTACGGTGTCCACAGTTCCCCTATTTCGACACCTACTGTTATGGGTTAATGAATGTAATAGACGTATTATTCACTCATTGATCTTCATAGCTGAAGTAGTTTCGTCAATGCTTCTGGAAAAAAGAAGATAGTAAAATGTCACAAATTCATTTAACAACTAATTAGTGACATGTTTGATATTTCAACAGATTTAAGCTCACACTTTCAGGAAACAAAACAACACTATACATTTGAAAAAGCCTGTTCTTTAAACAAATTATGTTCCTACAGTTGTAGATAATTTGAAGCATCTTACGCTAGTCATTATGCGTTCGGTTGGTTTCTTTGGAATTATGGTCGAAGCAATTAACGTTATGCAACCAGTTATATCTCATGTAAAAGGGGCTCACGGCCGTTGAATCACCATACGAAATGAAAAAAATAAAACAAAATAAAAATGAAATGGAACGAAACACTAACAGAACACACAGCCCGCATAATTTTATAAAAGATGATGATTTTGAATGAAGATAAAAACAGGTAACCCTATCACAACGAGTTACGTTAACTCATGGTGACGCTTGCTCTGTTAAATAAAGCTGTTCCACACGGAGAATAATTCTGCAAAGAGGATCGTTAATTAGTGTGCAGCAATTAGTCTGGCATATTTAAAGGCAAGTCGTAAGTGCAATATGAGTTACTTGAATAAAACTGAAGCTATGTGGAGGGGAGAAAGAATTCCGGTTGCTTGTAACCAAATGAAAGAATTGCAATATTAATGAAAGAAAAAAAAAAAACTCGATATCTTGGATAAAATCGATACAATATGTGATGGAATATAATACAAAAGCTGGGAATTTGGAATGGAAATATAAATTCAGGTGAAGGCGGACTCAAGTTTTTTTTTTTTTTTTTTTTTTTTTTTGATAGGGGAAAAAGTTCTCGGACGACTTCCAAACTACATGCGGACCACGAGATGTGGCCTGAAACAGTGGCATAGAATTCCTTATGTCTTTGACACGATTCAGCAACTACTAATAATAAGAGAATAACATTTGCCAATAATATAATGACAACAACAGTAAACCTATTGGATGATTGCAAGACTGGACTTATAAAGGAAGACTCTTTGTGCGGATAAAGACGAGAGAGAGAGAGAGAGAGAGAGAGAGAGAGAGAGAGAGAGAGAGAGAGAGAGAGAGAGAGAGAGAGAGAGAAGATTCTTGAAATCAGCGAACAGAATGAAACCTAAAAGTAGTTCCTATTGCGAGTTTGAGGTTATATAGCTTACCACAAATCTACGAGGACACCTACATTTAATATCTTGAGTGTAACATATAAAAATGTCTGTTTGAAATCGACAGACTCATCGAAGACGACAGAATAGTTCAGGTATTCCCAGCAGATAAAAAAACGAGAATCTATTCGTTCCAAAATAAGTAAAAGATGAAAAGGTGAAGTCACAATATTAAAAAATGGGCGAACAGTATCATAACTACTGTTTTAGCGTCCTCTCGCGATAAGCTATTATCCTTTTTTTGGCCTCTCTAAATGGGTAATCTCTAATTTATTTATTTTTTTTTCGCAATGTCAGCTGTTGCCGTGCCATCTGCTAGATAAACTACATGGTCATTGTTTATTTAATATAAACTCCATACCTACATTTTTATTTATAATAAAAAAAAGTCCTACTATTTTGGATGGAAATATAACCTTAAATTTGGTAATCTTAACTAATTTCCATCCTTACGTGACCAAAATACATTGCCAAGTCAGTGTATATAATAATCACCATTTAGTTCTCCAAACTGTACTGCTTTCATGTAATCGATTTATAGGCGACAATGCACGCATCCATAATCTAAAACCTGAATCAGTTGTCCCATTTATTATAACGTTGCATTTTTCATTTCCTTTTATGTCGGATTTATGTTTAATTTATTTGCCTTCGGTCTGCAGGCAAAGTAACAAAACACGCACCGTAATGGACTTCTTAAACGAACGACCTTCACTTCCACTCTCGACACCAAATGCGTAGATATCTTCGAAAGGCTTTCTACCAAAACAAAGATATAAAAATTGTCTATTATTTATTCCGGCAATATTTCACTTAGTAAAGCCTTTTCCAACTGTCACGGACGACTAACTTAAACTCCGTTGCATGTACCGTATTTTCAAATGACATATTATGCCGTACTAAAATTCCTCGTTATTTCTCCATTCCGAGTTTCAAATATATATGCGTATTCGAAATAGGTTTAGTGGATGGTATGTAAAATTTCGCTGACATGTCTGTATAACGATGCAAAAATCCAAATCGATTCGTCAGCAGATAAAATGGAAAACAGTAGATATTCATATTCTCCTGGCGCCGTTTTGTGGGGAAGTGCACACGCTAAGAATTGCATCATTTTTGCATTCCATCTCTGGTGGATGACGAGTATATCTCGATTGTTCGTAAAAAAAGAAAAATAGAAAGGGGCAAAAAAAAAAAAAAAAAAAAAAAAACCCGTTACATTTGCGAAACAATCAATAACCTACCAGACATGAATTTCAAAGGAGCACTGGCCTTTTGTATACAACTTATCTAATATGCGGTACTCGTGCTGCCATCTATTAGGAAATGTCAAAATCACAATTTCACCAAACGATTATATTAAATAATCAATGAGCAATAAGAAAATTAAGTCGGAATATGCGCTAATATAGTCCATAATAATAGATTGATTTTCATTTATTATTTTATACTAGTGAGGTGAAACGCATGTATCAATTGATATAAATGTTCCACTTCAATGATTTATTCATTTCAATATATATTATACAATATTTAATTTGTAGTGCAATATGTTTTTGATTTCTTAAAGAAATTCATTAAAAATTAAGTCTGATAGCCCTTGGCTAAAACAATTCATTACGTTTATATTAAATAAACAATATATAACGCATGTTAAATATTCTCAGAATTTAAAAATATTATGAAAATAAACCCACTACAAGCATTAGGCATGGAGTCAAATAAAAATAAAAGTCCCACATAACAAGCATTTTTATTAAAGAAAACATCAAAATTTCAAGATTAGCTGCTTCTGGTCATATTTTTAGAGAAAACTTATCAACCTATTTTGCAAACTGATGAAAAAAATGTTTCGTAAGCACTATTACACGCATTAAATAGTACATCTTAATGGTGGAGAATAAAAAGACCCACAGAGGGAGATTACTTCAAAGTAAGAATTATTATTATTTTTAAAATACTATTTGAAAAGGATAAAAACCGCCTCTGCAGAGAAAGTTGGAGCAATAAAATAAACGTATTTTATTGCTCCGAACAATAAATCGAGAAAAACAATTTATTGATGTCGGTCCTCTGCTTAGAATCTCCTGAGATACGTAGAAAAATTTTCCTAACGTTAGACCATCCACAACTCATTATAGTTCTCTTATACATTTTAATTTATAAGTAAACAATTCAATTTTTTCGAGAGATTAAATTTAAGTTGTCGTTCTTACAAATACAATTATGAAATTTCATACTTAATTTTCTTCAAATTTCATACTTGAAAAACGACTTTTAGTATTGAGGCTAGCAGGTGAAAAGACGTACTGTCAGAGAGCTCCTGAAAGATTTGTGATTTTTGTTGATTTATTAAGTGTTTTCTTGGATTTAATTGTGTATTTTAGTATATTATTGTAGTTTTATTAGTGTAGTTATTGTACTAAAGTGTTTTATAACATAATTTCAGAAAAATTATTAGTTTTTACTACTCTTAAAATTGGCGCCAAAAACTCGTCGTAACAAGGCAGTGAATAAAGCTCAAATTGCCACTGAGGAGATCGTTTGTCCTGAACAAAAACACTGCTGCAGGGATGATAACAATTTATCTCAGGATGCGCTGACCTTAGAAATAGCTCTGCTAAAAGAAATTATTAGGACATCCACCAGGGAATTGGAAAACGTGGAAAAACGTTTGTTTAAACTTCGACAGGATAAGAAAAAGGATAAGAACAAGAATAGGCAGGAAAATACTGAACTTGGTAATCAAAATATTAATAACAACCAACGAGGTAAGTCAGTTAATAGCTAAGAAAAAAGAAGTAATATGGTATGGTGACTCAATTTTAAAATTGAGAGAGTCACCACTTCTAGTTTCCCCGGAGCGAAAATTAAAAATATGACAAACGTAATTGAAAACCAAAAAAGAAATGTAAAAGAAATGGTAGTGTTGGTAGGAACTAATAATTTAAGTGGTGACAAACATAGTATGAGACAAGATATGAAAGGTCTGTTAGAAGAAGCGAGAAAGAAACGTGAAAGAGAGTAAAAATTGTAGGATTACTACCTAGATATGATAGTACCGAGTTAAGAAGGATGGCGATGATAGCAAATGATTCCACGCGCAGGCTATGTAGAATATATGGATCTGAGTTTTTAGACGTGTGTGGGGTGTGTTTGATGGCAGAAAAGATTTGTATAAGAACGATGGCCTGCACTTGAATTCATTTGGCGGCAGAAGCCTGGAGAAATTACTTCTTGGTATGAGACTTAATGCAGAGAGTCAGGAAAACTAGATCATCAAAGGAGGAATGGGGAAAATGTGTGTGAAAGTTCAGCTATGGTATACAAATGTGATAAAGATATAAATGCCTTTGAACATGGTTATGTATGTGGCGTAGGAGTGGAAAAATATGCTTTTGGTTCGGACCTTTTAAGTATGTCTGGGGAGGGAAAACAGAAAATTCTAGAACAAGACCAAATACATTGCATATCTAATTATAAGAATAGGCTAGGTCGTAGTTTATTATGTTTACACAAATACCAGGAGCATTAAAAACAAAAGGGTTGAGTTTGTTGCTTTCTTGAATACGATGTGGCCTAAGATTGTTGGCATTAGTGAAACCTGGTTATCAGAATCAGATATGGTAAGTGGGATCGAGTGTAACGGATATACTATTTTTAGGAATGACAGACGAGATAGGAGAGGAGGAGGAGTGCTCCTAATGATATCAGATGACTTAAGTCCAGTTAGGGTAGAAATACAAGAAAACAATGATGGTAACAATGTCCCATGTAGCGATGAGTTTGAGTCTATTTGGTGTGAAGTGGAGGTTAACAGAATGGAATATATGGTGGAGGTGTTGCTATAGATCTGGCAGCTCAGTTGTAGGGGACAAAGAAATGCATCGCCAATTTAACCTTATGGGTACCAAGCGAACGATCATTATGGATGACTTTAATTTTCCAAACATTGATTGGGTAGAAGAGAAATCTCATGATCAGAAAGAACAGGAATTTATTGAATTGTTGCGGGATAACTTTCTCAAGCAGCATGTGAAAGAAGGAACTCGAGGTCAAAAGTGTTGGATTTGCTCATAGCGTGAGAAGGGATCTCTGTCAAGAATATGGCTATTTTACCACCAATTGGTGACAGTGATCATGCTGCTCTTTCTTGGGAAGTATCTACTTGTATTAAAGCTCGGATTAAAACAGGCTACATGCTGAACTACAAAGCTGGAAATTATGATCAACTTAGAAGAATAGTATACTATCTTTGGTCCCATGGTATCAATTACTGAAAATGGGAAAAATGTCAGCAATGCATGGAAATCTTTGAAAAAGTGCTTGAATGAGGCGGTATCTGAATGTATCCCTAGTGTTCGAAGATAGTATACTATTCTTCTAAGTTGATCATAATTTCCAGCTTTGTAGTTCAGTATGTAGCCTGTTTTAATTACAAGATTACAAGATTGTTAGATTACAAGATATCCTGAAAGTACTGGCATCAAGAAATGTTCCACTGCAAAAAAATCATCAGGTAAGGCAACCCTTTAAGTCCGTCTCTATTTAACATAATTATGGATAAAAATATTAACTGAATTAAAGCAACAGAAATTAAATGTAAAAAACAAAATTCGCGGGTATGTAATGGATATGCAACCTTATTAAGCTAGAAATCCACAAGAAGAATATGATGTGAAAAGAGTATCGTGAGAATAAGAGTGAGAGGAGTTATGAAATATATAAAACTCAGGGCAGAAAAGTAACGAGTATTGTGAGAAAAGCTAAAAAGGAGTATGAAAAGAAATTGCCCATGCAAGCTAAAGGCAATCCAAAAGAATTTTGTTGTTATGCCGCAAGCAAAGGAAAGGATGAATGTGGAAGAATAACTTTATTGAATGCAGATGGTACACGAGTGTCGGAAGCTAACGAGATTGTTCAGTTAATCAGTGCTCACTTTGCAAAGATATATCAATCAGGTCTATGTAGTATGGTGCACAGTGCTACTGCTACGTTGGATGAAGAGTTAGAGGTTCATGAAAATGAGGTTGAAGAGCTTTTGCATAACCTGGATAAAAATTTGTCAACAGGGACAGATGGAATATCTGCCCGTTAAAGGAATGTTCAGCTGAATTGGCTAGTCCTTTCTCACATTTGTATAACTTGAGTCTCAGCTCAGGAATGATACCACAGGAATGTAATATAGTTCCATTGCACAAGGGTGGTGCAAAAACTGATGTGTCTAACTACCGACCTATTAGTATTTCTGGTGTGGTAGTGAAGATTTTAGAGAATTTAGTAAGAACTTGCATACAGAAATGGGTAGACAAGCATTCTATACTCTTCAGGGAACAGCATGGGTTTACTAAAGGAAAGTCTTGTTTCAGCAATTTGCTCATATTTTATAACAATGTTACGGACGCGTTGGATAAAGGGAACGGATACACTATGATAATGTTGAATTTTTCTAAGGCATTTGATAGGATACCACACGATACGCTGTTGTGATATGCAATGGGAGAATATGGGATTGGAACATAAGCTGTTGACTTGGATCAGGGGATGGCTAACAGACAGATATAAAAAAAAGTGGTATACAGTGGGTGTGAATCTACCAGATTTAAGGTAACCAGTGGTGTACCTCAGGGTTCAGTCCTTGAGTCATTATTGTTCAATCTATACATTAATGACTTCAAACAGGGTCTATCATCAGATTTGCAATTGTTTGCTGATGATGTGAAGATAGGCAGGGCAATCAGGGATGCTACTGATATTCAGCAATTACAAAATGATTTAAATAGACTAGAAATCTGGGCAAACGAAAATGGCTGTCAGTTTAATGTTAGTAAGTGTAAAGTTAATCTAATCATGCACTTTGGCGTGATTAGAGTTCCAGCGGCATATTATATTAGCGGGGTTATGCTAGAAGAAAGTGAAGAGGCAAGGGATCTTGGCGTATTGGTGGATAAGAATTTAAAGTTCAAAGGTCACTTAGCAAAAGTTGCAAATACAACTCTGAGGATAATTGCTATGTTGAAGCGAACCTTGACATTTAAGGATAAGGAAGTAATTTTGCCTCTTTATAAGGCTTTGATAAGACCACACTTGGATTACGTGCGCAGATTTGGTCTCCCGGGTTCCAAGGGGATAAAGAAGCTGTGGAAAGGGTGCAAAGAAGAGTTTCAAAGATTATATCTGGATTATGGGATTTAGATTATGAGGATAGCTTGCGTGTATGTGAATTACAGACTCTGGTTAACAGGAGAAAGAGGGGTGATATGATAGAGGTCTATAAACTTTTGAATGGGTGTTATAGCATTTCAAATGATGAAATTTTTCGTTATATGGAAGGCGGAGAGAGAACACGGGGGCATCCATGGAAGTTAAGGTTGTTCTCAGTCAAGAAAGGGGTAAGAGCTAGATTTTTCTCTCAGAGAGCAGTGAGTGAGTGGAATAAATTTCCCTTAGGAGCAGAGAATGCATCTAGTGTAAATGAATTTAAGGGAAGGTATGATAGCTGGGTTGGGTAATTTACAGCCTCCCTCGATGAGTCCTTGACTCTTTGGAGGTCTCAGATAATAATTTTATTAATGTTGTTTTTAATATCGTTTGTAAACTATGGAAGAGACTACAGTGAAAAACTTCAAGGTTATTTTTTACAGAAATTAATACAACTTTGCTTTTGAGTTTTAATCCTGAATTCGGACTAGATACAGAAGACTGCAGTTATTAAAATATTAATTCTTTATTACGCATATTCGAGGCTGGCTCGTGTTATTTTTCTGTATTTGAAATACTGCGTAATCTAACTCAACAGGAAATGTTAAATAATACTGTATTGTATTCTGTTCACAATGTATGCTATGGAAACACTCTTTTTTTTTTTTTTTACTTGTCTTCTATATTACGTTTTTTAAAAAAATTACAAGGAAACAATAGAGTACACTATTTGAGTAAAGACTTTCAAAATGAAATATTAGAAACTTTAAGTAATGCAATCAGGGATACAATTTTATTATCAATTCGAAAATCTAAATATTATTCCATAATTTTAGACTGCACACCTGATGTAAATAAAACAGAACAAATGACCATTATTATTCGCTTTGTTTCCTGTGACAATGGAATTGTTAAGAACAGGGAAAACATTTTAGGTTTTGCAGATGTATCAGATTCCACAGGACGTGGTTTATGTGCAACAATAATGGAACAACTGGAAAAATGGAACATTCCCATTGAAGACATGCTAGGTCAAGGGTATGACAATAGGGAAAATATGAAAGGGAAAAAATATGGGCTCCAAACTTTGCTTTTAAACAAAAATCCTCGAGATTTTTACGTGCCATGTGCTGCTCATACTTTAAATTTAATCATTAACGATGCAGCCAAAGTGAATGCAGATACAATTAGTTTCTTTGCAATTATTCAAGAAATACACAATTTCTTTTCATTCTCTTGGGATCCTTTTAAAGTTCGTAAAAAATTAACATTGAAACAGCCATCAGAAACGCGATGGGAATCCGCCCTCTACGATATCAGTTACGAGAAATTTACGATGTACTTTTTGAAATTTTAAATAATGAAAATTTTAATAAAGAAACTCAGCATGAAGCAAAAACATTATATGCTAAAATAAAGGACTACAAATTTATTCGCACTCTTATAACTGGGCATGATTTACTTAACAGAATAAACCCTGTGAGTAAAATGCTTCAAGACAAAAATATGAGCTTTACACTTCCTTTAGAATCTATCGAAAACTTAAAAATATTATTACAAGAGTATCGATCGGATACAAATTTTAAAGAAGTTCTAAAACGGCAAAAGAACTAAGTGAAGAAGTGGATGGAGAACAAGAATTTAAAACTGGTACGGAAGTTCGACGACGAAAGAAGACACGACAATTTCACTACGAGCATCATGACGAAACGCCACAATCGCCAGAAGATAAATTTAGAGTGAATGTGTTTTATACACTTCTAGACGTTGCAATGTGTTCGTTAATAGAACGTTTTCAACAACTAAAAACATATTATGATAATATCAATTTCCTGTATAGATTACCACAAATTAATAACGAAGATTTACGACAAAATTGTGACGATTTAGAGATTCTCTTGAAGGATATGGCGACAATAAAGACGTAAATGCAATAGAACTATATAACAAGTTATGTGCTTTCCGGGATATATTTCGGAAGGATAATTTAAATATTCAAAATCCTCTCGATATTCTTAATTTTATTGTGTCCAATAATTTATCTTTCCCTAACTTTTCAATTGCTTTAAGAATATTATTAACCTTACCTGTTAGTGTAGCGAGCGGTGAACGTTCCTTTTCCAAGTTGAAATTGATTAAAACCTACTTAAGAACAACTATGTCACAAAAATGGCTTGTTAGTTTCCCGTTAATAGCTATTGAAAATGATGTGTGTGCGGAATTAGACGTTAAGACCATTATTTCTCATTTTATGAATATGAAATCAAAAACGCTAAAATTTTAATTAAAAAAAATTCAAGTATATTTATGTAATTTAATTTATTTTCTGTTATTCTGTAAAGATGTTATTTTTTCGAATACTTATATTAAATGTTCTAATTATTTCTGAATTCTTTTCTTATTTTCTCATCTATCTTGAGTTTCTTTTATTTTCCTAAAAGATAGTTAAACTTATAAAAATTATTGAAACCTTTTACAAGTTACTAAGAATTTAGTAACTTGTAAAATGCAAGAATTTTTTAAACTTTAGTTCAAATAAATTTTAACTTTAATTAAAATTCATTTTAATTTTGTTAGCGATTCGGGTCGGTTAGAAGGCTATAATCCCTGTATTATTATATTAAACGATTAAAGTGAAGTGGCTTTATCAGAATTTGCTTTAACTTTTGAGAATTTTTTGAATATTCGGGTTTTTAACGATTATCCTGCCTAGTCAACAACCGCGGTTCGTTACATTTAGCGAACCAACGTGTGGCTCTTCTGTCAAAATTTATGTAAGAAATTTCGAATAATTTAGATTTTTATTATCGTAAAAGAACCACACAAGCCCGGATCGTTACAGGGGCGCTTAGATAGACATGCATGCTGGCGACAAAGACCCTAGCGCCGGCTCTGACCTTACTGACTGTTTTGTTACATAATCTGCAGTTATGAGGATTACGTGTAGATGAGTGAAACGAATTAGTTCCACCTACTTCGAAGCTTAGGTTAGCTTTTATGAAGACAGTGGAATTAGCCTTCACTATTCACGTTGTTGCTACAGTTTATGTATGGGATGTAGGCATTGGAGCTGGTGATTTGTGATGTGTATATTGGTGTTAATGGTATATTAACTTTGTTGGTATATTTTCCAGAGTTCGTGTTTTAATGTTCTGTAGTTATCAATGTATTTTAAATTTCTTGGTAGGTTGTTGAGTTGGGTGGGTATCTGATGTGATCTCACAAAACAACCGTATGAGTTGTTGAAGGGTGTGGGGATGTAGAGAGTTGTTGTAGGTCGTGTTATACGATATGTGTCTCTGTTGTTTCGATAGGTGATGTTGAAGTAAATCCTTATTAATGCTATGTAGTGTTTCAGGTTTTTAATGCTCAGGATTCTGTGTGTCGCCATGTGCTGGTCGGATATTAGTTGTTGCATATAAGGTGTCCAAATCATTGTTGATACAATTTTCCTATGTGATATTTCTAATTTTGTTAGGTGGCTGTTTGATGTGTTTGCATAGACTGTTATACCGTATTTTAGTAGGAATTCGCAGATACCGTGACATTGGAGTTTTTTTATGTTGGATGGAGTAACGTCTTTTACTTGGAAGAGTTTTGCTGCGATGATCCGGAGTTTGGTATGTAGGTATTCTATGTGTTTTGTCCATTTAAGGTAGCAATCTATGTAGAGACCAAAGTATTTTGCATGTGTTACAGGTTTGATTTCGGGACATTGGCAGGTTTTTTTGTTGTTAATGCAGCGGTATGTGTGACAGTGTATCGATAGTGGTGCGGAGCGCATGATTCTTGGGTTGTGTATTATCAACATCTGTGTTTTGGTGCCGTTGATTACAATTGCGTTTTGGTAGAAGTATGTTGTGATTTTGTTTAGGTCTTGTTGTGCTTTGGAGAGAGCCGTGTTGATATCTGTGTGGATTGCTAGTAGTGCGATGTCACCTGTGCACTGAAATATTTTATTTCTTATGGCCATGTTATGAACATCATTAATGTATCTGTTGAATAGAGTGGGTGATAATATGGCGCCTTGAGGGACACCGTGTTTAATTTGTATACTCTGGCTGTGACATGTACCTATTTTTGTTACTTGTGCTCTGTTTGAGAGGTAGTTCCTGAACCATGTATGCAGTGTTCCTCTTATACCTATTGAGTATAGTTTGGTGAGTAGTATGTCATGTTCAAGTGTATCGAATGCTTTGGTTAAGTCAAGCAGTATAAGGACGGTGTACTCGTTTTTGTCGAGAGCTTTGTTTATTGCGTCGGCGATGTCTTCTAATAAAGTGATGGTGCTTTTTGTTTTCTGAAAGCCGTATTGGTTTTGTGAGATGTCTGGTGTGTGTTATTTTTTCCTAGAATTTTTGAAATGACTGGTAGGATAGCTATTAGTCTGTAGTTCTGAGCATCGTTTCTTTTACCATTTTGTAAATTAGAGTAATTACTGCAGTTTTTAGTTGTTGTGGAATAATTCCAGTGTCGAATATTATGTTCAAGAGTCTCAAAAGTATTGGATTTATTTATTCAATAAGGTCTGTGAGTCTTATTTTGTCTATTCCTGGAGTGGTCTTTGGTTTCAGTTGTAAGAGTGCTTCTTTCAGTTCCTGTTTTGTTACGGTGGAAAATACATCGTTTGTTGTTGACTTTGTGGCAGTAGTTTTTTGTTGATCGTTGGTAGATTGTCTTTTTTTGAGTTGTATGATATTGTTTGTGAAGGCATGATTGAATGAGTCTGCTAGTTCCTCTTGGTTTGTGTCCTGCCCGAAGCTTTTTGCCATAAAATCTTGTGCGAAAGTTTTCCTTTTTCGAATTACTAATTCGTTGAGTGTAGCCTTTGTATGCTTCATGTTGTCGTTATGTTCCATGAATTTTTGGAAGTAGTATCGTCTTTTTGCCCTACGAATTTTTGTTGTTAGTTGATTTCTTGTGTTTTTGTATAAGGTTTGTAAATGTGTGTTACTGGGTGACTTTTTAGTTTTTTCCATAGATTTCCTTTTACAGTAATACTATTTAGTATGTCGTCATTTATCCATGGAATGTTGTTTGTTTGTCGCCTCGTTTGTGTAGGTTTTGTTGCTTTTTTTTTGTATATTTCTGTGAACTTTAGTTGAAAATTCTCATATAATGTTACAGGATCATTTATTTTAAGTAGGCAATTCCCGTCTGTATTTTTTAAATGGTTATCGGCAATGCTGTTTAATATGACCGAATTTTGTCGATTTTTGTGGTGGTGGGAGGGGGGGGGTATGTAACGTAATAAAACGAAGTTGAGACAAAGTAGTGATCGGCAATTTTGACGTTAATTACAGATTATGTATATGTATGGATGGGAGCCCGTATGTTGCTATGATCAGTGAATGACTGTGTTAGTGAATTGTTGAGTATTTCTTCTCTTGTTGGTGAGTTAATGGCAGGGTTTATGTTGTACTGACTTAGTATATGAAGGTATGTGTTAGTGGTTGAAGAAGCGTGGTCAAGAGAATTTATATTAATGTCTCCTATTAGGATGAGCCTATGTGTTGTATGGGGTTCGATGCCGCTTAGCCATGCTTCTAACTCATGAAGAAAGCTGAGTGGATTATTATCTGGGGGTCTGTATATTATGTTTATTACGTATTTGATACTACGTTTGTGGCTATTTGCGATGTTCGAAATGAGTTTTTTTTTTTTTTTTCAGTCACATTGTATTTTTCTTTGATAAATGCCACGGTGCCTCCTCCTCCTCTTTTGTTTAGTCTACATAAGTTATAGGTTTGGTAATTATAAATGTTGTATGCGTTGAGTTCTGTGTCGTTCATTGAAATTTCGGTCAATATTAGCGCATCTATGTTTATCATGGTATAATTGAGCTGTGTTATCAATGTTAGCCAGTGTTTTTTTATACTTCTTATGTTTGTATGTACGATAGTGAAGTCGGTATTGGTGGAAATGTTGTCTCACCAGTTCTTCAAAGAGTCAAAGACCTTGAAGTTTATATTATCTGACTATATTCGAATATGTCTATCGGATATGTTCGGCTATATTTGAGATCTCCATTATATAGTTTTTAAGTGATTTCTAAATCTTGTTCTTAAGGATGTGAAGAGTTAGTGTTTTATATTGGTAGGCTGTGTACGTCGGATTCTCTTGCAATTATATAAACTCGAGTGTTTTCATTCTTTCTCATAAATATCTGTGAATCCTTAGTCCACAGAAACTTTTAGTTTTTTCTCTGTTTTTGTCTTCCTAGCTTGGAATAAAAGATTTTTAAAGTATGGAGTCCAGTATTCAGTTATATAGATTGGTGTTGGGAGTTTCTTGTCAGTTAGGATCGATGTAGTCGGCCTTGTTTTCTTACTTGCTGCAAGAATGGAGTCTCTCAGACTTCTTCTGGTAAAAACGAGCGATGATTGGTGGCAGTCTCTCTTTGTGTTTTCTGGGCCTCAGTTAATAGAGGCAATGTCTGTGATTAATAATAATAATAATAATTTTTTTTTTTGACAAAGTTTATTATCCTCTTCATTTATACAAAATGTTTACAAATATACAATTGAAGTATTACTATTACATTTTTGTTCACTACAAATATTAAGTATTTAATGTTAAGTGAATATCTTATTTAAATACATAAATAATAATAACTAACAATGTATTTTCCATTTTTCCATACATATTTACAATTATTCATTTCATATGTTAAGAGAGAGATATTTTTCATATTAACGATATTGGTTGTGGAATAATAATGTTTTTTTTTTTTTTTAGATAAATATACATAATTTGTTTTTCCAGCATTTTGTCATTTACGTTTTTATTTTTCATCTGCAGTTCAAGTAATTCTGAAATTATATTCATAGTTTCTTTTTTGGTATCAGCAGGGAATGCTGAATGGATTCATTTCACTTTTTCACAATGCTATTTTTAAATTGAAAATAATATTAATAATATTTTTTTTATTAATAATAACACTGTATTTTACGTTTTTTTCACATACATATTTACAATGATTAATATAATATGCTAAGAGTGATCGGTTTCATTTTGACAATATTGGTTATGGATTAAACACACACACACACACACACACACACGCACGCACGCACGCACGCACGCACGCACGCACGCACGCACGCACGCACACACACACACACACACACACACACACACACACACACACACACACACACACACACACACACACACACACACACACACACACACACACACACACACACACACACACACACACACATTTATATATATATATGTAGAAAGTATTTTACCTTGGGTATAATAAATGTTAAAGATACCAAGCTATTTTAAAGCTGGTTTTACTCCATTTCCCAAGTAAGCAAACAGACAAGTAAGTCAAATTTGCGCCTGCAAGTATTGCAACTCTAGTAGGTGATCCAACACGTAGTGCAAGTCAAGGCAACTCGTGGTAAAAGTGGATAGTTTTATTAAGAATAGCTCTGATCACTATTCTTAATATTTACCCTTAAAGTAAAGCACATCTCCTGGAGGAGATGTATGATGCTATGTATCATACATCTCCTCCAGGAGAAAATACATCAAGGGGCCACTACCCAGACCGGTTTCGACCTTTATTGAGGTCTCATCAGTGGGAGCCAGGCTAGAAATAAGGTCGAAACCGGTTTGGGTAGTGGTCTCTTGCCTTTAATACATAGCATCATTCATCTCCTCCAGGAGATGTGCTTTGCATTAAGGGTAAATAATAAGAATAGTGATCAGAGCTTATCCACCTTTACCACGAGTTGCCTTGACTTGCACTACTTGTGGGGTCACCTAGACTTGCAATACTTGCAGGCGCAAACTTGGCTTACTTGTCTGTTTATGGAGTAACACCAAGTTTAAAATAGCTTGGTTATATATACAGGTAACCCTCGTATAACGCGGATGTTAGGTTCCATAGAAATGCCGCGTTATATAAATCGCGTTATACAAGATATAGATCACATAGAAAAAGTAGGGTTAGGTTCCGAAATCGTTTTTTTTTAAAATTATAATCAACAATGACATATCCAACTAAAACAATATTTTTATTTAATTCAGGTAATTCATGTAAGTTAAGAAAACAAACTATGACAAATACGTAGTATAAAATTCTAAAAATTACAAATTGTACATAAATTTCATTGCACATAATGCATAAATGTTTTAGACACAATAAAATAAAGCGCATATTTTAATCGTAATCAGTCTTCAGAAAATTTAAAGAACATCTACATTTCGTAGATGTTCTTTAATTGGCCGGAAGTTGTCACCACTTGAAATCTCTTGGACATCATTTGCATAATCCTCATTGCATACTTCGGCTGGTTTAGTCATCAAGAAGTCAATAATAAGACTTTGCTTTCCACTATGTTGCAATTTTTTATTAAGTTCATAATATGGCGCTAAACAAATATCTAATTGTCTCGTGAATTTTCCCGAGCGCTTCATTGAGGGATCATTATCCGTAAAATAACTTCCTAACTTTCTTGCCAAGTCCAATCCTTCTGCTAATTTTTTAAACTGAATTCTTTAACGGATTCATCACAATCAGAATCTTCGGCAGAACTTTACCCGCCAATTGGTTCGACGCCATCTATTAATTGTACCAGTTCCTCTTCTTTTAAATCTGTTTCTGCATCAATTAATTCACTAATTTCGTTTTCAACCATATCGCAAAAGCCCTCTCCACCAAAAATGTGTGCGATATTTATTATACGACGTAGCTCGGCATCCACTGAAGGTACGAAATTTTGTTCCATTACGGCTTCAGGCCATATTTTTTTGCCAGTAAGCATTCAGCGTAGAGTTGCAATTCCTTAATATACAGAGAAATAATTTTTACACAATTCAATATTGAAAACTCTTTCCACGCTTGAGGCAGTGTCATGCTTGGATTAGATTCCATTTATTCCAAAATTATTTGAAATGTTCGCGAATATAATATGACTTAAATGTTGATATTATTCCTTGGTCGAGTGGTTGAATAAGTGAAGTAGTATTAGGCAGCAAAAGAAGTTATTTTAATATTCGGATGGCTTAAATTTGTTGGGTGGCCTGGTGCGTTATCTAAAATTAGTAGAATTTTGAAGTCCATATTCTTCTTGTTTGTGTAACTTTCTACATCGGGTACAAAACACTTGAAAAACCAATTTTCAAACATGCTAGCTGTAACCCATGCCTTTTTGTTGTTCCCACCAATAAACAGGTAGGATGGACTTGTCGAGCTTCATCGCACGAGGATTTGCAGATCGGTTAATAAACACTGGTTTTATCATGTAATCACCTGATGCATTACTACAAAGCAGTAGAGTAATTCTATCTTTGGAAGCTTTGAATCCAGGAGCTGATCTTTCAGTTTTCGAAATATAGGTGCGTTTTGGCATTTTTTCCCAATGTAACCCAGATTCATCCGCATTGAACACCTGGTCTGCACTGTAACCACCTTCTTTAATCATTTTTGAAGTTCCGCTCGGTATCTCCGGGCAGCTTCAACATCTGCTGATGCTGATTCTCCCTGGATTTTAAGATTATACAAAGAAAACCGCTTTTTAAAGTTTTCGAACCAGCCCTTACTGACAGAAAATCCATGTTGAGAGATTTCTTCTGAAGAATCTTGATCAAGTTCTTTTAAATGTTTATAAACTTTGAGAGCGTTTTACTTAATAAGGTGTCCATCCGAAGGAAGTTTCTTTTGAGTGCAATCTTCTATCCAAATCATTAGAGATTTCTCCATTTTTTCTATTAGAATATCGCGAGCACAAGCAACGCGCTTTGCACTTACCGTTGACCCAGCAATAACACTTTTTCGGATTTTATGTTCATTTTGTTTGATTTCGAATTGAGTCATTTAAATTCAGAGTCCTTGCAACAACTCCTGGTTTTTCTCCAATTTTCAACCGATCCAAGATTTTAATTTTTTCTTCGAGAGAAATTAAATTCCTCTTCAATGTTGGCCATTACAATAAAAATAAACTTTTACATTAAAAAAAAGCATTACATATGTATGTAACTCACCAGAAAATAAACTGCTCTGCTTGAGAAAAACACACTTATGATTTTAAATGCGCTTTCCTGGCAGAAAACGAAGACAATTTTCAACAATAAACATTTTATTCAGTAAACCCTAGATGGCGAACCTATGCCACTCGTGCCAGAGGTGGCACGTCAACGATTTACACGTGATATCCTTTTATACGCTTATAAATTATTCAAGTTTTTTTTAATTGTTGCAATACGTACAAACTGAATTTTGTTTTACACAAAATGCTTTACACCAAAACTTCTTTGGTGTTTTACACCAAAGACGTGTGTTGGTGCGGTATTAACAAAAGATCGCGCGACCCAAAGACAAAAGCAACCGACAAGTGTTGAGTTGAAATGCTAATTCTCTTCGATCAAATTCCATAACACCTGAAACTGTCATAACAATATTCACTATTAGTTTTAACACATTCACAACAGGGTGTCATTTATCGTTCCGATGGAACGTCTCATTACTGACTGGCTCAAATCACACAAACGTTTCAACCCTTGGTTGAATTTTATGGCTTCTTGTTTGCGTTTGAGGTGGCGGCGAACTCACACATTCATTATATGGCATGTTTCAATTCTTGGTAGTCTTTTATTTTTAGTTGCCTTTGTGATCTGTCATAATGACATCGAGAACTTCAAATGCAATAAAAAAACACTTATTTCATAATTGAAAAATTGGACAATAGTTTTTAATTAGATACTGTGTTTTGGTGTAATATATGGTTTGCTTAAGTCTATACAGCGTAGTTTCCGTAAGAGGGGAGATGTGATTTATTAGTTAGCGCCGTTTTTATTCTGTCTCTAATTGCACTATTTGTTGAGAATGACACAGACTGCAAAAGCCTTCTGTACAGTACTTTATTCAGTGATACAATAAAACTAAATTCGATACTTATAACTACTCGCGCGATACGGGCAGACACAAATTTAACGAAGATAAAATTTGATTTTTAAATCCCGCGGTGAAAAATATGAAAAATAAATAAATAAAAATAAAGGGTTACTAGAAATTGTAGACCGCGTTGTCTAAGTACCGAGTTATACCAGGGTTATCTGTATATATACATAAATATATCTACTAGTTTTTTTTACATTTTATCTATTACATTTCTATTTCAAAATTAACAACAACAACAACAACAACAACAAATAATAATAATAATAATAATAATAATAATAATAATAATAATAATAATAATAATAATAATAATAATAATAATAATAATATATGTATATTTTTTATTACATTACATACATTTGTTACAGTTATTACATACATTACATACATTTGATTACATACGATACTTACATTACGTACATTTGTTTACATATAATACATACATTACATACATTGGTTTTCATGTGATAAGTACTTTACATGCATTTGGTTACATATGATACATACTTTTTTTTTTTTTGTCTTGGATGAGATGTAATTTCTCAACTTTCATCCTCGAAGCTTATTTGTAAGCTTATCTGAGGATGACACCAGTTGGTTATTATTTATTGGTTTTGTTTGCTGCGTTAAGAAGGTACGAAATCTATGATTGAGAAATTCCGGTGCACGCACGCACGCACGTACGCACGCACACACACGCGCGCGCGCGCACACACACACACACACACACACACACACCACCACCAACAACAACATGGAATGTCTTGATGCGTCGCTGAACGAATATATTGTGTTTCATTGCGTTTGTATGATATTTTGGGTACATATTTCTTGTTTATAGCATGTCCTTAGAGCTCTTTTCAGGCTATTGTAGTTTGTAATTTTTCTGTATTCAAAAGGTAATTTGTTTAACATGTCTGGGATGTAGAAGTTTGGTGTGGCCTTTCCGTAGTGATTATTGTATTTATATATGATATAATTAGTTGTCTGAGGTCTTGTTATACGGTATGTATTTCTGACTGTCCTGTAGTTGGCATCGAAATAATGTTTTAGCAAAGCTGCATAGTGACATAAATGTTTGTACAACCCGCGGCCCAGGACGGCTGTGAATGCGGCCTAACAAAAAATCGTAAACTGACAAACTTTATGAGATTGTGACTAAAAAATAGCATTAATAATACTACAAATGCAATTTTAACATGCTATTAATTTATAAGCAATGAACGTTTGAATTTAACACGTTCTTTAGCAATGAGAGATTCATAAAATCATTCTCGAATAACTGTATTTATTCAAAATTGCCGCTCATGCGAGTAGTTACTTCTCGACATAATAAATGGCGCTAGCGCTCTTGCTTCCTACTTTTACCACGCAATAGATGTCTCTCTATGTGCGCCATGGATACGCTGGTACGGCTTTCAATGTGCAATTGTAAACAGTCGAGTTGACACCGAAGAAAGGTGCAGACGTTACGTGTGTCTGTGGCGATTTGGCGAGTAATTTTTTTAGTAGTAAAAATTTGGCGATTTGGTGATTATTAAACCTAGCTTTGTTTTCAATCTATTTTTTTTTTTTTTGAATTCCAGCATGGCTTCCACAGCGTCTCAAAAGAAAACCGAACCAAAAAAAAAAATTATAGAAGAAGGAAGATTGTTCAACGAAAAGTGGACAGACAACTACTTTTTTGTCGAGGCAAATACTAAGGCAATCTGCTTAATTTGTAGGGAATTTGTGCCAGTTTTCAAAGACTACAATTTGAAAAGGCATTACACGCAAAAACATACTGCGAAATTTAGTGCGTATCAAGGAATGTGTCGTAAAGACAAAATAGCGGAACTGGAAAAAAGTCTATCATCTCAAAAAAGTTTTTTTTAAAAAAAATAACAACTGAAGCGGATTCTATTGTAAAAGCTAGTTATGTGGTTGCAAACTTGATAGCAAAAAAATCATAACTGTATGGCGATGGTGAATTTATTAAGCAATGTATGGAAAGCGTGGCAGATATAATTTTCCCTGATAAAAAAGGAGATTTTTCTAAAATCAGTTTGTCTCACCAGACTATAGCCAGGCGAATTGATGAAATAGGAAAATCTGTCGAAAAAGGTTTGGAGAGTAGAGCTGCTAATTTTAAATTTTATGCTTTGGCGATAGACGAAAGAACTGATGCTACTAATACAGCTCAATTGGCAATTTTTATTAGAGGTATTGATGGCGAATATAATATCACTGAAGAAATGGCTTCATTAGTGCCATTAAAAGACACAACTAAATCAAGAGATTTATACGAAGCAGTGAAAAATACGTTAAAGCGATTTTCTTTGTTCATTGTGAACCTGTCTGGTATAGCTACTGATGGTGCCCCGGCAATGATAGGTAAAAGAGATGGACTTGTAAAATTAATAGAAGGCGAGGCAATTGCCTCCCAAAATTTAAGTATGATGAAATATCACTGCATAGTACACCAAGAATATTTATGCACAAAAGCTTTAAAGTTGGATAACGTCATGCAGATTGTCATCAATGCTGTAAATTTCATAAGGGCCAAGGGATTAAATCATCGCCAATTCCAGGAATTCCTTAAATTTATGGATGCTGACTATGGGGACATAATTTAATTTTCGGAAGTAAGATGGTTAAGTCGAGGTAAAATGTTGAAAAGATTTTATGATTTGCGAAATGAAATCAAGTCGTTTATGGAATCAAAAACAAAATTTGTGCCAGAACTTGACGATGAAAACTAGTTCACAGATTTGGCATTTTTAGTAGACTTGACCGCTCATTTAAATGAATTAAACAAGCGTCTTCAAGGTGAAAACCAACTGATCAATACAATGTTTCAAACTATAAGAGCGTTCGAAATGAAACTGAAACTATGGCAATCTCAAATTAAGGCAAACAATTTTATGCATTTCGACACGATGGTTAAACACGGTCTTGTGAACAATGAAAAATATGCACCCTTGCTTTTAGATTTGATACAGGAATTTGAGAAGAAGTTTCAAGATTTCCGGAAAAATCATCAATCTTTTGATATATTTGCGACTCCATTTTCAGTCGACATAAACATATTACCTGCCAATTTTCAAATGGAATGCATAGAGCTACAATCTGACATTCAACTTAAAGAAAAGTCTCTTTACTGGACTTCTATAAGCTATATCTTCGCAGGGAAAAATATCCCTCGCTCACAATCATGCCTTATTCATGTCATCGCTCTTTGGAACCTATATTTGTGAGCAGCTATTTTCAAGGATAAAGCACACGAAGAATAAAACTAGAACCAAAATATCTGATGAGCACCTTGAGAACTCACTGAGAATTGCAACTACTTCCATCGAACCAAATATCGAAGCATTAGTGTCTCAAAAACAATGTCAAACAGCTCACTAATTTCATGTTGCTGTCTTGTCTTTTACTTTTATAATAAAAAATTCATGAATTAATGAAGTTTAAATTACTTAAATATGTTAACTATACATTCTATGTTTTTTTGCTCATCAGCTATCGTTAGTGTATTTTATGTGTGGCCCAAAACAACTCGTCTTCTTCCAATGTGGCCCAGGGAAGCTAAAAGGTTGGACACCCCAGCTCTAGACAGATCAATAAAGCTACCATAGGAATTTTGTTTTTGTGTAAGGCGGTATTAATTACGTCTGTAAAGTCTTCCAAGAGAGATGCTGTTCCGTTATTTTTCTGAAAACCATATTGTGTTTTGGGGATAATATGAAAGGTCTCTGTGTATGCTGTGAGTTTCTTCAGTACGATCCACTCCATAATTTGATTGATAATTGGTAATGTTGCTATGGGTCTGTAATTGCTGATTAAATTTATTTTTCCATGTTTGTATATGGGTGTGATTATGGCGGTCTTTAGCATACTTGGTATCTGTCCTGTTTTAAATATTTTATTTATTAATTTTAGTAGGATAGGACCTAAGCAAGTTGCATGTTGCTTTATATCCTTAGGTCTTATACCATGAATTCCTGGGCCTTTGTTTGGTTTGATTTGAAGTATTGCAGAGAAAAGTTCTGCTTCTTTTATGCTTGGGAACCATAATGACTGTTTTGATTGTGGTCCAAGCGGTGGATCACGTTTTGTGAATTGAGGGAATATTTCTGTGTAGTTCTTGTAGAGAGTCTGCAAAGTATTGGTTAAAGTCATTTGCTAGTTGTTGGATAGGTTTTGCGTCTTTCATTAAGCTGTGTTTTATGGTTTCGGAGGCGGTGATGTTGGGAGCACAATCTAACATCTCGTTGATCAGATGCCAGACTTGTTTCATGTTGTTTTGTGCAGAGGTTAATTTGTCTCTGTAGTAGTTTCTTTTTGCATTTCCTATTTGTGTTGTAAGACGATTCCTTGTTATCTTATATTCGGTTTTTAAGGGCTCTGTTATTTGGATATTGCTTTAATTCTTTCCATAGAGCGTCCTTTATGCATTATTTAACATATTAAAAGAAAGACAAATACCAAATAATATCCTAAAAGCTCTCACAAGTATATATGAAAATAATCAAATACAAATAAGATTAAATCATGAGCTATCATATACAAGAGAGATAAACCAAGGGGTCCGACAGGGATGTCCCCTCTCAGCAACTCTTTTTAATATCTACTTAAATGAAATAATAATAAAATGGAGTAAAAATTTACATCAAGGAATTAAACTTTCACCTACAGTTAACTTAAACACTCTCCTCTTTGCAGACGACCAAATAATAATTACAAATTCTGAAGATAACTTACAGAAAGCTATTTTAAATCTAAATGAGATATCCAAAGATTATTGTATGATAATATCAACGGAAAAATCAAAAGCTATGGCCTTTAAAGGACAAGATCCAGCAAGAACTAAAATAGTATTAGATAACAAGATCTTAGAACAGGTGAATTCATTTAACTACCTAGGATGTATGATCACTTATGAAAATGAAAAAGAGATATAAACATAAAAATTGCAAAATATTTAAAAATAACAGGAGTAATTAACTCTATATTTAAACCAAACCTAGTTCAAAAACAAACCAGGCTAAAAGTATACAATACATTAGCGCTACCGGTCTTAATGTATGGAAGCGAAATCTGGACAATAAAACAAAAAGACAAACAAAGATTAACAACAGCAGAAATGAAGTTTATGAGAAAAACTGCAAAGTATACCCTATTTTTGATCACAAAAGAAACGAAGATATTATGAAAGAATTAAACCAAGAACCAGTAATTGAAAAAATTAAAAAATATAAACATAGATGGATGGAACACGTTCAAAGAATGAAAACAGAAAGATTACCAAAACAAGCCTTAAAGTACAAGCCATTAGGAAAAAGAAAACCAGGACGTCCTCTTAAACGATTCAACGATGACTTCTAAGGCCGGAACAGGCCATACTAGGCCTAAATCCTTGATACGTATGATGATGATGATGACTATTTCTTCGTCTATTATTGTTTTGTGTTGCTTTTCTTCTGTGGGGCATTGCAGGGATATTGTCTTGGTGTGCAGGTTTAGAGACGTGAAGTAATGATCTGCTACTTTGCATTTTATGACTGATGCAGCATAACTGTTTGGTGGTGCTCGGATGTTTATATGATCTAGGCAGGAAGCAGTGATAGTATTTCCGAATATTTCCTCTCTAGTACATGATGTTATTGTTGGTATTAGATTAGGGTGTCTAGGTCTTGTACAGTATTGTTCTGATTTTCGTTTGCAATATTTATGTTTATGTCGCCGATTATCATTAGGTATTCAGTTGAGCATATTTCTTGGCGTGAAAGCCAGCAATTGAGTCAGTGCAAGAATTTTATCGTGTTTAAGTTTGGTGGCCTGTAAATTGCATTTAGAATTATGGGATGCTGTCTATTTGTGGTATTAGTGATTTGGAAGCAAAGGTTTCAGCATGCCCAAATTGATAGGCCGTTTCTTTTGCTATTAATTTATGTTCGATAAATATTAATATTCCACCCCCTCTTTTTGTTTGGCGGCATGATCTATGTTGTTAGAAGCCTGAAATTTGGAAAGCAGTCGCTTCGTCATTAGTTATGGATACTTCTGTTAGGACCAATATATCAATAATACCGGTGTAATTTCAGATAAGCCTGTAACAATAACCAATGTTTTCGGATGCTTCTGATGTTAATATGCAAGATTGAGAGTCCTCTCGCTTGTACTATGTGTTGTTTCCATGCATCAAGCGAGTCGAAAGTACAATTGCTGACGTACTGGTGTAATTACATCTATCTGATGGTTCACATTCATTTTTGTTGTGTTGAGGTCTTCTTTTTGAACTAAATTGGAGTTTTTTGTTTCACTCTGGCAGCCTATCTATGTCTTCCGAGCTTTTTACTTGTATTGACTTTGAAGTTTGTGACTTTCTCAAGAGTATCTTGCCATCTTTGATCCACAAAAATTGATAATTTTTTTCTGTTTTTTGCTTTTCTTGCTTGGTACAACAGATTCTGATTGAAAGGTGTTAAATACTCAGAGCGAAAGAGTGGTGTATTGTCTTGCGTTGCGTTAAAGTCCTTGACAACTGGTTTTTTCAGTCTGTTGGTTTTTATAAGATTGTCTCTTGTAGCCTTGCTTGTCAGACGAACTACGACTGGTGCAGGTCGTGGCGAGCCTTGTTTTTTGTTCTTCCTGGGAATCCGATTTATGGTCTGAATATCATTATGCTGTAGGGGGATATCAGTTGCATGGCCTAACTTTAAAACTACATCTCTGAGAGTTTCTGTGGATTCAGTTTCTGGAAGACCGTTTATGACATGGTCTTCTTTATGTTGTTGTTGATTTAAAAGTTCGTATTGTAGTTTTAGGGAATTAAATTCTTGACGGAGTTCGGATGTGTCTTTTATCAATTTGTGTTGCCTGTCAGTTAGTACGTTCTGGTTTTAATGTATTTTACCGTTTGTAAGACTTCTTCGTCTGTTGTATTATTAAATTTAACACACTTTTCATATTCGCTAATTTTTTTTGTTATTTGTTTATTCTGTTTATCAAATAGTTTTTGGACCAGATCTACTAAGCTGGCTTTTATATTTTCTAAACCTTTTTCTAGTAAAATTTACGGAATTCAAATGATCAGACTCACCGGTATTTTGTTGTCTGTTCAGTTCGTCGTCCGATTCTGTGTCCAGCGTAATCAGTTGTGCCGTGGGTGGCGGCGTTTCTTTGTTCTTTCTGCAGTTTAGGCACTTCCATTCTTCTCATTTGGCATTGGATTTGCGTTGCGAGGTTGTTTCTGAAAGTCCGGAACATGGTGAAGATTTCTATGGCATTTCCTGCAGGTTATATGACTTCTGTCGGACGACAATTCCTTCTGGCACTTGTTGCACTTCATGACTCACGTTTCTTCCCTTGGATAGCTGTAAAGATGGCAACGTCCTTTGTTCTATACTCGTTAGCGACCACGGTGAACTCTTCAATTTTCAGCACACTCAGATTTTGGATTCCACTTGGCCTTAAGCGGTACACCGAGACGGCTCAGATGTGCCGCCATCTCGTGGTCCCTAACCCTAACACAATATATTTAATGTCTGAAAGAATGTGGGTTCTACGGTCGATTTTCTTGAGTTTACGGGACGAAAAACCCGAGTTTCCGGGAGGAAAACCCTCTTGCCCGTACCAGAGATCGACTAACTCGGGAACCGGTCGAAAAAAGGCTTAGAAAAATTTCCTCTAGTCGCCGACTAGACTCAAAACCACGTCTCTTTCTTCGTGCGGCCAAGCGCCGTGGTGTGCAAACGCCATATCCACTGAGCTACACAAGCTCTAATAATAATAATAATAATAATAATAATAATAATAATAATAATAATAATAATAATAATAATAATAATAATAATAATAATAATAATAATAATAATAAATTCACACCACTTTATTCCATTGCAGGGAAGTAATAATCGACCTCATGTTAGCCATATCTTTAAGAAAACTCTATGTGACATTTGCTTTCTGTTGATCTGTAGATGAAGAAGACCATTTCTTCTGTATTCTAGACCTGAATACGACAGATATTTTCAGAAATCCTGTGTTTGCAATCTGAACTAGTATAATTGTATAAAGGTTGCGCATGATGTACAGTGTATTTATTAAATTGTAAAGTAAGGTAAGATCTCGAGAGTCTCGAGATCTTCAGTTTCCTGTGTCTAATATCGAACATATTTTATTATTACTATTTTTTTTTAAAAACCTGTTTATTTAATTTTTATTAACATCTACCATAGTTGAGGTTTCGTTCACGAATTACGTAATTTCAGATTAGAAAGCAACTTTTTATGATTTGCTAAAAAGAAGACGAAATTCTCGGGTTTTTTTTTTTGCTGTTGTTGTTGTAACTTGTATTGTAAACATTCGGTAAATATTTGTTTGTTATTAAGAAAAAAAAAAAAGAAGATAAGAAAATTCTTAATCATCTGTGAAGGAGTAATTTATTCTCATCAATATAACTAAAGAAATGAAATAAAATTATGAAAATTATAGATTAAGTTACTTAAGCGAGTAATTAGGGCTACAAGATCTCCGTCTCCTCTAATGCATTTTATTTGGGAATAAAGGGCGGCTGAGGATTCTGAATGTAGGTTAAGTGGTAGGTAAATTTAGCTGTTATAAGTTTGCTCGTTTAATGACAGAAACATTAATTTTTTGGAGATTCAAAATCTTTAAAAAAAAATAAAAATAAAATAAAAGAATGACAACACAATAGGAAAGGTAAGTGTTGATACTTCGGGGGGGGGAGCATAAACCGTTTACCGTTATTATTATTATTATACGGGTACTTTAATGGAGTCTGAAGACTCATCGTGGGAGACCCAGTCTATCCGCACAATCTATCATACCTCTTCTTGAATCCATTAACAGACAAAGGACTCACAAGTGACTATGGCAAAACATTCCACTCATTCACATCTCTCCAAGCAAAAAATCTAGTCTTCACAGCTAACTTAAATGATTCTATTATATCCCCTCTTCTTTCCCTCTCAACCAACTTCTGCAATCTACACAATCTAACCTCACAGAGAATATTCCGCAGACCACTCATCACCTTGGTCACTTGCCTCTTAATCCTCTCTACCACTTCATCATCCCCAAGAAACCCAGGGGACCAGACTTGAGTGCAGTAATCGAGATGTGGGTGTCTCAATTCTTATAAAAAGGTAAAATAATTCCATATCTCTACTTATTAACGTATTCAATAATAGCCAAGTAATCTAAGGGGCTACCTTAGCATTATGTCCTCTAAACTTTAACTGTCTGTCTAACACCATCCCTAAATCTCCAGATTCATCTAATTCCTGAAGTACAGGACCGTCAATGTCTTACACGGCTTGTATTCTATTTATCCTAAAATGCATAAGTTTACATTTCTCAACATTAAACTGACACCCATTAAAGTTTTCCCATATTGACAGCCTATTTAAATAGTCCTGAAAGCTCTTCCCAACGCTCTGATTAACTATTACTCTACCTAATTTCGCATAATCAGCAAACAACTGAATACTTCCTTACAGATTTTTATCTATATCATTTATGTACAAATTAAACAACAATGGTCCCAATACTGAACTAGGGCACACCACTACTCACATGTTTCCCCCTCGATTCTGCTCCTCAGTACACCACTTTTTGATATCTGTTCAGTGGCTAGCCACCCTTTTATCCACTTAACCAGGTGTCATATCCATTCCCATTTGTTCTAATTCGCGTAAAGTGTTAAATGTGGTATTGTGTCAAATGCCTTTGCAAAATCATTGTATAATCATTTCCTTCATCTAACTCAGCTCTTAATCTATCACGAAAAGTTAGTAAATTACTAAGGCATGACCGACCCTTCACCAGAAAGCCATGTTGACCTTTATACAGTATCATGTTTTATTTTTATCAATTTTTCTAGTGCTTTTACCACCACGCGTGAGATATTGATTAAGGATCTCATAATATAATCATTTGCTACTGCAGTCTTAGAACTTCCCATGCAAAGGAATTGTTTTGCTTTCTTTCCACTCCCTTGGAACTCTGCAAGTGCTGAGACTTAAGCATTCTAGTCAAAGGTACTGCCAGTTCCTTTGCACATTTCGCAAAACACTAGCTAATATCCCATCTAATCATACACAGCTGTATTTACATTGAGATGCTACAATATCCTAAGAACCTCCAATTCATCACCTCTGTTCCCACATTAGTATCTGTCACATTGCTTAAAGCAGTAACATGACAAGGATGATATGCCCTTGCAAAACAGTCAATCAGTAACTAAACTATTTTATCCGCATTTGTCTCCTGCTGATCCTCATCACTCATTAAGGTTCATCTTCCTCTTACTTGCCACATTACGAAACAACTCTTTGCGATTTCCTTTGGCCTGCTTTTCTATTCTTTTCACAATCTGATTTTGCCTTATTTGCCATTCTGATCACAGCATTTTCTTCTTCTGCAGCTCGTGTATAAGTGTATAATGATATCACTTATCCATCTAACTCTCACCCGATTAACCCTCCTTACCCCTTCCCTGGCTATACTATGTAATTCTACTTCCTCTAAATGTCTCTACATATATTATGACCCTTAACTAGGCTGACCATATTTCCTTGGCACGAAAACGGGACATCGGGATGGCAAAAACGGGACGGGGGTTATGTAATATTTTGTATTCATGAAAGACTAAGAAAAGTAAAAATTGTTTTATTACATAAACATATTGAGCTTACCATTATTCTTCAGTTACAGAACTGATACAAAAATTTAGGTTGACGTCAAGAGTGGGAACTGTATATCGTGAAATGAATACTTCTCCAATGAAGTGATCTTATGCAGCAAATTTCGTCTTTCAACACCTTAATCATAAAACTACTCACACTCCACGCAGCGACGTAGCTAGGGGTGCAGAGGCGCCGGTCCGCCCAGTGCGGCAAAAGCTCTAGCTACGCCACTGACTCCATGACACAATTTTGTCTTACAACTAACATAGCCCTCATTGTCTCAACACTAAATCTAGATTTCTTCTTTGACCATATACTGTTCATAACAAAAAATATTCTCTCAACAGGTGCTGTACTTTCTGGAAGACAAAGAATAAACTCTACAATATTACAAAAGTCTTTAAAGTCTAGGCGTTTTTCGCTCATTTCAGAAAAAAATCTGTACCCATCTATCAGATACAGTAACGCGTCTTTATTCCATGTATCCAACTGCCTCACAATTATAGATATTATGAGGGTCTACTGATCGAATACATGAGTTTTTCCTGTTTCTCTCTCTGTGTGTGTGATGAGTTCCTCGTTTCGGCTGTCCTGTATTTCGTTCCATTTAGGTGTCTTTCTTAGTAACACCCACATGAATTTCTCAGTGTTTCTTAAACTGCACTTCCACTTGTTGACATATTCTAGCTGGTTTCATAGAAATTCTCAACATCAACTACCTCAAAAAACTTACTCTCGTTAATTTCTCCTGAATCTACAAACATTTTCAGTTGTTCTTTGATATCAGTAGTTACAAACACTTTACTTTTTTCTGGAATCTAAATTGTTTACAAGATTTTCAGTGTTCATGCCTACTTCTGTAGCCGAAATATTCTGATTTGGCACGTGCGGAAGAATATTTTGGTTTATAAATTTTATTTATAAATGTCGACAAGCAGTCATTTGCGCGAAAACTTTGGTTGTGACACACAGTATGATAAGCAACAGGAGCTTCACTTGCTGCAATTTTATCGCTTTCACTATCACCATCACGTCTCACCATAAATTAGCTGATGTTTTTAACCGAAGCCAGAGTCTTTGCAGCATCCTCATGTTTCTGGCTATATAGATGTTGGTTTTTATGTCACTTCTGCCTCCATGAGAAACGGAAAAATGGACATTACAATATTGGCATACCACTTTTGTTCCATCACTACACAGTTTGTCCAGTTTAATAAATTTGAATTCTTTCAGGAGATCGTCATTAAAACTGCAGTTTCGCCTCTTTGACATTGCAAGGATAGATTTAAAGCTTTAAAAAATAAGACTTAAAACTTTTAAAAATATGAAATTTAAACCACCGGCATTGAATAACCAACCCACCGGTTAGCATAAGGGCAAAACAAAAACGAAAGCTACAGCAGAACAGACCCCGCGTCTGAGACGCGCAAGTGTTGCCAACATGTATTTTTTTTATTTTCTCTGAATAAATCACTGCAGATATCAATATTTAGTATCGAACAACGCGACTCCATGTTTATACAAATTACTGGTATCCATGATATAGATATACGATTATAGGTTATTAAGAATAATTTATGATTGACCAATATTAAAGTATATTTATAGTTTTTAACTAAAAATGAGATAAAACTGACATTTTTATTAAAACGACGGGACTACCGGGAAATACGAAAAAAATGGTACTGTCCCATTCAAAACGGTATGTATGGTCAGCCTACCCTTAACTATATCCCATCCACTACTAATATCCTTATCAAGGAGTGTTTTATGCAATTGTACAGATAAAATCTTGTAGTTACACAAATACCCCTTCTTGGTAGAATATTCCTCATGTTTTACAATCTCCCAAGTCATGGCCGCATGGTCAATTTCATCAATTAGAGGAAATGTGGTCACCTTAGTTATCGATAGCTCTTCTGATTCAATGACCATGTCCAATACTCTCTTACTCCTAGTCCCCTTTAGCACCTTCTGCCTTAAGTATTATCTCTTTGCAGGTGTATAAATTGTATTTCCTTCCTGCAAAGTGCTCTTTCTTCCTTCCAGTCTATATCTCTAGTTGAAGTCTCCCATAACAATCAGTCGACCTATAAAATCCCGTGAAGTTTCGATAGTAAGCTTTCTTGTATATTATTTAATCTTTCAGAAAAATAATTGAAACCTCGTGTAGAGCATATGTCATAAAATCTTCTGTTTTCAAGTTTCTTTGTTTACAGCCAGACTTTTGATAGCATTTTGTCTTATTTTTTCTTATTTATTAAACCAGATAGCCCATTTTTAATGCAACTTCTGCAGTTTCTCCCTAGTTCTTTTATTATTATTACTTTTTTGTGTAGGGCCTGTGTAGCTCAGTGGATGTGGCGTTTGCACACCATCGCGCTAGGCCGCACGAAGGAAGTCTTGGTTTCGAGTCTAGTCGGCGACTAGAGGAAATTTTTCTAAGCCTTTTTTCGACCGGTTCCCGAGTTAGTCGATCTCTGGCACGGGCAAGCAGGTTTTTCCTCCCGGAAACTCGGGTTTTTCGTCCTGTAAACTCAAGAAAATCGACCGTAGAACCCACATTATTTCAGACATTAAAATATATTGTGTTAGGGTTAGAGACCACGAGATGGCGGCACATTTGAGCCGTCTCTCTTCACTGCGTACCGCTTAATTAGTGATAGCCTTGGGCCATCTGTCTCTGATTGGGTACCAGTGGAGATTGAACTGCCCACTCAGTCTCCAAAAAGTTAGATAGGGCTAAATGGCCTCGCCTACTCCCGTATATACGGGAATAAAAAAGGCATTAGCTGATTTTTTTTTTATTTTTTTACTTTTTTGTGGTAATATGAGCTGCTTTACGAAATTTGTATATTTATTCTATGATATTTGAGAATCCAAGGTAATTCTGTTAATTTTTGTTTTTAAGTTGCTGAGAAAATTTATATCTGAATATATATTTGTCCCATTTATATTGCATTTGCGTTGATTTTTTGTTCCCCATTAAAGTGTCTTAGATGATGAAGTTGAAATCAAAAATTTTAAATTACTAATCTTCGCTTTAACCTGTATATTGAACAAATTTAGGTGTAAACTGTATTTTTTTACCGGTAGAGGGTATGCTAATTAATCCAGTTGAAAGGCGGCGAGTATGAACTGTTTGCTTATGTTGTAATGTTATTTGTATAAGTTGTGTTTTTAATGTTTTATTTTTTAAATGTTGAACATTAATTAAATCAGAATATTCGAAAGAAGGTATTATAATAACTCCAGGAATTTACATTTCCGTTTACATTTGTTTCACGCTATTAATTTAATATTTTTCACTGAATTATTTGTTTAGTATTGTTAGTAAGCAACATGAAATCGAAGCATTTGCTCGATGTGCTGTGATGTTTGCTGCTTTGGGAAGATAACAGGTTTTACATGTGTATTTCAAAATGTATAACATATGCTTAGACAGTACATATAAAAGAATAGTGAGCATTTGAGCGAATGAGTGGTGGTCAGTTTATTTTTAAAGGCCTATTTATAGAGGACTAGATCACGCTTCCTATACTTATTCACACTTTGATAGCCTGTTGGTGATGATAAAATTTTGATGACAAAAATCAAAATTATTTTTGACCACAAGAACTATAGGAGAATGAATGACTACTGTTTGGGTTTTTTAGTCAAATTTATTTTTAAAAAAAGTTAGTATAACTTAGTTTTAAAATAAATTTGACCAAAAAAAATCCACATAGTAGTCATTCATTCTGTTATAGCCTTCTGTTGGATTATTGTGTAAAGGAAGCAGAGACGAGATCAAGATGTATTTGTATTAGAATTCAGGAAGCTGACTACCCATGATGATAATTACATGATACATTCAAGGAACTGGAAGGAATGCTGACATCAAAAATTCCATATATTTAAGTCATGTAATACAGTTTAATGAAGTTCCTCTTCATGTAACTCTCTGAAAACAGAGAGCTGTTCTCTCTTATTTTATTCATGCATTTTACGTAGAAATATATTATGAGCTGTTAATTATTTTATAAGAACTGCCCTTTTCTTTAAAATAGCATCTGAACATTTTTTTCATTTATTTAAGAACAATATGGGAATAGAATACACACATCACTGAGAATTATAAAGAACAGTAATAATAACATAAATGCTGTTTAAGTTTTGTGAAATTAAAAATGTTTGAACGTGGCAGTTGTGATGTTTTAATATTGAATTCATTTGGCATCAGGAGCCTGGAAAAGGTATTTATTGTTATGAGACAATGCAGAGAGTTGGGGAAACTGGATAATCAAGGAAGGAATGGGAAAAATGTCAGCTATGGTATGCAAACACGATAAAGATATGAATGGCTTTGAACATGGCGAGGGGGTGGGAAAATGTGCTTTGGATTTGAAAATTTTGAGTATATGTCGGGATGAAAAAGAAAAGTTCAACAATGCCAAATGGATTATATAACTAATTATAAATAATAATCTAGATGGTAATTTGTTAAGTCTATACACAAATGCCAGTACCATCAGAAACTAAGGGGTTGAGTTTGTTTCTTTATAGAATACATTATGGCCTAGATTGTTGGCATTGTGAAATCTGACTTTCACAAGCAGTTATGGTAACCATGAAGGTAACAATGTCCCATGTAGCAGTGAGTTTGAGGCTATCTGGTGTGAAGTGGAGGTTAACAAAATGAAATATATGGTAGGATGTTGCTACAGACCTGGTGTCTCGGTTGCAGGGAATGAAGAAATGCATCACCAATTTAGCCTTATTGGTACTAAATGAGTGATCGTTATGAGTGACTTTAGTTATCCAAACATTGATTGGGTTGAAAAGGAATTTATTGAATTGTCACGAGACAACTTTCTCAAGTAGCATGTGAAAGAAGGAACTCAGGGTCAAAGAGTGTTAATTTGTTCGTAGTGTTAGAAGGAGTGTCTGTTAAGAATGACTAATTTATTCTCATTTAGTGAGTGATCATGCTGTGCTTTCTTGGGAAGTATATAATTATATTGATGTTCTTGTTAGAACAGATTACACGCTGAACTACAAAGCTGGAAATTATGATCAACTTAGGAGAATACTATCTTTGGGCTCATGGTATCAGTTACTAATTGGAAAAATGTCAGCAATGTATGGGAATCTTTGAAAAAGTACTTAAATGAGGCGGTATCTGAATGTATCCCTAGTGTTCGAAGAATAAATAGATTGGGAGTGAAATGAATTTGCACACTTATTAACCAAGAGATATACACGAAGATGATGTGGAGAGAATATTGTGAGAATAAGATTGAGAAGAATTATGAAATATATTAAGCTCAGGCCAGAAAAGTACCGAGTATTGTGTGGAAAGCTAAATCAGAGTATGACAAGAAATTGGCTATTCAAGCTAAAGGCAATCCAAAAGAATTTTATTGTTATGCCACAAGCAAAAGGAAGAATGAATGTGGAAGAATAATTTTATTGAATGCAGATGGTACTCTAGTGTCAGAAGCTAATGAGGTTGTTCAGTTAATGAGTGCTCACTTTGCTAACATATATCAACCAGGTGTATGTAACATGGTGCACAGTGCTACTGCTACATTGGGTGAAGGGTTAGAGGTGTATGAAAATGAGTTTGAAGCTGTTTGCATAACCTGGATAAGAATTTGTCAATAGGGACAGATGGAATATCCGCACGTTTGCTAAAGGAATATTTAACTTTATTGGCTTTCACATGTTTGTATAACTGGAGTCTCAGCTCAAGAATGATACCTCAGGAATGGTAGGAATGTATAATAGTTCCATTGTACAAGGGTGGTGTCAAATTTGATGTATCTAACTGTTGACCTCTCAGTATCTCTGATGTGGTAGTGAAGATTTTAGAGAAGTTGGTAAGAGCTAACATACAGAAATGGGTAAACAAGCTGTACTCTGCCAGAAGCAACATGGGTTTACTAAAGGAAGGTCATGTTTTAGCAATTTGCTCATTTTTTTAAACCACGAAATTTGGTCCATTTTATACGATATTTTGTGCATTGCTGCGGATAAAGAATTAAAAAAAGTACGAGTATGACACGTCAAAAAATTTGAGAATTTAAAAAAGAACTCAAACTCGAAACCACAACTTCCTACCGACATGGTAGTCAACCTTTCGTCAATTAGTTTGAAACCTGAAGCCCTCGACGCTTTCTCAGGTGGCCACAACTTCACCATTGCGCCCAGAAAAATACCTGCTGAAGACATTATGATACAAATTGAACGTGGGATACGACACCTTCAAACCATGTCTCCAACGATATTAGACTGGATGTGGCTTGTGTTCTGACCAAAGCAAACCTCCAAAAACCAACATGCCCAATAAGGAAATTAAATCTATGAGAATTAAAGAAAAACAAGGAAATAATATTCGCCAAAGTGGATAAAGGAAACACCACAGTATTGTTTAACCAAATGGATTACACAGGTAAGCTGAATGCTCTATTGTTAGATTGGGCCACTTACCTCACTATCGAGTACAATCCCACAAACTCACAAATTAGAAAACTCCACAGGCTCCTTAAGAAGGTTACTTACTTCTTGGTCTGTAGAAGTAAAACCGTTTAACTCCATACCCCCCCCTCCCTGTATATATGGACTCCCAAAAATACATAAAGAAAATGTGCCATTATGTCCCATGGTGGATGGCATTGATTTCCCTACATGCAAACTAGCTAAACATTTGGCCCAAGCTCTCACACACTATACTAGCAACACACCTTCACACATAAAAAACTCAGCCCGCTTCAAAGCCAGCATAGAAAACCTTACACTCAAACACACTGACGTAATGGTCAGTTTTGATGTCTCCACCTTATTCACAAATGTCCCACTCAAAGAGTCCTTAGAGCTTATCCAAGCTAAGTTTCCTCCTGATATCACAGCCCTATTTCAGTTCACAATGAACTCAGGCTATTTTGTTTGGCAAGGAAAATTCTACAAACAGATAAGAGGAGACAGCCATGGCTTCTCCACTCTCCTCACCCTCGGCCAAATTTTATATGGAGACTTTTGAAGAGAAAGCCTTAAACTCTGCCCCACAAAAATCAACCATATGGCTTCGCTATGTTGATATGTGTTCGCTATTTGGCCACATGGCTTCGATGCACTCCTCTCCTTCCTAACACATTTAAACAACCAACATCCCAGAATCAAGTTCACCCTGGAAGAAGAAAAAAACAACTGCCTTCCTTTCTTAGGCACACTAGTCACCCGCCAGCCTGATGGAACCTTGGTTTTCTCAGTTTATAGAAAACCCACCCATGCAGGCAGATACATTCACCAACAATCTCCCTCCCACAACAATATGGAGTTATTAAACACTATACAACAGGGCTAAACTAGTCTGTTCAAATGACAATGCCCTAACCACTGAACTAAATCACATTCTCAACACTTTCTCAGCCAATGGCTATCCCCCCCCCCCCCCCAAAAAAAAATCCAAAAAATATTGAAACCAATAAACCACAAACCCCCCCCCCCCTTCAAAACAAGGATTTCTCTAAATCCATCACCATTCCCTATATCTGAGGCACCTCGGAAAAAATTACAAAAATCCTAAAAAAAAACATGACTTCTTGTTACAGACCATATAAAAAATTGGCATCCCTTATCCGCTCCACTAAAGACCCCCCTCCCCTAGACCTACCTGGTGTATACCAGGTCCCTTGCAGCTGTAAACTGTCCTACTTTGGCCAAACAGTCAGGACAGCTTATATCAGAATTTCAGAACACAGGACTACATCTGATTTCACCAATACAGCCACTCTGGTCTTGCAGACCATGCACTGGATACCTGCCATAGAATATGGTGGAAGAAAGTCACTATAATACACCGTAGTAAATTCAAATATGAAAGGCTATTCAAGGAATCGGCCTCAGCCCTAAGAAACAATCCAGACCTCAACAAATTTGGTTGCATGAGACTGTCCCAAATTTGGGAAACCTACATCAGAAGACCTTCAGCCCGTTCGGCCAAGAATACCAATATCGCCTGCTAGGGGACGCCATCAGGACTTTTTGGAGAAAGAATAGTTTCCTGCTTCGTCCTCATTTACTGTGTTGTACTTGCGTGCACTTGTCTTTTTTCAGGTTCCTGTGAAAATGGCAACGTCACGTTGTCGAAATGTTGGAAGTGTATTAAAATTTATTTTAATGTATATTCTATTGTACATTGTAATTTCCTTAAGCTATTTAGTAAGAATGTATAACCAACGTCTAAGCCTTTCCACGAAGATATGCTATGATAATACAGTAAACCCTCGATTTAACGGACTAATAGGGGCTAAGGGGTGTCCGTTAAATTGCAATTTTTTAAAATAAAAATATCTTTAACATTATACTGCAATTTTATCAATATTATAACAAAAAAATTGTTTTACACACAATTTTCGCACTTTTAGATAAGTTAATGTTCAATGTTGAGGCACATGGTTTAGATAATCCTGCTTTGATAAAACTATCAATTTTTTTTTTGAACTTTTGAATTCTGCTGTTTTTTATAATTAACTCCCTAAAATTACGAAAATGTATGTAATAAAACTGCTGCAGAAAGTCACACCATGCGACAAAAGAACCAATTATAGTGTGATTGGTGCGATCACATCCTAATCATTCGCCGAACATGTTTTATGAGCTGTGACTCATTTATATCGGCTAAATTACTACAGTGTTTTTCCAACATATGATGGCCTATTTGCCAAAATTTGTTAAAAATAACAGGAAATTAATAACAAAAAATAACCTGTTAATTTAATTATAAGCAAATCTAGGTTAAAAGAATTTTAAAATTAACAGGGTGTTAATTTTCACATGTGACAAACGGATCGGAAATTTTGTCCGTTAAATCGAAGGTTTACTGTATTGGATTTTTCTAAGGCATTTGATAGGATACTACACAAAAGGCTGTTTCATGAACTGGAGAATATAGGTCATTCTTGTAGATAAACTTATATGTTGGTTACACATGACTTTAAGTATTTGAAGAAATGACAACGTGTACTAAAATTATTTAAAAAAACTTTAATCAATACCTTTCTATATTTCAGCAATGTTGCATTGCCATCTTCTGGGAATATTAAACTATGATATGTGCATGCAGGCACTAACAATGAGCAAATGAGGCTGAAGAAGGCAAGTGGTGTTGGTCCTAGAGTCCTAAAGGTGCCCCCTAGCAGGCTAAATTGTCTTGGCTGTTAGGCTGATGTTATAAGGATGCGAGCTTCCCAAATTTGGGACAGTCTCATGCACCCAAATTTGTTGAGATTTGGGAAGTTTTATAGAGCTGAGTCTAATTCCAAGAACAATCTTTCATATTTATATTTGCTCTGGTGTAGTAAAGTGGCTTTCTTCCAGCGTATTTTATGGTGGGAATCTAGTGCATGATCTGCAAGTCCTGAACAGCTGTATTGGTAAAACTGGATGTAGTTTTTGTGCTTGGAAATCCTGATATTAGCTTTCTTGCTTGTTTGGCCATAGTAGGACAGTTTACAGCTGCAAGGGACCTGGTATACACCAGGTAGGTGTAGGGGAAGTGGATGGTCTTTGAAGCAGATCAGGGATACCAATTTCTTATGTGGTTTGTGACAGGTAGTCAGCTCATATTTTTTTTAGGATTTTTGTGAGATTTTCAGATGTGTCCCAGATATACGGAATGGTGATAGATTTAGTGTAATCTGTTAGGAAGGGGTAACTGTTTTTTATATTTCCTGGATTTTTTGGGGGTTGTAACTATTGGCTAAGAAGGTGTTAAGGATATGCTTAAGTTCAGTAGTTGGGCATTGTCTGAACAGATTAATTTAGCCCTGTTATATAGGGTTTTTTTATAATCCCATATTGTTGTGAAGGGGTGTGTGAGATTGTTGGTGACTGTATCTACCTTCAATGTATGGGTCGGTTTTCTGTAAACAGAGAAAGCCAGGGATCTATCAGGCTAGCATGTAATCAGTGTCTAGAAAAGGGAGACTGTTGTTGTTTTCTTTTTCCAAGGTGAACTGGATTCTGGGGTGTTGATTGTTTAAGTGTGTTAGGAAGTTGTGGAGTTTGTCTAAGCCATGTAGCCAAATAGAGAACACATCATCCATGTAGCAAAGCCAGACAGTGGGTTTTTGTGGGGCTTTTCTTCAAAAGTCTCTATAAAGAAGTTTGCTGGGGGGGGGGAGAGTGGAGAATCCATGGCTGTACCCTCTATCTGTTTGTAGAATTTTCCCTGCCAAATGAAATAGCCTGAGTTCATGGTGAACTGGAATAGGGCTGAGATATCGGGAGGAAATTTGACTTGGATGAGCTCTAAGGTATCTTTGAGTGGGACATTTGTGAATAAGGAGGAGATATCAAAACTGACCATTATGTCAGTGTGTTGCAGTGAGAGGTTCTCTATACTGACTTTAAAGTTGGCTGAGTTTTTAATGTGTTATGGTATGTTGCCAGTATAATGTATGAGCACTTTGGCTAAATGTTTGGCTAATTTGTATGTGGGGGGAATCATTGCCATCCACAATGGGATGTAATGGCACATTCTGCTTATGGATTTTTGGTAGTCCATATTCGGAGGAGGGGGGAGGGTCTACAGTTAAAAGGTTTTAGTTTGTTCATAACTTCTTCAGGCCAAGAAGTAACCTTCTTAAGGAGCCTTTGGAGTGTTCTCATTTGGGAGCTGGTGGGATCATATTTTCTGGGGAGGTAGGTAGAACGATCTAACAGTCAAGTTGAAAGCTTACCTGTGTAGTCTGTTTGGTTGAGAGCCACGGTGGTATTTTCCTTATCCGTTTCAGTGATTACTGTTTTGCTGTTGTTCTTCATTTTTTTTCATAGAGCTTTTACTTTTTCTTTATAGGTTGGTTTTTGGTGGTTTAGCTTTGGTAAGAACTCTGGCTACATCCAGTCTGATATTGTTAGCAATATGAATGGGCAGGTTGCAGATACTGCGTTCTACTTATATCATTATTTCTTCAGACAGTATTGGAGAATATAGGATTGGAATATAAACTGTTGACTGGATCAGTGATGATTGACAGACATATCAAAATGTGGTATACGGTGGCTGTGAATATGCCAGATTGAAGGTGACTAGTGGTGTACCTCAGGGTTCAGTCCTTGGACCATTGTTGTTTAATCTATACATTAATGACATTAGGAAGGGTCTAAAAGGGGATGTGCATTTGTTTGCTGATAATGCAAAGATATACAGAGCAATCAGGTATGCTACTGATATCCAGCACTTACAAAAGATTTGAATAGGCTGGAAATTTGGGGAAAAAAAATGGTCGTCCGTTAAATGTTAGTAAGTATAAAGTTATGCACTTTGGCATGATGAGCTTTCCTTCTCCATATTATATTAGTGGGGTTATGCTACAAGAAACTGATGAGTCTAGGGATCTTGCCATAATGGTTGATAGGAATTTGAAGTTCAAAGGTCACATAGCAAAAGTTGCAAATACAGCCCAGAGGATAATTGTGATGTTGAAGTGAATATTGGCATGTTAGGATAAGGAAGTAATTTTGCCTCTTTTATAAGGCCTTGATAAGACTGCATCTTGATTACTGTGTGCAGGTTTTGTCTCCCAGGTTCCAAGGGGATAAAGAAATTGTTGAAAGGGTGCAAAGAAGAGTTTAAAAAAATTATATCTGGATTATGGGATTTAGATTATGAGGACAGATTGAGAGTATGTGGATTAGGGATTCTGGTTAAGAGAAAGGGGGGGGGGGATGATATGATAGAGATCTATAAACTTTCGAATGGGTGTTATAGGATATTGTCTGAAAATTTTTCATTATATGAACGGTCTGGAGAGAACATGTGGGATCATCTACGGAAGTTAAGTTTGTTTGCAGTCAAGAAAGAGATAAGAGCTAGGTTTTTTTTCACAGAGCAGTGAATGAGTGAAATAATTTGCTTTTGGGGGGGGTAGTAAGTGCATCTGGTGTGAAGGATGTTGGAAGTTTTTTCCCCACTTGGTTAGACTATAATAAATTTAGTTTTGTCCTTTATCCAAGTGTAAGCAAACAAAGTTTGCACCTGAAGTATCTTCAGGACTGAGGCAACTCGTGGTAAAGGTGGACCAAGCTCTCATCACTCCTTGTCTCAGTATCTCCCATAATGCAAAGCACATCTCCTTATGGACATATTGTCAACATAGTGTAGCCAAAGTGTTGGTTTAAGAGTGGCTGTACTGATAGCTAGTTTTTCCAGGTGTTCTATGTAGAAGTTGGCTAAGGGATGAGCCCATCGCTGTCCCATCTAATTCTTTGTATATTTTCCCTTTCCATGTGAAATATCCTGTATGTATTTTGAATTTAAATAGTTCAAATATATCAGGGGGGAAAATGTGACTTTAGCAGATTAAGGATTTCAATTATTGGTACATTTATGAATAGTGAGGTGATATCAAAGCTCACCATTAAGTCTGAGCTTCTTAAGGTATGGTATTCTAAAATACTTTTTAGGTGGGAAGAATTCTTGACAAAGGAGGTAGAATTGTTTGTGAGAGTGGCTAGTACTGGCACATTGGATACATTCTTGGCACATTTAAATAGCCAACATCCAAAAATCCACTTTACAATGGAACTGGAAGCTAATTACTGTCTGCCTTTCCTGGATACACAATCACACATCTTCCAGATGATTCCTTATCATTCTCAGTTTTTAGAAAACCACATATTATTATTATTATTATAATAATAATATGTGGTTTTCTAAAAACTGAGAATATACAGGGAGATATTTGAACAATCACCATCACCCTTCTCAACAGTATGGTATCTTAAAAATGCTAACCCACAGAGGGAGAGCAATCTGTTCCAATGACAATGCTCTTGCTGCTGAACTGGCTCACTTATGCCACACCTTCTTGGCCAATGGCTATAATCCTCATAAGATAAAAAAATACTAAATGCTCCTAAGAAACCCCTCCCACTATCCACTACGAAGAACTACAACAAATAGTCACCATCCCATACATTAAAGGCACATCGGAAAAGATATCTAGAATTCTCAATAAACATCAACTAAGCACTGTATTCAGACTGTGTGTCAAATTAGCAACTCTCATACGTTCACCCAAGGACAGCATCCCTCCTTTATCACATCCAGGAGTCTACGAAGTTTTCTGCTCATGTGATCAAGCCTGCTACAGTCAAACAGGAAGAACTGTGAACATCTGCATCAGTGAATGAAGATACATCCAGCACTATGACAAGTCGGGCCTAGCAGACCATGCTTTGGATACCCCCCCCCCCTCTGCACACAGGATCAACTGGAAGAAAAAAGTACTGCACAGAAGCTTTTACAAGTCAGAAAGATTGTTTTTAGAAGCAACAAAAGCCTTAAATCATACTCTGAATCTCAACAAATATGGCTGTAGAAATTTGCCTAAGATTTGGGAAACAGTTATCTTAAGACATAACTAGTACCTGCTTTCTCTCTCTCTCTTTTTTATTTTTATTTTTTTTTAGGACTTTAGTCTTTGTATTGTTGCTACAATTTTGTTAAACTAATCCCTTTGTTACACTGTGTTGTTATAGTCTTGTGTACTGTGACAAACTGTGTTTTGTGCTCTGAAGATGCTGGTTATAACACCAGCAAAATATCAGCAATAAGTATTATGAATAATTATTTACTTATAATTCTATTTAATATTTTAAAAAAAAAATTAAATAGACTACTGTCAAAATTTAACAACTTGCCTTATATTGATGAAACAGGACACATGATTCCAATCTTGGGGGGGGGACAAGCAACACATCAATTTTGATAAATCAGACCTTTGAAATCTGTTCCTTACAACACACTGAAACTTGTATGAATGCAAATTTAAGGAGGACTGTGAAATTTAGTTTAATCATCCTAATCAAAACAATAATGATTGCCTAAAATCCCAAGAATATGGAAGGCAATACACTGGCTACCACCACCACCATGACCAATAGTTTTTCTTTTAATTTATTTGTCAAAAACATCTAGCCAAACAGATCACAAACCTCTAGCTTTAATGTAGTGTTTTTTTTTTCTCCCTCACTAAAACAGGACAGCAGTATTTAATGGTTGACTGAATTAGTTACTTTGGCATAGTATGTTTTGCCTGTCTCTTTGTGTGTCTACTCTACTCCAGATAATTACCTTAATATGAAGGTCAAAACCTTGGGTAATGATTTGTATTTATATTATATAGTTAAAACTTCATGATGTAGCCCATGAAGTTTTAACGGAGGCTCAGCTGTTGCTGTCACCCTCAGTGTGTGTGGGGGGTAATGAATGGCAATGCTGTAGCCCACGAAGTTAAGTGAGGCACTGCTGTTACTCCTCATATGAGATATGAGCAAATGAGTGGCTCTGCTCAGTGGTGGGATGAGCCTGCCATGGTGTAGAGCCAACCGGTTTTGAGAGTTCTTCTCAGTAGCAGGGTAAGCCTGTTACTGAGGGGAACAACACTGAGTTTTTGGAGTTTGACCTGTACTTGAACATTCAATAAAGGTTGGAACCAGTCTGGGTAGTGGCCCTTCACTGAATGCATAGAATTATACATGTTTGCAGGGAGATGTGCCTTACCACGAGTTGCCTCAGTCCTGAAGATGCTTCAGACGCAAACTTTGTTTGCTTACACTTGGGTAAAGGATTAAACTAAATTTATTATTGTCTAACCAAGTGGAAAATAAACTTCCAACAGTGTTCTCTAAATCCAGAGTAAATTAATAAGGTGGTACACCTTTTGGCAACTCGTATAAGTAAATATGACCTCTCCATTGCTTCTGCCTTAGTATCACCACTTTTGGGTCTGGCTCCCACTGATGAGACCTCAATAAAGGTCGAAACTGGTCTCTGGGTAGTGGTCCTTCTCTTAATGCGTAGCATTATACATATCTGCAAGGAGATGTGCTTTGCATTATGGGAGATGCTGAGTTAAGGAGTGATGAGAACTTGGTCCACATTTACTACGAATTGCCTCAGTCCTGAAGATACTTCAGCGCAAACTTTGTTTGCTTACACTTGGGTAAAGGATTAAACTAAATTTTATAGTCTAACCAAGTGGAAAATAAACTTCCTACTTCTGTTTTGGAGCCACCTTTATGTAATGGAACTATCTTACCCTCTTTTCACTCTACTTAGAACCTTGCCAGAACTGAGAATTAGATTAAATAACTTCGTCAGAACCACTGCCTGTTCACTTGCACATTCTCATAGCATGCGAGCATACATACTGCACAGGCCCACTGCTGTATTCACATTGATATTTTTTATTATACTGAGTTCCTCCAGTTCATCTACCTCAGTGCTCACATCTGTCACTTCAGTAACTGCAAAGTCACCACCTGGATGATAAGCCTTTGCAGTGTGATCACTTAGTAACTGAACTGTTTCTTTTGCTTCCGTCACTTTCCTACCATCAGCACTGGGTAAAGTTATCTTTCCATAATCATTCTTTCTCTTACTTGTACATAGTGACAAAACTCTTTTGGATTCACTTTGGTTTGCTTAGCTAATTTTCTCTGGAAATCTGTTTTAAACCTTCCTTACCATACTAGTTACCCTTTTTGCATGTGCTTTATATTTCTTCTGAGCATGCTGATTACCTTTTTGTTTATATTCCTTCCATACTGCTTTCTTGTTTTGCAGCTCCTGGCTTATATTGCTAGTCATCCACTTAATACCAACATACTTGGTTTATCTTCCTAACCCTGGGTATACAGTCTGATACTGCCTGGCTCAGACAATCCCCGACCACTTCGCACGCACTAATGATGTTCATTGCATGTAGCTTCTTATTCCATGGCACTGCACCAAGTAGCCATCTTTATCATAATCACGAGCTTTGTAGTTGCATATAAAAATCCTTTTTTGAAAATTTTGAAAATTTCTACATATTGAGCAACCTACCATAACGAGACTGCATGATCATTTTCCCTAGTTGGAGGCAAAGTTGCTACTGTATTTATAGTCTGATGCTGTTATCAGATCCAACACCTCTTGTCCCTTTCATCACATACTGTTTAAGGTGGTCATACCTTTAGTAACTGTATAAAATCCATTTCCATGGATTTTATACAGTTGTCCTTTCCTCCTTCCAGTCTATATCCTCATAGTTGAAGTATCCCATGATAATTTCTCAGCTTGCACTCATAGTATTAATCTGCTGATACCACCCACGTCTTCTGACCCCCCCCCCCTCCCAGGTCTATAGTAACAACCAAAAATATATTTTTTCTTACTGGCCTCTTACACCAGACGATCTCAAATAAACTATTTTATTCTGATCTACAATCTTCCTTAACTTCTATTTTTGTTGGTTGAAGTTATTCAGCTATCATTAATAATACCCCTTCTCCTGCCCTATTTCTTCTATCTTCTCTGAAAATACATTATCCATTACATTCTATCCCTGTAACTACATTCTCTGACAACCAGGTCTCGCTGATGCCAATAATTTCTGGCTCAGTCAAGATGACAATTCCTGCAACTTTTCTCCTTTTTTTCTGATACTTTGGGCATTCGTGTACATGCATTTCAACATCTCCTTGGGATGTTGAAAATGCCTGTACACGAATGCCCAAGAAATCCCCTTGGGCCCACAGTTACTCTTACATAATGACATTACAAAAGCTGGGAAAATGCACCCAGCCAGCTCTTTACAATCATTCTTACACACATACTGATCTATCCCAGGGGTGGCTAGACCCCCCCCCCCCATCATCTGTAGTTAACCTGATTTTGCACTTCCAAACTCTCACTGAACATCACTTTCTCCAAGTATCTAACTCCAAAACCATTCAAGTGCAGTTTATACAAGTCCTTTCATCAATCAAATTCACTCTACAAACTGCATACCAATCCTCCTGCACAATCTTCTCATTGACTCATTAGCAATTATGGCCCTTCTTCTCATTTTCATCTTATCGTACCGAGATAGCAGATTCACAGTCCTCACTTTCTTAATATTCGTTTTTTGCATTTTCTAACAACTCCTTTTATATTCTGTCTTATTGCATATTTCTCACCTTTCAAAAAATTTGTGCCTGCCCAAACAATTAACTCATCCATTTTTTTCTTCTGCAAACTTACAGCTTCACTAACATCCTTTATCTTCGCACTTGGGAAATGTGCTTGTATCACTTTTTCATTAAGTGTACCTCTTATCGTCGAATTTCCATACATACTTTCTCTTTTCTCCCAGTTTCTCACACTTTTATGCTTTTCTCTTATGCTTTCTTTCTTTCTCCCTCTTTCTCACCACATATGTCAATCGTTTCTTCAGTCACTTGAGGTCACATTTTATCCTGTGAAGGAGTCTACATAAGTGTGCTGTTTCTTCCCACACTGGCATCTCATCATCCACATTATTACTTTTATCCATGTTCTTCAATCTCTCATTTGTATTTCATACACTATCATTCACTGCTTCTATGTTCTCCACAGTCATGCCGTTTATCCTTATTATCATTCACTTCACTCTTCCACTCCTGACGTGACTTGCATTTGTTCATGAAACAATTACGACACATTCTCTCCATTCTGGATCTTGTATCATAAACCACTCACTCTTGGCGATGAATACATTAAATGCATGCTACATCACATTAAATCACACATTAATATCTGATTATTAATTAACTTAAGGAATTTACAATGTACACTAGAATATAAATTAAATTAAACTTTAATATATATTTCCAATATTTCAGCAAAGTCATGTTGCCAACTTCAAAGGAACTTAAAATAAAGATGTGCACACAGACACTACACACAGTAAATGAGGACGAAGTGAGGAAGCTATTGTTTCTCCTAAAAGTCCTGATGTTGCCCACTAGTGGGCTATGTAGATATTCTTGGCCATTGGGCTGAAGGTCTTCTGATGTATGTCTCCCAAATTTGGGACAGTCTCATGCAACCAAATTTGTTGAGGTTTGGCATGTTTCTTAGGGCTGAGGCCGATTCCATGAAAAGTCTTTCAAATTTGAACTTGCTATGGTGTATTGTGGCTTTCTTCCACTGTATTCTGTGGCATGTATCCAGAGCATGGTCTGCAAGACCAGAGTGGCTATACTGGTGAAAATGGATGTAGTCCTTGTGTTCTGAAATTCTGATATTCGCTGTCCTGATTGTTTGGCCAAAGTAGGACAGCTTACAACTGCAAGGGAGCTGGTATACACCAGGTAGGTCTAGGGGAAGTGGTTGGTCTTTAGTGGAGCAGATAAGAGATGTCAATTTTCTATATGGTCTGTAACAAGAGGTCAAGTCATGTTTTTTTAAGATTTTTGTAATTTTTTCCGAGGTGTGCCTCGGATATAGTGAATGGTGATGGATTTAGAGTAATCCTTGTTGTGAAGGGGGGGGTTGTGGTTTATTGGGTTCAATATTTTTTGGATTTTTTGGGGGGGTAGCCATTGGCTGAGCAAGTGTTGAGAATGTGATTTAGTTAGGGCTTTGTTAGTTGAACAGATTATTTTAGCCCTGTTGTATAGTGTTTAATAACTCCATATTGTTGTAGGAGAGGGATTGTTGGTGAATATATCTGCCTGTATGGGTGGGTTTTTTATAAACTGAGAAAACCAAGGTTCCATCAGACTGGCAGGTGACTAGTGTGTCTAGGTAAGGGAGGCTGTTGTTTTCCTTTTTTCCAGGATGAACTTGATTCTGGGGTGTTGGTTGTTTAAGTGTGCTAAGAAGGAGAGGAGTGTATCAGAGCCATGTGGCCAAATAGCAAACACATCATCAACATTGCAAAGCCATATGGTTGGTTTTTGTGGGGCAGAGTTTAAGGCTTTCTCTTCAAAAGTCTCCATAAAGAAGTTGGCCAAGGGTGGGAGAGTGGGGAACCCATCGCTGTCCTCTCTATTTGTTTGTAGAATTTTCCCTGCCAGATGAATGGTTTTCTTAGTTTATAGAAAACCCACCCATACAGGCAGATACATTCACCAACAATCCCCCCCCCCCACACACAACAATATTTAGTAATTAAGACTATACAACAGGGCTAAACTAATCTGTTCAAATGACAGTGCCCTAACCACTGAACTAAATCACATCCTCAACACTTTCTCAACCAATGGCTACCCCCTCAAAAAATCCAAAAAAAATATTGAAACCAGTAAACCACAACCTTCACCCCCCCCCCTTCACAACAAGGATTACTCTAAACCCATCACCATTCCCTACATCCGAAGCACCTCGGAAAAAATTACCAAAATCTTAAAAAAGCATGACTTAACCTCTTGTTACAGACCATATAGAAAATTGGCATCCCTTATCCACTCCACTAAAGACCAACCACTTCCTGTTGAAAGTTTATTTTTCACTTGGTTAGAGTATAATAAATTTAATTTAATCCTTTATCCAAGTGTGTGCAAACAAAGTTTGTGCCTGAAAGTTAATGCATAACATTAGACATATCCGCAAGGAGATGTGTTTTGCATTATAGGAGATACTGAGATAGGATTGTTAGTATCTTGCTCCACCTTTGCAACGAGTTGTCCTGGTGTTGTACCACCTTACCCCAGTCCTGAAGATACTTTCAGGTGCAAACTAAAGGATTAAGCTAAATTTGTTATACCAACCACTTCCCCTAGACCTACCTGGTGTATACCAGGTCCCTCGCAGCTGTAAGCTGTCCTACTTTGGCCAAACAGGCAGGACAGCGAATATCAGAATTTCAGAACACAAGGACTACATCCGTTTTCACCAGTATAGCCACTCTGGTCTTGCAGACCATGCTCTGGATACACGCCATAGAATACAGTGGAAGAAAGCCACAATAATACACCGTAGCAAGTTCAAATTTGAAAGACTTTTCATGGAATTGGCCTTAGCCCTAAGAAACATGCCAAACCTCAACAAATTTAGTTGCATGAGACTGCCCCAAATTTGGGAGACGTACATCAGGAGACCTTCAGCCCAACGGCCAAGAATACCTATATAGCCTGCTAGGTGGCAGCACTATCATGACTTTTAGTAGAAACAATACCTTTCTTTCTTCGTCCTCATTTACTGTGTGTAGTGCCTGCGTGCACGTGTCTTTATTTTAAGTTCCTTTGAAGATGGCAACGTGACGTTGCCGAAATATTAGAAATATATATTAAAGTTTAATTTAATTTATATTCTAGCGTACGTTGTGAATGCCTTAAGTTAATTAATAATCATGTATAACCAATGTATAAGCCCTTTTACGAGAAACACATTAATATCATTCGGCACTGATGTCTTGGCTTCCATTTTTCTCATACACATCACTGTCATAAATGTGGAACATGGTTGAAACAATATTGTGTAATAATGGTTTCCATTAAACAACACACTTAACACAGTCCAAAATAAAGAAAATATCTCTGTTAATGTTTAACAATATCATGAATATTTACTAAAAATAAGAACTTAGCTAAACAACATGTATGACAGCCACTTCTAAGGACAGTGCTCCTTTTCAACTAGTCTCTCATCTCTTATTAACTAGACTTTTTTATGAGATAAGAATCCTTTTGGTATATTGTCTTCATTCCTGACTTGACTATTAGGTTACAGTAAATACTATTTTTGGGTTGTTAAACAGTACAGCAAATGAGCAAATGGACACAAACCACTTGATTTTGCCTCAGTGCATCATCAATCAATTATGCAACTATTTTTCAAAGATCTAATTTTTATCACTCATGTGTGAGAGGCCACAGCGCTTATAGCAAATAAATGCCTTGTGTGGGCTGGAGTCAAGAGCAAAGCAATCTGTTGGCATTCCTCTTTTAATAACTGGAGGTTGTGTAATGCTTGGAAAATATTTCATGGGGAAGGCAATTTGATAGAGCTGACCTAGATGGAATGAAAGACAACTGGCAATAACAGGTTGAGTCAACAGTTAAATTATAAAAGGATATTGGGCAGCTGTTGCTTGGGTTGATGTAGGTTTAGAGAAAATGGGAGGTATAACAGATGATAGTTCTTCTGAATAGCACCATGGAAATATCTGAAAAAAAAAAGATCCTGCAGAAACTGATACTGTGAGAAAGTGGCTGTAAAGAGTAGAAAGAGAGGGATTGTCATTCTATTGTACTGCTCTCTTCTAAATAGCATTGAGGATTTTCAGAGACGTTTGATGTGCTCCACCCCAAATGTTGAGCAGTATTCCAAGGTTGGGTAGATTTTGGATTTGTATAGAGCAAGTAACTGGTTAGAAGAAAGGAAAGACATCTTAAGTGAAAAAGGATGCTAAGTGTTTTGGAAGCTGAGAGTGCTGTAGAAGTGATGTAATTATATCAGGAAAGGGTTGGAATATGAGTTAGGAAAGAGAAGCAGTCTTGTCTGGATTTGTTCATTTGAGCATTATCAAATGCAAGTGGAGAAGAACTGAGATTTTTTTTTTTTTAACAAGAAAAAGAAGCACTGAAAGGGACCAGGTTTATCTCCCTATCAGTTTAGGGCAGTGTTTTTGAAACTTTACTGATTTCGAACTGCCACAGGAAAGACATTTTATACAGAAGGGAAACAGTACCAAAAAGAAACATCACATTTTGTGTTGGTTCTTTCAGATAGCAAGAAAGGATTTGTAGATCAATCAGGAAACTTTTACCAAGTGATTGCAATGTCACATTTAATTTAAGCAAACCAAGAAAGTGTTCCTAGTTTCATCAAAATGTCACTACCGAGTTTAAAAGTATGAAAATAGCTACTGTTGGTCCTTCCAATTAATAAGACTATAAAAATTCATTTTTGGTAATCAGTGCAAGCTGGTGTGACTCACTAATGGATTATAGCCACCACTTTTAAAAAGTAAGCCCCTAGTTTTGGGCACTTACTTTAGATCTTGAAGCTTGATGTTTGAGCACTGCAAGATTTTCATTGAAAATGAAATAGGCTGTGAAGTCATTGAGAAGAGGTCATTTATGTAACATCAGGAAGAGGGTGGAAAATAATAGAACCTACAGGTAGTAAATGACGAGAGAAAAGTGAGCAATCTATTTATACAGGTTGGAAGGCATATAAGATCACAATTTGCTGAGAAGTCCTTGATGCCAAATACTATCAGATGCCTTTGAAATGTCAGATGCAACATCACAGGTTTCTCCAAATATTTCCTTGGCCCATGTCCAGCAGCACATGATGTAGGCCATGAGATCTGCCATTGATCTTGATTAGCAAAATCCATACTGATGATCATTGATTAGTTTATAGTTTCCAGCTGTTGAAGTTGTTGATTAATGATGTCCTCACAGCACTGTGGAAACAATGGATTGATAGTTTGGTGGTAAACGCTAATTTTTTTTTAATTGCTATTCATTCATTTTCAAAATTGTGGATTTTACAACCGTATTATAACTAACTCTTTTTTATTATCCCGATGTTTCCTTTAAAGCCACCTTTAAACCCCCTGCAAAATTAAAAAAAGCTTACTCAACTCATCCAAAGACCCACTCCCCCGCTGGCCCACCCTGGAGTATACCATATTCATTGCACCTGTAACATACCATATATAGGAGAAACAGGATGCACGATTCCTATCAGACAAAAAGAACATAAACGACACGTTAAATATAATAATTATGGTGAAGCTGGCCTTTCTGATCATGCCCTGTGAACACCTTACATAGAATTGACTGGAAAAGCACTAGTTGTCTACATCACACCAAAACATCGTATGAACGCAAATTTAAGGAAGCTGGTGAAATCATTATCAACCACCCCAATCTGAACAATAATGAAGGTCTAAAAATCCCATACATATGGAAGGCATATATTCGGCCCACGGAACCTTCCCCTCTAAGAACAACTGTAAACAGGACTGTAGTAAATCCAGGATCCTAAATCAAAAATAACAGTTGTAATACTAAAATTAGGATATCATTGTTACTGAAAGAAAACTATAAGAAAAAATGTTTATTCATGTTATCTTAAATTAAATCTAGCTTGATGTAATTTATAAATTTTTTTTTTTTTTCCCACTAGAGGTCATGGCAGCAGAATAACGTGATCAAATCATTGTTTCTCAAGCTTACGGTTTGTAATGTAACTCAGCTTCTCTTGTATATATGTGTATGCTCCAGATGATGATCTTGATATGAAGTTCGAAATGCCAGGATAATACAAAGGGTTAGTTATAACACGGTTGTAAAATCCATAATTTCGAAAATGGATTCGTCTATAGACTGCAGGGTTCCAATTCTTTATATTTCTGGTCTCTCTGAACCTATTGGTAGAATTTTGAAGAAATTTCACCTTAATCCAATGTATTTTCCTAACAATAAAATATCTCATCTTTTACCATCTGCAAAGAAAACAAACTGTCACTTCTATCCTTTTAGTGTTGCATGGTGATCAGCATTCATATTAGGAATTATGGACTTTACAACCGTGTTATAAATAACTTTTAATTTCCCGACGCTTCAATCTTCATATTAAGATTATCATCTGGAGCATATACAAATATACAGGACAAGCTACAGTAAGCTAGAGAAACAATGATTTGATCATAGGTTATTCTACTGGTATGACCTCTAGTGAAAAAAAAAATGAAATTATTTAGAAACTACATCAAGCTAAATTCTATTTATGATAACATGAATAAACATTCTTTCTTATAGATAGTTTTCTTTCAGTAACAATGATGTCCTATTTTTAGCATTACAATTGTTATTTTTGATTTAGGATCCTGGATTAACTACAGTCCTGTTTATAGTTACTCTTAGAGAGGAAGGTTCCGTGGGTCGAATATGTGCCTTCCATATGTTTGGGATTTTTAGACCATCATTATTTTTCAGATAGTGGTGCTTGATAATAATCTCACAGGGTTCCTTAAATTACATCACACCATGTTTTGGTGTGATGTAGACAACTAGTGCTTTTCCAGTCAATTCTATGTAAGGTGTTCAGGGCATGATCAGAAAGGCCAACTTCACCATACTCATTATATTTAACGTGTCGTTTATGTTCTTTTTGTCTGATAGGAATTATGCATCCTGTTTCTCCTATATATGGTATGTTACATGTGCAATAAATACGGTATACTCCAGTGGAGGAAGTGGGTCTTTGGATGAGTTGAGTAAGCTTTTTAATTTTGCAGGAGGTTTAAAGGTGGCTTTGAGGTTGTAATTTTGTAGTATTCTGTTTATTTTATCTGATGTCCCTTTAATGTAAGGAATGGTTATATAGTTTTATTGTAGTATATATTTTTGCCATACAAAATAACAGAACGTAATACGTGCGCTAAGAGCACTGTGATATCTGGAGGGAATTTGTTCTGTAAAAGAAGGATTGTCATTGATTGGGACATTCGTAAAGAGGGCAGAGATGTCAAAACTGACTAATAAATCATGTTTTTCTAATGCAATGTAATGTCTTTGATAATGTTTATGAAGTGTTGTGTGTTTCTGATATAGGAGGGGGGGAATGACCTATCAACTCCTTGAGTGTTGCTGCTAATTTCTTGGCTAAGTGGTAATTCGGGATATCTATCCCTTCCACTATCGGCCAGAGTGGTGTGCTTTCTTTGTTTATTTTCGGTAGCCCATAAATTCTTGTGGAACGAGCGTAGTGTGGAAATAGTTTTTTGATCATATCTGCGGGCCATGTAGTAATTGACTTGAGTAGTTTCTCTGTTTTCTTTTTTATTCTATTGGTTGGGTTGTAGTTAACGAGTTGGTATGTATTATTGTCAGAGACTAGCAGATTCATTTTTTCTAAATAAGTGGTTCGGTTTAAAATAACGGTGGCACTTCCTTTATTTGCTCTAGTTATTACGATGTTCGCATTTGATTTTAATGATTTTACTACTGCTAATTCGTATTTTGTTAAATTGCTTGTTATTGTTTTGTTATGATTTAAAATTTTGGTGGTTTCTAAACGTATTTTGTCTGTTATGCTATTTGGGATGAATCTTAAGCTTTTTTCAATAATACAAATAAATCCCAGTTTGTTTATTGATCTGGGTGCTATGGCAAAATTTAGACCTTTGTTAAATACTGAGAATTCATCTTTGTTTAAAGCGTGGTTGGATAGGTTCACTACATTACTGTTACCTGCAGGTGATTGGTGGCTCCTGTTGTTTCTTGCTTCTGGTTGGTTGTTATCATCATCGTGGAGAAATTTGAATATGGCCGTTGGTTTTGTTCATCTTTTAGTCTATGAAATTAGGTTTTCTTTCTTCGTTTGAAATTTAATTTCGTTTGAAATTATTCATAAAAGATTATGGACAGCATGGTTCGCCATGTTGTCCGTAATCTTTTCCAGGATCATCCAGATATCTGCATTTAAGTTGCTTGAAAATTCTGATTTTACATTTTCTAGCTGGTTTTGAGTAACAGCTAAACAAGACTGTAGTTAATTCAGGATCCTAAATCAAAAATAGCATTACAATTGCTATTTTTGATTTAGGACATCATTGTTACTGAAAGAAAACTATCTATTAGAAAGAACGTTTATTCATGTTATCAAAAATAGAATTTAGCTTGATGTAGTTTCTAAATAATTAAAATTTTTTTCCCACTAGAGGTCATGCCAGTAGAATAACCTATGATCGAATCATTGTTTCTCTAACTTACTGTATGTAATGTAACTCAGCTTGTCTTGTATATTTGTATATGCTCCAGATGATCTTAATATGAAGATTGAAACGTCGGGAAATTAAAAGAGTTATTTATAACACGGTTGTAAAGTCCATATGAATGTGACTTCTATCTTTAGCTGGGGTTTACTAGATCCCTTGTGAATGTAATTTGACATACTTTAGTATGTCAAATTACATTCACAGGGAAGATAAGTTGTTCTGTGGAAAAAATAATTAATCAACATCAGTACTACATCGAATACCTGAAACCTCAAAAGTAAACAGGCTTCACAACTCCAGTGTAAACAGGCTTCACAACTTTCTTTGTAAAGATCCATATTTAAAACTGCTTCTATGGAGAAGATGAGCTTCATCCCACAAGATACTATAATGGTTTGACTGACCATTACAGTATCTTGTGGGATGAAGCTCATCTTCTCCATAGAAGCAGTTTTAAATATGAATCTTTACAAAGAAAGTTGTGAAGCCTGTTTACACTGGCTTAACCTGAATCAAAATGATTCTCTTTCTCCCAGATGTTTAGGAGATTCTCATCTTATGTAAATATCAAAAACAGTTTTAATATATTTTAATAATATTTTTCTAGCATGCAGCAGCTATTTCTAATAGGTAAACCTGTTATATTTAAGGGATATTCCTGTTCTTTGATCTGCTTGTTGTTTTACACCCACTGATAATGTACTGATATCAGTTTGAAATATCTATGCTTTTCATTAAAATTTATTACTGTGGTTATTGTGTTAATATTATTATTATCTGAGACCTCCAGGGAGTCAAGGACTCAAGGGAGGCTATAAATCACCCAAACCAACTGTCATACCTTCCCTTAAATTCATTCACACTAGATGTGCTCACTACCCTTAAAGGCAAATTATTCCACTCACTCACTGCTCTCTTGGAGAGAAACTTAGATCTTAACCCTTTCTTGACTGTGAACGAATGTAACTTCCATGGATGCTCCCCGTGTTCTCTCCCCACATTCCATATAATGAAAAATTTCATCAGACAATATCCTAGAACACCCATTCAAAAGTTTATAGACCTCTTTCTCCTGTTAACCAGAGTTTGCAATCCACATACTCACAATCTGTCTTCATAATCTAAATCCCATAATTATTATTATTACAAAAAACCTCCAGGGAGTCCAAAGCCCCATCGAAGGAGGGCACCTACTCTACAACTCTGTCTCCACCACTGAATCAACCAGCTACAACGAACCGCAACTATCATCATCTCCAACAACGGCATCTACCGCCCAACATCACCACTAGTATTTTCACAGACAATCGCAAACATCCATGCCCATGGTGGGAGAGCAGATATGCTGACCATCGGCCAACCAGGATGGCATAATCTGGATATAATCTTTGTAACTCTTCTTTACATCCTTACCAAGGAGACCAAATCTGTGCACAATAATCCAGGTGACGTCTTATCAAGCCTTATCATTACATGTCAAGGTTTGCTTCAACATTGCGATTATCCTCTGAGTTGTATTTGCAACTTTTATGCTGACAGGTCGTTAGTTACACATCAGTTTTTGCACGACCCTTGTGCAATGGAACTATCGTATATTCCTTCCATTCCTGTGGTATAATTACTGAACCGAGACTCAAGTTGTACAAACATGTGAAAGGCCTAGCCATTTTGGCTGAACATTCCTTTAGCAAATGGGCTGATATTCCATCTGTCCATAAAGACAAATTCTTATCTAGGTTATGCAACAGCTCTTCAACCTCATTTTCATTCACCTCTAACTCTTCATCCAATATAGCAGTAACAGTGTGCACCATGTTACATACACCTGGTTGATATATCTTGGCAATTGAGCACTCATTAACTGAACAATCTCATTAGCTTCTGACTCTCGAGTGCCATCTGCTTTCAATAAAGTTATTCTTTCACATTCATTGTTTCTTTTGCTTGCGGTATAACGATGAAATTCTTTCAGATTGCTTTTAGCTTGTATGGCCAAGCTTTATATATTTCATGACTCTTATTCTCACAATATTCTTTCCATATCATCTTCTTGTGGATATCTTGCTTAATAAGGTTGCACATCCATTTCACTCTCAACCTATTTATTTTTCAAATACTAGGGGTACATTCAGATACGGTCTCATTTTAGCACTTTTTGAAAGATTTCCATGCATTACTGACATTATTCCCATTCAGTAACTGATACCATGGGACCAAAGATAGTATTCTCCTAATTTGATCATAATTTTCAGCTTTGTAGTTCAACATGTAACCTGTTTTAATGGAGCATCAATACAATTAGATACTTCTCAAGAAAGCACAGTATGAACCAACTGGGGTGTAAAATAGTCATATTCTTAACAGACACTCCTTCTGATGCTATAAACAAATCTAACACTCTTTGATCTTGAGTTCCTTCTTTCACATGCTGCTTGAGAAAGTTGGCTCACAACAATTCAATAAATTCCTCTTCTTTCTTATCATGCGATTTCTCTTCTACCCAATCAATGTTTGGAAAATTAAAGTCACCCATAATGATTATTCGTTTGATACTCATTAAGGCTAAATTGGTGATGCATTTCTTCATCCCCTGTAACTGAGCCACCAGGTCTGTACTACACCCCATCATATTTTTCATTCTGCTAACTCCATATCAAATAGACTCAAACTCACTGCTACGTGGGACATTGTTACCATAATTGTTTCCTTGTGTTTCTACCCTAACAGGACTTAAGTCATCTGATATTATTAGTAGTACTCCTCCTCTTGTATCTCTTCTGCCATTTCTAAAAATAGTATACCAATTACACTCAATTCCACTTACCATATCTGATTCTGATAATCAGGTTTCACTAATGCCAACAATATTAGGCCACATTGTTCCACATTTTTTCCCATTCTCACTTGACTCTCTGCATTAGGTCTTACCAAGAAGTAATTTCTCCAGTTTCCTGCATAATGAGTTCAAGTGCAGGCTATCCTTCTTATACAAGTCTTTTCTGCCATTACCATGCTACCGGCCAAGACGTCTATAGATGTCAAGTTTATCATGGATGCGAAGTGCATATTAAAATTGTAATACCATTGATATTACATTGAAATATATGATGGATGTGTATGTGATCCATAATGGCTGGTGAGGTAGTTAAACACTCTCTCTCCACACATCTAAAAACTGGTATCCATTTTTTCTACACAGCCTGCACATGAAATCATTTGCTATAATCACTCTCCTTGACTCAGTACTGTCTTATCTGGGTAGCAAGCCTACAATTTTTACTCTCTCTCACATTTCTTTTTCACTTCTTCCAACAGACCTTTCATGTCTTCTCTCATACTATATTTGTCACTACTTAAATTATTAGTATCTACCAGAACTACCATCTCTTTTACTTTTTTTTTTTTTGGTTTTCAATTAGATTTGTCATATTTTTAATTTTTTTCACAGGGAAACAAGTGGTGACTTCTGCAGCAAGTGCAAATTTTAAGATTGAGTCACCATACCATATCACCTCTTTTTTCTTGGATTTTTAACTGATTTACGTTATTATGATTATGAAATTCATTACTATCCTGTGTGTTCTTATCCTTTTTCTTGTGAATCTTATAAGGATGGGTGAATTTGGAATTTGTAGGGTTAGTAACAACTGTTGGTGCAACCTGGTTTATGCCAGGAGAGGCTCGAAGCAAATATCAGTCCAGGGATAGATCTGATCCTGTTCAATCATTTGTGTATTACTGAGAATAAGGATAGGTGAGCCAAGATCCCTTTTGCAAGAAAAAGGCAAGACTGTTTTGGTCATTGAAGTTGACCAGATTATCCTTGCCTCACTAAAGGTTGGTATGGAGATCAGTAAAGCACTACGGTTGCAGATGATTTTGATGATTGGGATATTTGAGAATTACACGGTTTGTTGAAAGAGTAGGATGATTCGAGTTTATGCTGTTGTCAGCAAAGCTTTTGATAGGGTTGGTGATGAGCAAGTGCCACTGCACCCTGTGGCACTTGCTATATTCGCGGCAAAGCTCGAGGAGAGGATGCTATTCACTGTTCATTCAGTGAATGAACCAGAAAGAGAAAGCTGGTATACATTTACAGAAGTGTGTGTGTGTGGGGGGGGGGGAATGTAGACAAAAGAAGGCGTTTGGCTAATCAGGCCACGATACAGTGCTGGCCCTAGGAATTTTGCCGCCCCTTTCCCCTAAAAAAAACTCTTTTAATGACGTCTTAAAAGCCACGATGTTAAGCTAGGCTTCAACATATCTTCAACATATGATTATGAAATTCATTACTATCCTGTTTGTTCTTATCCTTTTTCTTGTGAATCTTATAAGGATGGGTGAATTTGGAATTTGTAGGGTTAGTAACAACTGTTGGTGCAATCTGGTTTATGCCAGGAGAGGCTCGAAGCAAATATCAGTCCAGGGATAGATCTGATCCTGTTCAATCATTTGTGTATTACTGAGAATAAGGATAGGTGAGCCAAGATCCCTTTTGCAAGAAAAAGGCAAGACTGTTTTGGTCATTGAAGTTGACCAGATTATCCTTGCCTCACTAAAGGTTGGTATGGAGATCAGTAAAGCACTACGGTTGCAGATGATTTTGATGATTGGGATATTTGAGAATTACACGGTTTGTTGAAAGAGTAGGATGATTCGAGTATGCTGTTGTCAGCAAAGCTTTTGATAGGGTTGGTGATGAGCAAGTGCCACTGCACCCTGTGGCACTTGCTATATTCGCGGCAAAGCTCGAGGAGAGGATGCTATTCACTGTTCATTCAGTGAATGAACCAGAAAGAGAAAGCTGGTATACATTTACAGAAGTGTGTGGGGGGGGATGTAGACAAAAGAAGGCATTTGGCTAATCAGGCCACGATACAGTGCTGGCCCTAGGAATTTTGCCGCCCCTTTCCCCTAAAAAAAATTCTTTTAATGACGTCTTAAAAGCCACGATGTTAAGCTAGGCTTCAACATATCTGATCATAAATTCTAAATAGTAACATCAGCTAATGAAAATTCTTAAGTTAATGAAAAATTATCATAAACTATATTTCTTTACAGAAAGAGAGAGATAATTAACCCTTTAACGTTGGAATTTTGTTCTGAAAATGTGCATCTGCATGGATAATTAAAATCAATTGCTACTAATATCAACATTACTGGGATCGCAATGAGAAGTACTTGCCATGAGCTCAGAATTTTTGGTTTCAGTCCTTTCGCTTATTTTCTCTTGTACTACATTAGCTCTTTCAGTTTTGTTTTTAGATATTTATGCAAATCCCCGCTTTGTTTCTGAATATCACATTCTTTTTCCGATTTTTGTTTGCAATATTCTGTGCCTGATAGGTTTTTTTTTTTTTTAAAGGATCTCTTCAGTATGAATTTAAAAATTTATATTGAATTTTATCAAACATATTGGAATGTTAAAATTATTTTAAAATCCAAATCCTAATAACTGTATCAAAAAAAGTATTATTGACAATCACTGCACAACTGTATTATCAAAATACATAAATACAGTTTGTATTTATAATTGAAAGAAACACACGTATTAACCACAGTGAAAATTATTTAATTGTAAATATTTCATCCTAAGTATCTTAGGACATCAGTATAGTAGTTTAAAACAATAATAGGAATTACATACAGTTAGGGCGCTTGATTACAATAGAATCTCATGAAACGTGCGTAACATGTTACAGAAGTAAAAAAAAAAAAAAAAAAAAAAAATAAATATAAAAAAAAAATTATTATTTAACACAATTTTGTATGACAATTTCCCATACTTTAAGAATAGTAAGAACATCGCGGTTTAAATTTGATCTGTGTAATAGGGCTTCGGAACTTTCTTTGTATAAACGTTCATGTTTATATAAAGATCTATATAAAAGTTTAGATTTTTTCTAATGGAGCCTGTGGTTTGGATTTTCAATTCCATGTTGAGAGAGGCCAGATTTCTGCGGTTTAAAAAGACGAATGTGGTCCTGATGTTCCGAGATGCATTTCTGAACAGACCTTCCTGTCTGTCCAAAATAAGACAATTTGCATGAGCATGGAATCTCCTAAACGCCAGGCAACATCAAAAGTGAGAGTGTGTCCTTAGGAGAAGGTAACAAGTTGTAAATTTGGTTGATAGGTTTGTAAGTAGTGGCAAAATTGTATTTCTTCATAATTTTAGAAAGACTTTCGGAGATGCCTTTGACGTAAGGTATGGGAATCTTATGGACTTCTTCCTGTCTGGTTTGATGGGTGGAGAAGTGACTGATGTTTTTTGAGTTGTTTTAGGATTATATCCATTTAGGATGGCTGTATTTTTGATTACTTCTAATTCCTGGTTTAAAGATTCTTCAGAGGAACAGAATTTGTGTGCTCTGGAAACTAGTGATTTAATAATGCCAGATTTCTGAGATGGATGATGAGCAGAAGAATTGTGAATGTAGCGACCTGAGAATGTAGGCTTGCGAAAGACAGACGTGGCGATGGAACCGTCTTCTTTTCTTTGTATGTGTAAATCCAAAAATGAGATACCCTGTGGAGATTCTTTTTCTAACGTAAAGTTGATGCGATGATGAAGAAGGTTAATTTAAAAAAGAAAGAAGGTTATTTAAAAAAGTTTGTATTTATGTGTTTTGATTCTATTTCTTTAACTGGTTTACTCTTAACCAATTATCTCATTATGATCGTTTGGTGTCATTGGTTAAATGAGATTTACCCTCAGTCAAGGTCAACTCACGGCCAACAATGGAATTGGAAATAAATGCAAAATAAGTGTTCTACTATAGTCATGTTGTCTGTGCGATATTAAATGCAACATAATACTACATTATTTTAAATGATTGATTTTTTAAAAAAATATGCAGTACAATGAATTTTTATTATATAAAAATTTAACTAACGACTTCCTGAAGTCTGGTTTCAACAGAGAAGGGATAAATGACTTTTTTTTATGATTTATTTTTCTTACACTTTAGGCAGATTTTGCCGCTCCCAAAAACTTGTTGCCCCATGCAAATGCATGTACCATTAGTAGAGCCAGCCCTGCTATGATACCAAACATGATCAAAAGCCTATTGATTGTAGATATAGATTGTGGAATTTTTACTAGTTGTCACTGATTAACTGGTGGACCTCTAAGTAGTGTGAAGTTGACTGTTGATAACTTTCTCCATTATTTTGGAGAGGCTTGAGTTGATGGCAATTGGTTGGTGGTTTAACAGCAAATGTCCATCTCTTTTTTTTGGAATAGGTTGGATGATTGCTTGCTTCCATTATTGTTATTATTGTACAGGCAACACCTGTTGACACAATCTATTATATCTCTCCTTGAACCCATTTACAGACAAAGTACTAACAGCTGACTTTGGCCTTTGGTAATCCATTCCATTCATTCACATTTCTCCAAGTGAAAAATCTAGACCTCAGACTCCTAGTAACCAAATTTTACTCATCTTCTAAGGATGACCTGTTGTTCTGCCCCCATCTCTCTCTCTCTCTAGTCTAGTGCTGAAACATTTCCCCTGCATCAATCCTATAAAACACTTTAACTTAAATGTCTATCATATCCCCTCGATTTTGCCCATCAACCAACTTCTGCAGTCCATACACCCTCAATCTATCCTCATAGGGAACTTTCCACAGACCACTCATCATCTTGGTTGCTTGCCTCCAAATCCTCTCCGCCATTTCCTCAAGAAACCCAGGAGACCAGACTTGAGCACAGTAATTTAGAGGATGCATCAAAGCCTTATAATGAAAAATAACTTCCCTATCTCTACTTGTTAACATGTTCTTCAATAGCAAAATCTTATAATCTGCTTTAGCAATATATTCTTTTAACTCCAGCACTCTCTCTACAACCACATCTAAATCCATAGCTTCATCTATTTCTTGGAGTACAGTTCCATCAATGTGGTACACAGCTTATAATCTATTTATCCCAAAATGTATAACTTTACATTTTATTATTATTATTATTTGACACCTCCAGGGAGTCCAAAGACTCATTGAGGGAGGGCACCTTCTATAACTGTCTCCTCCACTCAATCCACCAATGGCATCTACCACTGACCACCACCACTAGTATTTCCACAGACAATTAATTGGCTGTGGAATTTGAACCTGCATCCTTTTTGCCACATTAAACTGCATTATCTTTTACCTGTACTGACAGCCTATTTAAATCATCTTGCAAACTCTGCATATCACAATCAAATAACTGAATATTTCCTTTAAGGTTATTTCCTATATCACTTATGTTCAAATTAAGTAGTAGTAGTCCTAGCACTGAACGTTCCAGCATGCCATTGGTCACCTGCTTTTGCCTGAACTCTACTCCTCCACATATGACTTGAATATTTGTCCAGTAACTAATCTCTTATCCACATAACCATTGTCATATCCATTTCCATTGTGGTATGAAGCAGCTTTGCAAAATCCAGCAGAATCATCAGGTAGCCATTTCCTTTATCTAACTCAGCTGTGACGTTATTAAAAAAAAAATTAGTTAAATTACTAAGGCATGACTGACACTTCACAAAGCCATGGTATCCCTTATATGATACAGTATCATATTCTTATCCACCCATTCTTGAATTCTCTTTTTGACTAATGCCTGAGATACTGATTGGTCTATAATTTGCTACTGCAGTGTCCAGAACCTCCCTTATACAAGCGAATTATTCTGCCACCTTTCCACTCCCTTGGAACTCTACCAGAACTGAGACTTAACGAGCCTAGTCAGAGACATTGACAATTCCCTTGCATTCTCACAAAATGTGAGCTGATATCCCATCTAATCCCACCTGTATTTACATCAAGATTCTGCAATCTCCTATGAACTTCCAGTTCATCCACCTGTGTTCCCACATAAGTCTGTCATGATATTAACCCAGTGTTTCTCAACGTTTTTTGGATCATGCCCCACCTCAACGTCTCAAACATTTTGATACCCCCCTTCTAGCATAATTATTATTATTATTATTATTATTATTATTATTTGACACCTCCAGGGAGTCCAAAGACTCATCGAGGGAGAGTGTGCCAACAGCATCGAACGATTGTTCCCCTTCCAACTACTAACCGCGCTCAAACTTACTTAACTGAGCCATTAGTAGCAGAGGCTCTACCAATTGACCAACCTTTGCCGGCTTATATAATAGTCAGCCAAGTTCTGAAAAAGTATAATATAAATATGTACATGTACATTTTCTAATTTCCCCCCCAAAACATTCAAATTGCCCCCCCCCCCCCCCCTGTGGGGCATACACCCTTGAGAAACACTGCATTAACCTAACTTGGATGATATACCCTTGCTAAGTGATCTCTTGGTAACTCAACTATTTTATCTGCTTCTGTCATCTTTTGACCATCAGCACTCATTAAGGTCATTCTTCCATAGCCATTTCTTCCTCTTACTTGCTACTTAATGAAAACTCTTTGTGATTTCCTTTAGCTTGTCAGCTAGTTTTTTCTTGTAATCTGACTTGACCTTACATACTATACTTTACTGGTCACCTTTCTCACCTGAGACTTGTACTGTTAATGAGTTTGCTGGTCAGTTTTGTCTTTATATCCCCTCCACAGCATTTTCTTTTTCTGCAGCTCATGCTTAATGATGTTACTCATCCATCTTACTCCTGATTAACAATATCCTATTATTCCATGTGCTGGGATAAGAATAAGCTAAGTGTAGATGATAGAGGGCAGGTGTTAGCTTTGGAGCACCATGTTTGAGTATAACTGGAGATATGCATTGGGACTAGGAGATTTTTAACATGGGAATTTTCCCAGAAATAATACCTAGGAGATTTTTTTTAGTATCGAAGTTATTTAGTGTTCTTATGTATTTTGGCAGAGAAACCAGACATGTTGCCCAGTTACTAGAATGATAGGAGGAGGAGATTTGCCTTCAGTATTCATTCAGTAGGTGGAGGAAAAGTCTTGCAGAAGGTTAGCTTTTTGTTTTGCTGTAATAGTGGTGCTATCCATATGTGTGTGTGTGAGAGAGAGAGGTGGAAGCACAAATGAAAAGTAACATCCAATGGCTTTTGTAAGGGACCAAAAGACACAGCTTCTGTTTGGATAGGAAAGTTTTCTGCTGTTGGACTTTATGAAATTGGATTTAGCTCTTCTGATGACTGTTTTGCATTTATTGTGTGCTTCAGTATGGTGTAAGCATTGAAGATGGGGTTCATGATGCAAGCTACCTGCTCCAAGCATTTTTTTTTCTTCAACTGTTTTGATATACTTTCTTTTGAACTAGGACTTGGAAAATGGATGAGAATATTGGGTAGAAAGGAGAATGAAGGCCTTCATACCATCGAGGATTATTTCTGTAATTTGTTTGGAGTGGATGTTTAGATCAGAGGAGCAGACTCAATAGTCAGGCCATAGAAAGAATGAGTGGAAATTCAGAGGTCATCCCACTTGGCAATTTTGTAGTGCCAAGAGGATATGAAGTTGGGAGTGGTTGGAGGAAGGATCTTCTCTGAAAGAAGACTTATACCAGATTGTGATCATTACCCAGAGAAGAGATGAACTCTACAGTGTATCTGGAAGGCAAACTTTTTAAAAAGAGATTTAGAATATTGGGAGAGTTAGGAGGCTATCAGGAATTCAGGTAGATGCGTGATTTGTGTTAGGTCATTGCTTATAACATACTTATGCATGTCATCCAGCTTGGTCAGTGGTGTTGGAAAAAGGAGTCAGTTTGGAATTGTGGCTATTAAAAGTCACCTGGGAAGATGATTTCACAATTTGCATAGCTGCATTGCAGATTGTCCAGTTTCATTGAGAGGAAGGTAAGAAGGTCAGAGTGATTTTTGGAGCTTGGAGACTGGTAAATGCAGTAGGTGAATATTACTGAATGGGTGAAAAAAATCTTGAATAGATGTCAGAAGCAGGGGATTCTAAATTAGCCACTTTGGTAGTCAGTGTCAGATCTCACGAAGGCACAAGTGCCACCCTTATAGCAAAAGGAATTGAGTGTGTAACTTGGACTTTGAAGACAGAGTGATTGATATAAATGCAATAAGAGTTTTTGTCAAAATTAAGAGGTCTTGTCTGGATGACTGTAAGTGATGGTAATGTCATTTATCTTGGTGTTAATACCCGAGATGTTAGTAAAGTGGGTATCAAAGCAAGTTTTTTTTTTTTTTTTGGAAATTATGGCATGATTTGTATGATGTGCCTGGTCTGCCTTTTTTTTTTTTTTTTTTTGCTGAAATTGGTTTTCGAGGGAGATTGCTTTTTGTTGCACTGACACAGTCAATATTTATTTGTTTCATTATAGATGCATTTATGGTTAGATGGAAAGAGAAAGTAGAGACATGCTGCAAGAGGAGATATTCTTGAAAATGACACCCATACAGATTGTGACAGAGTGACCAGACTACTTGGCAGTGTGCCTCCCCCCCCCCCACACACCATTACTTGGACTTCCTCTCTAGGCACGGCTTGGCAATGGAATTATGCACCACTTGACTAGGAAGCCTCCTCCTGATTCATCCTGACGTTTTGATCCACACATTATCTGGTAGCTAGCCTGTGGCACTAAAGATTTTATTGATGTCCTTGATACGTCATGTTTGATACAAATATCTCCTTGATGTTTAACATGCCCTTAAAGTGTACCACTCACTTCGCACTGCATGGAGAAGTTGGGAAGGGGTGAGAGAGAGCAGAAAAGGAACTCCGGCTCTGGAGACCAAATGTGGCGTTTACCACTTTAGTCCTCTAATAAGCCAAGTGGTGGTGTATTTTACTAGGCAATGAAGAGCATCTCCCACCTGGAAAGTTGTTGATATACCACCTGAATGAAACTGGAGTTTTTGTCTCAGAACACTTACAATAATTTTTTCTTTCTTTTTTTGGACTGCCATGACACATTTTTCTTTGGGAAAGTCTTGGATATAGGGAAGGAATTTTGAACAGAAGAGAATAAAGGCATTCATTCCAATAGAGAGAATTTCTGAAAACAAAATCACAAATTTCTAGATCTGGAGAATGGAAACAGTAATCTGACCATGGAAAAGATTGTCTCAGAGATCTTCCCTTGCCATGAGATGGCATTAAATTTCAGTGTCTGTAGTTTATTTGGTATAAATTTCTTCAACTAGGTTATTTTGTCCATGATTTTAAAAAAAAATTCCTGTTTTTTTATTACTTGGTAGTATCACTTCTCAGTCTGGCTCCCACTGATGAGACCTGAAGAAATCAATCAAGGTTGAAACCAGTCTGGGTAGTGGCCCCTGCCATAATGCATAGCATTATACATGTCTAAGGATATGTACAATGTATTATGGGTTACTAAGGCAATTGATGTGAAGTCATTAGCTCCCTATATACAAGTAGCCTAGTCATGAAGTTACTTCATGTGCAAATTTTGTTTGCCTAAACTTGGATAAAGGATGAAACCAAGAATATAATTTCTTGGCATCTTTATTTTATAGATTCTTAGAACAGCAAAGTGTATAAATGGTGTTTGGAAGCATCTTCTGAAAATATGTTTACATGATTCCAGGATTGTACAAGCCTTATAAGAGGTTAGAAGTGAGAAGATATAGAGTTGTATTGGTGGAAGCTGTAGAAAAATAGTTAAAAAATTAAAACCTTCTAGAGCTAGAAGCAGAGAAAGTGACATAAAAAGAGAAAAACATGAAGCCAAACTTCTCCCCCCCCCCCAAGTGTTTACAGCAAAAAAAGTGGCAATGCCTTTGCCACTGTTAATAAGGCAATTTAGTTGTTTGAGGAAATGGACCCCAGCATGGAGAGATTTAGCAAAGTAGAATGATGCAAGCTACAATTGCTTGTTACAAAGAATTTTATTGAGATTTGTTTCGAGGCATTTATTCACAAATATTATGCCATGGACATAGATGTTCGACTGTCTTTAGGTGGGAGATAAATTTCATTGTTCGGTCTCAGATCACTGCCCCACATATTGGAGGTCTGAAAAAAAGTTCCACGATTGGTCTTGAGAGCATGGTTTCCAGACCATAAATAATAAAAATAATAAGAATAAAAAATACAAAAAAAATATAAAAAATTCATTAAAAAAATCCTTAGCCTACTAAAGTACTTATGTAATATAAGTTTACACCTTTTCATTGGTGGGAGTCACATAAAATAGATAATAAATTATAAGAGTCAGGTTTTCTGTAAGTAATCCTTCAAAAATATTTGTGGGGTCTTTCACACTTGAGGAACTCTTTATTGCAAGGCTTGTTAATGAATTCAAGGACAGTTAGATCTTGCATATATTTCCTTTGTGCACATAGGGAGTGTCTATAATTCAGTAGCAACAACACCCTCTGGTTTTTAATCATCTTCTATGATGTGCTTTTCAGTTGAATGAGTTAGCTTGTATCATACGTTGATGGTAGTTTTTTTTTCATAGTCTCAGTCAGAATGCACACAATTTTTATAAAATATCTTGCACATAAGAGATCATTGAAGATACATCACAGTACAGTCATGCTGTGTGTTGATAAGTGATGAGAAGGAAGAAAGAAATCTGCTCATGTTAAAGAAGTTATGTTTTGAATGAAAGAGAACAAGCTAGTTGTGAAAGTTAGAAAAGAACCATTGTTGATTACATCATAATATTATCAGAAGTAAGGAAGTGGAATAAGAGCTTTCTGTTAAAAAATAGGATTCTGTTTTGGTAACATTGGATTGCTTAGATTATCTTCACCCTGCTAGAGAACAGTAAGGAGTCATTTAAGACATTTATAGATGACATGGAAGATGAATGATGCTTGAGCACTACAAGGTTTCTCAAAGAATAGGAATAAAGTGTACTGTCTTCAACAAAAAATAACTGCTGAGACAATTTGAGATTAATGAGAGAAGGTTGTTAATGTGTAGGAGGAAAAATGTGGGTATCAGAGAGGAAACTAGTGATCCAGTCACCAAGAGCAGGAGGAAGATCATAAGATGACAGCTTGGTAAGAATGCTTCTCTACTCAATGAAATGCTTTGGAAATATCAAGGGTGAATACATCATTTTCTCCAAATTTATCCATGGCTTGTGCCTAAAGATTGGTAACAGTGACTAGGACATCTGCTCTAGAGCAAGAGTTATAATCAGTATTGATCACTAATTAACGGATGTCCACTTATTAGCAGTGAAGAAGTTGGCTATTAATGAGTTTTAACTTCAGGAGTATTTAAGTGAAGGTAATAGGATTATAGTTTGATTTTCATCTCCCTTTTTAGTGACAAGTTGGAGAAAGGCTTGTTTTCATGATGCTAGGTAGATGCAGTCTTTAAAAATATAAATATGACAGCTTGTATAGGCACTGCATTATTAGTGTTAATTCTGGAGCACTAATTTTTATCATGATTGTAAGGATACCATAAGACTCTGATGCCTTTCCTTCAAAAGATCAGAGTACATATAAAATGAGTTTTTCAAGGGGGAGTATTGTGGTAGTGTAATTTTCATTAGTCTTTACAATTGCTAGAGGTTAAAATTGACAAGAGATAGCCATGTCATTAGGTGATGTTACTGTGTGGCAGCATTTGGATGGGAGACAAGTGGAAGCATGGAAGGACAGAAAAAAATTGCTACCAATAGTCTTAGCAAGGGACAATAATTGAGTGCTCTCTGAGCAGGAGATAAATTTTCTGCATTTATCACTAGCAGTCTTTAGCACTTGGACTACACTACACCCTGCAACATCTGTTGCAGGGTGTAGTGTAGTCCAAGTGCCAAGCTGGGGTTTTGACTTGAGCCATTTAATGTATGCTGATCTTTGACTGATTGCTATGTTATCTGGTTTTCCAAAAGAAGAACCAGGTCTTGGATAGTTGTTTGATTGCTTTTGTGGATAACAAAAGCCTTCATTTCAGTGGATTATTTCTTATTTGGTGAAGCAGATGTTTTACCAAATAGGAATAATTAGAGAATGATCAGGGAGAATGGAAACAGTAATCAGGCATGGAAGATAGGCCTAGAAATCATCACCATTTTAGTGATGTAGGACAGAAATTAGAAATTGGCTGGGAGAAGGTTTAGCTGTAGAAAGAAAACACGGAAAGATTATAGTTAGATTTGACGAGGACAATTGACACACACACACAGTGTGTTTATTGGTGAGGGATCCAGGGTGTTAGAATAATGAGTTGTTGACATGATTTTTATGTATGTGATTCCCACAAATGTATAACCCATAAAAGGTTATAAACCTACAGTACATTAGCCACGAATGAGATAAGAATTTTTTTCTGTTTTTATTAATTTTATTTATTTTTTATATAATATGGAAATCCTGCTCTAGAGAACCAAACATTGACTTTTTCAATCCTTCAATAAGTTTAGTAGTGGTCTCACAACAGTCAATGAAATTTATCTCCTACCTAAAGACAATTACAAACACCCATGTCCATTGCAGGTTTTAAACCTGCAGCCTTCTGGTTGGAAAGCAGGCATGCTAACCATTCAGCCAAAGACTGTCCTGATTGATTGACTGAATGACTAAGCATATCTGCCCTCTGACCATCTGGCTGCAAGGTTCAAATCCTGATATGGGTATGGATTTTTGTGGTGGATGTGTACAGAATGAGATGAATTTCATTGCCCAATACAAGATCACTGTCCCACTTATTGGAGACTTGAAAAAGCTGTTTTTCTAGAACAGTTTCTGGAGTATGAAAAAAAAAAAATTTCATTTCCTTTCCAGTTTATGTTGCTTTGAGTAATTAAACTACAGGAAATGATCTTTAGGGATAAACTATCAAATAGGTGAGCCTGATTATCATAATTAGGAGAGTGGTAAAGGCAGTTGATGAGAGTGAAAGTAACAAAATAAGGCAGGGAAATTTTCAGTGAGAGCAGATCCTATAGGGATGGAGATTCAAGGATTAGTAGTCTCTGGCAGAGAATATCTGATCCACAAATGCATGTTTTTTCTCTCTCTCTCTCTTTTTTTTTTTTTTGTATGTTAGATGCAAAGAAATGATGGTGTATATGTCATTAATGTTTATGTTGAAGTCCTGAATGTTTGTGAAGTGGATGTGGAAGTAATTTTTTACATTAACAAATATAATATACAGGGTGTTCGGGATAAATTTGACAGTTTCGTAAGGAAAAAGAAAATCTTCTTTGTATCTATTAAATTTAATGAATTGACAAAAAAACATTACAGGCAGAGTTAATTACAATACTATCAACAAGATTTACTCAAAATAACCACCATTAGCATCGATCACAGCTTCAATTCTGCTTCGGAACCTCGAACAAGCTGATGCTACAGTCTCCCTGGGAAGGGCCGCAAAAACTGTTTTAATTTTATCCATTAACTGGGCTTTTGTATTACTGGAAGTGCGATTGGTGTCTTTTTCAACTGCGCCCCATACAAAATAATCCATGGGGTTAAGGTCTGGGGAGTTTGGAGGCCAAACATTTGGACTGGTGAAGTCGTAGAAATTTTCAGACAACCATTTTTGACTTTTCCCAGAGGTGTGGCAAGGGGCCGAATCCTGCTGCCATACATACGGCCTACCATTGGCTACCCTTGTTATCCAGGGCTTGACTACAGTTAGCAACTCCACGAACAAAGCCCGAATTCCAATGCCAGGGTTCTTCAACACCTGTTCCTGCAGATTTGCGAGGAATTCTGCTGTACGAACGCAATCAGATCGTCTGCTAGGGATCTTTCTTCTTGCTACATCCTCGTAGTTACCATTGCAAGTCTCTAGTTCATGCCTGATTGTTTTTACTGTATTCAGGGAGCATTGGGCAGCAGTCGTAATATCCTTATTTTGATGGCGGGCACGAATCATCATGATACAAGTTATTCTCTTCCATGATTCAGGTGGGTTCCAGCTATCCATCCTTTCTGACATCTTGTATGTGAATGAAGAAGGGTCCAAACTTTTAAATGAAGAGAAGTGTGACATGTAACTTACGGAAAAATATAATTAATTATAAATATGTCAAATTTATCCCGAACACCCTGTATTGGTGTCATGGCATTATTTTGGTCATAATTCATATTTGCCCAGCTTATACATATGATATTCCATCCATTCCCAACAAGATAAGCTTATTAGCATGATGTTTATTTAATAATCTTAAACACCATCCACTTCTATATTATTACAGGGGAATCTGTAGGGAGCTTAGACTTTTGTTATGTTAATCCCACACATGAGAGGTCGATAAGTGTATAAGCACATCAGTGCCGTATCTGGGGTGTAGATGAGGACTCAGGAGTTTGACTTTTTTTTTTGAAGAGTTGTAGGTTGTAGTTTGGAAATTATCTCTTGTGCTAGGCTGTTTTAGAAGAAAGGATTGCAGGAGACTCACAATATCAACTGCTTTTCTTAACCTCTTTTGGATGCCTTCACTATTATTATTATTATTATTATTATTATTATTTTGACACCTCCAGGGAGTCCAAAGACTCATCGAGGGAGAGTGTGCCGACAGCATCGAACGATTGGCCCCCTTCCAACTACTAACCGCGCTCAAACTTACTTAATTGAGCCATTAGTAGCAGAGGCTCTACCAATCGACCAACCTTTGCCGGCAACTTCACTATCAAAGCACTGACAACAGACTCCATCCATCTATTCTACACATTCACTACTCTCCAGGTGAAAAATCTAGTCCTCATACTCTTACTAACCACACTCATATTTAAAATTCCAGAGATGACTCCTTAGACCAATAACAGTGATCCAGGCTTATTCATGTGGCATACTGCTAGTCATTTGTCTTCTCCTGGATTCTTCTCCTCCCTATATTACTCTGCTTTCTGTCCATCAGCCACCTTTGTATCCATATCACCAGCTTCTTCACATGCATCAGCATTTGAGTTTGTGTGATGTTTTGCAGAATGCAATAATATCATTATGTAGTCATGCCCTTTATCCATTTTTGCTCTTATGCTATTATAAAAAAAAATAATATATTACAAAGGCATGTAATATATGCAAAGTGCCCCTTTTGGAATACTTGCTACATCTGTTCACAGGCCACTACATACTGAAAGATTCGGCACATCAATACATCTGAAAAAATAGGCATCTTTGCTCAACAGAACACATGTTATCTGCTCCAATTCCCACGTTCCAAAAAGAATTGAGCACCATTTAGTGCACCTTACTACATAATGGTTTCACCCTAAAGTTTAATGTATCTTAGACTCTTACAAGCCCATCGCCCAAACCCTGAACCTATACAATGACTCCCTATCCCATATATCCCATGTATCACCTATTTGCAAAACCATGTTATCCTCCCTGGGAAGGGGAGGGGGATAGCATAGCTTTGCTTCAAATGATACTCTAGGGGAAATAGAGAATCATTCTTAACCATCCGTTCCAGAATTCTATCTTTGAACAACTTTTCCAGTATCTTTATCGTTGCTCCTGAGATACTGATTGGTCTGTAATTTGTTACTACAGCCACAGAGGCTTCTTTGTGCAGTGGAACTATTGAGCCCTTCTACTACCTTGAGACTTAACCAGAACTGACTGAGCCAAGTTGAATAGCCTCACCAGAGGCAGTGCAAATTCCTTTGCACATTCTCGTAATATACCAGCCGATATCCCATTTAATCTTAGCAGTATTTGCATTGAGATTTTGCAATATCTTAAGTACTTCCAACCTCTATTCTTATATCAGTTCCTGTCACAGCAGTATTACTTTGATAATAGATCCTTCCAAAGGTTTCTTAGTAGTGTATTTGTCTGTTTCTGTCACTAAACTACCGTCAGCACTTCCTTTTGGGTTCGATATGCAGATGATGTGTTTGTCATCTGGACAGACTCAGAATCTATACTTGCTGTTTTAACCAAAATCAACAGCCTTCACTTGGGGGAAAAAAAAAAGAAAAAAGATGGACAATTAGCCTTCCTGGATGTCCTCCTTTCCCATGCCCCTTTTGGAATACTTGCTACATCTGTTCACCTTAAACCTACCTTCACAAGCCACTGCATACAGCAAGATTTGGCTCAACAGAACATGTGTTATCTGTTCCAATTCCTATGCTCTCCAAAAAGAATTGAGCACCATTTAGTGCATCTTACTACATAATGATTTCACCCTAAAGTTTAACGTATCTTAGACTCTTACAAGCCCATCGTCAAAAACCCTGAACCCGTACAATGACTCCCTATCCATATATATCACAGACATCTCTGAGACAATTGCTAGGATTCTGAAAAGATAAAATTTAGTTTCTACTTTTTTCCCTATCAACAAAATCTCCTCTTGGTTACCATCTACAAAATATACCCCTGCCCTTCCTCCCTGGTGTTGACCAAGTTCAGTGAGTGCCTTCTCTTGTACTTTGGACAAACAGGTATGCTCTGAATAGATTGGACACTGAATACAATATCCTGTGGCCCAATACTTGCCTTTTACATTGCTGAAAGTTTAGGGTTGAGTGGTTATTTAAAGAGTGAAGCACTTCTACACTACCAAAATTTAAATTTGCATGACTCTTTTTATTGCCAAGATATGGGACAATCTCATCCTCATAAATGGCAAGCAATACAGTTCACTTCTTCCATTTTAATTATTATTTTTAATTTAATGCTGTTCATTTCATTATCTAATTAAATTTAATTTTATTTCAAATCAGTTAATTTTAAATTTGAGCCTTAATCGTAATCTTATTTATTGTAACTACCCACTAGGTGGTATCTGGTATCCTATGGGCAATGAGTTTGTAAGAGTCTAAGATGCATTTAAACTTTGAGGTGAAACCATTCTGTAGTAAGATGTACTGGATGGTGTTCAGTTTTTGTTGGAGAGCTTGGGAATAATCACAAACATTCATGGCATGTGGTTCAGCTTTGTAAATAGGATTAATATTCTTTTGTTGTAGCTTCACCTTGTGATTATGCTGATGCACTGATAATGTCTAGTTACTTTCTGGTCGAAATATTTGCAATAATAAAATTACTATATTGTGTTTGTCTAATGTCTATGTGTCTAATAAATGTTATCATGCCACAAGTTCCATTAAAAAATTAGATAACTTAGTTGGAAAACTGACCATATTAATTTAATTTCTCTATACTCTCATTGCTATTTTAAAGCAAATTTTATTATTGTACAGTATGTTTAATGTATAGTCATTTAAATTCATTTATAGTCATTTAAATCTCAATAAACATAAACTACGCACTACATTCAGACCATATAGCAAATTAGCCACCCTCATCCGCTCACCCAAGGACAGCATTCCTCCTTTATCACATCCAGGAGTCTACCAAGTACCCTGCTCATGCAATCAAGCCTACTACGGTCAAACAGGAAGAACTGTGAATATCCGCATCAGCGAACATAAACGATACGTCCGGAAATATCATTATGGGAAGTCGGGCCTAGCAGACCATGCTCTGGATACCCCTGCACACAGGATCAACTGGAAAAACACAAAAGTACTACACAGAAACCCATATAAATCAGAGAGATTGTTCTTAGAGGCGACAGAAGCCCTAAAACACACTCCAAATCTCAACAAATATGGCTGTATTAACTTGCCGAAGATCTGGAAGACAGTCATATTAAGAAAAAACTAGCACTTTTCTAGGACTCTAGTAATATATGATAGCGTTTTTTTTTTTTTTTTTTTCAGATAGAGGGCGCCAAAATCAGGACTCTAGTCTTTGTGTTGCTGCTACAATTTTGGTTAAGTACACCATGTTGTTTTAGTCTCGCGTATTGTGACAAACAGTGTTTTTGTGCTCTGAAGATGCTGGTTATAATACCAGCGAAATATCAGCATCAAGTCAATAAATTAATTATTTACTTAGTTTCTGTGTTCTATTATACCGTTAAAATAATAAACAACATGTTCGACGAACACATAAGTCTGTCCACACGTTTATAGTCATTTAAAATTTATCAGTTCAATAATCTCTAATATCTCATATTAGAGAGATTATTGAACAAACTTATTTTTTTTAAGGGTAAGATTACCAGTGGTTCTTTCTAATACTGCCATTAAATTAATGATATAGGAACTTGATTAGTTAGTCACATGTGATGTCATTTTGACACCCTGTTGTCATTCCCGTACCATTGGGTTTTGGGAGGGAAGTCTTTTGCTAGAAGTGGTAAGGTTGCAGTTATCTTTTCCACAAAGAGTTAGTAGGACAATCACAAACATTCATGCAACTGGTTGGATTTGAACATGCGGCCTCTTGACTGGAGAGTGGATATGGTAATCACTTAGCCAACCAGCCTGGCAGGAACTTGATTAGTAGTTATAAATCTTTTGAATTATTTTCATTGTATTTTTTAGAATAATGAATTTGGATATTAAATAAACACGAGTTAATAAATTGAATGACAGAATTCCTTTTTTTATTATTTATTTTGGAAAAGAGAGAAACAGATGAAGTAGTCAAAATGAACATGTTCTGACAATTATAATAGCATTTTTAGAATTTTGACATGAGTGAAATGAATAATACTATAACAAATTAATACCGTATTTACTCGAATATAACTCTCCCTCACATATATCTCGCACCCCTGATTTTACTTTATGTAAAAAAGAAGTTAAAATCTTCAGTTGTTTGTTGATGATGCATTTTCATTTTTTTAAATCATGGTGAAGATGATGCTGAAATGATAAAAGGGCAAGCAATAATGAAACTGCTTGTTTTAATTTAATTGCAGAAGCATTGTCGCTAAATCTAATATTATGCAATGACGGTGAGTGGCTGATCGCATAAATAACTTTGATAATTAAAAATTCATTGTATTCATTTTATAAATGTGAACAATTATAAATTATGATGAATACTGAGAATTTAATTATAAATGTCAGTTGAATTTTTTCCTGAAAAACTTTAGTTTCTGAGAATCCTACATGTATCTCGCATCACAATTTTTTAACTTTAATTTTGAGGAAAAAAGTGAGTTATATTCAAGTAAATATGGTAAGCATGCACATCTGCATTATGTAATTTGCTTTTATTAATTTATCTTATTCAGGATGGCCCAGGATATCTCAAGAAGTAGAATTGGATTTTTGGATGATACTTCACTTTCTAAAACTCCAAAGCCACCATTTCAAACTTCCACTGCTATAAAAGAAATTGGGTATATATTAATATCTTTGCTGTTATTATTATTATTAAAGTAGATAGGATCCTACAAAATATGTTGATTAGCAGAAGATTTAGACTTGACTTTGAATACATGCATTGTCATATAGTACATCAATTCCTTGTTTATCATGATGCTAATTCTATTAACCATGTTCCTTATCACAAAAAGGAAAATAGTAAATTGCTGTGATATTTAGACTAAATATGAAGTTAAATATCCTCATTAGAAGTCAGTTTCAATTAGAATAATGTAGATAATTTCAAGATGCCAGTGAAAGCAAAAGAATTTATTTAACTAGACAGAAAAGTAACTGACATAAGGTGCAGAAAAAAAAAAAAAAAAAAGAGATTCTTATTAAGCATGTGCCCTAACTGTATGTGATTCCTAGTATTGTTTGATTAACTGTACTGAAGATGTCTTATGATACTTAGGACGAAATATTTACTTATTAAAAAAAATTTTATTGCTGTGGTTAAGTGTGTATGTTTAGTCATTATCATAATATCAATAGCAAAAAGAACCTTGTGGGCAGCCTCATTTGACTTCTGGATCTGTATAACAGGGGATATAGTAATAGGAGAACGAAAAACATAGAAATAATTGTGTTAATAATAAAACACATGAGAAATGACAGACTGAGAAGTTGCTAGATATCAATAGTTTATGTAATCAATAATATACTTAGTTTGTTCTCCCATTATGAATTTATGAAGACTTGTACTAGAACAAGATATTGGTTATAATTAGTGTGTATCCTGAGCAGAAATCCAACAAAAATTTGCTATCAAGAAAGCTCTAGTCTATACACCAAATTTTTCTTAATACACTTCCTTGTGAGTCAGTTCATTTCCTAATGGCTATTAGCTTAATAAGAATCTCTTTTTTTTTTTTCTGCACCTTATGGATTCCCTCTATGCGTGCAGTGGTGTGCTATAGAATTAAATTAAAATCTGGAAAAAAAAATTACATAAAAATGTGATAACATATATAAAAATTATTTCACACAATTTAGGATGACAATTTCCCAGTAATGATAGTAAGAATGTCATTACAGTTCAACTTGGGTCTGTGACGTAGGGCTTCAGCACTTTTCTCTGAAACTGCCTTGCTCAAACAATCCTTGACCACTTCCTATGCACTTATGATATTCATTCCATGTAGTTTCTTATGCCATGGCACTGCTCCAAGTTGCCCCTTAAATTTTTCATAATTTCCAGCTTTGTAGTTCCATATAAACCCTTTCTTGATTAAAATTCCCACATGTTGAGCAACCTCCCAGGACAAGACCACACATTCACTTTCCCTGATCAGAGGTAGAGTTGCTACTGTAGTTATAGATAGCATCTTCTGATGCTATTAACAGATGCAACACTCTTAAACTTCTGGTCCCTTCCATCATGTGTTGTTTTTAATGATCCTTAGTAATTCTGGTTCCATTTTGCCATGTGCCCTTTTCTCCTTCCAATCTATATCACCACAGTTAGTCTCCCAAGGTTACTGTTCAGCATGCACTCATTGTGCTAATCTGCTGATGCATGTCGTCCACATTTTCTTCTTGACTCCCAAGTCTATAGCAGCAACCAACACTGTATTTTTCCCTGTTCGCCTCTGTCTTACACCAGTGACAGCCTCAAATGAGCCATTTCCCAGATCTACAGTCTTTGTTGAAGTTCTTGAGTTGTCATTAATAATACCCATCCTCCTTCCATATTTCTTCTATCTTCTGAAAATACAATATTCATTACATTCTATCTGTGTAATTACACCTTTCTCTGACAACTGGGTCTTGCTGATGCCAGTAATTTTTAGCCAAGTCGAGCTGACCAATGCTAAAAACTCCTTTCTTTTATTTCTGATACTTTGGGCATTCGTGTACATGCATTTCAACATCCTCTTGGGACCACAGTTATCCTTACGTAATGTCATTACCTGCCCATTCAGTTTGAAATCTGAAAAACGGCACCCACCTTGCTCTTTATAATCATTCCTACACATACACCCAATCATCTATCCCAGGGAATGGCTAGACATGTGCTTGATTCCCCCCCCCCCCCCCCTTGCCAACATCTCTAGTTTCCCTGATTTTGCACTTCCAAAATCTCACTGAAATACACTTTCTCCAAGTACCTAACTCCAAAACCATTTAAGGGCAGTCCATCAGGCATATACAGGTCCTTACTTCCATTAAATTCACTCCACACATTTTTTCTGCACAATATTCTCATTGGCAATCATGGTTCTTCTCAATTCTATCCTATCATACCGAGGCAGCAGATTCACGATCTTTACTTTCTTACTCTTTATTTCTTGCTTATTCTAATAACTCCTTTAAATCCTCTCTTATTGCATATTTCTCACCTTTGAAATAATTTGTGCCTGCCAAAACAATAAACAATTTATTCATTTGCTGCTTTCTTCTGCAAATTTAAAGTTTCACTAACATCCTTTATCTTCATCTGGAAAACATGTTTTTTTTTTTTACTTTTTCATTAAGTATACCTCTTATCATTGATTCCCCATATGGTTTTCCAGTTTCTTGCACTTTTATGCTTTTCCCATCCACTCTTTCTTTCAATCTCCGTCCACATTTCTGCAGTTGCTCGAGCTCACATTTTGTCCTGTGACAAAATTCATTCAACCACTTCTTCAAATTCATTCGTATTTTGTGCACTATCATTCACTGTTTCTGTTACATTCTCCACAACACTTTGACAATCCTGCCTGCCATAATATCAGTCACTTCATTATTTTTCGCTCCCAACATGACTCTCATTTCTTATACTCTCTTACAAAACATTTCCGGCAAATATATTCTTCGTTCTCACTCTCATATCAAACCATTAACTCTTGGCAATGAATATAATAAACATATACTACATCACACTAAATACCACGCAGTAATATCAGATGATGGGTTATTAAGAGGATTGAATTCTAATTTTTGTATCCTTTTTCATTTCTGTTGACGTGCTTCTTTTAATTTCTGTTTTTTTATCTTGTTCTTGTGAGAAATGGTTTTGATTCTTTTAAGCTCATTTCATCACTAAAATGATTGTTGTGTCATCAGCTGACTTTTATCACCTTTCTTTAGGGTGGGTTGGATGTCGGACTCTTTCCATCCTGTAGAATAGATTGAAGAGGCGATATGGGACAGGTATTAGTTCTGGGCATAAGTTTTTAACACAATAGGTAAAATACCACAGGACTTGGATGCCTTGTTCGTGTTGGGGTTATTAAGGATTCTTCGGATTTCTTTCTTGGAGAACACACATTGAGAGTGAGTTGACCAGTCTCAATGGAGGTATGGATTTTTCCTTCCAGAAATCTTTGGTTTTCATCCTACAAACTGAGAATGGACCTGAGAATATATGTGGTAAAAAATAAGACTATCCAGATGCAGTTGACACCTTCCTATTAGAGCAATAATTTAGTTTATATGAAGCCAAGTTATTTGGTAGTGACAGGTCATTGCATTCCTAACAGGTTAAGAGAAAACTGAGATTGCTGTTTGTGATAATTCTGAGAGTCTGAAGTAGAAAATGCATCCTCTTCCTGTCATAGGAGACGTTTCTGACAAATTCAGTGGGTATTATTGTTGTAAACGTATATCTTTATAGGTGGAGGAAATGCCAGTTAGACCTAAGTGGTAGATGATCTTCATATCTGGTGAAACATTACCATGCTTACTGGGGACCTGAAGTTGTTGATGCCATAATTGGTCTCGATAATTAAGGGGAGGGATTCATTTTTTGTTTGCACTTCTTTCTCTGCAGCATGAACAATCCTTTAAGGACATGGCAAAAATACTGTAGAGATCCAAGGTCTCTGCACTGTAGTAAAACATAAAGAAGCTTCTCAACCAGCTGTTTGGGAAAGCTACATACTGTCAGATCGTCTTTGGAGAGGGGGATCCAAATAATGGTGGGAAGTAGCTGTAAAGGCCATATGTTAGGGAGATAATGCTCTCATTATGGACATGATATAGAAATGCTTATTCTCATTATCTATCCTTTAATTTCTGAACTGGTCACCAAAATGAACTGAATAAAACAGTCACTGCAGCTGAAAAAAGTTCTCACAAAGAAAATTAGAAAAGAAAAAAAAAATCCAACAAAAAATATTTTCTGTATCTACTTCACTAGAATTCATGGCATCAATACAAAATTTCAAAATTTGTGTTGATGCCATGAGTGCTAGTGAAAATTTTCGCTGAACTTCAGATATTAATCTTACCAACAAATGTACAATGTTTACTGTCCAAACTGTACTCTGTGATACCTTCCACCACATGTGACAACTGTGCCTTCGTTCCCCATGCCAGAGACTGCTTAATCTAGAATTCTCTGTTTTGAACCTGTTGTGGATTAAGGTTTCTTATCCCATTCAGTTAGATTCATCTACTATCTTTACTGTTCTCCAAATTCTGAAAATCACTGTGACATCTTTGACCTTTGAAGCTTGATTATCTGCACTAACTATCCATGTAATCAAGTTGTCTTCCTAATTGACTTCAATGTTGACAACTCTAATTGGCTTTGCTTTTTAGATTCCACTAACCATGCTATATTTTCTCAAAGCACTGATCTAATGCACATGGTTTATTTATCTACCATAATACTAGGTAACTCCACTCTCTCGGCACCCTAATATTTTCCTCCTAAATATAATCTAAAGGTCATCCCTCTTATTAATAATTCAGACCATAATCTTATGTAAGTTTTCTGTTCCACAAGACACCCTTCACTCAACTATTCTCATCCTCATGTTCTTTGCTATTACAACAGTGCTAAGTAGAATGATCTCTGGAAATTATAATCTTCCTTTGCATGATCAGAGCTTCAGGCAAGTTACTGAAATTATATTTCACTCCTCACTCTGTTCATAATCCCTGCTCACTCTCCAAGATTTAACATTATACCACAACTATCTTAAGATGAGAACTCCAGTTTCATTCTCAGCCTAGTATCAGACATGCAACAGCAACAGTTGAAAAACAGATCGAAATCGATTTTGAAGTGGCCAAATGCTGAAATTTGCTTTGTTTAAATAGTATTCTGCCTTCAAATCCCTTGTGAAGACTAATTGAATTCAAAAGCTTGAATTCAATTCTCCAGAACTGACATTTATTCCAGTACATGAAGGCAGCTTATATAAACCTGCCTACCAGCAGAGGTGAATGAAACAGTGAGACCAAATTGCACTTCTTATCCATGTTATTCAATGGGTGTTACAGAATCATATCCAGATTTAGTTGGACGCCTATCAATGTCATGGCCGGTTGAGGGGTGGGGGTTAAAAAAAAAGAACGAAAGTTTGCAGTTAAATTATCAAGCCATTGTTCTTACCTCAATTCTCTTTAAAATAATCATGGAAGTCATCATCAATATCACCCTTCACTACCTGGAGATTCACAACTGCTCAGTGCTGTAACTAAGCAGGTGCAATGGGAGCACAGGGCCCAGGATGAAGGGAGCCTGAAATGGGGTATCAAAAAAATAAGTATTATATTTTAATTTTCAAATTTTAAATTTTTCCGCTGCAGGGGGCCGTTTCCATAATGTTTTTGGTTAAAGTTAAAAATTAACCGATCTATTTCTATTGTTTTTAATTTTTAATTTTCAAAAAAAGGGGGGGCAAAAATAAAAACTTGCACAGGACCAATGAAAAGGTAGTTATGGCACTGCAACTGCTAGTATGGAATCTGCTACTATAGATGCATGGCAGATCTCCTACCTACATAATACACTTCTGGACACATGCCATTTAAAGATTTGATAAAATCTGTGCTGTTACTCAACATGTTTGTAGTATTTCATGGTGCCTGGTATCAAAACGTTTTTAGCAAATTACTATCCTATGGTCCATCTCACTCTATTTAAGTAGTCAGTTTTCATTTTGATTATGCATTATGGTCATGGTTCAGACTTCTCAGACAGTGCAGGAGTATACACCAGGGTTGTTCTACTTCTACTACTTACCTTCTTTTTCCCGAATGACTTACACAAATAACAGATAACCCTGTCTATAGTTTGCTGATGATAGTACATTCCATTATTTCTACTTGTTTGACAAACCTTGAGTTCTTGATCACCTCAAACTTCAGTCTCAAACTTCTGCAGTCAGTGCCACTTCAATGGGTGAGGATGACAGTTGTCATTGTTATCTAATGTGTTGTAATTCTTTCTGTAAGAGTGCATCCGAAGAACACAAAGGATGCTTGATAGTCCCAATTTTTTGACTAGGATGATAGTGTGATTCTGCTTGGATATAACACCCTGTACACGTCTTCTTCCAAAAAACTGAAAATTAGGTTACCATCCGATGGTCTACATTTATCTCTTTTATTGGAGATAATACTTTTTTAAATCAGCTGATCTTTCCTAACTTAGTTATATAGAATTACATTTTATTTTATGATCTTTTTTTTTTTTTGTTAGGAAAATATTGACTGTTTTTGTTGTCTTACATTAGCTACTAATATGATGCTTATTAGAATTTTCTCTTATTGTTTAATTGCTATTTCATTTTTGTACTGAAGATGTCTGTGAAGCATAAGCAAACTTTTACAATGAACATAATTTTCCATGTGAGTTTTCCATTTTTTTTGTATTTTATTCTTAGTATGCCTACTCACAGTATTCCAGTCTTGAAACAGTTTTGTATCCTTTTATTTGTATAGTCACAACTGGTGATTATACAGATCCGAAATCCATTCAACCCATTCTCATGTTCAGGCAGTGTACAAATGGCCTCCTTAAAAATTCTTGAGGAAGTGCTGGGAAGGGTGATTTGGCTAATTAGTGAACCTCTCACTTAATTCACTTTGACCAGTCTCACTATTATGTCTCTTCAAGTACTTTCATGGGCATTGCCTTCCTGATATGGCATTCACCATTCTTCCACTTTCCAGTAAAACAGAACATGAGTAGCTTCCAGCTTCCTTTTGCAGTTCAGTTTTAGACTTACTGAACTCCATTTGCATCTGTTATCTGTAGCATCCTTTATTATGAAATATTTCCAAACTATCTTCACTTTTCCAGTTCTTCACCTCTTTCTTTAGTTCTTGCAATCATTCATATTAATAATAGACTGATGCCATGTAACAAGTAAAAGACTGATTTGAAGGAAAATTGTTTGTATGAGATAAATAATGTAAACTCAGTCATGTAGTTCTGTCATAGTAACCTGAACACCCCTTAGGGATACATATCAAGAAATTTATAATGATGCATGAAATCAGTATTCTGTGACCTCTTCTGTGAAATTAATATATAAAAAAAGTCATTTGTCATTCATCAAGCTACTCCTATCCTCTTACATTCATTAGTGAGAGTAGACTATATCAGACAATTTGCTACTGATTTTTCTTGCATGTTATATCTCATGCTTTATTAAGGTTTTTTTTTTTTTTGTCTATTAATCTTCATTATTTGTGCAGAGGAATGTATTATTTATAGTATCTGAATGTCACTTGATCAGAAACACTTTTTTTTTATTGCAGAAATAAAGATATATTTAAAGAACATGTTACAAACTGGCTGGAACCATCTCTTCTCAAGCAACTGGAATTCAGTCCACTGATTTCAGATAAAGTTAATCATGACCTAATGCCTAACCAGCTTAGAGATTTTAGTAGAACATCTATGCTGCCTTGTTTTCCATCAGTATCTAATGTTTTCAGCAACTCAAGATTAAATTCTGTTAATGATGAAAACTCATCTCTGGAACTTTTGTCTCTTGATAATTTATCAGGTAATTTACCATTTATTATAAATATATCAAAACATGGGAAGTTTAGACATCAGTGTTTTTAACGAAAAATTCACAGAAAGTAGGAAATGTATAGCACATTGTATGAGCCACCAGATAATGAAGGAATATTCTTCCAGAGAGAAATACCTTTTTCATGCTACTTTAGGTCTTTGGAAGGCAGGGTTGTGCAATTACCGTATATTATCGCGTATAATGTGATCCACGTATAATGCGAACTAGAAATTTTGTTTGAAAACTAGCCCTAAAATGCCATGTCCACGTATAATGCGATCTGTTAATCTTGTTCCATAACATTATAAATAATACAATATGAATTATCGAAAGAAATATTTATTTTAAAACAAACTGTCAAAACAATACGAATTAACGAAAGAAATATTTATTTTAAAACAATGTCAAAATTCTTTAAATTCTTCATCTTTTGAGTCATCAAATATTTCATTTATAAATTCATCTGTAGGGATTGCATCATCAGTGTAGCAGTTGTCGTCATCGTCTTCATGTTCTCCATTTTGTTGTGCATCATCCTCTCTTTCGTATATGACGTGATCTTCGGAACCATCCATTGAATTACTTGTTCCGCATTTAAGAAATGAGCGTTGAATCATTTCAGATGGTATCAATTCCCATGCTTCTTTTACCCAGCTGGTGACTAGGGTGATCTCAGACTTTTGAAAATTCCCACCCTTTGTCATCTTCACCAAACCAGATGACATCCATTCTCTCCATTTTTCATGTAAGTGATCTTTAAACGGCTTATTCAAGCTGACATCAAGCGGCTGCAAAACGGAAGTTAGACCACCCGGTATGACTGCTAGGTCTGTACGTAGCTCACATGCTTTCTCTTTGCTTGCCTCCGTTAAATGCGCCTGGAACATATTCCAGACTAGCATGCTTTGTTGACATAACAAGCTACCTGGACGTATGTTCCATACTTGATCCAGCCACAATTGTACACCACCTTCATCCATCCTACATTTCTGATTGGCACGAACAATTACACCTGGTGGAAATTTCATATGCTTCGGAATTTTCTTCCTTTTAAATATCACTGTCGGCTTTAATTTGTTTCCGTCTGCCATGCATGCTAGAACAACGGTAAAATGCGTTTTTTCATGTCCCGTTGTTTTTATGAAGGCACCCTTTTCACCAACTGAGTTTACTGTTCGATTCCCAGGCATATCAAAGTACATGGGCATCTCATTCGTATTGCCAATTCGGGAAAGTTCGTATCCGTGACACTTCCATAATTTTATGATAAATTTATGGAAGGACTGCACTTTTTCTTCAAGCTGCTTTGGTAACTGCTGCGCAATTTTTGTTCGGTGTCCTAATGTTAATGCTTTGCGTTCCATAAATCTGTTGCACCAGCCCAGGCAAAGCAAGAAAAGATGAAATACCTGGTGTGTCCTTGAATTTACCATTCTTGAGTTGTAGAGTTCGAAAACGAATTGCATTTCTTGTTACTATAATGCCATCTTGTCATTGCATCAAAATCCATTCATTTAGCTCTTCTTTGAGTTCTGGAAAGGATTCTACATCTCCACGACGGGTACGTTTCGTTTTGGGAATTTTTTCAAGACCTGTCTTTTTGCTTACGGCAAAGTCTAATATCACTCTCTGCTACACCAAATTCTCTCATAGTAACACTTATTATGTTCTTCTGTAAACTGCACGACACAGAATTTAAATCCTGCTTCAAAAGATGAACATTTACGTTTCTGTTGGCTCATTTTCAGGCTAGGTTTGTTTAAAGAATAATATTTAAAATGAACTGTGGTTAAACCGATATACCTAACTGTGGTCTATCTATCTCACTGTGCTCTATCATTCGGCAACCGAGTGTGCATCGTATCTGCGCATAAAGCCATTAATGTAAGTAGCTTTATGTACAGATACGATGCGGCTCGGTTGCCAATGCAAGTGGGTCAAGTAAATTTGGTTGCATAGGCATTAGGTAGTATATATTGTGTGTGCAAGTCTAATAAGATGTTATATTTTTTAGGATCCGCATGTAATGCAAACCCCTAACTTTAAGTAGTATTTTTTACCATAAATATTTCGCATTATACACGATAATATACGGCACATCAGCCAGTGAAAATCCCTTACTACCTAAAGGACTTACCAAATGTAACCTTTTTGTTTAAATGATAATCCTACACAATCAAGAGGTTATTTCAACCTATAGTATATTAGTACTGCAGAAGGGCAGAAAGTTGAAATAAAAGAAAAATCTTAAATTTGTAGTGATTTGAACGCCAACAGATTGCACTTTTCAGTAAATAAGTTGGAAGAATGTGCCAAGGATTGGTAGTAGAAACACCACGTTTCACAGTTTAGAGTTTATGAAAATATGTTGAGCAGCCATTTCACGTGTTTTTCAAAAGATTTAAAGGAGAGAAATTGCTGATACCAGTTCTGATGAATAGGGATCATTGTAACATCTATAGAAAATGCAAGCAGTTACCAACTGAATGTCTATGTGTACTTATGCAGGTAGTGAATTAGTGAGGGATAGGTCATTAATCAACTTGCTTAATCTCTGTTCTAAGTGAAAAAAAATTTTCAGTAGTACTATCTCCAATGTAAGAACACCTATATATTTTTACTGATGAGACCTCAATAAAGGTCGAAACCGGTCTGGGTAGTGGTCCCTTGCCTTTAATACAAAGCATCATACATCTCCTCCAGGAGATGTGCTTTGCATTAAGGGTAAATATTAAGATTAGTGATCAGAGCTTATTCTACTTTTACCATGCGTTGCCTTGGTCTTGCACTATGTGCAGGATCAGCTAGACTTGCAACACTTGCAGGCACAAACTTGACTTGTCTTACAAGTCTTGACTTACAAGAATTTAAAACGGAACAAATTAGTTCATGTCTAGTGGTGAGCATATGGAATCAACTATTTTACTACTGTATTCAAATGGGGAAGACCTTTTGGATACCCTGTGGTGCACAAAGAATATTAAGGCAAAGCTCTCAATATCATTGAAAGAGACCAAATTTCAAGAGTAGCGTGAAAGCTTTACTGTGAGTTTAGAATGATTTGACTGTTTTAAAAGTCGAGCTGCACTGCATAATGCAAGAATAACTGGGGAATCTGCTAGTGTTGATAAAGACTCTGTGGCCAAGTTTCCCAAAGAATTGCAAAGGGTAATTCAGGAGGGCGTTTATGACAATCGTCAAATATTCAACGTCGACAAAACTGGTCTCTTTTGGAAGCGTATACCAACAAAAACTTTCCTAGCTAAAACTGAAACATCTTAACCAAGATACAAAGTATCTAAAGATTGTCTTATGCTTTTATTAGGAGGCAATGCAGAAGGTGACTTTTAAACTCAAGCCTATGTTAGTTTATTGTGTGCAAAATCCAAAATCATTAAGAGGATGTAACCAACAAAAACTGACAGTAATGTGGAAATCAAATAAGAAGGCTTGGGTAACCAAAACTCTTTTTGAGTAGTGGTTCAACTGTTATTTTTGTCTTTCGGTTGCAGACTGCTGCAAGAAAAATTTTACCTTTATAGCCCTTTTGTTATTGGATAACACTCCTGGTCATCCTAGGGGGCTTGCTGATCTTAATGAAAATGTGAAGATTTTTTTTTTTTTTTTTTGCTCTGAAATACAACTTCTTTACTTCAGCCGATGGACCAAGGGGTCATATCATCATTTGAAGTATACTGCCAGCAATATGAGAGCCGTGTGGCAGGTCTTACCTCACTGTGCAAATGATTTCATTGTTCAGAAACCCAGCTGATAACATTATTGAATAAATCGATTCTCATTCAGAACAGCTAAGCAAGAATAATCTCCTTCACCTAGAAGAATAGCATGCATATGAAGAAGAAGATAAGGAGTACGAAGAGAATGGTACAACTAAGAAGCTATCTGCAAAAAAAACAAAGGAGCTAATTTTCAATCACGTTGAGCATGCTAAGGAAATTTTGTTTGATGCCGATCCTGATATGGAACGAAACTACGAAATGCACCAAAATCTTGATAAAGCGATCTCCAGCTATTGCAAATTGCATGACGAGATGAAAAAGTTGAGCACTATTCAAACATCATTACTTAATTGTACTTAATTTTTTTGTTGTAAAAAAGTAACTCAATGAAATGTTAAGACATTAAATAAAAATTTAAGCAATTAATTTTTATTAACTTAGATGATTTGATTCTCTAATATAGCTTATAATTTTTTTTTTCAAATTTATGCTAACTAATGGATGATTTACAATTATTCCTACTGTTTACTGTATTTGCTTAATGTAATTTTGCTTAGCACGCATTAATTGATGAATTAATTGCTTTAAGCGAAGTTTTCCTGTATATTGTTCGATATATTACAAAGAATAAATATGCCAAATAGTTTGCTACATGCAATGTTGAATACACACACAAAGATAATAAAATAACAATAAATGAAAAAATGTCTGAAAAACAATCTATAAACCAAGTAGTAAGACAAGGGATGCCCTCTGTCTCCAACACTTGAATATTTATATTAATGAAATATTAATACAGTGGAACAACTAAAATAATCCAGGTATAGAAATTTCTTGGAATAACTAAGTAAAATGCTATTTTTTGCAGATGATCAGCAGATATCATCTGCAAATATCAGATAATGAAGACAGTTTACAAAGAGCTCAAGGGTCTAAGCTGTATGACTGAGAGGAGACCTCCACATAGCCTTTAAAGGAATGCAGAAAACTGACCAGGGCTTCTAACCTAATGTTCAATCCTCGCATTCTCATGGTACATCCTGTTAGGTATCTACCTGGATACTGAACGAATGAGGATGGGCTGGCAATTTGGGATTTAACCATCCAAATTGTATTCTTATTGGCTTAAACCACAATGTAAAATGATGGTATGACGTGACAGAATTTCACGCTGGCTGGGGTGTCGCCCGGTTAAACAAGGCCCCCTCCCCTGTTGTTTTTGCCAGGGCGAACAGCGAAAAGTCAGCTAGTGGAACAAATCCTAAAACAAATCCCCCAACTCAACTTCACCAGAGTTCCAGATCAGTGCTATCAACATAAGACTGAATGACAAAGAGATGGAGCTAGGTGAGGAATTGGAATAAGTACCAGATCGACATAATAGGGGTGACTGAAACAAAAAAGACAAAAACTGGTGAAATCTTTCTAAGCAATAAATACAAAATATTATATTCAGGCAATAACAATCAGGGAAAAGGAGTAGCTATAGTATTCAACACTAAATATGAAGCTAATCTTCTGAATTGTAGGCAATATCAAGTAGAGTAATGTGAGCAAATATCAGAATGGGGAACTGGACAATGAACCTTATTTGTGCCTATGGTCCCACAGAAGGTTCTACTAAGGTAGAAGTGTCAGAATTTTTTGAGGCTGTAGAGAAAGCAGCTGACACAATGAAAAAAGAAAAGTTGGTCCTTGTTGAAGATCTGAATAGCAAAGTAGGAAATGATTGTCATACATACAGAAATATTTTGGGAAAATTTGGAGAAAAGAGCAAAGCCAATAAAATGGCAAATACCTGTTGGATTTCTGCTTAGGACATGGACTGGTTATTACTAGCACAATGTTCCAACATAAAAATGTGCACAAATTCACATGGAAAGAAGAGGCAAGGAATAAGAAAAGTCTCATTGACTATGTTATTGTTGATAGTGATTTTTTCTCACTGGTGGAGTACACTAGAGTGTACAAAGGATTTGAAATTGGAAGTGATCATCTTGAGCAGGATAAAATTGAATTTCATACTAAAAAAAGAACATGTAAGAAAGTTATAAAGCAAATAAAAGTTGAGCAGCTCTGAGATGTGAACTGTAGACCAAAATACACAAACATTATTAAAGAAAAAAAAAAGAGTTTGAGAACAGGAACCAAACCTTGGAGATTCAGTGGCAAGCGCTAAAGGAAACATTGATTGATTCAGCCAGAGAGGCATGTGGTGAAAGTGTCTGCTAGGATAGAAAAATCAGAACTCCATGGTTGACACGGGAAGTTAAAGAGGCAGTGAAGGAAAAGAAGAAAGCAAATCAAAAGTTCCTGGAAAATAAGTCAGCTCTGCTTTTAGAGAATTACAGAGACAAATATAAGAAAGCTAAAGACTGCATCAAACTAGCTAAACAAATGTCATGGAAGACTTTGATAAGAGCATTGAAAATAAATATCAGGAAGGTGTTGAAAAGCTCAGAAATGGAAGAAAGAGTGCTGCAAAAGAAATTAGAGATGATAAAGGTGACTTGAAACTGGAGAAAAAGATATCCTTGATGTATGGAGTAATTACTTCCAAAAATTGCTAAACAAAATAAGCAGTGACAGCACAGTGTTAAAAAAAAAAAAAACACCCAATAAGCATACAATCAGGAATACACATCCAAGTAGAAAAAAAGTCATTAAAAGCCTCAAATGTGGAAAGGCAGCAGCAGTAGGTGATATTCAACCAGAAATGCTCAAGTATGGAGGTATAAAAATCTTGCAGTGGCTGCACTGCACAGTTCAGAATGCCTGAATAGAGGGATGATTTCCAGATGATTGGAGTAGAGCTCATAGTACCCATATACAAAAAGTAAAATAAAACTAAATGTGAGAATTAGAGATATTTCCCTACTGAGTGTTCCTGGTAAGATTTATGCAAGTAAACTTGAGAAACAGCTGAGAAGGATTGTGGAAGGGAAGCTTGAAGAAAGCTGGATTCAGGGTAAATAGACGCTTTTAGGATCAGATTTTCTGTTTACAACAGATAGTCGAGAAATGATGGAAAAATAACAAAGATCTGTATTTAATTTTTTAGACCTGCAAAAGGCATATTACAGATTGCTACGAGAAAAGCTATTTTAAATGCTACAGTTATATGGTGTTTGTGGCATTATATCAAGCAATACTTAGTCTTTGAATTATAAGTCAGCAGTTAGAATTGAAGGAAGTACAGGAAGATGATTCGATGTTAAATCTAGTGTCAGGCAAGGATGTTCATTATCTTCTGTTATTCATTATCTATGTGGATCACATTATGAAGAAAAGCAGTATTAAACCTAATATCAAAATTGGAGATGTTAATTTCAGCACTTTATGCAGATGTTATACTTTTAAATAAATCTAGTACAAGTCTGCAAGATACCCTGACTAAATTGAATAATGTTGTAATAAGTTGGTATGAAAATCAGCAAGAACTTGACATTGTTAGCATTCAAGATAAAGACAATGAAAATAAGCAGAAACATTGAAAATATCAACTGCATCATGAATGGAGAACCTATAAAACAAGTAAAGCATATCAGCTACTTAGGCATAATTTTTAGTGAAGATGGTAGAAAATAGACAACAGAATCCACAAAGCTGGCATGGTAGGAAGTCAACTGAATACGTTTATATGGAATAAGAGAGATTAGCCACACTAAATTAGCTGTATGCAAGGCAGTGTTCAAACCAATTTTAAGTTATGGATCTGAGAGCTGGGTTAGAAATAAAACACTTGATCAAAGACTAGAGACCACAGATATGAGAGTCTTGAGAAAGATTTGCTGAGAAAGCTAGCTGAGGAATTAGATAAGTACCAGATCGACATAATAGGGGTGACTGAAACAAAAAAGACCAAAACTGGTGAGATCTTTCTGAGCAATAAATACAAAATGTTATATTCAGGCAATGATAATCAAGGAAAAGAAGGAGTAGCCATAGTATTCAACACAAAATATGAGGCTAATCTTCTTGAATGGCAGTCAGTCTCAAGTAGAGTAATGTGGGCAGATATGAGAATGGGGAACTGGACAATGAGACTTATTTGTGCCTATGGTCCCACAGAAGGTTCTACTAAGGTAGAAGTGGAGGAATTTTTTGAGGCTTTAGAAAAAGCAACTGACACAATGAAAAAGGAAAAGTTGGTCCTTGTTGGGGATCTAAATAGTAGAGTAGGAAATGATTGTGAGACATACAAAAATATTTTGGGAAAATTTGGAGAAAAGAGCAAAGCTAATAATAATGGCAAATATCTGTTGGATTTCTGCTCAGGACATGGACTGGTTATTACTAACACTATATTCCAAGAGAAAAATGTGCACAAATTCACATGGAGAGAAGAGGCTAGGAATAAGAAAAGTCTCATTGACTATGTTATTGTTGATAGTGATGTTTTCTCCCTGGTGCAGGACACCAGAGTGTACAGAGGATTTGAAATTGGAAGTGATCACTATTTAGTCTTGAGCAGGATAAAATTGAATTTCATATTGAAAAGAATAACATGTAAGAAAGTTTTAAAGCGAATAAAAGTTGAGCAGCTCTCAGATGTAAACTGTAGACTAAAATACAGAAATATTATTGAAAAGAAAATGAAAGAGTTTGAGAACAGGAATCAAACCTTGGAGATTCAGTGGCAAACTCTGAAGGAAACATTGATTGATTCTGCCAGAGAGGCATGTGGTGAGGTTGTGTGCAAAGATAAAAAAATCAGAACTCCCTGGTGGACACAGGAAGTTAAAGAGGCAGTGAAGGAAAAGAAGAAAGCATATCAAAAGTTCCTGGCAAATAAGTCAGCTTTTACTCTTACAGAATACAGAGACAAATGTAAGAAAGCTAAACAGTGTGTAAAACTAGCTAAACAAAAGTCATGGGAAGACTTTGGGAAGAATATAGAAAATAAATATCAAGAAGGTGGCAAAATATTCTGGAGGTTGTTGAAGAAACTTAGGAATGGAGGAAAGAGTGCTGTAAAAGGAATTAGAGATGATAAAGGTGAAATGAAAACAGGAGTAAAAGATATCCTTGAAGTATGGAGTAATTACTTTGAAAAACTGCTAAATGAAACAAGCAGTGATGACAGCACAGTGATAAAAAACACTGACCAGTCATGCAGTCAGGAATACATATCCATACTTGAAGTAGAAAAAGCCATCAAAGGCTTGAAATGTGGAAAGGCAGCAGGAGGAGATGATATTCGACCAGAAATGCTGAAGTATGGTGGTATAAGAGTCTTACAGTGGCTGCACTGCATAGTTCAGAAAGCCTGGACAGAGGGACGAATTCCCGATGATTGGAGTAGAGCTCTCATAGTACCCATATATAAAAAGGGAAATAAAAACTGAATGTGAGAATTACAGAGGTATTTCCGTACTGAGTGTTCCTGGCAAGATCTATGCAAGTATACTTGAGAAACGGTTGAGAAGAATTGTGGAAGAAAAGCTTGGTGAAGAACAAGCTGGATTCAGGCCAAATAGAGGCTGTCAGGATCAGATCTTCACTTTACGACAAATAGTCGAGAAAGCATGGGAATATAACAAAGATCTGTATTTAAGTTTTGTCGATTTGGAAAAGGCATATGACAAGGTGCCAAGAGAGAAGCTATTCAATACGCTGCAGTTATATGGTGTCAATGGGGCATTATATCAAGCAATACTTAGTCTTTATTTGAGTTGTGAGTCAGCAGTTAGAATTGAAGGAAGTACAGGAAGATGGTTTAATATTAAATCTGGTGTGAGACAAGGATGTACATTATCCCCTCTGTTATTCATTATCTATATGGATCACATTATGAAGGAATGTGGTATTAAACCTGATATCAAAATTGGAGATGTTAATGTCAGCTCTTTGCTTTATGCGGATGATGTTATACTTCTAAATAAATCCGCTACAAGTCTGCAAGATTCTCTGACTAAATTGAATAGCTGTTGTAATAGATATGGTATGAAGGTCAGCAATAAAAAGATAAAGACAATGAAAATAGGCAGAATCATTGAAAATGTCAACTGTGTTGTGAATGGAGAACCTGTGGAACAAGTAAAACATTTCAGCTACTTAGGCACAATTTTTACTGAAGATGGTAAACTAAATATAGAAATAGACAACAGAATCAGCAAAGCTGGTATCGTGGGAAGTCAATTGAATAAATTCATATGGAATAAGAAAGAAATTAGTCGGAACACTAAATTAGCTGTATACAAGACTGTGTTCAAACCAATTTTAACTTATGGATCTGAGAGCTCGGTCAGAAGTAAAACACTTGACCAAAGACTAGAGACCGCAGATATGAGAGTCCTGAGAAAGATTAGAGGCATGAACAGATGGCATCAATGGCAATATCATATTAAAAATGAGGATATTAGGAAAGAACTTGACATTGTCAGCATCCAGGAATGCGTTAGCAGAGCTAATCTCAGATGGTATGGTCACTTAAATAGAATGGGAGAGGAAAGATTAGCAAAACAAGTGTTCTCTGCCAGGTTGGCAGGAAAACGACCCAGAGAAAGACCAAGATATAGGTGGATTGATACAGTACAAAGTGCCTTAGACGATAGAAATATAAGATCTGATAATGTTGGAGTCTTGACAAGTAACAGACTGATTTGGAGGAAAATTGTAGATAGGAAGTTAGTAATGATGTAATTTTTTCATGTAGTACTGTCATATCCTGTACACCCCTTGAGGGTACATGGCAGGAATTTGATGATGATGATGATGAGAAAGATTTGGGGTGTGTGAAGAGATGGCATCAGTGGCAATATTGTGTTAAAAATGAGGATTTTAGGAAAGAATTTGACATTGTTAGCATCCAGAAATGTATTAGCAGTTCTAATCTCAGGTGGTAGTGGTCACTTAAACAGAATCGAAGAGGAAAGATTAGCAAAATAAGTGTTCTCTACCAAGTTGGCAGAAAAAAGACCCAGAGGAAGACCAAGATATAAGTGGATTGCTACAGTTAAAATTGCCTTACAAAACAGAAATATAAGCTCTAATAATGTTGGAGTCTTGACAGATAAGAGATTAATTTGGAGGAAAATTGTTGATAGGATGTTAGTAATGATGTAAGGTTTTCCTGTAATACTATCATATCCTGTGCACCTCTTGAGGATACAAGTCAGGAATTTGATAATTTAAACATTATCAAATTCAGTTTGGAATGAAAATATCCATAGATAAAACTAAAACACTGACAATTTATGGACAAAGAGAAGTAAAATAGTTATTAATAATAAAATAATCGAAACAGATAAGTACTTTTATGTTGGATGTGAAATATCATATGAAGGAGAAAAGGACATAAAATTAAAAACTTAAACATTTTTACAGATTATAGGCCTGATAAATAGAACACTTAATCTAAATATTGTACCAAAAAAAAAAACATGCTTGAAAATATACAAATATTTATTTGTATATTTTCAAGCATGTTTAAGCAGTGCCTATGTTATTAGATATCTACAAATATCTAATAACATAGGCACTGCTAAAGTGCCTATGTTATTAGTTAGCAGTGAAAATTGGACAATAAACAAATGAGATAAAGAATAAAAACAAGTGAAATGAGATTAATTTAACAACTGCATAATACACATTATTAGACAAAAAAAATAGAATGAAGATATTTTAAAAGAACTAAACATAAAATCGATAGAAGAAAAACTAAACAGTTACAAACAAAATTGGATAGAACATCTAAACCAAATGGCCAACTCGATATCTAAACAATTAATAAAATATAAATCAATTGGAAAGAGGAAGGCTGAGTAGACATCCTCTGAGTTCAACAGAGGATATTAGGTGGATAATGAAATTGTCTTCTAGAAAGATGAAACTAGTAGTGCCTTTAAAAATAATTTTCTATTTTAACATTTGGTAATATGTGATTTTCCTTAAAATATGTATATATGAGAAAAAAAAAACAATAAGGGCTTTAGCTGTATACTTAATTAACAATTTTTTCAAAAATTTTGTTTCTGTTGACAATTTAGCTCACATACTTTAGGATTAGGTAGTGAAGGATATTTCATAATGGGAATTTCCTTACTAATTCCCTCTAGTTCATCAGGAATATATATAGGCTTTTAACTACTGACTAGGTTGATGTAAAACTCTCCAAAATTATTTATTTCTAGGCTATTTATTTTTTATTAATATATTTTATTTATACATAAGTGCTGATAAGAGATGATTAAGTTTTTTTGTGTGTGTGTGTGTTGAGTATGGTTCTTTTTTGTATGTCACTCATAAAAGGCAGGATTTTACTATAATTTGCAGAATTCCTACAGATTGCCACTTGCTGTGTTATAACCCAGTGTGCTTGTTGAGTAGTCTCATATACTCCTGAAGTATCAAGATAGTTGAATCTAATTGAGTGTAATTATTTGTTTGTAATAAATTATATGTTTACATACAAAAATTACATTTTTATTACAAACAAACGATTTTATTATGTTTATTATGTAAACATATTACAGTGAGTTTCAAGGGAGAATGAATTTTGCCAAATCATTTTGTTCTCTCTCCATATGTTCAGCTTACACTACCAATTAATGTTATTCTTTACAATCTACTGGTTTTCTAAATTTAAAACAAATGTGATAATTCCATCCTTGGAATTAAGCTGTATCATATTAATACTTTGAGTGGACTAAAGATAACCTTGAAACTTTGCTCTAGAGCAAGGTTGAGAAAACTACAGCCAACAGTCTAAATCCAGTTTACTGACTATTGTACAGCCTATGAACTTAAGGATGTTTTTAAATGAATTTTGCAACAGAATTATGAAATTGCTGATTCAGTATTAATAGAGAAATGTTGATATTGCCCATTCATTTGTATATTATCTATGGCTACTTAGGCATCACATTAGCACCACATTAATTTTAAGAAGTGATCACTATTAATTGTTCATAAGTGTTTTTTTTAATTAATAGTTATTTTACATAATTGTTATCTATACCACTTTCAATAATTGTTTGAACTCTAATGGTGTAATATGATATACTTCAGCTGCAACTGAGACGTGAGTTGCAGCTGAAGTATACTTGACATTTTGAACGTAGTTAAGTCTGTCTCCCTGACAGTGTTCACATAACATTGGATGAAATATATTGGAGTCTTTGAATAACATTTTATATAATTTTGATTACATGTGTAAGCCATGAAATTTATTTTAACATGTTTAGTTCACATGTTCTTCCATTAAAATTATTTATTGACACATTTGTGTATGTTAAGTTTTTTTACATGAAATATTTTACATTTTACATGTGGGGAGCCATTTGAATAACTTTATAATAAGAAAGAAATTAGACAAAGCACCAAACTAGCAGCATATAAGATGGTTGTTCAAATCAGTTTTAAATTATAGATCTGAGAGTTGGGTTAGAAATAAAGCACTTGATCAAAGACCAGAGATCACAGATATGATGGTTCTAAGAAACATTAGGAGAGTGAATTGATGGCATCAGTGGCAGAATCATATTAAAAATGAAGATATTAGAAAGGAACTTGACATTATTAGCATTCAAGAATGTGTCAGTAGAGCTAATCTAAGGTTGTAATATGGCCACTTAAATAGAATGGGTGAAGAAAGGTTAGCAAAACAGGTGTTTGATGCTAAGATGGCAGGAAACAAGCTCAGAGGAAAACCAAGGTGTAGGTGGATTGATTTGGTCAGAAGTGCCTCAGAAGCATGACATGTTAATTATGACAATATTGGAGTGTTCACAAGTAATAGACTGATTTGGAGGAAATTTGTTGATAGGAGATTAATAATAATGTAAACTGAATCTTGTAGTGCTATCATAGTAAGCTGAACAACTTACATCTTGTTAGAAAATGTAAAATATTTACACAAAATCTAGACATTTTTTATTTATTTTCTTTTTATTATAAAAGTACCTGATATCCTCGATTTTACCTGTTGGTACAATTAAGGATATTATGATTTTACCTGGAAACATTTGTCACTTGATTTTACCCCAAAACATTGGCCATCCTCTGCTCTAGAAACCAAATGTAGCATGTCTTTGATAAGCAATGTGTGCTTTGTGAAATAACTGTTGTTACTTTGTATAAATAAGCATATTAGAAGTATCAGTTTATAATTATTCTTATTACGGGCAACTCCAAGGAGTCCTTAGACACTCATTGAGAGAGGCCCTAAACATCATGTCAAGAACTTTGCGCAGTATCTATCATACTCTGCTTTGAACTCAATTCATAGTCATAGCACCCACAACCGACTCTTGCAACCTAGTCCACTCATTCTCTACTCTCCAAGCAAAAAACCTAGTTCTAACACCCTTGCTAACTATAATCTTACTCAGTTTCCATGGATAATTCCTAGTTCTCCCACCACCACACCTGTTCTGAAAAATTTCCTCTGAATTAATCTTGCAAAAACCCCTCAGTAATTTGTGTCTATCAACCAGTTGCTGTAACCCACAAATCTTCAACCTGTTTTCAAAAGATTCATTCCATAGACCTGCTACCATCTTTGTCAGTTGCCTCTGGATTCTCTCCACCTCCTCATCACCAAGAAACCCTGGCACCCAGATCTATGCTCAGTAGTCAAGATGAGGTCTTATCAAGGATTGATAAAGAGGACCAATAACCTTCTTGTCTCTGCTTGTCAAAGTATTCTTCAGTAACCAAGTGATCTGATGAGCTACTTTTGCTATGTGCCACTAAACTTTAACTCCCTATCCACTAACACTCCCAAGTTTCTGCCTTCATCCGTTTCCTGGAGTACAGTTCCATCAATGTGGTTATTTTATTTATGCTTATGGCTACATGAAAACTAGTAAGTGAAAAGTGCAATCACAATTTCAAGAAACAAATGACGAAATTGTAACATATAAAAGTTCATTACATAAAAGGCACAACCTACTTTCTAAGTCTTTCCTTTTTTTTTTTAAATATAAAACAAAAGTAACTTGTCATAATTAAGGCAGGGACAATTATCATTCTACTGCACCAAGTATGACAAGGCTGCATGTTCTCACAACACTTCACAACATAAAAGTAGCTGTATCCGAGGTTTAAGTAGAGAGCAGTTGTGTCTTGTGTGAGAAAACTTGATCCATTAGAGGAGGCCCATTTCACACTGTATCATCATCTTCTAACATGAGGAGTTCTGCTGATACTATGACGAGGACTATGAGAGTAACTAAGAGAATAACGTCTTCGTGGTGAGACGGGACCGTGATCTTCTGTTTCCTCCATAACCACCGCCACCATCATACCAACTACAGGTCAAGGTCCAGGCTGGAAAGCCAATTCAAGGCGTCATTCGTCACCTTGTGGATGTCCTGTAGGCTACCATCGTGAAATTGGTGCCTTGGACAGTCGTACACAATATGAGTAATCGTCTGAGCCACAGGAGAACAATCACAATAAGGGTGATCTGACAGCCCCCATTTATGTAGAAGATAGCCACATCTGTCCTGACTAGTTCTGATCCTGTTTATGGATGACCAAATCTTCCTAGGAAGATCAAAACCAGGCAGCGGAGCACAGGGATCTTCTACCAGGAAGCCGTTTGTTGGGAGATTGTTGGACCAGTATTCTCTCCATATGTCAGATATTGATGGCAGCACAGCTGAAGAGTTCATCCATGGACCAGGGAGGCTTTCTAGATTTGAGGCAAAGACTAGGTGGGTTTATGAGAGTCTGGTGTAGGGGGTAGGAGTGGGTTGCTCATTGCTTTATTAAATTCCTTAATCGAGGCTTGTCTTCTCCATATGTGTGTGGTGGAGCAATGCTAGATAGAACAGGCTACCAGGAGAGAGGGGTGCTTCTTACTGTCCCACCAATTGTGCGCATGGTAGAATTCAGCTGGATGTCTATAATGTTAGAGTGTGTACTTCTTTCCCAGACAGGGGCACAATATTCTGCTGCAGAGAATGCGAGGGCTAGTGCAGACGACCTTAGGGCCTGCACCACAACCCCAGGTTGTTCCAGCAAGCCTTGAAATGATGTTATTTCTGGTTTTAATTTTATTGGAGAGGTTGATGATGTGCCTTTTATAGGTTAAGCTTCTGTTCAGGCTCACTCCAAGGTATTTTGGATGAGGCTCATGTTCTACCATTTTTCCACAGAAGAAAAGGTTGAGTTGTTGATTCGCCTCTACATTGTACAGGTGAAATACTGAGGACACTGTTTTCGTTGGATTTGGCTTCAAGTACCACTGCTTGAAGTACTCTTCCAGGGTGTTTAGGTCTGTATTCAAGGTTGATTCTAGGTTGGTAAAGGAGGTGGATTGATGTAAGATCCCTAGGTCATCGGTGTACATATACTTGCTTGATCAGTTATGAGGTAGATCATTCACATAGATGTTAAAAAGTATGGAGGATAACACAGAGCCCTGAGGAAAACCGTTGTGAAGGAATCTGGGCCTGCTCTTTTTTCCGCCAATATGGACCCGGATCTTTCTGTTGTTCAAAAAGTTGTAGAGTTTTTTTACACTTTATAACATTTCCTAGTTTTAGGAGGAGGCCCCTGATCCAGGCAGTGTCATAAGCAGATGTTAGCTCAATGAAAGTAGTCCCAGATTTAAGTTTCTTCTGGAAGCCTGCTTCAGTTTGATTGTCAGGGCCAGGACCTGGTCACAGCAACTTCTTCCTGGCCTGAAGCCAGCTTGTTCAGTCGGGAGTGCTCTTTCGATGAGTGGTGAAATTCTTTTAAGAAATATTCTTTCAAAGAGCTTAAAGGTGCAAAGCAAGGAGATAGATCGTAGGTTTTTCACTTCATTTGGATCTTTCCCTGGTTTGGGCAAGGCAATTATTTTGGCTTCCCGCAACAGCTGTGGTAATTTACCAGTCATGATGATTTCTGAGAAAAGGGCAGCCAGCCATGTTGATCAAGATGTTTTAGGAATTCAGGGAGTATACCATCCACTCCTGCAGCTTTGCCATTCTTGGTAAGTTTTAAAGCTATTTGTACCTCTTCCGAGATATTGGGTGTATACGAGTTCAGGAAGCTCGGGTTCTGTCTTCAGGATTTGTCTGATAGAAGCTTGTACAGCAATTTTCCTGGTAGAGCTGAGATGAATCTTGGAGGTTTTCAATAAATGGTTAGCCATTTGATCAGGAGTTATCTCTGTTGTTTTGTATGTCATGGCTCTGCTTCACCTAATTTTCTCAAAAGTGACCAGCTTCTCTGACTAGATGTGACGAAATAGAGTTCATTGATGGTTGAGATCCATCTTTCCTTTCTGTTTTTATCCAGGGTTGAGATGAGCTCCTTAGCAATAGCTAGATCTTCAGTTTCCTCATATTTGGCTAGGAGTTCCTCACTTTCTCTACTCCAACATGGGATATATTGTTTTCTGTAGCCTCTAGGGATAGAGGCTTTTGCTACAGATTTGAGTAGTTTAACAAATCTAAGATAGCAATTAGGAGTGGGTGGAATTGTTCTAATGGTTTACTCGATTTGTTTCTGAAATGCAGACCAGTTGGACCTGCAGAGATTCCATCTAATGATTGGTGTTCCGTTGATGACTGGGATTGATGTTCCTATCTATTAATGTAGGACGGTGTTGACTATTAGGGAATCTGTTAAGGATGGTTCTGGTTGATGGAAGAGGGTGGTCTTCGGAGTCTTTAGTGACTATGCACAGATCTGGGGTGTAGGTTCTGTTCCATCTGGCTGAGTAAAGAGTGCCATACTGCTTGGCATCATTATTCAAATGCAAATTATATGTATCCATCCAGTTTGCTAGATTATTACCATCCTGGTTGTTAGAGGAATAACCCCCACATGGTATGATGGGAATTGAAGTCACCAACATAGATAGCAGGGTGAGGAGGAGGTCTGTCCATCTGATCCTTTCCTATATCAATGTGGTATACAGCTGGTAATCTTTTTACCCCAAAATGCATAACCACATTAAACTGACATCCATTCTCCTTTGTCCAGTCTGCCAATCTATCCAAATCATCCTGCAAAGTTTTGACATCATCTGTATTAACTGTTTCTCTCCTCAACTTTGCATCATCAGCAAATTACTAACAGTTCCTCTGACATCCTTTCCTATATCATTAATGAACAAATTAAACAGCAGTTGTCCAAGAACAGAACTGTGTGGCATGCCACTAGTCACAGGCCTTTTCTTGGACTCTACTCTTGAATCAACTACTCTGATATATCTCCATCAACCACCCTCCTATCCATCTTACCAACCCTATATCTATTCCCATACACTACAGTTTACTGATTAAAATTCCATTTGGTATGTTGTCAAAGGCCTTTGCAAAGTTCAGTAGCATCACTGTAAACCCATTACCTTTATCCAACTCAGCTTTCACTGTATTATAATACTTGAGCAAGTTACTGAGGCATGACATACCCTTCACAAAACCATGCTATACCCCCCATACAGTATCCCATTTCCATCTATCCATTCCTGTATTTTGCTCTTGACCAACTTCTGTAATATTTCGACAACAACTCCTGATATGCTGAGTTATGATAAAACTCTTTTACAGGCAACTTGTGTATTAAGTAAAACTATTTTTCACTTTTGTTCACACTATGTAGATACCGTATTTTTTGTAGTGTTTGTACTACCATGTTTAAAATATGATTTGCTACACTTGCATTTTAATGTATTTCTTTTGTGAATCAAATTATTTTATGGTACATATGCTTTTTTAATTAAGTGACTGTGGTGTAAATGGTAATATGGAATTTTTGTTTGCTTCTGGACAAGTTATTTTTTTAGCTGCTGTTTAATTGATTATAACATTCATTTATTATGATGGCATTTATATACATATTGAGCTTTTATTGTAATATACTTCTGTAATAACTTCAGTTAGTTAATGTTACATTTGTTTTATTTTAGAAATGAATGATAGTGCAGTTGATGTAGAAAATACAGAAAAGAAAGGACAGATTGAAGTTTTTAGTAATGCTTTGGAAAGTGAAGAAGCTGCCCTGCAAAGTTCACATGAGATAGAAAAACAAAATTCTGTAAGTAGATCTAGTAATCATTGAGTATACATGATACCACATAGTCATTCTGTAAGTAGATTTGATTGTGGGGGGAGGAGGCTGAGAGAGAGAGAGACCTTAATTAAAAAATCTATTAAAATTTCTTTATGTATGAACTGTTCTGATGATTAGATGTTTAGAGTGCAGCTATCATAACACCCATATGTAGAAATGGAAATAAAATTGAATGTGGGAATTAAAGGAATCTGCCTATTGAGTATACCAGATTTATGCATCTATACTTGAAAAGGGTAAATGGAAAATTGTGGAAGTGAAATTTAAGGGAAGAACAAACTAGATTCAGACCAGTTAGGTGTTGTCAGAATTCAATTTTCACTTTTGAGTAGTTGAGAAATCATGGGAAGTGCCAGTAGGAGGTGGGGGGGACCCTGTTCAACATGTTATATGATGCAAATGGGACAGTGTAATATATATATATAATGTACATGAGTTGTAAGTCAGCTGCAAGAATTGGAGGTTATGCAGGAAGATGGGTTTGTCTAAATTCAGTTATAAGATAAGGAGCATGCTACTTACACTTGCTCATTTGTATGGATCACATTATGCAAGAAACTGGCAATAAACCTCATATTGAAGTTGCAGTTCTGAAGATAGTTCTTCAGAACTGTAACTAAATTAAATAAATGTATAACAAATTTGGAATACAAAACGACAATAAAAAGACAAACTATGAAATTCAAGATGAATTTAATGAAAATGGCAAATTAAATATAGAAATAGATAATAGAAAGCTAGTATGAATGGAAGCAAGTTGAATAAATTTATTTGGAATAAATGTGGAATTAGCAAACACACTAAACTAGTAGTATATGACAGTCTTATGGATCTAAGAATTAACTTGGAAATAATAGTTAATCAAAGAGGCTAGAGGCCAAAGATAAGAGTATGAAAAAAAGGGGAGGGGAATAGAACAGTGGCAGAATCGTGTTACAAATGGAGCATTAGAAAGTAACTTGACATCATTGGCATTCCTGAATGTGCTCTGCTAATCTAGGGTAGGATGGTCACTTCAACAGAACAGGTGAGGAAGGTTTAGCAAAATAGGTGTTTGCTGGCAGAAAAAAAGACTAGAGGAAGTGAACTGATGTAGTTAGTGGTGTCTTAGACTAACAAGATCTGACATTATGGTAAGACCTGACAAAAATAACACATTAATTTGGAAGATAGGCAGTTAGAATATAAATTTAATTGTATAGTAATGTCAGAGTAGTATCCTGTACACCCCTTGAGGGTCAGGAGTTGATAAAGATGATAGTGATAACTTTAGACCAGGTCATTATCAATGAATCAGTGACTACTGGCATTTAGATGTGAGCTGTCAACTCAGATATTCAGATCATATTGGAGAAAAAGTGGCAGTTTGAAGCATGAACTGAAAAAAATGCTCTGTTCTTTTGTTGTGGCAAAATAGTTTCATCTGATCCTATTTGAAGAAATGGATTTTAAATTCAGCTATTCTTAGGGAATAGGAAAATATGAATTCAGTTTGGAGGTTTCTAAAGATTTTTCTTTAATGATATCAAGGATGTGAAAATTTTTGCCACAACAGAAGAACAGAGCATTTTTTTCAGTTCATGCTTCAAACTCCCACTTTTTCTCCAATACGATCTGAATATCTGAGTCATTTAAAAGAGAAATTTATGTGCATGCATATCATTGCATCGACACCATAAGCTGAATGTATACAGATGACTGTATACCAAACCAGTATAATGCAGTTTCGATGAAAAACTATTTTACACTGACTCTGAATCATAAACACCTAATCAAATGTTGGGTTTGATATGCATATGCAGATAATTTCCCACTGGCTGCACTTGCATGCAAACAAGAAAGTATTTAATAATAAACTAGCAGTTGAGTAAAAAAGTGATTATTATAATTCTGTTTACAACACCCATTAAAAAAAAAAAAAGGTGTATTTTCCAGTATTGTTGATCTTCAACTCATGGAATTGTTGAATTATCATGTTCTAATTTGCTGAATGCTGCTCCCATTTTAAAATTATAATAGACATTCACATTTGGGGAACGTCTTAAAAAAAACAAAAAAACCTCAAAAGATATCATTTACAAATCACTTAAAAACCAGTATCAAAACTAGCCTTCCTTATCCCCTCTCCAAAGAATAAAATCCACCCATTATTTACCTGATGTACAGGATCCTTTACAGTGTAGATTTTTCTATTATGTATGTTTTAGAAGAATAACAAAAAAAGTAGTAAAAAAACTACATAATGATGAGCCTATATGCAAAAAGTGAGTTAACAGCAGCTATGTGAAAATTGTGGGCTATGTAAATAATTTCTACGTAATCAATGATATTCATCTAATAAGATCCACTTGTAAGATCAATGCCTTTTCCATACTGGAATTTTAAAAAGGCTGGCTGGAATAAATATGCAAATGAACTTGACAAACTTATTCTCTGAATATCTCCAATAAGTAGCAAGTTTAATTGATTTATAGGTGTTCACGGACAAGTTTTTATTTTTTTTAGCTGCTATTTAATTGATTATAACATTTCATTTATTATGATGGCATTTATATACGCATTGTGAGCTTTTATTGTAATATACTTCTATAATAAGTCTTACAAAAGTCCTGCTTGCTGCCATGAAAAGTATTCCTAGAGGTATTAGGCATACCTCTAGGAATTATATGCATAACTATATACATGGTTGGAGCGAAGAATGTGAATTACTCTAAGGAATATCAGATGAACAATGATCCCAAAACAGCAGATGAACTTCTAGCAAAATTGGATATATCCTGAACGAAAAAATTGGTAAATAAAGTTGAAGGTATAGATTTTACTCATTCTACCCGTAAAGCTTGGAGCCTTCTTAGGAAACTAGGTGATAGTGCTCCATTGATTAAAGAACATAAATTGTATATTTAATTTAATCCTTTATCTAAGTGTAAGCAAACAAAGTTTGTGCCTGAAGTACCTTCAGGACTGGGGCAACTCGTGGCAAAGGTGGACTAAGTTCTCATCACTTTCCTTAGTATCCCATAATGCAAAGCACATTTCCTTGCAGACATGTATAATGCTATGCATTATGAGAAGGGTCACCACCCAGACCAGTTTTGACCTTTATTGAGATCTCTTCAGTGGGAGCCAGACTCAGAGGTGATACTAAGGTTGAAGCAATGCAGAACTCATTTCCATATGCCAGTTGCCAAAAGTGTTACACCTTATTGTGAAATTACTCTGGATTAGAGAAAGATGGAAGTTTTTTCTCACTTGGTTAGACTATAAATTATATGTTTAGTTTAATCCTTTATCCAAGTGTAAGCAAACAAGTTTGCGTTTGAAGTATCTTCAGGACTGGGGCAACTTGTGGCAAAGGTGGACTAAGTTTATAGTCTAACCAAGTGAGAAAAAACTTCCAACATCTTTCTTTAATGCAGAGTAATTTAATAATAAGGTGTGACACCTTTTGCACAACTGGCATATGGAAATATGAGTTCTGTATTGCTTCAACCATGGTATCACCTCTTGGTCCTGCTCCCACTGAAGACAAAGGCCGAAACTGGTCTGGGTAGTGACCCTTCCCATGATACATAGCATTATACATGTCTGCAAGGAGATGTGCTTTGCATTATGGAATACTAAGGAAAATGATGAGAACTTAGTCCACCTTTGTCACGAGTTGCCCCAGTCCTGAAGATACTTCAGGCGCAAAGTTTGTTTGTTTACACTTGGATAAAGAATTGAACTAAATATATAATTTATAGTTTAACTGAGTGGGGAAAAAAACTTCCAAGATTAAAGAACAACCAAGAATTTCCCCAGATCAACTAGCTATACATATTGTTAACACATCATGTATCCCTATCAATAAAAAGCATACGAGATATATTAAGAGAAAATTAAAAGAATTTACTCTCCTCAGTTGTTATAAACTTTTTGAAAGACTTATTTATAATAGAATAAGCTCCACAATTTAAGTATGTTCCAATAGAACAAGCTGGCTTCAGACCAAATCGTGGGTGTTGTGACCAGGTTCTCTCTTTAGTAACTCGCATAGAAGCTGGTTTTCAAAAATGTTTAAAACATCAGCAGCATTTATCGATTTGTCAGCAGCCTTCAACAACGTCTGGAGACAAGTTCTTCTATATAAATTATATAAAATCATCCCATGTAAAACAATAGTCCATATCATTAACAATATGCTAAGGGGATTTATAGTGGCTATAAATTAGCAGCAAAAGGAAGTTAAATAATGGATTGCCATTGGGATCTGTTTTATCTTCCTTATTATTCAATCTATATATATCTGATTTTTCCGTCACTTCATCAAGGAAATTTTGTTATGCTGACAATAACTACGAGGGTGGTCTGTAAAGTTCTCGGCCTTGACCATAGATTGCAACACTATTGGCAAGATATTTTTTTTTCTAAGTTGGTACATCTGTCATAAGCATCCATGTGAAATTGCGAGTCATTCTATCCAGAAAGTTTGTTTTATACAGCTGTCTGAAACAAAAGTGTTGTCTGTATCCTTTGAAATGGATAAAATTGAGTATCGTGCGGTTATAAAATTCTTTGTAAAAGAAGGTTTAATGCCAAAAGAAATTCATTCGAAGTTCATAAAAGTTTATGGGCACTCTTCTTCTTCGTTTTCGGCAATTAAGAAATTGGCTGCCAAGTTTAAACATGGCAGTACCAGCTTTGAAGATGATCCATGTGAAGGATGTCCAAAAAGTGTAATAACAACACCAGAAATCATTGATCAAGTGCATGATATGGTATTGGATGACTGGCAAATCAAAGTGGTGAAATTACTAAGACTATAGGCATATCTTCATGCAAAATATATCCTACACGTTCATTAACGTGTAGGATATATTTTGCATGAAGAATTGCAAATGAAAAAGCTTTGCGCAAGATTGGTGCCACACTTGCTGTGAGCAAGCATGGCACCCATCATGCTTGCATGAAAATCTCTGAACAGTGCTTGGAGCGTTTTAACCAGAATAAAACTGATTTTGTGCATCAATTTATTACTATGGATGAGACTTGGATTCACATTACACACCATAATCCAAACAGCAGTCGAAACAGTGGACAGAAGCTGGTTGTTCAGCACCAAAGAAAACAGTCGGTTCCATCAGCAGGAAAGGTCATAGCATCAGTGTGTTGGGATGCTAAAGGCATTTTGTTTATTAATTATCTTGAAAAGGATAAAACAATAACTGGGGAATATTATTCTGATCTTTTAACTAGACCAAAAAAATTTGTGAGAAAATACATGGTTTGCAGAAGAAAAAAAAAAATCATCTTTCATCGGGACAATGCATCTGCCCACAAAGGTGTTTTGGCAATGGGAAAATTAAGGGATCTGCACTATGAATTGTTGGAACATCTGCCAGATTTGGCTCCCTCTGAGTTCTCTCTCTCTTCCCAAAACTAAAACTCTTCCTCGCTGGTCAGCGTTTTTCTTTGAATCAAGAGGTGATTGCAGTTGTAGAGGGATATTTTGTCGATCTTACTGAGAATCACTGCAGGGATGGGGTAATGGCCCTAGAGCATTGCTGGAATAAACATTAGCCTTAAGGGAGATTATGTTGAAAAATAAAAATAATTTTGAAATTATAAATTCGTTTTTTCATGTTAGGCTGAGAACTTTTCAGACCACCTTCCTATACAGCATAAATGCATTTGTTGTACAGAAGAAATTCTAAAAGACGACTTAACCATACTGGATGAATATTTTAATAGATGGAGACGCTGTTTGAATAGGAGCAAAACAGTAATATCTTGTTTTTCATCTAAATAATAACTTTGCAATGTGTAACTAAAAATTGAATTGAACAACAGTAATCTTCCATATAATAAATTCCCTAAGTACTTGGGAGTTACACTTGACTGTTCTCCCACTTTCAGGCAACATCTTTCAAACTAGGCACATAAACTAAGGATACATAATAATATTCTACAGAGACTCTGTGGCACTGCTTGGGGGCTCAAGAGCCTCTACCCTTCGGACCATAGACCTTGCTTTGGTATTCTCAAGTGCTGAATATTGTGCTCCTGTGTGACTAAAGAGCCCTTGCATAAGGATTATGGTTCTCAATTGAATAATAACTTAAGATTAATTACAGGCTCTATTAGATCGACTCCAACTTATTGGTTACCTCTTTTAGCAGGCATTATTCCTATAGAATTATGTAGATTGAATTCTTTAGTCTGTGAATTTCAAAAAATTGCTGGTAATCCAAACCTACCTATTCATCATGATCTCCCAACTCTTAATGTCAATAGATTGAAATCTTGCTATCCATCACTACGAGCAGCTGAAGAATTAGTTCCAAATAATTTTAACCCTTTATCAAAGTTGGAGGAAATATGGAAAGAAAATACAAAAGACATTTGCATAACATCTTTAAAGGTGATCAAATCATTACAGGATCGGATCTACCTTGCAAAACCTGGACAATACTAAATAGGATTCGGACAAACCATGGCCTATGTGGAGATACTCTCTATAAATGGAAGAGACGATCATCTCCAATATGTGACTGTGGTGCTCCATTACACTGTGCAACATATTGTAAAAGAATGCACCTTTCATGTTTATCAGAATGACTGGAATGACTTTTTACAAGCTGCTCCTGAAGCTGTGACCTTGATTACAAATTTAGATCTGAATTAATAACAATGTTTTTTTTTTTATTATTATAACATATTAAGACTTTTATTTTTAACTTTTATTTATTTTATCTTTATTTTAATTTTTTAATTCCTTGGATTAGATCTGTTTTCTTTCAAAGTTTTAACTTAAAATATTTTAAACTTTTCAATCCTGTTAATATATAATGACATCATGATTCTTCTTTTTAACATGTTTTTGCCATGAGCTATGTATGTATCAAATAAGATGGAGAAAAACTACAGCATCAAAAAAGAATAATCATCTTTGTATATTTGATATGTATCCTCAAGGGGTGTACAGGATTCTGTAATAGTACTACGTGAGTACTAACTTTGTCTTGGGAGTTTATCTCTAGTCTGTTACCTGTCATGATTCCAGTATTGTCAAATCGTATGTTTTGGTCTTTTCAAGGCATTTCTAACTGCATGTCTAAGATATTGGTCTTTTCTTTTCCATCACAGTATCAAACATCTAATCTTTTCTTATTCTGTTTAAGTAATGATACCACCTGAAATTATATTCTGCTCACATGTTCTTGAATGCTAACATTGTCAGGTTCCTTTCTAATATCTTCATTTTTAATATGATTCTGCCACTGATTCCATCTGTTCACTCACCTAATTTTTCTCAGACCTCTAATATCTGTGCTATGGTCTGTGCTTTATTTCTAACTCAACTCTCAGATTAACTGAAAACAGGTGCAACACTCTTGTATACTGCTAGTTTAGTGTTTTGGCTAATTCTCTCTTATTCTGTATAAATTTATTCATTTGACTTCCCACATTGTCATCTCTGTTTTGCTTATTCTGTTTGTTTCCATATTTAATTTTCCATGCTTGCTAAAAATTGCACCTGAATAGTTGAAATGTTTTATTTGTTCTAAAAATTCTCTATTCAGGATGCAGCCAAAGTTTTCAGTGTTCCTGAATATTTTAACAATCTGATTTATTGCTGATTTTCATGCCAAATTTGTAACAGCAGTTATTCCATTTATGGTTGGATTATACCATTATTATACCTCTCAAATCAGATTTGTACTGATTTGAGAGGTATAATATTTGCATGAAGATGATGTTAAGCATTAACATTTAATGCCACCTTCCTTCATCATGTGATGATTAATAGATGATTAATAACAGTGGAGTTATTAATCCCTGGTTTTACATAAGACTGCTTTAATGATCTTAAATTCTAATAATTAACTTACAATTCTAATAAATATAGATCACATATTGCTTAATTCCAATTTATACCATATTATTGTAGCATTTTGTACAACTTTTCCCTTGGTATCTTGTCATATATTTTTTTCTAGTTAAAAACTTATAAATACACAACTTTGGTATGATTTCTGAACTATTTGTCTAAAGTCAACCCACCTTGTTCTTTTTAAGTTTTTCTTGCCCAATTTTTAGGTATGGTTACATAAATCTTACCAGGAACACTCAGTACTTCCCATATTCAATTTTATTTCCCTTTTTAAAAGATGATAACTTGACTCCAGTCATCTGGAATTTGATCTGTTGACCAGGCTTTCTGAATTATGCATTGTAGCCACTGTGAAACTTTTATATTTCCATATTTAAACATTTCTGCTCACATATATACTTAACCTGTCATTTTTCTAAGATCAAGTATTAATATGTACTCCTAAGTTCATCATCATCATCATACGTATCAAGGATTTAGGCCTAGTATGGCCTGTTCCGGCCTTAGAAGTCATCGTTGAATCGTTTAAGAGGACGTCCTGGTTTTCTTTTTCCTAATGGCTTGTACTTTAAGGCTTGTTTTGGTAATCTTTCTGTTTTCATTCTTTGAACGTGTTCCATCCATCTATGTTTATATTTTTTAATTTTTTCAATTACTGGTTCTTGGTTTAATTCTTTCATAATATCTTCGTTTCTTTTGTGATCAAATAGGGTATACTTTGCAGTTTTTCTCATAAACTTCATTTCTACTGTTATTAATTTTCGTTTGTCTTTTTGTTTTATTGTCCAGATTTCGCTTCCATACATTAAGACTGGTAGGGCTAATGTATTGTATACTTTTAGCCTGGTTTGTTTTTGAATTATAGTCTCTCAGGGGACCCTGTAACCCCTAGAGAGCGCGTCCCCTGGGTGGCGGATAGTGGAGCCCACCATGTGTGTGTGTGTACATGCGCGCGCGCGCGCGCGTGTGTGTGTGTATATATATATGGTGGGGGTGGTCCGAATATACTGAATCAGGACTCGTGGACCAACAGGGCCATAAGGGGCAATCATCTTGATTGTAAGGGAAGCGGCACTCCCATGGACCCCTAGCTGGATCTATCCTCTCCTTCTTCTACTTTGAGGAAGACCCACTTACTTTAATCTTTCCTATAAGGCCTTATCAGCCAACTCTTGTGCTATTAGAGTACTCGAGGGCCATGGGGTCTTTTCATTTCTGGCCTTACAACTATGTCCTCTCTATAAACCTTACTATATTTCTTCTATAATCTACCCTTTCCCCTTCAATATACCCTATTCCTCCTATGGGTTTAAATTCGGAAGAAGGCGAGTTCAGAAGCCTTAAGGTAGCAGCCCTACCACTGAACTATTCCATTGTCAGGCTAGTCCCCTGACATGGAGAACATAACCATACTTGTAAGCTGACAGAAAAAGATAATCGGATTGAATCTATGGGAAACGACCCTGGAATGGAAAAGGGAAAACGAAAATGGAAATGACAAAATATAATACACATAGCAAACTGGAATGTAAGAGGAATAGCATATAAAGAAATAGAATTAGACCAGTTATTAAGTGAAAGAAATTTTAAAATAGAAGTAATCACTGAAACAAAAAAGAAATTAAAAATAACTATGAGAACTGAAAATTTTAATGTGATATACAGTGGAGTCGACAGAGACCAAAGAGCACAAGCAGGAGTCATGATTTGGATTCATAACTCCCTTTCAAAACAGTTAAAACATTATGAATTATGGAATGAAAGAATAATAGAAGCTAGAATAAAAATAGATAGAGGCTATTTAACAATAATTGGTTTATATGCCCCAGAAGAAGGAAGAGAACAGGATAATATTGATTTTTATAACCAGCTACAAAACATATATAATAAAATAAATAAAAATGATTACATAATTTTAGCAGGAGACTTAAATGCAAGAATTGGAAACACGAAAATTAATAATAATATAGGAATACATGGAGAACACACTCTAAACAGAAATGGTAAAAAATTGATTGACTTTGTAGTTTATAATAACCTAAAAATAATGAATTCCTTCTATAAACATAAAGACATACATAAATATATTTGGGCAGCAAGTGGATGAAAATCAATATTAGATTACTTTATACTAAATGAAAAGACATCAAAATTTTCACTAGATGTTAGAGTTCACAGAGGATATGAAATAAGCAGTGACCATTTCCTTGTTAAAATAAAATTAAGATTACCACCTAAATGGCTACAAGTAACAAGAACAGAAAGAAAAATTGAAACATTTGTTTATAAAACTAGACTATTGAATGACACAAATGTACAATGGCTATATGAACAAAGAATTAACCATTATCTAGATAAAATAAAACAAAATGAAGAAATAGAAATAGAATGGCTTAATATAAAAACGATACTAAATGCAGCAGCAAATGAAAGTTTAGGAAAGACCAAAAAATTCAATAAAAGAAAAAAACTGAAGATCTGGCATGATACAATCAAAGAAATAATCAAAAAGAAAAAAGAAGCCTATCACAAATAGTTAAGCAGTAAAAGATTAGAAGATGAAATAGAATATAAAAGAATAAGAGCCATAGCTAAAAGAGAAGTCAGAAAAAGACATAGAGAATCATGGAATAAATTTGTTTCTAATTTAGAACATGATTTATATAAAATAAGACCCAATGTATATAAGATTTTGAAACACCTAAATGCAGATACCAAAGAAAACATAAAATTAAACACTGAATTGAAATTAGAAGAATTTCTAAATTACTACACAGAACTGTGGACAGACAAATATTTTAAAAAAGACAACTGGCAAACAATTAACGAAAATGAAAAGGAAATAACTGAAGAAGAATTAGAAATCAGCCTGAAAGAAACAAGAAACGGAAAATCACCTGGAGAAGATAAGCTAGGTTCAGAACTATATAAATACGCAGGAACAAGATTCAAAGGAAGACTCTTATTATTTTTAAATAAAATTTACTCAACTGGTATCTCCCCAATAGAATGGAAAAAAGCAATTGTGATTCCTATCTTTAAGAAAGGTAAGATGACCCTAAAAACTATAGAGGTATCAGTATACTAAATTCATGTTACAAAATATACAGCAGAATCTTAAATAACAAACTAATGAAATATTCCGAAAACTTTATTCTAGAGGTACAAAATGGATTTAGAAAAGGACGATCATGTATAGACCCAGCCTTCTGCCTAAAATTAATAATAGAGAAAAGAAGAGAATATAATTTAGAAACACATATTGCATTTATTGACTTTGAAAAAACATTTGACAAAGTTAAAAGAAACATATTATTTAACATATTAAAAGAAAGACAAATACCAAATAATATCCTAAAAGCTGTCACAAGTATATATGAAAATAATCAAATACAAATAAGATTAAATCATGAGCTATCATATACAAGAGAGATAAACCAAGGGGTCCGACAGGGATGTCCCCTCTCAGCAACTCTTTTAAATATCTACTTAAATGAAATAATTCCTAAGTTCATTTCTCTTAAACATTTTTTTATCCCAGTTCTGTTCTCTTTTTTTATTTAGGATTTTTTAAGTAATTACTCCAGAATATTTTCATTTTTTCATGTTTATCATCTCTAATTCCTTTTACAGCATGCTTTCCTCCATTTCTAAGCTTTTTTTTTTTTTTTTTCAATAGCTTTCAGAACAAGTTGCCATCTTTTTCATATTTATCTTTTATATTCTTACCAAAGATTGACTTTTCTTTAGTTTCACATACTGCTTTGATTTCTTACATTTTTCTCTACATTCTCTCAGAGCACATGCTAACTTACAAACTTTCTGTATTTCTTTTCCACGACCGTCTCTTTCTGTCCTTACAGGCAATTTCCCCATGAGATTCTCTGCCTGAGTTGACATTTATTTTTCAGTCTGCCAATGACTCTCCAAAGTTTGATTATTGTTTTCATCTTTCATTTTTTATTCTGTCCAAATTCAATGATCATCACTTCATATTTCTAACCTGTGTATTCTTATGTCCTAAACCATTATACAAAAATTACTTTTACCAATAACATAGTTAATGAGACTTTTTCTCATTTTTTGTCTTCTCTCCATGTGAATTTGTGCACATCTTTATGTTGGTATATTTGTGTTGGTTGTGACTAGTCCCTAATTACTTCTGGATTTTTGTTCTAGACAGAGATTCAGCAGGGCTTTTAACACTTATTTCTTAGATATTTTCTTCAGATTTGTTCCATCCATTTTTTTCTCTAGATTAATTTCTTACCATGCAGTTTAGATCTCTAACAAGGACTGACTTTTCCTTTGTCAGTTGCCTTTTCTCAAATGACTTGGAAAATTCGTCCACTGCTTCTTTGGTGGAATCTACTATGTGCTCATAGGCATAAATGTTGTCTTTCTCCAGCTTCCTATTTTGATGTTTGTGCACATCACAGTACTTGATATTGTCTGCCATTCAAGAAGCCTATCCTCATGTTTAGTGTTGAGTACTAGAGCTATTTCTTCCTTTCCCTGATCATTATTGCCTCAGTATAACGTTGTATTTGTTATTAGTAGAATCTCGCCTGATTTTGGCATCAACATTTTGTGAACACCAATTATGTCAACATTGTATTTTGCTAATTCCAAATTTGCCAATTCTACTTCTTTTCATTGATGCTTCTTGAGTTGATGGTGCCTATTTTGAATTCTGCTGATGCTGAATTGGAGTTTGTTCCAGTAGCTATCTTTTTACTCTTTGCCCTTGTTCCATCCTGAGACTGTCCTGGTGTTTAACTGTACATTGCCTCATCTGGTATGAAATTCCATCATGTTGTACCATTTTGTTTTGATTAAGCCAATAAGAATACACTTTTGGTTGGTTCAATCCCAGATTCCCAACCTGTCCTGATTCATTCAGTATCCAAGTAGATACTTACTAATGAAATGAATGAGCTGTGAGGATTAGACATCAGGAGTCCCTGTTAGTTATCTGCATTGTTTAACAGGCTATGTGGTCCCTTCTCCATTATCTGTCTTCAGCCCTTATGCTAAAAAGAAGTTTTTTCAAAAGAAAAACTTTTTAAAGCATATGTTTCATAGAAGAACACTTATAATTTGGATAAATTTAGCAGCACCAAACTGGCAAAGAATGAAAACTGTCTTCTACAAACCTGTCCTAAATGCAATTAGGATATAAATTTGAGTGTTTTATACTGTAATACATTTTTTTTTTATGGAGTGTTTTTTGTGATGATGTGATTACTATATCTTGAGAATGCTCCAGTAACTAGAGGTTATATATTTGCAAAAAGTGCTTACTTCTCTAATCTTTTATCCTATATCATAATTTATTCTATCATTTAACTATCTTATATACTGTATACTCTGCATTGTAGATTTTATTGAAATTTGGAATCTTTACTAAAATTTGAGTTATGAATTTATGTTTAAATTAGACCATTTTTAGTGGCACAATTTGGCAAAGCAAATTCAGAAAGAAATTATACAAAATGATATGAATTAAATATAAACTGCCTACAGTAGAGAAGCTGAAAGTGGATTTTGATTTTTTTTCAGGTCATTTCTACCATTGTGTATTCTAACAGTGTAAGTCAGGAGAAATGTGTATCATTTTGAGCACTTATAAAGCAGACATCGCAGATAATCATATCCACAATGGGATTCAAACTCACAGGCTGTTGGTTGGAGAATGAATATGGCATCCATTTGGCTAACCATCCTAGCAAATGAAAGTTTTATGGGAAGACTGTTTGGAAATGTAATTTATTCAACTCCTGTTGCATTTCAGAAATGTTATATCCATTGGGGCAAAGATCTATGTAAATGTGGTTGTCTTAAGACTTTGTAGAGTAGATATTATTTACTTGAAGAGCTACGGTTTTGATAATACAAATGTCTGGATTAATAGCATGTTGGGAATCTTTGCATCTTGTGTAAAAATGGGTTTTTATAAATTGAAAAGCTGAAGCTATGAAAGCCAGTTTATTAACCTCCCAAGGAATCCCAATTAATTATTGAATTCTTTCTTTTTCAGTAGAGAACTTTATGTGGTGATACATATTTTTGATTTTTATCCAGGAAATTTGCTCAGTTGTTTTAGAGGATATCTAGATAGCAAACACAACCTCCACAAATCAGAACCAACAGGTGTAGTTGGAGAATGCTAGAAAATAGTTCTTAAAATTATATCAGATAAAAATGTCTCAGGTTTCATGAAATAGGAATATCCATTGCAGTTGTATGTAAAATATTTTGCATGAATAATGAAATCAAAGTTGAGCAATATTAGGAGGAAACTTCTTTTCAAAAGTGAGGTGACATAATTGTTTACTAATATCCATTATAAGACATACAAACAGTCAATCCTCAACTCATAATGCAGTTCCATTCTGACAATCCCATTGTAAGTTGGCAATCATTGTGAACCATAAGGATATGTTAACGCTTTGGACTTGTCTGAATGCTAAATTATGTCTGCTGGTGTTACATTTTAAAATGAATTTTAATCTTTGTTCATAGTGAAATAATACCAGCATTATAACATAATTTCAGTATATGGTACTGTAATAATTAATGACTTCAAATTCAGTGAAGGCAACGATAAGCACTCTGAGGATGGCTGATGAGATGCATAACTTGTGGAAAGTTATGCACTACATCAAATTGCATCAAACTGCATCAAATTGAACCACTAGACCAGTGGTTCCCAAAGTGGGTGGTACGACCCCCCCCCTTGGGGCACTGGTACGATCTGTGGGGGGCAGTAGTGGCCCCATGACCAAAAGGGAATGTTGAATTGAAGTAAGGGGGTGGTGAAAGTATAGAGGACAAAAATTAGGTGCTGAAAAAATGTTATCATAAAAAATTTTGATGATATAACGTTATATGATATAATGATGATATTACTGTTGTATAACGTAAGTAAAGGTCATAATGGTTGCTTTATTTTCTAAAGAAATGCACAAAACGCAAGTTACACTCGATCATAAGTCCGATGACAGGTCTTAATAAGCAAAGTGTTGGTAGGTATGCGCTTTCAAGTGATTGGGATTTTACAAGTCCAGTACACTTTGGTAGGAACATGTGCATGTTATGATTTGTTCACTGTATAATACTATAAATATGTGAGATGTATGAAATAATTTTTAGATGGTTTCTGAGTTGTGTGACAAGCAGTTAGCAATTTGATGTAGTTCATAAAAATTTTAGTGCATATTCAATATCTAGTCGGTACCTTACACGGATTACACACAAAGCAAATTATTGTTGTTCCAATAAAACAGCGGGTTTCACACGAGTAATTTTATACCTTTTCTTGTAAAAATAATTTGGCTTAGGGTACATGAGAAATTGCATTCTAGCAATTTTGTAAATTTAACTTTTTTTTTACAGATAATATCATGGCTGAACCCAAAAGAAATGGAGACAATATAGTATCAAATATTTGAAATACGACTTTATTCAGTCGCCTACAAATAAAACATTACCAATGTGCTTGATTTGCCAAAATTTTTTTTCAAATAAATCTATGAAGTCTTCAAGACTAGAAAAACATTTGTCAAAGATTCATGCTAATAAAAAAGATAAGAATTTATCGTATTTTCAAAGCACTTAAAGAAAAATATTTGAAACAACCAGTATTGGTAGGTATGTTTTCAGCAGCATCCAAACTAGATGATGGGTTGCATCAACATTTCCTTACTGATTGCTAAATTGGGAAAACAGCATAATGTTGGCGAAGAACTAATCCTATCAGCTGTTAGTGAGGTCATATGAACTGTACTGCACAAGCCAGTCTCTGATAAGAAAATTCCTTTGAGCTATAATACAGTGCAACGAAGAATTGATGAAATGGTCCAGGATGTTGAAGATTCATTATGTGAGTATTTAAAAACAACCCAGCACTCTATACAACTTGATGAGTACTTTACCAGGAAATGAAGCCTTGATTTTAGCATATGTACGATACATAAAAGAAGAAAAAATTTGTCAAGAATTATTTGCTAACTGACACTAAAGGAAAATTGATGTTTCATGCATTGGAAGAGTGTTTTAAAGAAAAAGAAATCCCTCTGAATAATATCCTGTCAGTTGCTACTGATGGTGCTCCAGCAATGGTAGGGCACTGTCACGGTTTTATTGCATATTTCAAAGAGGCAGTGCCAAACGTATTCACTGTACACTTTGTGATTCATCGTCAACATTTAGTTGCCAAATACCTGAGTGATTGCCTACACAAGTCATTACATTATGTAATTACAGCAGTCAACAAAAATCAAGTCATTCATTGAATGATAGATTGTTTGGACAACTTTGTATTGAAAGTGATGAAGAATTCAATAGCTTGCTGCTCCATACAGAAGTTCGTTGGCTGTCAAAAGGTGCCTATTTGAATCGATTTTATGAACTCTTTTACTCAGTGCTATAGTTTTTAGAAAACAGATGATTCTTTATGAGCCAACTTGATTAATTTCAAAAGTGACATAGCTTATTTGACTAACAAATTTAAGTAAACAAATCCACAACTCCAAGGAGATGAGCTGAATTTAATAAAAACAAAAGCTGTTATTTTTGTGTTTGTGTCAAAACTTGTTCTGTACAAACTAAACTTGTGACGAGAATTCAGCTAGTTTCCAAAGCTGTCAGCAATGGAAAAATGTGATGAAGACGTGCTCAGCTATATGGGAGATACTGAGACAAGGAGTGATGAGAGCTTGGTCCAACTTTGCTACAAGTTGCCAAGGGATGTACCACCTTACCTCAGTCCTGAAGATATTTTCAGGTGCAAACTTTGTTTGCTTACACTTGGATAAAGGATTAAACTAAATTTATTATTATTGTCAGCACTTGGAGGCTCTCCGTTGCGATTTCAACAAACGATATAAAGATATTCTTGAAATGAAAATACCTGATTGTGTTGGTACCATTTTCAAGTACAAACACAGAAGAATCTTTACAATTACAAGAACTGATAGAAGTAACAACAAATGAAGAATTGAAATTAAAATTCAAAAATGGGACCAACAGTTCTGGTTGCAAAAGCGCCCATACTTCATCCTGGATTGTGGGCTGTAGTAAAAAAGTTTTTATTCGCATTTCCATCATCATATTTAGTGGAATGTCGGTTCAGTACAGTCACAAATCTTTTAACTAATAAAAAACTGACTGCAAGTAGCTGATTGTGGTGATTTAAGAATGCTGCTGACAAATATAGAGTCAAATATCATTAAATTGGTAGCAGCACACCAGGCTCATCCTTCTCATTAAGATTGTTTTTAATATTACTGATTGTTATTTACTATTTTATGTGTGATTTTTACATATGCAGTTTGTTTGTTTTCTTAATTTTAATTTTCAACTCTAACTTGCCCTATGTGCAATAGTTTTAAAATTTCAGTTCCAAGGTGTCTTATTTCCAAATTTCAAAAATCTCTACTAGATGCATAATAAAACACAAATTTGTTTCTGTATCTATCTGTTTGCTCGCTTAAAACTCAAACTGCTGATCTGATTTGCATATGATTTTCTTTTATATGTATCAGTTAGAGCTAGTCAGGTCTTAGAAAGTAGTTTTCAGGGGGTGCTGAATAAATTTTTTTTTGAAAAGGGGGGCAGTAAGCCAAATAAGTGTAGGAACCATTGGACTACACTCATCTTCAGAGGATGGCATGACTGCAGGAGTGGGCCTCTTTAATGATGCCTTTAAAATCTGCATAGTTTGCCTTTCCTTTCTGCATAAATTTCTTTCGCAAGCAATTATGCATAATTCTGTTTAATTTACTAAATCTTTCCATGTTAAGATCTGTTTTCACAATAGTAATCTTATTAACACTGGGAATTGCCTCTGCCAGTTATTTCACTGTAAGCTTTTTTTTGAGGGGGGGATTAGCTTCTGTGATTTTTCTTTTTTTTTTTTTCTTCCTGTGATGTTCTCCCGCCCCCTCCCCAATAATGTTCTCTTCTTCCATGCCTTTCATCAACTATTATCTTGTCACCAATCTCTCGCAGGACTTTGTGTTTGTCAAATTCTAGGACTGTGTGAACATATATTTTCACACAGTAAACATCATTCATACACTCTTCTGTCATCTTCTCTACATGTTGCACCTATAGTCGCTATACAATTCAAGATATGATATATATCCCTTCAAAAAGTTTCTGAGGGTTTTTCTCACCCTCAGTAGCAATAATATGCCTTGAGGACAGCACTAACACTGGTCCGTGGGTTAGAGGAGTGAGATGGTATTTGGTAAACTGATTATTAGATGGCTGTTGTGGGTATAAGTAGTTGCAACTTGAAGTCCCTCTCATCTCTGTATTATTACCATATTCTGCTTTTTTACAGTTTCTGGCCATTTATCATTTGTGAGGCAGGTGTTTACCTTTCAATTCTACGTCTCTCACAGTTTTAAACTATAAGCTTACAATTATATGTTTACAGAATTAATCTTAATTATGCAAATATCCTATTGCAGTAGCAGACAGCTGAGTATCGGTTGTATGGTTGAACTAGTGGATAGAGCTTTCAACTCTTTAATCATTAGGCTACTAGGTTCAAATTCCACCAAATGTTTGTGAATGCCTTTAGGTGGTAGATGATTTGGTATTCTGTGTGAGACCAATCTACTTGGTGGCTTGAAGTGGCTTAAAAATGTTGCGTGTTTGATCTGTGGAAGAGGATTTCTGGATTATTTAACCTTTATCCTTCTCTCATGATGCTAAATGTGAATACGTTTACATCTTTTAATGGGTGTTTTCACAGTGTGATTCCTTTTTGTCTTGTACAATTCTTGAATTAATGCACTCTGTAAACCATAGTGACGCTAACCTTGAATTGAATCAAACTTGCATTAAATAAAATTGCATCATCATGACTTAATGTCATTTCAAGTTAAAATTGTTGAGTATGTTTTTTTTTTCTTTTCTTTTTAGGTTAAGTCTGGGGAAGTCAATAAACATGGGGTATATATGCCAGAAGCATATGACACTTCTGAGAAAACAGGTAATACTTTTCATAAAAAGATCTACAGAACATAAAAGTAATTTGCCACGTGTGTGTGTGTATATATATATCATTGAATTGGCATACATCATAGATATATTAAACTGAAAAAGTCAGATTCTTTGCTTATGTTTATATATATATATATATATGTTTGACTCTCTTTAGCCCAGTATTAATCAGGCAGAGTTTCTAATTTAGTATAATTTCCATTCTCATTTAGATTACATTACTTAATATTATTGCATCTACAGGGTGTTCGGGATAAATTTGACAGTTTCGTAAGGAAAAAGAAAATCTTCTTTGTATCTATTAAATTTAATGAATTGACAAAAAAACATTACAGGCAGAGTTAATTACAATACTATCAACAAGATTTACTCAAAATAACCACCATTAGCATCGATCACAGCTTCAATTCTGCTTCGGAACCTCGAACAAGCTGATGCTACAGTCTCCCTGGGAAGGGCCGCAAAAACTGTTTTAATTTTATCCATTAACTGGGCTTTTGTATTACTGGAAGTGCGATTGGTGTCTTTTTCAACTGCGCCCCATACAAAATAATCCATGGGGTTAAGGTCTGGGGAGTTTGGAGGCCAAACATTTGGACTGGTGAAGTCGTAGAAATTTTCAGACAACCATTTTTGACTTTTCCCAGAGGTGTGGCAAGGGGCCGAATCCTGCTGCCATACATACGGCCTACCATTGGCTACCCTTGTTATAAAGGCTTGACTACAGTTAGCAACTCCACGAACAAAGCCCGAATTCCAATGCCAGGGTTCTTCAACACCTGTTCCTGCAGATTTGCGAGGAATTCTGCTGTACGAACGCAATCAGATCGTCTGCTAGGGATCTTTCTTCTTGCTACATCCTTGTAGTCACCATTGCAAGTCTCTAGTTCATGCCTGATTGTTTTTACTGTATTCAGGGAGCATTGGGCAGCAGTCGTAATATCCTTATTTTGATGGCGGGCACGAATCATCATGATACAAGTTATTCTCTTCCATGATTCAGGTGGGTTCCAGCTATCCATCCTTTCTGACATCTTATATATGAATGAAGAAGGGTCCAAACTTTTAAATGAAGAGAAGTGTGTGTTAATACATGTAACTTACGGAAAAATATAATTAATTATAAATATGTCAAATTTATCCCGAACACCCTGTATATTATGTTATGTTCTTATTTATACTGGTGTTCTTTTCTAGAAGATAAGAAAATAGCATAAACACACACACATGCTTTTTAATTTCTATCAATAATTTCTACAAATTCCTTGCAAGTGCTTCTGCCTGACTTCTAAATTTCAAATTTCGTCACAAAAAAAAAAAAAAAAAAAAAAAATTTTGAGAATTGTGTCAGAATATGAACCAAACCAATATTTTCTTTCTTTTCAAGGGTATAGCTTTAAGACTTATTTATTAATGTATGATGATACAATGGTTGCGAAGCACATTGGGCAGGTGTGGTATCATCTTATTCATGCAATTCCAAGGGAATAAAAGTTTCAAGTTGTGTTACTCAATCATCATCATCATCATCATCATCAAATTCCTGACATGTATCCTCAAGGGATGTACAGGATATGATAGTATTACATGAAAAATTTACATCATTACTAACTTCCTATCTACAATTTTTCTCCAAATCAGTCTATTACTTGGCAAGATTCCAACATTTTCAGATCTTATATTTCTATCGTCTATGGCACTTTGTACCGTGTCAATCCACCTATATCTTGGTCTTCCTCTGGGTTGTTTTTCTGCCAACCTGATAGAGAACACTTGTTTTCTAATCTTTCCTTGCCCATTATGTTTAAGTGACCATACTACCTGAGATTAGCTCTGGTAATGCATTCCTGGATGCTGACAATGTCAAGTTCTTTCCTAATATCCTCGTTTTTAATATGATATTGCCATTGATGCCATCTGTTCATTCCTCTAATCTTTCTCAGGACTCTCATATCTGCAGTCTCTAGTCTTTGGTCAAGTGTTTTACTTCTGAACCAGCTCTCAGATCCAAAACTTAAAACTGGTTTGAATACTGTCTTGTACAGCTAACTTAGCGTTCCAACTAATTTCTCTCTTATTCCATATGAATTTATTCAATTGAATTCCTACCATACCAGCTTTGTTGATTCTGTTGTCTATTTCCATATTTAATTTACCATCCTCACTAAAAATTGTGTATAAGTAGCTGAAAAGTTTTACTTGTTCCACAGGTTATACGTTCAAAACACAGTCGACATTTTCAACGATTCTACCTATTTTCATTGTCTTTGTCTTTTTATTGCTGATCTTCATACCATATCTATTACAACAGTTATTCAATGTAATCAGGGAATCTTGCAAACTTCTAGCGGATTTATTTAAAAGTATATCATCGCCAGCATAAAGCAAAGAGCTGACATTAACATCTCCAATTCTGATATCATGTTTAATACCACTTTCCTTCATAATGGTATCCATATAGATAATTAATGACAGAGGGGATAATGTACATCCTTGTCTCACACCAGATTTAACATTAACCCATCTTCCTGTACTTCTTTCAATTCTAACTGCTGACTTACAACTCAAATAAAGACTAAGTAATGCTTGATATAATACCCCATTGACACCATATAACTGTAGCATATTGAATAGCTTCTCTCTTTGCACCTTGTCATATGCCGTTTCCAGATCTACAAAATACAGATCTTTGTTATATTCCCATGATTTCTCGACTATTTGTCGTAAAGTGAAAATCTGATCCTGACAGCCTCTATTTGACCTTAATCCAGCTTGTTCTTCACCCAGCTTTTTTTTCCACAATTCTTGTCAACCGTTTCTCAAGTATACTTGCATAGATCTTGCCAGGAACACTCAGTAAGGAAATACCTCTGTAATTCTCACATTCAGTTTTATTTTACTTTTTATATATGAGTACTATTAGAGCTCTTCTACAATCATCAGGAATTGGTTCCACTATGCAGTGCAGCCATTGTAAGACTTTTATACCACCATGCATCACCATTTCTGGTCGAATATCATCTTCTCCTGCAGCCATTCCACATTTCAAGCCTTTGATGGCTTTTTCTACTTCAAGTATCGATATGTATTCCTGACTGTATGCCTGTTGAGTATATTTTACCACTGTGCTATCACTGCTTGTTTCATTTAGCAATTTTTCAAAGTAATTACTTCATACTTCAAGGATATCTTTTTCTCCAGTTTTCATGTCACCTTTATCATCTCTAACTCCTTTTACAACACTCTTTCCTCCATTTCTAAGCTTCTTCAACAACCTCCAGAATATCTTACCACATTCTTGATATTTATTTTCTATGTTCTTGCCAAAGTCCTCCCATGACTTTTGTTTAGCTAGTTTTACACAGTGTTTCACTTTCTTACATTTGTCTCTGTATTCTCTAAGAACACAAGCTGACTTATTTGCCAGGAACTTTTGATATGCTTTCTTCTTTTCCTTCACTGTCTTTCTAGCTTCTTGTGTCCACCATGGAGTTTTGATTTTTTTATCTTTGCAGACAACTTCACCATATGCATCTCTAGCTGAATCAATCAGGGCTTTTCTTCAAGGCTTGCCACTGAATTGCCAAGGTTTGGTTCCTGTTCTCAAACTCTTTCAGTTTTCCTTCGATAATCTTTGTGTATTTTAGTCTACAGTTCACATCTGAGAGCTGCTCAACTTTTATTCACTTTAAAAACTTTCTTACATGTCATTCTTTTCAATATGAAATCGAATTTCATCCTGATCAAGACTAAATAGTGATCACTTCCAATTTCAAATCCTCTGTACACTCTGGTGTCCTGCACCAGGGAGAAAACATCACTATCAACAATAGCAAGGACCAACTTTTTCTTTTTCGTTTTGTCAGTAGCTTTCTCTAGAGCCTCAAAAAATTCCTCCACTTCTACCTTAGTAGAGCCTTGTGTGGGACCATAGGCACAAATAAGTCTCATTGTCCAGTTCCCCATTCTGATATTTGCCCACATCACTCTACTTCAGACTGCCATTCAAGAAGATTAGCCTCGTATTTAGTGTTGAATACTATGGCTACTCCTTCATTTCCTTGATTTCATTTCCTGAATATAACATTTTGTATTTATTGCTCAGAAATATCTCACCAGTTTTTGTCTTTTTTGTTTCAGTCATCCCTATTATGTCGATCTGGTACTTATCTAATTCCTCAGCTAGCTCCATTTCTTTGCCATTCAGGCTTCTTATGTTGATAGTACCGATCTTTAACTCTGGTGATGTTGAGTTGGGGTGTGATTTCAGATTCAATTGCCATCTCAATTATTAATGTATTATTAAAATGATTTGGAAAATAATTTAGGCATACTGTAGCAAATCTGATAAATATCAATTAATATTCACTCCACCCATTAATTATTATGGGGATCATCATCAAATTTCTGATATATATACACTCCAGGGGTGTATAGGATATGATAATACTACATGAAAAATTTACATCATTACTAACTTCCTATCTACAATTTTCCTCCAAATGAGTCTGTTAAATGTCAAGAATCCAATATTATCAGGTCTTATATTTCTGTCTTCTAAGGCACTTTTTACTGTATCAATCCACCTACATCTTGTCTTCTTCTGGGTCTTTTTCCTGCCAACCTGGCAGAGAACACTTGTTTTGCTAATCTTTCCTCTCCCATATGGTCACTTAAGCATTCTGCTTAAGTGACCGTACCACCTGAGATTAGCTCTGCTAATGCATTCTTGGATGCTGACAATATCAAGTTTCTTTCCTAATATCCTCATTTTTAATATGATATTGCCATTGATGCCATCTGTTCATGCCCCTGATCTTTCTCAGGACTCTCATATCTGCGGTCTCTAGTCTTTGGTCAAGTGTTGCACTTCTAACCCAGCTATCAGATCCATAAGTTAAAATTGGTTTAAATGCTGTAATTTTAAGTTTATGTTTTGGCCAATTTCATTCTTATTCCATATAAATTTATTTAGTTGACTTACTACCATACCAGCTTTGTTGATTCTGTTGTTTAACTGGGCAACACCCCAGCCGGTATGAAATTCTGTTATCTTGTACCATCATTTTGAAATTTTGGTTTAAGCCAATAAGAATACAATTTGGTCGGCTAAATCCCAAATTGCCAGCCCATCCTTGTCCGTTTAGTATCAAGGTAGATACCTAAGAAGGTGCCCCACGGAAAGATGAGGATTAAATATTAGATCAGAAGCACTGATCGGTTATCTGCATTCTTTTGATAGCTATATGGAGGTCTCCTCTAAGTTATATAGCTTTGACCCTTAAGCCCCCTCTTGTGAATGTCACATGGCAAAAATACATAAATAGTTTTTTAGGGAAGGATTTCTAGGCTAGGTTGACATAGACAACTTTATGGAAATGTTCATATTACTTGAATTTATTTAATTCAAAAGTTGATAACATTTATTTTCTTGAAGCTTCAATTAAAAATTAATATATCTTATATTAGTCTTCAGTCAAATTATTTAATGCAATTTACTAAAATAAAGAGCCAGAAGCTTCATTCGGCGATGCAAAATTATATAAATCCAACATTATTTCAAAGCCGAATGCAGAAATTATGAAAGTTTCGTATAAAATTTGACCAGAGAGCTTACTGGAGTACTCTTGCCAGCATTTACCAGTTGCCTAGTGTGGACCTTATAGGAGACATGATTGCTTTGCCCAAGCGTCGTCCATATATTTGCCTTCTATTGGTCCGTTTTGTTAAGGTTTCACTGACTTCACAGCTGTTTCGAACTGGTTGGTTCTCCTCAGAGACCAGGCAGAAACCTTAAGAGAGCAAATACTCTCATTCAGTACTAAGGAACTTGAAGTGTCGGAGAGGTGTATTTTTCGTAAGCGAACTCTCAGTTGGTGTGTATAGCATTTACCAAAATAAAATGAAGCCTTTTGGCTCTTTATTTGTAAATGTAAATTCCCCTCTAAAATTCCAGCACCATAACAATACCACTAATAAAATGCTAATGAAAATGCTATTTTTAAATTGCAGTCAACATCCAGTATTTGTTTCACTTTTTTATATATCTCCTTGGTCACCTTTGGTCAATTCTATGAGGGAGGATGTAAAAATGTTGTTAGAAGAGGCAAAACTGAAGAGTGAGAAGTTGAAAATTGTAAGTCTCCTACTACACTATGATAGAGGTGAACCAAGGAGGAGGATGTCTAGCCAATGAGTCTATACATAGATTGTGCAAAGGGAATGATTTAGAATATGTGGATCGTGGTCTCTGTCTGACAGAAAGAAGAATTTGTTCAGTGCTGATGGCTGCATCTAAATGGATTTGGTGTTAGGTGTCCTGGACAATGCTTTGTTCACCAAGTATGCTGAAGTGCAAATTCAGGGAAACTTGAGCAATTAGGGTAGAAGCGAGTGAGTGTGAGAATGACCAAGTGAGGAATCTAATCTCTTGAGCAAAAATATTGAATAGGGTAGTCGATTCAGAAAGTAAAGGTGTGTGTGTGTGGAGGGGGGGACTAAAGGGATGCTGCAGTTTGTATATACTAATGCCAAAAGAATCAGGAACAAGAGGGAGGAGTTTTTGGCATTAACCAATGCCAAAAACTCCTCCCTCTAGTGCTAGTTTGCCAAAAGTTATAGGCATTAGTGAGACTTGGCTAACAGAAAATGATATAGTTACAGGGATTGAATGTGAAGTGTTTAGTATTTTCAGGGAAGATAGAATCAGGGAGAAGGGGGGGGGTACTACTGATGATAGCAGATGAGTTGCAGCCAAAAAGAATAGGAGACATGCAGGAGGGTAGTTGTTCATTTGAAGAAATCTGGTATAAGATTAAGGCCAGTAAGACAAAATATACAGTTGGTTGTTGACTAGTGAGTTCCACGTATCATCTGGAGGACGTGCATCGTCAAATTAGTATAATGAATTCAGGTCAAGTGATTATTATGGTAGAATTCAACTATGGAGATATAGACTGGAAGGAAGAAATATTGCATGACAGGAAGGAAATAGAATTTATAGACCTGCAAAGAGAATTGGGGTGCTTAAGGGTCAAAGCTGTAAAACTGAGAGGAGACTTCCACATAGCCTTTAAAGGAATGCGGAGAACCGCACAGGGCTTCTGACCTAATGTTCAATTCTCACCTTCTCGTGGTGCACCCTGTTGGGTATCTACCTAGTACTGAACGAACGAGGATGGGCTGGCAATTTGGGATTTAGTCGACTTAATTGTATTCCTATTGGTTAAACCAAAATAAAAATAATGGTACAACATGACAAAATTTCATGCCTGCTAGGTCGTTGCCCAGTTAAACAAGGCCCCCGTTGTTTTCACCAGGGAACCAGGGCAAACAGTGAAAAGTCAGCTACTGGAACAAATCTGAAAACGCACCCCAACACAATATCACCAGAGTTAAAGATCGGTACTATCAACATAAGAAGCCTGAATGGCAAAGAAATGGAGCTAGCAGAGTAATTAGATAAGTACCAGATCGACATAATAGGGGTGACTGAAACAAAAAAGACAAAAACTGGTGAGATCTTTTTGAGCAATAAATACAAAATGTTATATTCAGGCAATGACAATAAAGGAAAAGGAGTAGCCGTATTCAACACAAAATACAAGGCTCAACTTCTTGAATGGCAGGCAGTGTCAAGGAGAGTGATTTGGGCAAATATCAGAATGGGGAACTGGACAATGAGACTTATTTGTGCCTATGATCCCACAGAAGGTTCTAGTAAGCTAGAAATGGAGGAATTTTTTGAGGCTCTAGAGAAAGCTACTGACACAATGAAAAAGGAAAAGTTGGTCCTTGTTAGGGATCTAAATAGCAGAGTAGGAAGTGATTGTCAGACATACAAATATATTTTGGGAAAATTTGGAGAAAAGAGCAAAGCTAATAATAATGGCAAATATCTGTTGGATTTCTGCTCAGGACATGGATTGGTTATTACTAACACCGTGTTCCAACATAAAAATGTGCACAAATTCACATGGAGAGAAAAGGCAAGGAATAAGAAAAGTCTCATTGACTATGCTATTGTTGATAGTGATGTTTTCTCCCTGGTGCAGGACACCAGAGTGTACAGAGAAATTGGAAGTGATCACTATTTAGTCTTGATCAGGATAAAATTGAATTTCATATTGAAAAGAATGACGTAAGAAAGTTTTAAAGCGAATAAAAGTTGAGCAGCTCTCAGATGTGAACTGTAGACTAAAATACACAAAGATTATTGAAGGAAAACTGAAAGAGTTTGAGAACATAAACGAAACGTTGGAGATTCAGTGGCAAGCCTTGAAGAAAGCCCTGATTGATTCAGCTAGAGAGGCATGTGGTGAAGTTGTCTGCAAGGATAGAAAATTTAGAACTTCATGGTGGACATAGGAAGTGAAAGAAAAGAAGAAAGCAGAAAAAGATATCCTTGAAGTATGGAGTAATTACTTTGAAAATTTGCTGAAATGAAAGAAGCAGTGATGACAGCATAATGATAAAAAACACTGACCAGGCATGCAGTCAGGAATACATATCCATACTTGAAGTAGAAAAAAGCCATCAAAGGCTTGAAATGAGTAAAGGCAGCAGGAGTAGATTATATTCGACCAGAAATGCTGAAGTATGGTGGTATAAATGTCTTACAATGGCTGCACTGCATAGTTCAGAATGCCTGGACAGGGACGAATTCCAGACGATTGGAGTAGAGCTCTCATAGTACCCATATATAAAAATGAAATAAAACTGAATGTGAGAATTACAGAGGTATTTCCCTACTGAGTGTTTCTGGCAAGATCTATGCAAGTATACTTGAGAAACGGTTGACAAAAATTGTGGGAAAAAAAGCTGGGTGTAGAACAAGTTGGATTAAGGTCAAATAGAGGCTGTCGGGATCAGATTTTAACTTTACGACAAATAGTCGAGAAAGCATGGGAATATAACCAAGATCTGTATTTAAGTTTTCTCGATTTGGAAAAGGCATATGACAAGGTACCAAGAGAGAAGCTATTCAATATGCTACAGTTATATGGTGTCAATGGGGCATTATATCAAGCAATACTTAGTCTTTATTTGAGTTGTAAGTCAGCAGTTAAATTGAAGGAAGTACAGGAAGATGGTTTAATGTTAAATCTGGTGTCAGACAAGGATGTACATTATCCCCTCTGTTATTCATTATCTATATGGATCACATTATGAAGGAAAGTGGTATTAAACATGATATCGGAATTGGAGATGTTAATGTCAACTCTTTGCTTTATGCGGATGATGTTATACTTCTAAATAAATCCGCTACAAATCTACAAGATTCTCTGACTAAATTGAATAACTGTTGTAATAGATATGGTATGAAGGTCAGCAATAAAAAGATAAAGACAATGAAAATAGGCAGAATCATTGAAAATGTCAACTGTGTTGTGAATGGGGAACCTGTGGAACAAGTAAAACATTTCAGCTACTTAGGCACAATTTTTACTGAAGATGGTTAGTTAAATATGGAAATAGACAACAGAATCAACAAACCTGGTATGGTAGGAAGTCAATTGAATAAATTTATATGGAATAAGAGAGAAATTAGTCGGATCACTAAATTAGCTGTATACAAGACCGTGTTCAAACCGGTTTTAACTTATGGATCTGAGAGCTGGATCAGAAATAAAACACTTGACCAAAGACTAGAGACCGCAGATATGAGAGTCCTGAGAAAGATTAGAGGCGTGGATGGCATCAATGGCAACATCATATTTAAAACGAGAATATTAGGAAAGAACTTGACATTGTCAGCATCCAGGAATGTGTTAGCAGAGCCAATCTCGTGGTATAGCCACTTAAACAGCATGGGCGAGGAAAGATTAGGAAAACAAGTGTTCTCTGCCAAGTTTGCAGGAAAACAACCCAGAGGAAGACCAAGATATAGGTGGATTGATATGGTACAAAGTACCTTAGACGATCGAAATATAATATCTGGTAATATTGGAGTCTTGACAAGCAGCAGACTGATTTGGAGAAAAATTGTAGATAGGAAGTTAGTAATGATGTAAATTTTTCATGTAGTACTATCATATCCTGTACACCCCTTGAGGGTACATGGCAGGAATTTGATGATTATGCTAAGAGAATTACTTACGGCAGCATGTGATGAAGGGGACTAGGGATGGCAACCAAGGTTACAAAAATTGCCTCTAATTGGCGAAAGTAACCATGCAGTCTTGACTTGGGAGATTGTAAAACATGAGGAATATTCTATCAAGAAGGGATATTTGTGGAACTACAAGACAGGTGAATATGACATGCTTAGGGAAAAGCTTATATCTGTACCTTGGCATAAAACATTGCAGGGTTAGTAGTGCGTTGGATATAGTTAAGGGTCATCTAGAGGAAGCAGTGTTAAATTGTATACCTAGGGTAAGGAGGGTTAATTGGGTAGGAATTAGATGGTTGAGTAATATCATTAAGCATGAGCTGCAAAAGAAGATGCTGTTGAGGATATATAAAGAGAAAGGTGATCAGCAAACTCATGAACAGTACAAGGCTCAAACAAGAAAGATGACTAGCATGGCAAGGAAAGCAAAATCAGATTATGAGAAGAATCTAGCTGAGCAGAGCAAAGGAAATCCCAAAGTGTTCTTTTGTTATGTGGCAAGTAAGAGAAATAATAACTATGGAAGATTAACCTTAATGAGTGATGATGGTCATGAGGAGACAGAAGTGGATAAAATAGTTGAGTTACTGAGTGACCACTTTGCAAGGGTATATCATCGTAGTGAGGTTACTGCTTTAACCTATGTGACAGACAATATGGGAACAGAGGTGGATGAATTGGAGGTTCTTAGGATATTGCAGAATCTCATTATAAATGCAGCTGTGGGATTAGATTGGGATATCAGCTAAAGTTTTGTGAGAATCTGTAAAGGAACTGGCAATGCCTTTGACTAGGCTCTTTAAGTTTCAACTCTGGTAGAGTTCCAAGGGAGTGAAAATAGGGCAAAATAATTCCTTTGCATAAGGGAGGTTCTAAGACTGCGGTATAATAAATTTAGTTTAATCCTTTATCCAAGTGTGAGCAAACAAAGTTTGCACCTGAAAGTATCTTCAGGACTGGGGTAAGGTGGTACAACACCAGGGCACTCCTTGCAAAGGTGGAGCAAGCTACCAACACTCCTATCTCAGTATCTCCCATAATGCAAAACACATCTCCTTGCGGATATGGATATGTCTAATGTTGTGCATTAAGGGAAGGGTCACAACCCAGACTAGTTTCGACCTTTATTGAGGTCTCTTCAGTGGGAGCCAGGCCCAAGTGGAGATACCAGGCAGAAGCATTAGCAGGTCATCTCTACCTATAGGAATTGCCAAATGGTGTGCCACCCTTTTTTAATAAATTACTCAGGATTTAGAGAAAGATGTTGTAAGGTGGTGGTGTTGTACCACCTTACCCCAGTCCTGAAGATACTTTCAGGTGCAAACTTTGTTTGCTCACACTTGGATAAAGGATTAAACTAAATTTATTATACTCTAACCAAGTGAAAAATAAACTTTCAACATCTTTCTCTAAATTCGGAGTAATTTATTAAAAAAGGGTTACACACCATTTGTCAACTCCTATAGGTAGAGATGACCTGCTAATGCCTGGTATCTCCACTTGGGCCTGGCTCCCACTGAAGAGACCTCAATAAAGTTCGAAACTAGTCTGGGTTGTGGCCCTAACCTTAATGCATAATATTAGACATATCTGCAAGGAGATGTGTTTTGCATTATGGGAGATACTGAGATAGGAGCGTTGGTAGCTTGCTCCACCTTTGCAAGGAGTGCCCTGGTGTTGTTCCACCGTACCCCAGTCCTGAAGATACTTTCAGGAGCAAACTTTGTTTGCTCACACTTGGATAAAGGATTAAACTAAATTTATTATACTCTAACCAAGTGAAAAATAAACTTTCAACATGAAGACTGCAGTAGCAAATTATACACTGATCAGTATGTCAGGCATGGTGGTAAAAGTACTAGAAAAATTGTAAAAAAAAAAAAAAAATATATATATATATATATATATATATATTTAAGAATGGGTAGATAAAAATATGATACTGTATTAGGGTCAGCATGATTTTGTGAAGGATCAGCCATGTCTTAGTAATTTACTAACTTTTTATAATAGAGTAACAGCTGAGTTGGATAAAGGAAATGGCTACATGATGATTTTGCAAAGGCATTTAACAGAATACTATATTGAACTCTGTAATGCAAATTATACAGATGGGGATGTGTATGACACTGGTTAAGTGCATAAGAGGGTGGCTGCTGGACATATATCAAAACGTGGTATATGGCGGGGCAGAATTGAGGCAAAAAACAGATGACTAGTGATGTACTGCAATGTTCAGTGTTTGGGCCATTACTGTTTAATTTGTACATAAATGCTATAGGAAATAATCTCAATGAAATATTCAGTTGTTTGTTGATGATGTGAAATTAGGTTCAGTAGTAGTTAATCAATCAAGGCGATATTGAGAGCTTGGAGGACAATTTAAATAGGATGTCAATATGGGTAAAAGTTAATGGGTGTCAGTTTAATGTTGAGAAATGTCAAGTTATGCATTTCGGAATAAATAGATTATAAGCTGTGTATCACCTTAATGGCACTGTACTCAGAGAAATAGATGAAGCTAGAGATTTAGGAGTGGTGGTAGACAGAGTCAAATTTTAGAGAACATATATTGATAAGCTTGCTAAGGTAGCCCATAAGATTATTTGGCTATTGAAGAACACATTAACAAGAAGAGATAAGGAAGTTGTTATTCCTCTTTTATAAGGCCATGATATGCCCACATCTGGAACACTGTGATCAAGTCTAGTCCCAGGGTTTCTTGGGGTTGAGGATTCAGAGGTAAGTGGCCTGTGGAATGTTCCCTATGAGGTTAGATTGAAGGTGTGTGAATTGCAGAAGTTGGTTGATAGGAGAAAAAGAGGGGATATGATAGAAACATTTAATTTCTTTCAGGATTTTATAGGATAGATGCAGGGGAAATGTTTCAGCACTTGGCTAGAGGGACCAGAACAAGGAATCATCTCTGGAAGTTGAATAAAGGTGTGGTTAGTAGGGGTGTGAGGACTAGATTTTTTGCTTGGAGAGTTGTGAATGAGGGGAAATGGATTGCCAGAGTCACTTGTGAGTTCTTTGTCTGTTAATGGGTTCAAGGAGAGGTATGATAGATTGTGTGGATAGATTGGATCTCCTACGATGAATCTTTGGACTCCATGGAGGTGCCTGTATAATAGTAATCTTTTATTCATTTTGTAACATTTCCCTGTAAGTTTCGTAGCTTATGAACATTTAATTTGTTTAGCTGCTTTTATGCATAGCTTAGCATTTCTGTATGTATTCCTTGAGGAGACGTTCTGCAAATTTCTGGTAAGATTTAAAAAAAAAACTCTTCTTATTTTTCTTTCATAGCATATAATAAATTACATGCTGTGGGAGATTAATTTCATCACCTGGTGTGAGAATATTACTAGAAGTTTCAACAGAAGTTTTATGCTTCCACTTGAACAATAATCAGGCTAGCAAAGAACTGATGGTCTATTTCATCTATTTCAACCACAAACTACTATGCTACAACAGATTCTTGAAATATCTGGACATCACTTTGGATAGAACTCTATCCGTTATACTGCATCTCATTAATATAGCATCCAAGTTAAAAACTTGAAATAACATACTGCAAAAACTTTGTGGAACAAATTGCAGTGCCTCAGCAGCAGTGCTTTGATGCACTGCTCTTGCTCTCGTTTACTCTGTAGCTGAGTACTGCTCACATGTGTACTTAGTCGATGTTCAGCTTAACACCACTATGTGCCTCAGTTCTGGAACTGACATCAATCCCAACCTACTGGCTCTCAGTGCTAAGTTACATTCCACCTCATCTTTGCAGATTCAACGTTCTTCTACTTAAATATAGCAAAATCATGGAAATCCAAGATCTCCCAATCAGCAAAGACATCTTGTGCCTAGAAATAAATAGGCTATAGTCAAGACACCTTTCTGCCTTGACTATAGGCAAAACTGTCTTTCTTCAGTCTGTCTTCTGCCCTCTGATTGGATAATCAGCTTTCTCCCTGGTCATTTTGGATGGCATATTTTCTTTGATCTTTGCCACCTAGGCAGGAGTGCCTTAGGGCTTTGTTCTCTCATCTCTATCATCATCAACCCTGTCAACAACATGCTTCGTTCATCTTACTCCTTTGACAAACCGTGTGTAGTTCTCAGACATCTCAAGCTTCAAGGTGATCTTCATACCATCAGTGAGGCAAGGATAGAGCTTACTTTCTCTTGGCTTCAGTAATACACACATCACCAGGCAGTAACAGATCTCTCTCATTCTGACTTTTTACCTCCAGCCCCTCTTAGCATAAGCACATATCAGTAGCTTCCTCATTCTTTTTGCTCAAGGAGTTATTTTATGTCTACTCAGCTACTAACCTTCTTTAAATATCAAATCCACCCATCCTTAGAATAATGTTCACATATTTGGGGTGGTGTACCTAAAACTCTCCTAAAATTTTTGATGCTGTCCAGAGGACGGCTCATAGGCACGAGCTAGTTTCAGCTCTGTCTCTTCCAGCCACTTCCATGGTCACTGCTCCAGTGAACTAGCAAAAATCATTCCTTTGCTTAATGTTGGTCCTGTTGAAACAAGTAGCTGCTGCTGCCCAACATCCTTTTTCAGTACAACTGCAGACATATTGAACTAGCTTCTCTTCATTTATTCCACTACCTCTGTCATCTGAAACAATGTTCCTGATAATGTGTTTCCCGACAACTTCATCCTCCAGTTCTTTAAGAAAAATGTCAATAGATATTTTCTTTTTCATTTCTTATGTGCACTGATGTTCTGTAGGTTTTTGTACCTTGTGTGTGTGTGTGGGGGGGTAACCTGCTGGGAGTTTGCACCCCAAGGTGTGGATTGTGTTGGTAGGTGTAAAATTGAGCTATTATCTCCATATTATCTCCATTCCATTGTCAGTATTTCTTGAAAGGTGGTATGGAAATTTCTTAGTATACCACAGATTATTTAAGTTCTCTCCTGTTACTCTCTTCCCTAAAGAAATATTTTTTATTTGCGGAACTGAAGTCAACTTTTTCTTTTTATACAGGCAGGAACAGTGAAGAATCTGATTTGACAGTGTTTCGAATAAATTCCATGATTGATTATCTTAAGCAAACTCTTAATATTGAAATTCCTAATGACTGTGATTTAGATGAAAACTTCATTTCCTTGGAAAGAACAGGTAATTAGTGTAGTGTCTTATTTTGTTATTTAATTAATTTGTTATTACTACTTTATATTAAATGATTGCTTTTTTATTGAAATAAAATTATTTTATTATCAGAGTGCTTTAAATTGAGCTTTAATAAACTCTTTCTCTTATTACTCATCGAATTCTTGATATGTGCCCTTGAGGGGTGTACATGTTACTGTAATATTATACTGTCTGATTAAGTTTGCATTATTACTAACTACCTATGAACAGTTTACTTTCAGATCTATTATTTGTCACATCTCCAGTATGGTCACATTTAACATTTCATTTTCTAAAATACTTTTAACTGCGTTAGTTTCTAGCTATTCTTCATCCTCTCCATCTTTGCCCTGCTATCCTGGCTCCAAACACCTGTTTGGTCTTTCTTCTCATATTCTGTAACTATTTAAGTAACCTACACGACCTTAGATTAGTTATGTTCACACATTCTTGAATGCTAATAGTGCATTTTTAACATAATTTTTAATGATTCTGCCATTGATGCCAAGCCAATCTGTTCACATACCTAATTTTCTCAGAATTCTGATGTCTGTGATCTTTCAAATTTATTTCTAACCCAACTCTTATATCTTTTAATCAAAAGCTGTACATCTATAAATTAGTTTTAAAGTTATCCTTATATGTTACTACTTCAATTTATTCAGTTGGCTCACCCACCATACTTGTATCATATATCAGCTTTGCTTATTCTGTTATCTATTTCCAAATTTAAATGACATTTTCAGTAAAAATTATACCTAAATAGCTGAAGTATTTTACTTGTTTTATATGTTTGTATAGAATGCTTAAAAGAATATCATCGAGCAAGGTGAGAAACATTGAAATTTTGGTTACTAATGGTCTAATAAACATGTTAAAATATGAATAAATATAGATGACATAAGTTTGTTGTTTTAAGGATACTTGCGACATAAGACTGAATGATATAATCACGTAATCACAAGAAAGATATTTATTTAACCAAATATTTCGGTCTGGAAATAGCAGACCATCGTCGGTGGTATTACAAGAACAGTTTAAAAAATATACAAGCTAGAATACTAACAATAGATCGTTGAAATTAGAACATGCCGCGTGATGTTATATCACTAAGTATGAAACGAAATATTTTGAAGTAGAAACATGATTGAATTTGCTATTAAAAAAAAAAAAAAAAAAAAAAAAAAAAAAAAAAAAAAAAAATTAATGAGTAATCTTGATTAGGCTTTCCCAGATTTTTGATATAGATATGCAGTCATTACGATTCAGGTTGGGATGATGGAGCAAGGCCTCCGCGCTTTCCTTGAACAAACGTTCGAACCTATAACGGGATCTATGTAAGAGGCGCGTTTTGGACCAAAGGATGCTGTGGTCAGTTTCAATCCCGTGTTGAGCCAAACCAGACTTTTCAGGTTTATTGTGAAGAATGGATGATTGATGTTCTTGGATTCTTTTTTCAAGAGAACGTCCAGTCTGTCCAAAGTAAGAGAGATCACAGTTGCAAGGAATTTGATAAACTCCAGGAAGAGATAAAGTTGAGCGTTTGTCTTAAAACAGGAATTATAAAATGTCTCATCAAAAGAGCCAAAACTAATTGTTCTACTTTTGATTATCTACAGAAAGAACTTTCTACTATCCAGCAACACATGAAACTCAATGGCTTTTCTGAAAAAAGTATTCAACGTCTTCTTACATCTTATAATCCTCCACAAAACAACAAAGATTCAATACGTCGAGTACCTATTCCTTATATCTCCGGTATTTCAGAACCTATCGCAAGAATTTTGAAGAAATATGATTTAACAGCTACGTATTCTCCTATTAACAAATTGTCTTCTCATTTTCCTTCTCCTAAAGACAAACGCTCAACTTTATCTCTTCCTGGAGTTTATCAAATTCCTTGCAACTGTGATCTCTCTTACTTTGGACAGACTGGACGTTCTCTTGAAAAAAGAATCCAAGAACATCAATCATCCATTCTTCACAATAAACCTGAAAAGTCTGGTTTGGCTCAACACGGGATTGAAACTGACCACAGCATCCTTTGGTCCAAAACGCGCCTCTTACATAGATCCCGTTATAGGTTCGAACGTTTGTTCAAGGAAAGCGCGGAGGCCTTGCTCCATCATCCCAACCTGAATCGTAATGACTGCATATCTATATCAAAAATCTGGGAAAGCCTAATCAAGATTACTCATTAATTTTTTTTTTTTTTTTTTTTTTTTTTTTTTTTTTTTTTTAATAGCAAATTCAATCATGTTTCTACTTCAAAATATTTCGTTTCATACTTAGTGATATAACATCACGCGGCATGTTCTAATTTCAACGATCTATTGTTAGTATTCTAGCTTGTATATTTTTTAAACTGTTCTTGTAATACCACCGACGATGGTCTGCTATTTCCAGACCGAAATATTTGGTTAAATAAATATCTTTCTTGTGATTACGTGATTATATCATTCATAGATGACATAAGTTTTACATATATCAGATATATGATTGAAATGGAGAAATAACTGTCTTTGATTTCTTGATCCTCGAGAACCACACTGACAGAACGTTCAGTTCATTCACTCTATATTAGAAGTCCCCATCCACAGGTTATATTTGTCAGATTTCCTGCCATAATATAAAAAAGAGAGAGAGAGAATTCTTATTTTCAAGGATCAAGCCTTACTGAGGAATGGAATTTTCCATTAGATACAATCCTTTAAATTTTCAGTAAATAAATTTTAATCACTGTCCATTTGCTAGATCACCTTTAGATACTGCATTTCCATATCTTACATAAAAGGGATCTCTAAATGATGGAATTTATTTTAGACAAAGTTGTTTGCACTGCACTGCACTTCAAACCTACATGTGAAAACTCTCAGCTTTAATAGCTATATTCATGATAAATTATCTCCTCTTTCCTTTCCCAGGTTCTTTGTCTCCCAAGTTCTTCACACTGCCGAAGAAGTTTGTTTTATTTGCTATTTGGGTTGAAAATAAGTTCAAATCCATCTAGATATGAGAAGTCTTGATAAAGGTTATTCCAACTGAAGATGAGTCAGCAGGTGTCATAGTAGCATGATTTTTCTCTTTATAATCTTGGGTTTGTTCATTCTGCAAAGCAGGTATACCTACTGGAGAATACTTGCTGGTTACAGACTAATATGCCAGCCTCCTAGCTTTACTTGTTTTTGCTGTAATTCCAACAAACCAACCCTTGTTCCTGCTAGTTGTTTTATTTTGATCAAACTGTAGAATCAAGGAACATGAGGATTACATCAAATATTCTTAATTTATAAATCTGGCCTTGCATTCCAAGTCATCAGCATTAGATAGAATTTGCTGGTATCAAATGAAGATATCTTATAAAAGTTACAAAAAATATATATATACTATGAAGAATTTGTTTGTTCTTTGTGGAATCCTGCAAAGTACTCCTTCTGCTGTCTTAACTTAAATTGTTCTGCCTGTTGGTTTTTGTCCTGTGAATGGGAGTCTGAGGTGCCTTGAATGTTTGTGCCCAAAGAGTAGGCCCTTTGGTTTTTCTGCCTCTTTTTCTTTCATGCAGCATAAATGACATCATTCGAGGCCATGCCTAACATTCTGTAGTGATATCTCTCATTTGAGGATACAGTAGTAGTAGTTTTCTCTAGCTTACCCTTAGATAGTACCTGGGAACTGATAAACTGGGATGAGGTTTCCACATGTTAATGGTTCCCTTGTTAGTAAACAAACAGTTTTATTTATTACAATAAATTCTCACTACAGTAAACTAGCCAGTGGATTATTTTTGCAGATCCCACCAGTAAGAGGTTTTAAACTTATACTATATTAGTATGAAGGATTAACTCTGGAATTGATTGCATGAAATTAAGTCTGCTTGAGCAAATAGAACCAATATTGCATCTTATTTTGATGAGAAAGTCCAGAAAGGCATAACAGCTCATGAATTTTTAAAACATATTTCACTATTTGGAATTTCTAAAACTAAAGTTTGGTGCCTAAGCTTAATGGAAAATGGAGTTGACCCAGTCTTCATTAGCCTTGTGAGTTGGTTACACTAGGACAGCTTCATTTTATTCTAAGTTGAACTATTACTACGTATTTGTATCTTGCATTTAATTTTGCTTAGAAGTATTTTTTAAAGACTTTTTGTTATGCATTAACACAGTCACTCATGCAATAAATGAAGCCAGTCCTTTTCTAGCAAATGGTGATTTTTGAAGGTGACATACAGTTTCTATGACTTAGTGTTATTGATTGCTGAGCTTTGTATGAATCACTAGTAGACAGTAAAAGAGTGCACCTGAGCTAAAAAAGAATCTAGGCCTCATATATCCTAGTTTGTAATATTTGTTAAATGATCACATTATTTAAAAACTACATAAATGGAAAATTTTAAGTAATTGAATAGAAATAATACACTCTGATACTTTGAATTTAACAGAAACAGAAGCTAAGCAAGAAAAAGCTGTAACTGAATCAAGTGATCGAGAAAATACTGAATCTTGGGAAGGCAGCCAAAAGGATGTTGCTCAGAATGGAATTCATGAGTATAGTTCAGAGTGTCAAGATTCCGTAAAAAAGAAACTTAACAGGTAATGTTTAACTATTTAAATAAAACTAGATTTTTATTATTTTTGACTGGTTTGCCCAGTCAAAGGTAACTTCTTTCAAAGTAACATGAAACTAGACCTTTGATTAGTGGTGAGCATGTGTGCAGCTAAGTTATTTCTCCTGCTACTGACTACATAGATAATGCCACTTTATTATATTTCAGAGCAGTAGTATTTTTCAACATATTTTCTGTTAACTCTATATTAAAAGCTTAGTGCAATGAGTTATTTAATTACATCTTAATGCTTTCTTTGACTGTCATCGTCTACTCTGAACTTTCATTATAGTAAATATTACAGTGAACTTCCTAATTGTAACAGATTACTGAAAAGTTATGGCTAAAAACATAGTTGATTCTAGCATAAAGGATGTTTACTATAGCAAACTCTACATTATAATGAATTGCATTGTTCACTGTAGTGAAAGTCTAATTACTTAAATTTGTCTTAGTCTCTCTTCTAGAGAGACTAAGACAAATGAACTCGGTAAACAAACATTTTTTGATAAATGAAACTGTTTTTTCTTAAAAATTACACATTATTATTATTATTATTATTATTTGACACTTCCAGGGAGTCCAAAGACTCATCGAGGGAGAGTGTGCCAACAGCATCGAACGATTGGTTCCCTTCCAACTACTAACCGCGCTCAAACTTACTTAACTGAGCCATTAGTAGCAGAGGTTCTACCAATCGACCAACCTTTGCTGGCTAGTTTCTTATAGTTTCTTACAGTCTAGTGTTTATTTACATTTCAATTTAATTTTTATTTATTCGTGTGGGGTTCCTTCGTTCCTCGACTGCCCCTCTGGACTGGTTGAGCCCTCCTAATGAGGGACTAAGCATGTATTTTTGACTGTAATCTGTGTGTTCATGAGGCCGTTTTACTTGCTTGTGGGATAAAAAAAAAAAACAGAAAAACTCTGGAAAAAATCCTGCTATCCACACTCAAGACCGGCTAACTTGGCTATGGCTGAGGAAGATCCTCATGTCGTCGATGGGAATCGAACCTAGGACACTCATTCCCTAGGCATATGGTTGGGAAGCACATAGCCACTAGGCTAACCTTGCAGATAGTTTAATTTTAATATTGCTATATGTTGAATTTCAAACTTATTTTACTTTCCTAAAATGAATAAGAGATAGTGCAGAAAGCCTAGAATAATCATTGTGGAGAAGTGGAGAGTTGTGTTGGATTGTTTTGGATTTACGAAAACAACTGAAGCTATGAGGAGAGTGTATTATATCTGTTAAAATAAAAACCAGTTTTCAAGTAAAAAAAAAAAAAAACCCTCTGCCACTTCTGTATGGTGAGATGATGACAGTATAAAAAAGAAAAGTCTTGTAAAAAATAAAATAAAAATTAGAAATATCCATATTAACCCTACTCAAGAAAGATTGCAAAACTTATAGCATTCATGTCGTGTGAATACGCAATTAAGGAGAGAGGAATATGTCTATTTCTTGAAGAGCTGAAGTTGTACTTTTTTTGGGGGAATGACATCATAAGGAGGATGTTCCAAAGACTAGAAGTAGGTATGGCATGAAAGAGGAAGAAAGTAAGTTGGTATGGTAGGTTAGCAGAACAGCAAAGATGCCGACTTGCAGCTGCTTACCTTCTTACAGTCTTAGAAGGAAGTGAAACTAGAAGAGGCATAAGGCAAAAACTGAACATATGAGTGTGATTGGAGTCAGTTTGTTAGAGAGGTCATCATTTAAATAGATTGCCTTGCTGGATAGTGTTAAGCATTCTTAGGAAGGTTTTGATGCACAACTGCTGATACTATCCCAGAACCATCCAAACTTGAAATATGCTCACACATTTGTAGATGATGTACCACTTGAGAAGTGTCTTGAGTGGAAAAGTGCATCCAATTTTTTGGAGACTAAAGAAACTATGCTGAGATGTGTTTGTACCAAAAAGAAGTGCAAGTCAGCCTTCCTACTGCTCTTGATTTCAAAAACAAATCAAGAGCAGTAGGAAGATGTAAGATCTTTCTTGCAAGGGAAGGAAAAAAGAAAAAAAAGATGGTGAAGTTCATTGCCATTAAAGTTCATAAGATTATCCTCAGTCCACTGGAAAAAAAAGCAAGGAGATCTGAGTTTAGGTTATGTATTTCTTGAAGAGTTGGAGGCCAAATGTATATGGAATGAAGGAAGAGGATGAGAAGCTAGTTCAGTGAATTTTGAACTCAACCACATATGTCCCTGTTTGTACATGATTAGAAGAGAATGGAAGAACTGAGATGGTCAATTCATGTCATCGGCGGGAATCGAACCAAGGACACTCATTCCCTAAGCATATGTTTGCGAAGCACAAACCATGGAAATACCTATAGAAAAGACTTAATGCAGAAACAAAGTATATAACAGAAAAATGCTATTGAAAGTGTGTGTGTGTGTTAATTCAAATAGCTCTACTCTAGATACAATCAAGTTCATAACAAGAGATGTTTTTAGTGTAACATTCAGTATTTTAGTGTGTGGGGGTGGGAGGAGAAGGATGTAGGATTTATGAGGTGCTAGGGGTGAAGAAGGGAAGTAATATTCAGAATGAAAAAAAAAAAAAAAAGCAAGCAGTCTTTTTAGAGGCCTAAAAGGCTATGACCATAATGTACATATACTAGGATAGGCTGGATGTGAAAGTCAGCCCAAGAAAAGAGAGAGCGAACTAAGATGGATGAACAGAATGTGAGGGAGAGTGAAATATGAAAGAAAATAAATTAGGACCATGTTTTGGTAGCACTGAAATTTACTAAATTATATTCACCCCACCTGAGAATGGCTAGAAAATTGGTGTTTAAGGCTGTTTTTGTAGTTGTGTTTATAGTTTAATCTTTTATGGTTTATGATATTTTTCTATAGTAAACCCAGAAACGAAGATAATTGGAGTAAACAATCAAGTGTATGACTGATATCTGCAGTGTATTTTGAAGAACTGGTTAAGAAAAATTCAAGTGTGCTGGTAGGATGGTAAAAATTATCTTGTATTCCTGTGGGTAGGTAGATAATTTTTGTTGGGTCATTACTAATAGCAAATGTCTCAGCATTTTTCAGTTTGAGTGGAATTGAAGATGCAAATCCAATATGGGCTGTGGACATTGAAGTCCTCAAGGAAAATCAAGGACTTCAATTTCTTCAAACTTCCTTTAGGATTTCAGTTAGATCAGAGTGGTTATTTAAATTTGGCAAGTGATAAAGACTGCAAATGAATTTTGGATTGAAATACTTTAAGGAAATTTTGATCCACAGCTGATTATAAGAGGGTATTGTAGTTTTGCATTTTCTGACAAAAAATGTTAGATCTGATAAATGCACAGTTCATGTGCAGTTGTCAGATTTACAGAAGAAACTGTAATAGAAGGTATTCTTTTGAGATGTATCTAGACAGCTGAAGTAGTGTAGTTGTTGGTCATTATTGAGATTCTCTTAGGAATAACATGTCTGGTTTGGGCAACTGTAGTGGTGCACATCATTTATGTTACCGTTAAGACCAAAAATGTTTAAGTGCCCTATAAGACATATTTTGTTTTCATGCATTGATTTTTTTTTTTTTTTGTTACATATTTGTTGTTTGTTATGGTTGGATTATTTTTTAATGGTTTTCCGATCTGAAGAATAACTATCTCTGTTGTCTTCCATGGTTTAAAGAAGATGACTTGCAAAACATGTTGGTCACAGAGGGTCTCCTATCTGTATGTTCATAATTGATAATTATTTTTCAGAAATCTGGCTATATTTGGTATTCCCCTATTCATCGTAAATTCTGTCTAAAATTCATTGACGGATCTTTTGAGTGCCGAGTTTGCTCATTGCTTCGTTATACTGATCAAGTTTTGAATTATATCCTCATCCTGATTGGATTAAGAAAATGAAGTTAATACAGTTAAGAGCTTAATGGATAGGCAACAAAAATATATACTAACAAGGTCATTGATTTCTAGATTGTCTTGAGCTGTTTTCCAGGGGACTAATATTTTAATGATGTATTATCTTGTGGTGGTGGGAGGTGGGGTACAGAAAGGCTAAAATCAAATTACTTCTGGAATAGTAGGCTTACATAACCAATAATGCATCATCCAAGAAATAGTGTCTCTAAGTTGGAACAATGTCCACACATCTACCCTATAGTGACCAGATTATCCAAGGACGAATGCTGGACATGTTCTACTGGTTGCATAACTTTTGTGTCCTGCTTTGCAGGTTTGCCTTCCCTTCAGGCATATATTCTAAAATTGCTGTATTTCTTCTTATCCCAACAAAAACATAATCATACCTTTTCAATAAAATATTCTACTTTCATTCTTGTTATTATTACTAATTAATAATATTGTTACTGCTAAACTATCAAGAAACTTTTATTTAAATTCTCAATAATGGATGCAAAAGTAAATATCCCAAAAAAACTTATATTTTATGTTATACAATGAATAGATATTTATTAAAAGCAACTTTTATTTCAATTCTTAATAATATATGCCAAAGTAAATATCACACAAAACTTATTTATCTTATTCAATGAATATCTATTAAAACTCTCCAAATGAACAATTTAAACATATTTTTCAGAAGAATGAATTTTTTTCAATAATTCGTCATCCTCTGATATTTCACCTATAAAATCTTCGCAGGAATCAACCATATATTTCACAATAAGAATGGCCTTTGTCTCAAATTTTAATTGTTTTCTCTGCAGTCCATAATTTATTCACAACTGAAAATATCTTTTTGTAACAGCATTTGTGCCAGGTAAGCAAAGGGCAAATTCCACTTTTTTTTATATTACCATAGGAACTTTTTGTTTCTCAAAAAATGCAAATATCTCAATCCATCTATCTCCTGTAGGAGTTTCTTTTCTCCTTCCATTCTTCAATTTTTGAATCAATTATATACTTCTTTAAACAAGAAACCTATAATTGTTCAAAAATGAATTTTTGAATCAAAAATTGATTCAAAAATATGCTAAAAACAAAATACATATATGTATTTTGTTTTTAGCATATCAAGTTCCTCTGAGACTTCTGTTATTGTACAATCATTTCCTTCACTGTTTCTAACTATTGCCTCAAAGACTAATCCAGACTATGAAGAAATGTTAACCACAACTGAGAGGTATTATTGAAAAATAGTTCAATTATTCTTGGACACTTATCAAGGGATAAGAAATATGATTTCAATGAACTATATAATTTCAGAATCCTCTCAGTCACAGTCATTAAAGCTAGCCATCTAGTTTTACTGCAGCCTAGTATTTTGCGATATTCAACTTCTGCTTCTTCACAGAGTTCTTTCAAAGATTCTACTCTGACAGTGTAAATATAAAAATGGCTATAAATTTTTGTTACAATAGACTGTCTAGTGGTAAAAGATCAGCAGCAGTTTGAATGGCATTGTGAACTATATGAGCTGCACGACCTATTCCGGTGATACTTTGCTCTAAACTTCTGTTCACTATAGCAAAGACATTGTTAATACCCTTCCCAGCTACACCACCAAAATTGGCGTAGTTTGCATTTGCATTATCAGCACCATATGCAACAACCTACTTAGATAAATTGTTTTTTCAAGAACGGTTTAGATAGAATTGATGATAAGCTCTACAGTTTCCCCAGGTAGAGACAAAAAAATCAATAATCTTATTCTTCACACCACTTTTTGAATAAAAAATCATGAATGATAATAGGAAAATGTTTTACATTTTTATGGTTTGATGCATCAGCAAACATCAAAAACAACAATTGTAATACTATGTCTACAGGTAAAACTTTGATTTTGAAACATACAACAAAATATCATTCTTTAAATTACCATTACTATAACCATGGTTGATATATATTGTTTCACGGTTTTCTTTGCTCCACAATCGATTTTGTATCGAAATGAGGTACTGAAAGACATCAAACTAACAATAACTTAAATTACCTTTATTATTAAAAAAGGGAAAATGCAGCTTTTTCTGTTATGCATAATTGTTTATTTTATGAATGAAATTTAAAAACAACAGATATTATCTAAACTTTGTTTTATGATAATAATAATAATAATAATATTCTGCATGGTTAGCTTAGTGACTGTGCGCTTCGCAACCATATGCCTGGGGAAGGAGTGTCCTAGATTCGATTCCCGTCGGTGACGTGAGGAGTTGAAGGATCTTCCTCAGCCATAGCCAAGTTAGCCAGTCTTGGGCAGGGTTTTTATCCCAGTTTATCCTGGGGTTTTTCATTCCGCAAAGCAGGCAAACCAGCCTTGAGAACTTGACACTGCAGGACATAGGATACACCAGGGCATAGGGCTGACCACCTTATCCTGTGAATGGTTTGAGGTCTGATGATTAATAAACCCTCGACACTGTAAGGTAAAAGAAAGTAAAAAGAAAATGAGATGAGATAATAATGTTTATCATACATTAGCCCAATTACAGTTTGGTTGTGAATTGCACAATAAAAATAGGTAATATTTTTACAAAACAGAATACAAATTACATGCATTAAACATACACTATGTAAATTATAGTAGTAAAAACAAAACATAAAACGTTGGTATTACATAAATTTAGATTACATTGATTGACGATAATTTTGTCGAACTTTAAAATAAAAGTTGGACATATAATCAAAAAAATAATTTTACATGAAAAAGTTCCTCCGAATAAACAACTAATGTATGTTCATAGTTTACTCTTTCTCTTAAGGTGAATAAAATATTTTAAATGCTGTACACGTACTACTGCTGCACAGGACCGGTAAATGCTGTACAATACATCATAATGCTGTACAGCTGGTTACATAAATCTACCCTGTTTAGAATGCAGTGAAGTTGAAGATGCTAGTTAGCTTGTTTCATATGCAGGTGGTAGGATTTTGCATAACTGACCAGATTACACAAGCACTTTGCATACATAATATATGATAGTGAATTTATATCATGGCCTTAATTTAATTGCCCTACTATAATATTGAAACAACTAAGTAGTCATCATCGAAAAAACAGCTTTTAATGGTTTTTTTTTGGATGATGTGTGTTTGCTTTCTCAATTATGAACAGTGTACCCCACCAAAGTATTTGAATAACATAATGTGACAAATATTTTCTTGCTTTGCTTGAACTCAAATTTTGATTTAAGTGGAAATAGATGGTAGAATCGTAGAATTTTGTATTCAGTATGAGTTTGTTTTTTTCCATGTTTATTTTTCAGGTTTGTTATCCTCTTTTCATATAGCCTAAGACAAGTATCACATCAGCTTTATAAGAGCAAATGAAATTGTCTTGCAATCAATGAACAAACATTTTGTATATTAGCACAGTGAGAGCTTCTCTCCAGCCCCCCCTGTCTTTGCTCTTCTAAGCTTTCTTAATTATGCAGGATCTGCTCTAAAATTTCCCACATTTCAGATTTTTAATAGCATTTCTGCTGTCAGTATAGAAATTACTCATCACTGCATTTCTACAAGATTTTTTATTGTATTGTTTTATTTCTCAGTTTCTCTTTTGTTGTAATGTCACTATGATTTAAGTGGTGCACATTTTCTTAAAATTTTGAATTTAAGAACAGTCTTTCTCGAACAAAAAATAAAGATAAATAGTACTAGAAAAGTGAAGAGATGGAATTTATCCAGAATTTCTAAACAGACTCAAACACCAGCATACATGCATAAAGTAGTTGTTACCATAACATCTCTTGGTTACCTCTGAGAGCTTTTGCACTGGTGATATTCATGATGCAGATAACTGAAATTTCTGGATGGTTTTTAGTTAATCTTATCAAAAGAAAATGCTGTCTGGTGACATGTTTTTTGTGACTTCCACTCACAAAAGGTTGTAAGCCTATAGTACATTAATATCTTAAATGAATTATGAATTTTTTCTGTTACTTTATTAATTTATATTTTTAATGATTTTTTTACAGATCTGAAAACCCTGCTCTAGAGACCCAACATGGAACTTTTTTTCAGCCACTTCAGGCTTCTGATAAGCATGGCAGCAGTCTCACACCAAGTGATGAAATTCGTCACACATCTTTTGTTGTATATTGTTTACTGAAAAGTTAAATAGCTATTGTTATTTTGTTATTTTAAGTTATTGAGTAAGTTGGATTTATTTCCTCTGAAGACGAACAATATAATGCTGTTTCTTTTTCAGAAAAAATTCAGTCTCCTCAGCAAAAGAATCTTTAGAGATTCAGAGAAATGAGAAAAAGGACTTTCAAGCTATCCAAAATCTCCAAGTACGTTTTAAAAATTAATGGTAATGTTAAAATAAAACCTGAGATTGGTCTCTTCCACAAACAGTTGTAAATTTGTAACATGTTTTTATTAGTATCATGGGTGGGGTAAGATGTAATTCAGAAATACTGTTCTAGAAATCAAACTTGGAATTTTTCAAGCTATTTCAGACCTGCAGTGGTTTCACATTGGATGGTGTTGAGTCATGCTACAAGCACGTGACTTATTACATGGCACAATGCACCTTGCCCATTGGTTGTCTGTTGACTTCTTTCCATGCAGTTCATTTATTGAGCCTCACATTAACCAAAACTGTCATCACCCATCATAGTACTGTGCTCTCTATGTTGATCTTCCCCTGATTTTACTTAAAATAGTAGCAAAATATTAGATAAGTAAAAAAAAAAATTTAATTTTGTGTTAACTCGTCATATTAGCCTTAAATTACAATATATATAATTTTGATTTAATTAAAGAATTTTATTTGTATTATTTCATAGGTGTTTTGAGGAATTTTTTATAAGTTTTGAGGAGGGGAAATCAAATAGAAATAAAAGCATTTTGCAAAGAATTACAAGAAATGCTAGATAAAATAAAACCAACAGAAATTGTTATTAGAGCTGGGGATTTAAATGCATGAATTAGAAACCAGATATGACAGTACCAGGAACATAAGATTTGATGAACCATTGCAAAATAAAAATGTAATTAAATTATGGCAGATCTGTAGAGACAGCAAACTGAGAATAAATAACACATTGCTTCAACATAAAATCTTTATCCACTACAGACCAACAAATAGAAACATTTAGGCCTGAAAAAATTGTTGATACCAGTATTCTAGCAGTGGCGATGTGGAAACTGTCCATGCATTACTGATTGAAAAATTGCATTTGGGAAAAGGGAGGTATTTCAAAAAAGGGACCTATAGATATAATAAGAAAAGAAAGAAAACAAGTTGAACTATTAGATGAAGAAAGTATTAAACTGCCGTACACAAAGAATGAAGAATAAACAAAAAAAAAAAAAATCTAAAGAAAACACAACTGAATCAAAGCTGGGAAATATATAAAAATGAAAAGCAAATGAAAGGAGGTAGAGGAGACAGAATGAAAACAGTTTGAAATTGAAGAGATAGACCCTTTGGTATTCAGAGAATCAAGTAAGTCATTGGCACAATAGATAAATCCTTTCTAGAATAACTACAAGATAAATTTACAGGCAGAAAAATATGACAAATATAAAAGTATTCTGAGAACTATTCAAAACAGATTGAACATGATTTTTAAGATACACAGAAGCTAATATGGAGATTGAAGAACATTATGGGAAAAACCTTTTCAAGTGAAGGTTCTCCAACTTTTACTTGAAAAAAAGGATCGGGTGGGGGGACCTTTACCTGATATCTTGATGAAAATTTAAAAATAATGTCACAAGAAATAGAAAACATTTTAAAAAAAATTATCAGAAAATGCTGAATGAGTTAAAATAGGGAGGAAGAGAAATAATACTTCAACTAAAGTATTAAAAAAAAAATAAACATGATAGAATTAAAGTATTTTGGTGTCATTTATTTTAAAAGATAAAACAGATTCAAATAATTATGGAGTGATTAATTCATTACCAATCATGTTACAAACCTATACAAAAATACTGTGATCATAAATGAATCTCTGATATTAAGTGATAAATATGGTTTTAGATCTGAACAATTTCGACAGATACAATTACAGTGAAACAACTTAAAAAACACACAAAAACTGGAATATGACACTCCAGTTTTTGTGTGTTTTATAGATTACCCCAAAAAAGTGTGCCTTATAACCAGTAACTGAATAGATAGCAAACAAGTAAAAGGAGTGGCAAATGCAGGTTAAAAATGCAAGAAGCTAGACTAATTAGATGGATATAAAAATGGAATACCAAGTTTTAGAATTATACAGGGGTATTTCCCTACTGAGTGTTCCTGGTAAAATTTATGCAAGTATACTTGAGAAATGGCTAAGAACAATTGTGGAAGGGAAGTTTGAAAAACAAGCTGGATTCATGCCAGATAGATTGTCAGGATCAGATTTTCACTTTAAGACAAATAAACTTGGGAATATAACCAGGATTTGTATTTAAGTTCTGTTCATCTGGAAAAGGCATATGACAAAGTTCCAAGTTCTTCAAAACATTACCAGTTATATGGTGTAAATGGGACATTATATCAAGCAATACATAGTCTCTATTTGAGTTGTAAGTCAGCAGTTGAAGCAGGTACAAGAAGATGGTTTGATGTAAAGTCAGGTGTGCAACGAGGATGCACATTATATCTATTGTTATTCATTATCTATATGGATCACATTATGAAGGAAAGTGGTATTAAATCTGATATCAAAATTGATGATGATAATGTTAGCTCTTTACTTTATGCAAATAGTGCTATACTTCTGAATAAATTCAGCACACGTGTGCAATATTCCCTGAATAAATTGAATAACTGTTGTAATAAATTTGGTATGAAAATTAGCAATAAAAAGTGAAAGACAATGAAAATAGGCAGAAAAATTGAAAACCTCAGCTGTATCTTGAATGGTGAACTTATAGAACAAGTAAAACATCTAAGTTATTTAGGCACAATTTTTTGTGAAGATGGCAAATTAGATATGGAAATAGACAACAAAATTAGTAAAGTATGGTAGGGAGTCAGCTGAATAAATTTATATGGAATAAGAAAGAAATTAGTCAAAACACTAAATTAGCTGTATACAAGACAGTGTTCAAACCAATTTTAACTTATGGATCTGAGAGCTGGGTTAGAAATAAGACACTTGATCAAAGGTTAGAGACTATAGATATGAGAGTGCTAAGAAATTAGTGGAGTGAACAAATGGCACCAATGACAGAATGAGGATATCAGGAAAGAACTTGCCATTGTTAGCATCCAGGAGTGTGTTAGCAGAACTAATCTCAGGTGGTATGGTCACTTGAATAGAATAAGAGAGGAAAAATTAGCAAAACAAGTATTCTTTGGCAGGTTGGCAGGAAAAGGACCCAGTGGAAGACCAAGATGTAGAAGGATTGAACAGTAAAATGTGGCTCAAAAGACAGAAATATAAGATCTGATAGTGTTGGAGTCTTGACAGATAACAGATTAATTTGGAGGAAAATTGTTGATTGGAAGTTAGTAATGGTGTAACTTTTTCATATAGTATTATCATAATTATCCTGTACACTCCCTGAATGTACATATTAGGCATTTGATAAAGTATTAGAAGACCTATTAAAAAAAACAGAAGTGGTAGGGGGATGGATTACAATGAGTGTTATCACAACTGATCTAAGGTGGAAGAAGAATAATTGTTTGAAAATATTACTATTTTAGAATTCAACTTTAATACAAGTTCTGTTCGCTACAAACTTGATATTAACTAGGTCTGGCTACTCACTGATGAGACCTCAATAAAGGTCGAAACCGGTCTGGGTAGTGGCCTTCTCTCATAATGTGAACAAAAATACAGTTCCTAGGAGCTAAGTTCACATTATGGGCAAATATCAAGAAGAGTGATCGGAGCTCTCTCCACCTCTACCACGAGTTGCCCCAGCTTGCACTACCCTTTGGGATCAGTGCTGCAGTATCCAGGTATTTGCTTACGCTTGGAATCGCCGAACTTTATATATAGTTTACTATATTCGGCATGAAACTCTTTGAGTTTCTTATTCGGCTAAGAAACTATATGGGATGTAATATCCCTTAACTTAAACAACTTTAATACATTTAATTCTCTCCTTATGAATTAGCACTCATTTGCAGTGTGAGATCCAGAGATTTATCATTGGCTGTCCATAGGTTACACAGTATCTAACTTTTAGATGGGATTTTTAATGGTACTTGCTAACCATGGATCATCTGCAAGCTCTCCCAGTACCAGTAATATATGATGTGTACTTCATTTTATAATTTTAGTGTGTTATATCAGAAGCATGCAATCAGACATTAACAGTGACTTATAATTTTGATTTTATTTCATTTGCAGAGTTCTGTTGGTCACATAATATCTGAATCTTTTTTAAAGACTCTTCAATCAGGTGAAAAATCATTTCTACATGATGATGATGAAAATGGCACTGTATCCAAGTTGTCAAATTTTGATGCCAGCTCTTTTAATGTTGAGAATATATATGGTATATTAAAGACTCCATCCTTAAATTCAGAGATGAACAATAGACTTGAAATGTTACTCAGGGAGAGTGAAGTAAGAAAAGAACCAGTTATCATTTATATTTCATTTAAAAACTGCTTTATTTAGTAAATCAGTAAAATTATAGCTTTTTAAAAATTCATTTTATGTCACCAATCTCAGATATGTCCTGAAGTGGTGTACATTCCACATCAATTCAGAAAGTGGAACATTAGTGAATAAGGACTGAATGTCAAAATGGCTATGTTATCTGTAAATGGTAAAGACAAGTTTGAACATAGTTCCACAAAGAGCCAAGTCAAGAAACTGTTCAAACTTGACAATTGTCAGATGAGATAAGATGAGATGTGAGGATGCTATCCAGAAATTGAAAACTCAATTTTGGTCGAACCTCTCATTTCTATGGTCTACCAAAAATACCTAAAGCAAATATTTCTCTTAGACCAATTGTATGCTGTAGACTCTCCCACCTATCATATAGCACAGTTTCTGTTGAGGCTCTTGAGCTGTCTCACTGCCATTCCTGCTAGGTTATTAAAAATACATCAGATTTCTTGGCAAAAATAAAAATATAACTTAAGTATACCGCGATCAGTTTGACATTTAGTCCTTATTCGCTGATGTTCTACTTTCTGAAACTTCATCACAAGCTTTCCCTCCTGATGTTAAATTCTTTGATTTCATCATTTGTTCATTCAGGCTGCTTTAGCTGTGAAAATGAAATTTAGGAAGGTCCACTCTCCCTCTCCTACATATTTCTACCCAGAATATCATGAAGCCTGTTTATCTCCTTGCAGTTGTAATCGTCTTTCTGTATCACTGTGTACATAACATTTTTGCAACTATAGGATGTGACTATACTTTAGGATGTATAGTCACATCCTAAACCTGCTTCCTTCATTCTTCCTAATCAAGGTCAACAGTCTACACCCTCAAATCACCTTTGAAATAGGAAAATGATGAAAAATTAGCTTTCCTTGATATCTTCCTCACTGTTCTTTATCTGGTATGCTTACAACTTCAGTATATCATAAACCTACCTTCACTGGCTGATATGAATATACATAACTTGGCTCATCTTTCTCAGAAAACTGACACTATTAAAATACTTCTCAATAGAACAGGGCATCGTCTGCTCTGACTCCTCACTCATTGTAAACTAGAACTGGATGCTGATGAATCATGTAACAACCACCTTTAACTCAAAGATTCAGTGCATACATACATGGAAGCCTGTTCCAAAGAGATCTGTTTCTATACATAGATTTCTTATCCCTTACATCACTGGAATCTGAACCAGATATAGGGATCCTGAAAAAAGTATAAATAGATGCCTTCTTTCTTTTCTATCAATAAACTCTTCTGTTTTACCTTCTGACAAGGAAAAGTGGTATCTTCTCCCCCCCTCCCTTCTTTTCCAAGTTGCTAATGATTATCGTTTGGAAGAGATTGTAGAAAGAGACGTAATGGTGATCATTAGGTCTCTGTTCATTTATGAAGCTAGCTCGTCACACCATTTGTGCTGGTGTATACTCCTAGGCTGAGTAATGCAAGCTACCTGTTTCATCACTTGTTTCCTCTCTGGAGGTGACCAGTTATAAAGTGACTGCCACAGTTTTTAGGTTATTTTTGATTGTAATGATATGGATGGCACATATTTAGTTCACAATGAAGATTTCTGGTAAGTGAAGTTAATTTTAGCTAACATAAACAGTAGTGTGCTTGTTGTTGTTTGTCAGCCTGTAGAATCTCACCGCTGGGCAAAGGTCTCCTCCGTGTTATTCCATTTGGCTCTAGTTTGGGCTGTTCTTGACCAGGTTGATAGCATGTAAATGATCAATAGTTGAAAATCCTTTTCTAAATCCTGCTTGATCATATGGGTGGTTCTGATCTAGTTGGTTTGTAATTCTATTTTGGATAATCGTAATAAATATTTTATAATTATGTGAGATGAGACTTAATTGCTTATATTTGATCTATAACTCTTCTTATAAAGTAGTATTATTTCTGAGTTTAACCACTGCCTTGGTACTGTTTCTGTGTGTAGAATGCCATTGTATAGTTTGAGAAGTTGGTCCTGCTGTTAGAGTAAGTTCATCTCTCCATCTGGTCTTCTGTCTACCTCTACTTCTCTTTCCCTCTCTAGGTATCCAGTAAGTGGTGAGTTTATCCCATGTATCATCTTGTTTTCTCATCAAGTGTCCTGCCCATTTCTATTTTAGAGATTTACTGTTCTTACGACATCAGTGACTTTTGTTTTCTGTCTTATTTCTAGGGCTCCTATATTTTCTATCCTTTAGATGTTTAACATACTTTCATTTCTCTTTGGCATGTTCTTAGCTTGGTCACTTGTTTAGTTGTTAGTGACCATGTTTTTGTGATCCATAGGTTAGAATGAGTAGTATGATCATATTATGAAGTTTGCATTTTAGACTGATTGGTAGGTCTCCCTTCACCCACTAATTTAAACTCCAAGTATTGATGATTCTGTCATCAGTTTCTTTTTCCATCCTGTTTTAAAATGATATCTGGCCAAATATTTAAAATCTTCGTAACTTAGTATTCTATTTTCAGCAGTTATTGGAATTTCTGTGTGGTTAGTCATTAGTTTAGATTTGCTGTAGTTTATGTTTAATCCATATACTTTACTTTTATTACTTAGATCAACAATCGTTGTTTCCAGTTCTGATCTGTTTTCGGCCTATGTCATTGGCAAATCTAAGCTTGCTTAAATTTTTGCCTAATTTGTTTAAAAATTAATTATTCCAGTTCAGTTCTCTAAATAACATTTCCAATAATGAGGCGAATAGCTTGGGTGCTACTGGGTCTCCCTGTTTAACTTCTCTTCATAGGTTGGATGGTCCTGTTGTTCAAATTTGATTTCTGTTGTGCTACTATTATAAATATTTTTTGATATTCTGATATATTTATTTTCTATACCTTGATTTTGGAATCCCAAGAACAGCAGCTTGTGTTCTATTCAAGTCAAATGCTTCCTGGAAGTATGAATTCTATGTATAGAGGCTTATTATATTCGTGATATTTTTCAATAATTTGGTTGATAGTTGAAAATCCTTTTCTACATCTATTAGGATTATCCAAAATAGAATTACAGGCCAACTAGATCAGAACCACCCATATGATCAAGTGGTTCTGATCTAGTTGTCTTGTAATTCTATTTTGGATAATCCTAATAAATATTTCATAATTATGTGAGATGAGACTTGTAGGTCTGTAGTTGCTTATATTTGATCTATCACTCTTCTTATGAAGTAGTATTATTTCTGAGTTTAACCACTCCCTTGGTACTGTTTCTGTGTGTAGGATGCCATTGTATAGTTTGAGAAGTTCTGATAATGGTTCCACGAGTCCTACTTTGAAGAATTCTGCTGGAATTTGATCACTGCCCCGTGCTTTGCCATTTTTCATTTGTATGACTGCCTGTTTTATTTCTTCTCCAGTGATTTCCAAGATGGGATATCATGTTCTGTTTGTTTGGTTGTGTATTAAACCATTTGCTTGATTACTTGAGTATAATTTTTGATAGAATTTTATTGTTATTTTGAGAATTTTGGATCCGTTATTTGTTTTATTGACCAAATTCATCTACTAAGGAAGGGATCTAGGATTTGCCATTTTTTTGCTATTTTTAAAGATGTGCCTTGTTCTAGGGTTTCATTTTATTTATGTTGAAATTCCTTAGATCTTTTCTAATTTCTCTTTTGATTAATTTGTTTAGTTCAACAAACTCAATTTTGTTTTGTATTGATTGGAATCTTTTTTCTTTAGTAGTTCTCTTTGATTTATTAAGTTTTTGGTATTCTCAGTTATTTTTGACTCTTAAACACACCCCAACTCAACATCACCAGAGTTAAAGATCGGTACTATCAACAGAAGCCTGAATGGCAAAGAAATGAAGCTAGCAGAGGAATTAGATAAGTACCAGATCGACATAATAGGGGTGTGTTTAAGAGTCATTTTTGTATTTATTTTGTATTTGTTTTGTATTTATTGCTCAAAAGACAAAAACTGGTGAGACCTTTTTGAGCAATAAATACAAAATGTTATATTCAGGCAATGACAATAAAGGAAAAGGAGTAGCCATAGTATTCAACACAAAATACGAGGCTCAACTTCTTGAATGGCAGGCAGTGTCAAGTAGAGTGATTTGGGCATATATGAGAATGGGGAACTGGACAATGAGACTTATTTGTGCCTATGGTCCCACAGAAGGTTCTAGTAAGGTAGAAATCGAGGAATTTTTTGAGGCTCTAGAGAAAGCTACTAACACAATGAAAAAGGAAAAGTTGGTCCTTGTTAGGGATCTAAATAGCAGAGTAGGAAATGATTGTGAGACATACAAAAATATTTTGGGAAAATTTGGAAAAAAGAGCAAAGCTAACAATAATGTCAAATATCTGTTGGATTTCTGCTCAGGACATGGATTGGTTATTACTAACACCATGTTCCAACATAAAAATGTGCACAAATTCACATGGAGAGAAAAGGTAAGGATTAAGAAAAGTCTCATTGACTATGTTATTGTTGATAGTGATGTTTTCTCCCTGGTGCAGGACACCAGAGTGTACAGAGGATTTGAAATTGGAAGTGATCACTATTTAGTCTTGATCAGGATAAAATTGAATTTCATATTGAAAAGAATAACATGTAAGAAAGTTTTAAAGCGAATAAAAGTTGAGCAGCTCTCAGATGTGAACTGTAGCCTAAAATGCACAAAGATTATTGAAGAAAAAATGAGAGTTTGAGAACAGGGACCAAACCTTGGAGATTCAGTGGCAAGCCTTGAAGAAAACACTGATTGATTCAGCCAGAGAGGCATGTGGTAAGGTTGCCTGTAAGGATAGAAAAATCAGAACTCCATGGTGGACACAGGAAGTTAAAGAGGCAGTGAAGGAAAAGAAGAAAGCATATCAAAATTCCTGGCAAATAAGTCAGCTTGTGCTCTTAAAGAATACAGCGACAAATGCAAGAATGCTAAACACTGTGTAAAACTAGCTAAACAAAAGTCATGAGAGGACTTTGGCAAGAATATAGAAAATAAATATCAAGGAGGTGGCAAAATATTCTGGAGATTGTTGAAGAAGCTTAGGAATGGAGGAAAGAGTGCTGTAAAAGGAGTTAGAGATGATAAAGGCGACATGAAAACGGAAGAAAAGGATATCCTTGAAGTATGGAGTAATTACATTGAAAAACTGCTAAATGAAACAAGCAGTGATGACAGCACAATGGTAAAAAACACTGACCAGGCATGCAGTCAGAAATATATATCCATACTTGAAGTAGAAAAAGCCATCCAAGGCTTGAAATGTGTAAAGGCAGCAGCAGTAGATGATATTCGACCAGAAATGCTAAAGTATGGTGGTATAAAAGTCGTGGCTGCACTGCATAGTTCAGAAAGCCTGGACAGAGGGACGAATTCCCGATGATTGGAGTAGAGCTCTCATAGTACCCATATATAAAAAGGGAAATAAAACTGAATGTGAGAATTAAAGAGGTATTTCCCTACTGAGTGTTCCTGGTAAGATATATGCAAGTATACTTGAGAAACGGTTGAGAAGAATTGTGGAAGAAAAGCTTGGTGAAGAACAAGCTGGATTCAGGTCAAATAGAGGTTGTCAGGATGAGATCTTCGCTTTACGACAAATAGTAGAGAAATCATGGAATATAAAAAAGATCTGTATTTAAGTTTTGTCGATTTGGAAAAGGCTTATGACAAAGTGCCAAGAGAGAAGCTGTTCAATACGCTACAGTTATATGGTTTTTAATGGGGCATTATATCGAGCAATACTTAGTCTTTATTTGAGTTGTAAGTTAGCAGTTAAAATTGAAGGAAGTACAGGAAGATGGTTTAATGTTAAATCTGGTGTGAGACAAGGATGTACATTATCCCCTCTGTTATTCATTATCTATATGGATCACATTATGAAGGAAAGTGGTATTAAACATGATATCAGAATTGGATATGTTAATGTCAGCTCTTTGCTTTATGCGGACGATGTTATACTTCTAAATAAATCCGCTACAAATCTGCAAGATTCTCTGACTAAATTGAGTAACTGTTGTAATAGATATGGTATGAAGGTCAGCAATAAAAAGACAAAGACAATGAAAATAGGTAGAATCATTGAAAATATCAACTGTGTTGTGAATGGAGAACCTGTGGAACAAGTAAAACATTTCAGCTACTTAGGCACGATTTTAGTGAAGATGGTAAATTAAATATGGAAATAGACAACAGAATCAACAAAGTTGGTATGGTAGGAAGTCAATTGAATAAATTCATATGGAATAGGAAAGAAATTAGTCGGAACACTAAATTAGCTGTATACAAGACAGTGTTCACACTAGTTTTAACTTATGGATCTGAGAGCTGGATCAGAAGTAAAACACTTGACCAAAGACTAGAGACTGCAGATATGAGAGTCCTGAGAAAGATTAGAGGCGTGAACAGATGGCATCAATGGCAATATCATATTAAAAACGAGAATATTAGGAAAGAACTTGGCATTGTCAGCATCCAGGAATGCGTTAGCAGAGCTGATCTCAGGTGGTATGGTCACTTAAACAGAATGAGCGAGGGAAGATTAGCAAAACAAGTGTTCTCTGCCAGGTTGGCAGCAAAATGACCCAGAGGAAGACCAAGATATAGGTGGATTGATAGGGTACAAAGTGCCTTAGATGGTAGAAATATAAATCTGATATTTATATTTCTACCCTCTTTTAATAATATATGTTCTATTTCATTTCTTGTTTTTCCGTTCAGTGAAATCCATGTCCATATTCTTTTTTCTCTTTTCCTAAAGAAGGAATTTTCTATTTCCAGCTGGCTACCATAGTTTCCAATAGCTAAATCTTTTGCCTTTTGTTAATTTTTGTTAATGCATACCTGGGCATTAAAGTCTCCCATTATATTGGCCTGGGAGTTGTGGGGTGTTATTGCTAGTGCAAGTTCATCCTAGAACTTCTCTATTTTTTCCTGAGCAGAACTTGTGGTGGGAGTGTAAGCCTGTATTATTGTTAGTGATTTGTTTTTTCCTAATTCTAACTTTAAGGATACAATTCTGCTTTTCTAACCTTTGTACCTGTGGCATGACTATAAACAAATTACATGACAACCACAGTAATTAACTTTAATGAAATGAAAGTACAGATATTTCATACTGAAAATGATAGTACATCATCAGTGCATAGAAACAAGCAAGTCAAAGAAACGGGAATACAAGCTACACATAACAATCGGTAGTTTACCAATTGACAACTGTTGCTGCATGCTAGAAATTAATATATTAATAAATAATATTATTAAAACTACTAATTTTGATGGTTACATAAAATGAGAATCTTCCAAACTTTTGGGGGAGAGAGACAATCTTTCCGATTCAGATTTGGCCTATGTAAAAGGGATTTGCAACTTTCTTTGAAGAGGTGTTCATATTGAAAATTGCTTCTATGGAGAAGACAAGCTTCATATCACCTGTGTTTAGTGTCAATACTATGTTATGCCAGACCAGACTTTTGAGGTTTCATGTATTCAATATAATATTGATATTCATTAATTCTTCTTTCCACAGAACAGCTTGTCTTCCCAAAGTATGTCAGTTACATTCACAAGGTATTTAGTAAATGCCAGCTAATGATAGAGGTGACAGTTTATCTTTTGTAGATGGCAACAGATGAGAAATTTTATTAATAGGAAAATATTTGGGAATAAGGTGTTACCTCTTTAAAATTCTACCAATTGGTTTGGAGATACCAGAAATATAAGGGATTGGAACCCTGCGTCTTAAAGAATCCTGAGGTGTTGGAACATAGGAGTCAATTATCTGCTGGATTTGATTAGTATCATAACCATTAAATTCCATTAAAGTTTTGAAGCTTGAGGGAGAGGAGCACACATTATGTGCTCTATTAAAGACTTGATAACATCAAATTTTTTTGGGGAAGTGTGATGAGAGACTTGAATATATCTTCCAGTAAAGTTAGGTTTCAATAAACACTGGTTGATAAATTACCAGAGGTTGTTCGCATAAGAAGAATGTCCAAGAATGGTAAACTACCAGTCTTTTCCATGGTGAATTAAATGCTTGGAAGATGGCTATTGATCCATTGTAGGAAAGTGGCAAGTTCATTTTTAGAATGAGTCCAAACAGCAAAATCATCATCAACATAACTGTTCTCATCCATTCATCCCACGATCCTCTCTTTAGTTTTGTTATGTTGGTGATGTTTTTGCTGAAATGCCAAAATTCTGAAACATCAAAATTCTGGTCTGGCACAACATAGTATTGACACTAAACACAATATCAAGTGATATGAAGCTTGTCTTCTCCATAGAAGCAGTTTTAAATATGAACGCCTTTTCAAAGAAAGTTGCAAATCCCTTTTATATATAGGCCAAATCTGAATCGGAACGATTGTCTCTCTCTCCTAAAAGTTTGGGAAATTCTCATTTTATATAACCATCAAAAATAGTAGCTTTAATAATATTATTTATTAATATATTAATTTCTAGCATGCAGCCACAGTTTTTAATTGGTAAATCACTGATTGTTATGTGTACTTTGTATTCCCATTTTCTTTGATTTGCTTGTTTCTATGCACTGATGATGCACTGTTATTTTCAGTACAAAATATCTGTAATTTCATTGCATTAAAGTTGATTACTGTGGTTATCGTGTAATTTGTTTAATTCTGCTTGTATAACTTCAGCAATATGCTTTTTCCATTTACTATTAATTAAGAAATAGACTCCATTAAGTCCATTTTTTGCCTTCATTATGGTGAAATAGAAGGCCATTGTCTCTTTCGATAATTTTTTTGCTGTCACCTCTAACCTCTGAAATTTCAATGATGTCCCAGTTGATTTTTTCCAGGGCTTCTAGTTCCACTAATCTGTCCTCTGATTGTAATGTATGGACTTTCAATGAGGCAATTTTTTATTGTATACATTTTAGTGATTGATTTAGTTATAGTTTTAGTAGAAGTTTTCGTAATGGTTTTCCCAGTTCTTTTATCAGAGGCAGACCTCCCTTCAGGATTTGAGTTTGCATCTTCATTCACCTGGTGTGATTTGTCAAAATCAGTAAATCTCCTTTTTGGTTGTGGACAATGTGGCCTTTTTTTTTATCTCTTTGACACGAAACATGTCTTGAAGTTTTTTGGTCTAATCTCACCAGGGTTACAAGTCTAACCCAACAGGGTTACACCATCTTTACTACATAAAGCAAAAAGAAATGGCAAAATAGAAAAGATTCACCCTCGAGTACTCTAATAGCATTGGGGGGAGGGGTAAGAAAAAAGTGGAGGGACCAGTCTACAGATAGTATAACAGATATATATATTACATGAAATAAGGCATGGTCTAGCATCAGGTACCTTGGGTTTGCCATGCTCACTAGAGTGAGCCCTTGAAAAGCACCCTTGAGTGTTTGTTAAAAACAGCAAATTTTAAATGTTTTGAATATTGCATGAAGCACCTGCTGATTGTTTTTGCAATAATAATAAAAAAAAAATCAGTGAGAATTTGAAATGATTTACAGTACATTTAGTGGTCATGATGGTTAGTTTTTAATATCATTCTCAATAAAATTATATACTTCGCTTTTTTTTTATTTTATATTTTAGTGCCCAAAATGAAAATTTTTAATTTTTTATTAGTAATTTCTAAGTTATTTTTTCAAATGACTATCAACTTTCAGTTATAGAAGAAATGACAAAATGAAACCTTATTATTCAAACAGATTAACAAATTTACAGATTTACAATTAGTAGCATTGCTTTCTTGTGGTCTGGATACTTCTTCCTGTAATCACTTACAACCAACAAATGAAAGTGTTTCTTGTCTTCATTGTTGGTGTGCTGTTTGTTGTATTTGTCTCAGGGTCATACCTATTTCTGTAATGTCATTGACAACTCTCATGCATTGGTCTTTTTTACTGACTAGAATGACTCGTCTTTCTGCAGTGTTGTTGACAACTCCCATGCATTGAACAGTCTTCTTTTACTGACTTCATGGCTCATCTTCATTCCAGTCAGTAGCGTCTTTGTTCAGCAAATTAGTGGGAAGTCCGATGATAGAAAATAACCACAAACGTTTGATGTCACAAAGCTTTCCAGTTACATAGAAACAGTTGCAGCTTGGTCTACTTCAGCAAGTGTAGCTAGTTCATTGGGCTGTTTTCTCTTGATTTCTTCAAAGCTTTGACAATTTTTCTCTTTGTCTCAAACGAAACTTTGTCATCAAAAATAGCAAATGCAATTAATTCCCCTGCAAGATACCAGTGGTGTCCTAGGAATTTTTAAAATGCAGTATTTGCAATTGCTTCATTTACTTCCTTGGACAGGTAAATGTCTTTTAGTTTCTTCTCCCTTTTTGCCTAGAAATTCTTTGTCTTTTTCTTGCTCTTTCCCAAGATTTTCCCATATTTTAAACATGCTTTCGATTTGGTCCAAAACATGCTTTTTCAACTTTTTTTTTCTTTCTCAGATTGCCAAAACATTCTGAGTTGTGGTATGGCCCTTGTTATTTGTTTAATTGTTTTTTTGTAATGAAAAACAATGCAAAATCTTATTTTGTGGAAGAGATTTTTGAATGGGACAATGCGGTTGACATCTGTCCAATAAGCCATATTTGCATTGTCTTCCAGGTGGCAATGCTGCTCATCATTTTTATAGCATAATTGAAGACTTAACATAACAGATTCATGTAATCTGTTATGATTACATGAATACATGTAGAGAAAAGCAGCTTGAAAATTTAAGAACAGACTTATTAAAACATGTTTGGATTGTCAATATGCACATTGTAGTTTGCTTATTATGCTATTTCAATATGCAAAGTTTGACATACTATTACAATCCCTAAGCATTCAACAATTTTGTTAAAATTTTTGTTGAATTTTTTTATGCCTATAGAACAGTAAGAACCCCATAGAAAAAACTAAAATTGAAAAATGAGAAAGAAACACCTTAATACGCAGTTTAAAATTTAAATGTCAATTCTGGATTTTTTTGTTTTTATAATTTCCCACTCTTCTAGTTCTGTTATGTCTCCCATTACTGTTTGAATTTGTGCTTTTTTTTGTTGTTGTTTTGAATGCTTTGATACCAACCGTTACTTATGTATGGCTCCTGCCACTCAGTTGTTTTGTTGTCAGTTACAATTTCCACAATTCCCTTGGTTCGATTTGGGTTCTTTCTTGCTTTTTTTTTCTCTCCTTTTATCTTTGTTTAGTTTCTTGCCAATTCCTTTCTATTTCTCGCCATTTCTTTTGTTCTCTTCCATTTCCTTTGTGTTTTGCCTTCCACAGTTTTCATCCTTGTATTTCCTACCATTCTTTGTGTTCTGTTTTCTGCCATGTTCTTTATATCCTGGGAATTGGAGTGGGGGAGGTCAGTTTTTCCCCTTCTCTAAATTTACTATCGTGAACTCTGCAGTACAGCAAGCTATTTCTGTGGTCCCTAGGGATTTGTTATAGTGAACAATACAGAAAATAATACAACAGATGTTCATCTGTTGTATTATTTTCTGTATTCATCCCAAATTCTTCTATGACTTGTTTAATTACTTTTACACACAGGTTTCTTACATTTTTCTCTGGATTCCCTTAGGCCTTATCCCTTGCTTTCCAAGAACTTGGAGTATGTTTTCCAGGTCTACATCTTTAACTTCTTTAGTCAGTCATGAAGTTTTCTTCTGAGTTTTCTATTCTTACAGATAATTTCACCACATCCTCTAGCTCAGTGCTTCCCAAACTTATGGATGTAAAGGCCCCTCTGGAAAAATTAAAATATTTCATGGTCCAGGGGGAAAAAAATCATAATACAGACATATATTATTATAATATTTATTGTATTTATATTCAACACAAAACATACACAGCGAATATTGAAAAAATCAAATGCAAATACAGGTATCCCTTGCTTAACGTGGAATTTGATTAACATGCCGAAATTAATTGCGGCAATCCCTTGATATATGTGGCAAGAGTTTTGATTAACGTGCCTTTAACCATGCAGAGCTCGCAGCTGATCTGACAGATACATGCAAAATATTTAATATAAATATTCTTACACATTTCAGTGTATAGCTTGGAGGTCATGAGTAGTGTGCATTCAAATGTTACTAGTGATATTCCGCACTGTTTTTTGCTGTCAGTTTGGTTTAACACATGTTATGTAAAGGTTTGTGATATTTGACAGTAAACTGTATAAATAAACTGTATATATACCACAATCTCCGATGTCAGTATAGTATGGTTTAGGTGTGTTTTTTTTTTTTTTTATTCTTTGTTCAATAATTTGTAACTGAAAATAAATAAACCATGTATCACTGAAATACTGAGCCAAAGGCTTATTTATCATATATGTCCTCTAGGAGATATGCTTTACATTATGGAAAATACCAAGCAAAGTGATCTGGAGATTACTCCACCTTTACTATGATTTGCCCATAAGGTTGCTTATGCTTGCATCAGCCGAAACTTTTAGTTATTATATATTCGACATGAAACTCTTGTAGTTTCTATATATTTGGAATGAAACTCTTGTAGTTTCGTGCAGAATTTATTGTTCTATTGTTTGCCGAGGCCTGGAGAGAGTAATTTTGCTTGTTATCGTAGAATTTATGCTGATAAGAAAAAAACTAAAACTGTTCACAAGACTCTTGATAACTTGTTTTGATAAAAAAAAATTGCAGTAACTAATGTAGGTACAAGTATTTATTAAACATTTACTTTGCATTTTCATTTTTTATCTTTCCTAAAAAAGTACCATATAAAACGAATTATTAATACAGTAATAGATCATGGATCAATTATAATTTTTACCATTGATTATTAGATTTGATTAGCGCGATTTTGATATATGCGGTAACATCGAGTGATTAATTAACCGCGTTAATCGAGGGATACCTGTATTACATTTTTAGCATCTTACGTACACATTTGACATGGCACACTTAGTTGTAAAACATTTTAAATTTGTTTTCATTATTTCACGGCCCCTCAACAAAACTAATAGGCCCCAAGTGGGCCGTGGCTCACAGTTTGGGAAGTGCTATTCTAGTTGATTGAATCAATGTTTTCTTTTAAATTTTCCATTTAAACTCAGATCTGGTTCTCATTTTTTCTACAGTAATATATACATCTTTGCATCTGTGGTTCACATTAGAAACCTATTTAGCTTTCAAAAGGAATCAAAGTCTCGTATGTGTGTGTGTGTGTGTATTTTTTTTTTTTTTTCCCTCTGTATAGTATTTATTTTTATTCAGCTCAAAACTAAATGGCATCCATTCTTTTTCAAATCCACTGTACATTCTTGTTTCCTGAACCAGTGTAAAGATATTATCAACAATAATAATTAATAAGACTTATTGTCTTTTCTTTCCATTGGAACTTATGAATATTTTTATGTTGGAATTTGCATGTTAATGACTAGTCCATATGTCTTGAACAGAAATCCAACTGATACTTATTATAGTTCTACTCTTTTATCCAAATTTTTCTTAGAAACAAGAAGCAACTTTTTCTTTATTTCATCTGAAATAAAGAAATTCTCTATGAACCTGCACATTTCTTTATTTCTTCCCTACTAGAACTTTCTGTGAAATCATAGACACCAGTCTTTGTCCAGTTTCCCCTTTTTTTAAAACCCTTTTTTTCCCCTTTTTCCCCCCTTTTTTTTAAATTAAAATTTAAAACATTAAAAAGTTGAACTTGTAATTTTAGCTTATACCTGATTTAATTAAGGAAATTATTTTATTTTTTAACAAAGGTTCTTGCTGACATCACGTAAGGAATCATTAAGCCTAATGATTATCTTGCTAATTCAAGTGGCTAGCTCTCCAGTTTGTCTCTATAGTTCTAAGATTGGCTGTCATGCTTAATCAAATTCAATGAAACCTTAACAATGATTTGAAAAGTCTTTTCTTTGTTTGAAACTGCTTTTTACCTTCACATGCAGTTAACCAGATCAACTTAATCAGGGCATCTCTTAATTTAGTCATTTGTCAATTAGTTAACTTAGGTGCAAGCATAAACTATTTAACTGAGAACAAAGGCATCATCAAAATAATCATTGCAAAACTTAAATTACTAATTATGAAATGTACAAAGATTTGACCCAGAAATGCCAGCTGACAAACAGAGAAAGATATATACAAAATAATCTAGTTCTACTATTAATCAAAAATAATAATCTAGTGCTAATAATAATCATACTGACTTTTTTAATTGGAGGTAGGAGCAAGAAAGTGCTATTCACTACCATTACTTGAACAGGTTTGCATTGAACAGACAGCTAAGCAAAGCTGTTTATGAATGCTCTCATTCATATGTTTAAATTTTTGATTCATGTTATGGATCAAAAAGATTAGAAATTGACATTTTGGTTTCTTGGAAAAGAGTTTCATTGATGTTTGAAAACAGGTTTCTGTGTTGCATGGGGATGAAAAAAAAATTTCTTATGTAGCTGCCTATATAGGTGCTTTTGTAGTCACTATGAAAAGTTTTACACTGGCAAAATCATCTACAACCTGAAGGCTCACAGACAGTCTACTAGATGCTGATTAGAATACAGGCATTATTCACTTAATGGACCAAGTGCAGTCAGTTTTTACATAAAGAACAGTTTAATCTTTGCAAATATTGCTTGGATTTACTATTTGGAAATATAGCATACCTGCTGATTCAGCATGTAATAAAGAGTGGTGGGGAAATGTGCACTGCACTAATTTTAAATGTTCTCCCTTCACTTCCTGTAGTGAAGGGAGAACTGTATGGCATTGTTACAGCTTAGTATTAATAGAGTAGTTGTCAAAAAAAAGAGGAAAAAGGTGATGATATTTATCTTTGGGGAGGAGGGGATATGAAATCAACAAAAATGAGAACTAAGTGCTTAACAGGTGAGCATCTGGATTGCCATTATTCACAGTATAATAGTCTGTATTGTGGCAATCTACTTTACCAACACAGTAGTATGTAGGTATGCATTTGTGTGGATCATATGTATGGAATAAGAGAAGTCACAGGAAACGAGTAGTAATTAGCAAAAACACCAAACTAGTATAATACAAGGTTCGCTTTAGTGTACTTGTGGTTAGGAGATGGGGGAGGGGGTCATTCATTTACCTAAATATTGGTAACTTGATATAGTAAGCTGTATTTTGCATCACTTTCAGAATGATAGATGAAATGTCAGCATTTGTCATTTGTGTAACTAATTAAGATTATAAATGAAATGAGAGATGAAGGATTTGCAAAGCAGATTTGAAGCACAATACAACAGGGAATAAAAAGGCCAAGATATAGGTAGAGAAATACACATAGGAGAAAAGCGTGAGCAAGATGATATATTATACATAAAACAAATAGAACTGTTTATGAAGAAATTAGATTTTTTGATAATCCTATCCATGAAAATTTGGAAGCATGTAATACATTAATACTGTTGGTGAATTGAGGGTTATAATCTAGGAACTCAGTTCTAGAGACCAAAGATGGACCATAAATGAAATATACCTCTCACCTTGATTGTATTTAGTGGTATTTATGTTTCAAGATAAAGGTTGTGTTGTATTATACAATTTTGCATAATCGTTAGGCTTAGGAGCTGATGTTCTTAAGCCTAATGATTATGCTGCTGAATGCTATGATCTGTTTTGTACTAATAAATAACTACAGCTGATTGGTAAGACCTGCTGATAATCGCTTTAGTTCTTATCTTTAGCCTTATAAAGAATAAGATGAATGAAAAAGAAAACTTACTTGAGCAAGAAAAGGTAAAAAATTTAGCAACAGTCCACAGCAATATTAATAGCAATGTGCCAATAGATAAACTGTATGAGAAATATTTCACACAATTGGCCACACAAGTTGTCAACTAGAAACATGATGAAAGTGTAGATTAAAAAAGGAATGAAGAAACAGATCTAAAGTTTACTTAGTTTATGTCAGACTATTTACATGTCCATTTCTTATTATTATTTATATGGGCACTCCATGAAGTCAAGACACATTGCCAGAGACCCACTCTATCAATTAACACAATACATATCATACATCTCCTTAAACCTGTTCAGTATTCACTAGTCACCCTTATTTGCTTTCACTCCACTATACACCACTCTCTGATTACTGTTTATCATCTACAGTATCTATCTATCTATCTATCTATATACAGTACTAAGTTGGAGAGAATTTTCATTTCACTTTCTCATAGCCTGTAACCTACAAAGGCAGTGATGCACAATATAATTAAGGAATGCGAGTTGAATTTGGCTCATCAGCTGCTTTTATTCTGATCAAATGCAGTAATGTTTGTTATGTGAACTATGTCTGCACTGTTAGTCGAGTGGCTATCCGCTTCGCAACCATATGCCTGGGAAAGGAGTGTCCTGGGTTCAATTCCTGTTGCTGATGTGAGGAGCTTAGGATCCTTCTCAGACATAGCCAAGTTAGCCTGTCTTAAGTGTGGACTGCAGGGTTTTTCTCCCCAGTTTATCTGGGGTTTTTCATCCTGCAAGCAGGCAAACTGTCCTTGAGAACTGAACACTTCTACAAACATAGGATATACAGGGAGGCATAGCTAACCACCTTATCCTTGTGTACGGTTGCGGTTAAATGAATAGAAAACCCTCGACACTGCAAGGTAAAAGAGGGGAAAAAAGGAAGAAGAATTTGCTAATAGTCTGTAGACTCAAATGCACAAATGTTATTCAAGAAAAAGAAAGTTTGAAAAGAAGAAACAAACCTTGGAGACTTAGTGACAGATTAAAAAAAAAAAACAGATTCAGCCACTGAAGGCTGCAAAGATAAAAAAAACAAAAAAACTTCATGGTAGACATAAGTAATTAAAGAGGCAATTGTGGGAAGGAAGGAAGAAAGAAAGGAAATATATTTAGAGTTCCTTCAAGTAAGTCAGCATTTGTCATGAGAGAATACAGAGAAAAATACATTTTTTTCTGTAGGCTCTCAGTGCAATATACAAAAGTAGCTAAATAAAAGTTATGGGATGACTGGTAAAGTAAGTGGGATAAGTATCATGAAGATGGCAAAATGTTTAGACTGTTGAACAAGCTTAGAAATGATAGGAAGAGAACTTTAGCAGGAATCAGATGAAAAGGATAACATAAAAACTAGATAATCTGGTTGTCTCAGTAATTACTTTGAAAAATTGTTAGATGAAACAAGCATGACAGTAATAAGAACAGCAGCAAAAATATTCAGAGAACAATCAAAAATACATAACAATACTTGAGTTTGCCATTGCCATCAGAAACCTGAAATGTAGGAAAGATGCTAACTTGTGAATTGAATAGGGCAGAGGGATGGATACTCGCAGATTTCACAAACATAATTCAGAAAATTTAACTTTTGAATGAATGGAATGGGGAATCTCATAGTACCCATTTTTTTGAATGGGGGAATTAAAGGAATATCCCAACTGAGGTACCAAGGTAAAATTTATTATCACATGGACCACTCCATAGTCTGTACACTCAAGGGAAGTCTTAAACATGATACCAAGTATTAACATTTGCACAACATCTGTTATACTTTGCAAACTCATGTCATTGACATGGCACTCACAACAGTCTCTGGCAACCTATTCTGCTCATTTACCACTCTCCGAGCAAAAACTTTAGTCCGTACACCCAACCACACTCTTACTCAATTTCCAGGGATGATTTCGCGCCCCCCCCTTCCCCCCACGAGACTTGTACAAAAAATTTCCTCTATTAATCCTATAAAACTGTAATTTTTGTATCTATAATATCATCACTTTTCCTCTTATCAGCCAATTTTCGTAACCCACAAATTTGCAGTATACTCATAAGGAACATTCTATAGATCTGCCACTGTTTTTTGGCATACTTGAGAAGAAGCTAAAAAAAATTGTGGCAGAGAAACTTTAGAAAAATAAACTAGATTCAAGCCAAAGACAGGTTGTCAAGATGATCAAATTTTCACCATAAGACAAATGCTAATAAAACGAAGTTTTGAATTTAAGTTTGTAGATCTGGGAAACGTTTTTTTTACTCCCATCCCCAGATTGTAAACTTACAGTACATTGTTACCAAGATTGGCAAAGGATTTTTATATTTTTTTAAATGTTTATTATTTAATTTTTTACATAATCTAATCTGTAGAGACCAAAAATATAACTTTTTCAAGCCACGTGAGGCTTTTAATAAGTAAGGTGGTAAGTTTTACATAGCACATTGAAATTTATCTCCCACCTGAACATGATCACAAATATCCATGCCCACAGTAGGATTTTCAGTTGTTGCCTATATGTTGAAGAGTGCCAAGAAAAAAGATGTTCAAAGCATTGAAAGTTATATGGTATAAATGGAATATTATACAAAGCAAAAATAGTCTCTATTCAATATCAGTATGTTATTTTCGACCACAAAACGTAATAAAAATAAAAATTACTGACACTGCTTTATTCGTCATAAAGATTTCATACTACTAGTTTCGCCACATAAACTGGTTGTTTCATCTGGGTTTGGATGAACATACAAATATAAATAAACAACAAGCTTTGATTATGAATCAATACATTACTAAAAAAAAATACCGAATGCATAGGAACTGTTATACAAGTACAATAGAAACACGTGGAGCAGGGATGCTGGCACATGGTCAGTCAGTGTTCAGCAGGTGCTTCTGATAGTTAGCAGAGAGATTAAACTCTGATATGTTTAGCGATCTGATGAGTGACTTCCAAATGTCACACAGAATCATCCTTTGGTTTCTGTTTAGGGTACCTTGTCAGTGGATTACAACTGTAGCCTCTTATGTTGTGGGAGCTGTAGTTTTCTTCTATGTATGGCATGAAGCTCTTATCCCATTCAATGCTGTGCTGAGTGTTGGAGAAATGAAATGCCAACTCTGAGTTGTCCTCTCTGTTGTTGTTGACGTCTCCAATATGTTCCTTTTTTCTTATTTCTAAACTTCTCCAAGTTTGTCCTAAGTAATTATGGCCACAAGAACATGGGATGATCTAAACTCCAGGATGTTTGTTGAAAGAGTTGTGGTCCTTGGGTGAGTGTAACAGATTTCATACTGTCATAATTGGTTTGAAGGCTACTCTGATGTCATGAGATTTCAGGAGTTAGCAATTTTTTGTGAATGTTCGTTAACAAAAGGAGTGGAAATTGAAGTTCTGTAATGAATGTCACTGATTTGTTGTAGAGAGGGATTAGAGAGTAGTATTCTTTTTGCTTTTTTTTTTTTTTAGGATATCCATTGCTGATCAATAGTTGGAGAATAGAATGTAATTCTTCTGTTAATGTTCCTTCATCTCTTATAATAGAGATCACCTCTTTTTTCAGCGTATGTACAATGCCCATTTGTGAAATATGGTGTAACGAGGAGAAATGTAGATAACAACCTGTGTGGGTTGGCTTATGGTACACACTAAGAGAAATGCTTTTATCTGCTTGTTTCGTAATTAAAATGTCTAGAAAAGGTAATTTTCCTTCATTCTCAAGTTCTAAGGTGAATTTGATTTTTGGTGGAAGGAGTTAATAGATGCCAGAAAATCATATAACTCAGCTACACTGTGTTTCCATATTATGAATATGTTTCCATATTATGAAAATATTATGAACAAATATTCACAATATTTGTTCATATTATGAATATGAATAAATCCTAAACCAAATTGATGGTTTAGGATTTGTAGATAACAAGACATCATTTTTGAACTTTTCCATGAATAAGTCCACACAAGGAGGAGATAGAGGGCTTTCCATTGCAAGGCATTAAATTGTTTGTAGGTTGATGAGTTGAGACAGTTTCAAAATTTGAGTTGGATAGTCTCTATTCAAGTTATATGAGCAGTTATATTGAAAGAGGTACAGGAAGATGTAAGAAGATGGTTTATAAAATAAGGTGTAGAACAAGGATACGCATCATATATGGTTTGCATTATGAAGGAAAATTGCATTAAACCTAACATCAAAATTGGGAATGTTAATCTCAGCTGTTTACTTTATGTAGATGATGTACTCTTAAATAAATCCAGCATAGGCCTTCAGGATTCCTTAACTAAATTGAATATTTGCAATACCAAAGTTGGCAAGAAAATCTGCAGTAAGTAGACAAACCATGGAATATACAGTAACACAAAGAAATGTTATTGTATCCTAAGCAGAGAGCCTACAAAAATGCAAAATATTTAAGCTGTTTAGGTAACATGTTTAGTTAAGATGACAAATTAAATTTGGAAATAGGCATCAGAATCAGCAAACTTTTGGTTTAGTTGAGGGTCAGTTGAATAAATGTATATGAAATGCAAGAGAAATTAGTCAAAACATTAAACTAGATGTATGCAAGGCGATGATCAAACCAATATTAACTTGTTATTACACAGGCAACCCCCCATGGAGTCCATATACTCATCAGGATATTCATAGGCTCATCGAGGGTTAACTTATGGATCTGAGAGTCAGAATAGAAATAAAATAGTTGATGAAAGACTAGACTACAGATATGAGAGTTACGAGAAGAAACGAGAGAGTGAAGAGATGGCATTAGCAACAATCATATTAAAAATGAAGATAAATTAATACACCACCTTATGATGCTTTGGTTGACTACTACAATCTGTTCATACAACCCTTTTGAATTATTACCAGAGCCTGTTTATACGAAGTTTTTCAACTATTATCAGTGTCCATTTATACGAGGCTGCATTTGCTCATATGGCAGTTTTAGTGACATGAGGCACATGTTCAAGGTGGAGGGGATTACCCAATGATGGTACTGACCCCTTTTTGTTCTTCTATTTCTGTTCTTTTCTTCCCATATTCTTTGCTCTACTTCTCCTGAGTCTTTATTACTAACTCATATTTCATATCACCATCACTGGGATCTAATATACTATGCTTGCCGTGTAGTGTGACCCATGGATATCCTGAAAAGGGAACCTGATAGTCTTGCATTACTTTGTCAAGACGGATGGTCCTGGACGGCCTAGCCAAGATCAGTTGGCTAGTGGGCTTACCTGCAAGGGTCAAGGGTGTTGCATTAAGTCTCCTTCTTCACCATGGTCCAGGAACAGGGCTCAAGGCTAGGATAGCCCTGGCATTCCACTCCCAAGTGTAGCATTGCTTGCTGGAGAGTGGGTATCTATTTGTGGCTCTTTGATGGGTGGGGAGAGCTCTGGTGATGAACTAAACTCCTCCTGAGAATGAACACTTGTCCATCTTCTTGTTTATCAGGAGCCCTCAACAAACCCCAAGCAAGTTCAGAAACCATACTATCACCAACAGAAAACCAAAGTAAGAAAAAAAAACATCAGAAGGTGAAATAAGTACACCACTCTTCTTAATCTTACACTCAACAGGTGAACAACCAGTTAGCAAAATGTAACTCTTTTCAGCCAGAAGGATTAGCAGAATTTCTAATATATGTAAAGAAAAAGCATTCAGGAGATAGTCTTATTGAAGCAGCTACAATAGCACAATCAAAAAATTACTATGTGCAACATCTGTTGGGGGAATACTGATTACAATTACTTCCACAAAACTAAACTTTTCTAGAGTCATAATGTCTGAGTGGGACCTCTTTGATATGTTCCCAGTGAAGAGATATGCTCTGGCTTTCTACAGTTCTCAAAAAAGAAAAAAATCTAAGACAGATGAGAACAAAGCCGCTCAACATAAGAGACTACATGATGCCACCAAAATGAAATAATGGAAACATTCCCACAATGGAACTGTCATGGATTCCAACAAAACATAGACAACATCAAGGCAAGGCTCTTTTGCAGAAGTATAAACCAGTATATTTCTACCTGCAGGAAACATTTGAAGCCAAGCAGTGATCCAGCTCTCCATAATGTTACCATCATTCTAAGGATGGGATGGACCTGCCCACGGAGGAGTTGTCATCCTTGTGAGTAAATATCCCCTTCCAACAAATCAAAATTAATACCAACATAGAAGCAGTTGCTATTTCACTCTCAATTGGAAATATAATAACAGTATGCTGCATCTGTCTTCTTCATGACATGTTTCTTGAGATAACCTTGATGTCATATTGCAGTTCCTTTACTTTTAATGAGGGATTTAAATGGACATGACACTATGTAGGGTAGTGCCTGAACAACAGGAGGAGGAATTGTAGAGCATATGTTTGACGACAATCTCTCCCTCTTAAACACAGGAAATAACACCTTCTTCCATAGACCTATTTGAACATTTACTGCCATTGACTGAACTATCTGCTCACCTTCCCTTTTCTCACTATTTAAGTAGATAAACTGATGACAACCCTAATTAGGAGTGATCACATTCCCCTGATATCCACTTTCCTGCATGGGCAACTATGTACTACATTACAGATGTCAGTGGAAAATTGAGCAAGCTGACATTTTCCTCATTAACTGAATTGAGTTCTGTGGTGGTCAACTGATCTCCTATCAATAATGCAGGGAAGCACATAACAGTGCATTATAGGAGCAATTCCTAAAACATCTAGTCATTTCCTTAAGCCATGGTGGAGTAATAATTGCACATCATCCAAACAAGCCCAGAAGAAAGCTTGGGGTATTTTTCACAGATGTCCACAACAATTACACATGATTGCTTTCAAACGTGCTCAAGCCAGAAGGAATCCTGGATCCAATATACTTCTATATCAAGATCCACCAACTGCAAAAAAGGATGGGGGGGAATCCAGAAAATGAACAGCAGATATGCTACTCTTCAGCTCTCTATCCTAGAACATAATGGTTGCACAGTTGCTAACCCAACAGCAATTGCTGACACACTCAGGGAGATTTTTTGCATTTAGAAATATTGGAACATTTTATATTTCTGAGTTTCTTGCCCAAAAAAGCAAAGCAGAAAAAACAAATCCAGTTTTTTTGAATGGCTTAGAAGAATATGACAGACCATTTACCAAAGAAGAAATGAAAGCTGTTTTGCTTAATTGCTGTCCAACTACTGTTGGACCAAATAATATTCATTATGAAATGGTAAAACATCTGTTGTCATCATCCATGGATCAACTTCAACTGTTGCACCTTTAGAATAGAATTTTCTCTGAGAGCATATTTCCAGATACCTGGCAGAAGGCAATTATTATTGCATTTCTTAAGACAGGGAAGGATTCAGAATCTCCAAATAACTCTGGTCCAATTGCTCTGACCACATGCTTCTGCAAGATTCTGGAAAAATATGCTCTTGTCTTTTATGGTTTCCGGAGAGAAACAAACTAGCTTCCGAGAATATCATTCTACTAATGATCATCTAGTCTGGCAGGAGGCATTCATTTGAGATGAATTCCTAAAACGTGAGCATCTAGTATCAGTTTTCTTTGATATACACAAAGCATACAGTACTGCTTGGAGATATGGAATAGTGAAAGACCTACATAATTTTGATCTTAACCTTTCTACGAAATATTCTGTGACTTATGGGCCACCCTGTAGTTAATACTACTGTTATCTGTAAATGTGGCATATTGCCGAATTGGGAAGACTTGGTGTAGATTGATGACCAAACTGGTTAGTGTGTTCCCTTAAGCCAATCTATTCCGAATTTTAGTTTGCAAAAAATATTCTGAATTTTTCGTTTGCATATATGACATAAATGTTTTATTTATATCATTTATATGACTGCTTAAAAATGTTACTAAACCATTATATGCATCTACAAGTGGGGAAAACGGGTGGGGGAAGTGTTCTGGAACCTAACTTGTTGTATAACTGGAGTATGTCTGTATTAAGAAGAAGCTTGATATTGTTAGTTTCAGGAATGTGGGAGCTTTAATGCTTAATCACTTAAACAAAAGACAAACCTCCCTCTAACCCCCCCCCAAAAAGAAACTTAAATATCACACAAAAGATCATTCATATTCACTTGACAAACATCCGAATTCTGATATTCCTTGCCAAAAGATATCTAACCTAGAATCTCACCTTTGTGACCTCCTGGGCTTAAAATTTCTTTTCCGTATTTTGTTTCATTCATCTGTTGCCTCTTCCATTTCTGAAAAGCATTGACTTTTTTGATTTCCTATCTTTAAAGCTCGATTTCATACAATCAAAATTTCCAAACAGTGAGGTCATCCTTCTTGGTGATTTCAATGTCCATAATTTCAATTGAATCCCATTTTCAACTTTCACTGAGCAAGCAAGAAGAGAGAGAGAGAGAGAGAGATATTTTTGCTGTAAACAATGACTTAAACAATGACGATCATTCATCTCTCTACCTGAATTTCTGACAATCCTCTTCACTCATCCAACAGCATAGATCTTTTCTTAACTAGTCTTTCCAGGTACTCTGTTCAAGTGACTCCGCCTCTTCTCAATTCTGACCACAATCTTGTGGTCAGAATAGAATATCTTTCCAGCTTTGAGTTTGATGGAATATCTTTCCAGCTTTGAGTCTGGTGGAATATCTTTCCTTTAGCCGTTCATAGCATTGCATGCTCTGGCATTACAACAATGCCCAGTGGGACTTGCATGACTCCTCTTTTATGTGCATGACTGCTCTTTTAATTCGTCAGATCCAGATATCTGTTGTGACCTTGTTAAAGAAATAATCCATATTGGAATGGAAACTTTCATTCCTCACTCTGTTCAAATTCTCCAACCCATATCTAAACCATGATTTTCTAAAAAGTGTGCTAGGGTTGTTCAAGAAAAGCAAACAGTCTTTCACAAGTGGCTTAAGACCAAAACACCAGATTCATTCACAGCCTACATGGTTGCCTGCAACACTTGTAAAACCACCATTAAAAGGTCAAAGTCTGAATTCAACAAGGATAATGTACAAAACTCACTGCCTGAGTCACTAACAGTTGTGCCTTCTAGTCCCTCGCCAAAGCTCTCATGTGCAACTTTTGTCCATCTGTGCTTCCTTTATCTCACCCTAACATTGTAACATCATCTGAAGATGAGGCTTGATGTCTTGGCTTCATTTTTCTCTTCCAACTTCTACATAGATGACCATGGGAAATTACACAGTATCTCATGCCTCCTGTGACCTTTTACCAGAAAGACATCAGAAGAATCTTTAATAACTTGGATACTACAAAGGCAGCCAATTCTGATGGAATTCCACCCATTATGCTCAAGAGATGTGCTTCTGAACTAACACCTGTTCTCTATCATCTGTTCACTAAACTGCACTCGGCTGGCATCTGCCCTTCAGCATGGAAGAAAGCTCATACATAACCTGTTCCTACAAGAAGATAAATGTTTATTATCAAGCTATTGCTCTTATATTAGTTTTGTCTAAAGTAATGGAGAAGATTATCAACAATCAACTTCTTCAACACTTTGAGAATTGCTATCTATTTAGTGAACAGTATGGATTTCACCACTCCAGATCGACAGATCTCATGGCCTATATCACTCACATTCCATGGAAAGGTTTAGAGAAACCTGTGCTATTGCTCTTGACATATCCATGGCTTTTGATAAGAGGCCATGCATCGAGTGCTTCTCAGCAAGTTACCATCATTTTGGGCTGCTTTTGTCCTTGTGTAAATGGATCATCAGTTTTCTCTCAGATTGATCATACATGTAATGGTGGATGATGTTCTCTCCTCAGATTTCCTGTCAATGCTGCTGTCCCTCAGGGCTCTGTCATTTTATCCACCTTTTCCTGATTTATGTAAATGACCTGCTCTCATTCACTGCAAACTCTATTCATAGTTTTTTTGCTGATGATAGCACACTTTGTTCATCCTACCCATATGACAGGCCTTGCATTGCTCCAACATCTCATGCTTCAAGATGATTATATGATAAGTGCCCTGGACACTGAGCTTCACAGTATCCTTGATTGAAGGTGAAAGCAGCCTAGTCAACTTCATTGCTTCTGAAACAGTTTTGTTTTTCTATATAAAAAGAAAAAAAGACCTCACATCTTCTCCACTTCTTTTGATAATGCTGAGCTCAACAAGACCAAATCTCTAATAATATCTGTTATGATACTTTCAGAAGTTTGTAAATCTCAATTATATTACACCTCTTTCTCCTGTTTGTCAGTGTTTGCAGTCTACAAATTCTCAATCTGTTTTCATAATCAGTTTCCGTAATCCTGATACACTTTTTAACACTTTCCTTTGCACTCTCTCCACTGTAGCAGAAACACTATGAAAACACGCAGACCTGACCTGTGCACAGTAGTCTGTGAGGTCTTATCAAAGTCTTGTAAAGAGGCAAAATGACTTCCTGATCCTTGCATATCAAAGTTCGTTTCAGCATTGTAGTTATACTCTCAGTTATATTTGCAGTTTTTGCTATATAACCATTGAATTTCAACTTCCTACCTACTAAACCTCGAAGATCTCTAGCCTGATCAGTTTCTTCTAGCATAATCTCACCATCTCATTAACCAAAGTGCATGACTTTACATTTACTAGCATTGATCTGACAGCCATTTTCCCATGCCCAGAATTCCAGCCCATTCAAATCATTCTTCTGCAACTACTGCATATCAGCCAACAGTGGCCCAAGGCTCCTTGTGGTACACTACTAGTACTTTAAATCCTGCACTCATATCCTCCGTATACCATTTTTTGATATGTCAGTTAGCCATCCTTTTATCCATGCTATTTTATAATCTAGTCCATATTCTCCAATTTATGCAATAGATGCTGTATTCTGTCAATAGCCTTACCAAAAAATCCAAAAGTATCATTGGCACATTCATATCCTTGTCTAGCTCAATGGTAACATTATTATAGAATGTGAACAAGTTGCTAAAACATGACCTTCCCTTAGTAAACCCATGCTGTTCATTGCAAAGTAAAGATTCTCTGACAACCCATTTCTGAATGCAAGCCCCAACCAACTTTTCCAAAATCTTCACTACCACTGATACTGATTGGTCATTAGTTGGATACATCATTCTTCCCAGAACTTGGATATTAGCATACAGGCAATTAAAAAGGAATTTATTGCAATCATTTTATAATTTTTATATGATTTAGTATTTAAAAAAGAATTCCTGTGGTGGTGACCATCTGGAACAATATTGTTAAAATGAGACCAGATATGAGTTATTGTTTCTTTTCAAGTCATTTCAGTTGTGAGGTTTGCTAACTTTTCATCCTTATATAATGTATTTAGAGAAATTCAAATTTATGACTCAATATAAGTAATTACAGATTTTAACATTCATATTTTTTTTTTAACAAGCATTTGTTAAAATTATCAGAGACTGCTTTTAGAATTTGCAATAACTCTAGCCATTCTTCCTACCTTATACAAATATAGCTGCCAAAAACCTTGGAAACCTTTGTTTTCCTTTTATATGCCTACCTTTACCTGAATTGCATTACCTCTATGTTTGCTTGTCAAGACACTTTGGTATCCAAGCTGAAATATTAGCATAACAGTTAAGTAAATTTAATTGCAAAGGCTGTTCAGCTCAGTACAGCTATTGACAAGGAGGAAACTGGTACACAAAGATAAAAAAAAGTTGCTGTCCCTCTATACATGATCATGAACTGACCACATACTTATGTGCACACATTTGGCCACCTGTATTTTGTTGTGATGTGGGATTTTTAGAAAGAGTCCCATGAAGAACAACTAAGGCAATATCAGCATTCAGGTATGTTGGTTATGAGGAAGAATTGTGATGTGTGAAATGTGATTCTTATAGTTTTGTAAATAGACAGAAAAGTCGCAATATGATTAAGACCTTTAAGTTACTGAGGAAATTTTACAAGACTAATGTGGAGGAATTATGTGTGGGGAAGGAGCAGAGATACTGGAAGTTGTATAAGAATGCTGTAAAGAAAGGAGTGGAAGTACATTGAGAGAGGATGATGGGTAGAATCAGTTGCTGAAGTATAATATCCGTTCCACATATTAAATTCATGTGTGAATTTAGTATGTGGAACTGACATTATGGTTTCCCCTTCTCATTAATTAGACTGTTCATTTTATTTCCTTTTAATGATAGTATTATTTATAAACAGTACAGTACCATGGCAAATTGTAATCATAGGTAAAAGTACTAAACATGTGAAAATGAGGTTATAGTTGTCTGGAGTTTGATATGTTAGCATGTAAGGTTTTTAGCTTTGAATCCATCTTAAGTTAAAATATAATAATTTCCTAATTATTCAGTTGCATAAAGAAATTCATTTGTTGACTTTTTTTGCTGAGTATATAATTAAAAAGTGCTGTTCCAGGAGTTGGTTCATTTGCTAGCTTGTTTAAGAATTCCCTGGTTATTTAAAAACTGGATAATTGGGAGATTACTAGATTATGCAAATTTAAAGTGCTTGTTTACTTCTAGTCTCTATTAATTTTGTTATTCATTCTCAACCTTTTATTTTACATGGTATTTAAAATAACATATCATTTACTTTTGATGAAAACCATAGGTAATGTTTCAAGATGATCAGATATCTGCCCGATCTTCTTCATTTAGTTCTCAAGGAGCATCCCAGAACTCATCACTCCAAACAGTAATTTCTCAGCATTCAGCTAAAGAGAACATATCCAAAAAGACTTCTTATCCCAATACATCTCATGAAAATCTAAATACTGATGTTGAAAATATAGAGGCAATGTTTCTAGCACGCTCATCATTGGGTATCCAAAGCGATAAGGATGAAGAGTCCAAAATTAAAACACCACCACATTCCTTTACTGGTAAAATTGAAAACAGAATATTTTATTTATTACATGTGCATTTCTGATATTCTTAGTTAAAGAATAATAACTTAAAGAAATCGAATTACTTTTTTTTTGAATGAAGGATTAGCAGCATTATAATTTTTGTATATATATGGTTCATTACACATTCTGTTATGTTGGCAGTGACAAAGCAATGTAGTGATGATAACTTAATGAACCATGCATTGGTATCGTTTTCCATCGAATATTTCCAGTGAATATCATAAGGCAGGAAAACAGACTAAGTTCTCAGTAACCATACCTTATCTTTTTAAAAATACAACCCCGTGTGTGAGATAGGAAATGAGCAGTGAGTTAAAAGTATTCAAAGCTAAAAACAGCTTTGTGATTGATAAGAATAGCCAAATCTAAATTTGTGATGAATAAAAATCTTACATTTAACATATCAAAGTCCATACAACTATATCCTCAGTTTCACATGTTTAGTACTTTTACCTATATCTCACCTTCTATTGCTTATAAATACATGAAAAAAAAAAATTAAAAATTGGGAAAGTTGCTAAGAAATTGTATTGCCCTTTCTACTAAAATATATAGGCCTGCATAAATTGGCAGCTTTACTATACTGATGTTGAAAATATAGATGCAATGTTTCTAGCACGCTCAACATTGGGTATCCAAAGCGGTAAGAATGAAGAGTCCAAAATTAAAACACCACCACGTTCCTTTTCTGGTAAAATTGAAAACAGAATATTTTATTTATTACATGTGCATTTCTTTTTCTCTTCATAATGAACTGGCCACATCTCTTCCATCCTACCTATGGGACAACATAGATAGTGTTACATTCAACAAAGCAATAGCAATCTCAGAACAGAAGAAACATACATTAATTCATAAGTTCAACCTACTCCTTCAGAAGAAAGAAATACATAAAAAACAACTAGATTATTCAAAAGTGGTTATTAACCTTTCTTCGAGAGTCCTAACAAAAGAACAACCTTTTACTTAAGGGTTTTAACTTTGCCTTAACCCCACGTTTCCTACCAAAAATTGATATCATAGCACAAATAGAAAAAGGAATTAGAAATCTACTGAACAACACGGCAGATCTTATCCATACAGAGAGTGCAGCTTTACTATTAAAAAGCAGATTACCTCATAGGAATCTACCTTACAATGAATATGCTTGCCTTAAAAAATTAAAGGATGACAAAAATAGTCATAATCAAAGCGGATAAAGGCAACGCAACTGTCTTTTTAAATGTCACAGAATATGATAATAAAATGAAAAGTCTCCTGGAGGATACAAACACCTACAAACCCTTAGACAGGGACCCGACTTGGCATACACACAAAAAAACAAATGATCTCATAAAAAAAGTGCCTCTGTGGATGGAAGAACTTAAAAAATACTTACAATCAAAACATCCTTTGATACCAAGAATCTATGGTGTTCCAAAGATCCACAAGACAGATATACCTTTAAGACCAATAGTAGATGGAAGAGATTCACCAACTTCCAACTTGGCGAAATACCTCACCAACATGATCTCGCATCCTATAGGAAAAACATCTTCCTTCATAAAAAATAGTACACATTTCATAGAAAAAGTGAAAGATATACATATTGGTCCATCAGACATCTTAGCAAGTTTAGACATTATCAGCTTGTTTACAAACGTCCCAAGACAAGAAATTTTGAGTCTTCTAGAAGACCTCTTCCCTCCAGACATCTTAGATCTTTTTAAACATTGTATAAACAATACTTTCTTCACCTATCAAGACAGAATCTGGGAACAAAAAGGACTAGCAATGGGTTCATCATTATCACCAGTATTAGCAAACCTATTTATGGAAAAATTTGAAAACAATGCTCTAAAGAATTACCATAAAAAACCAAAAATATGGCTATGCTATGTAGATGATATTTTCATCATATGGAATGGAACAACAGATGAACTTATCAACTTTAAAGATTATCTCAACAATTTGCACAACACCATAAAATTCACTTTAGAACAAGAAGAAAATAGAAAACTTCCTTTTCTAGATATTCTATTAGAAGTTAATGAAGAAAATAAACTCTCTTTCTCAGTATATAGGAAGCCAACCAACACAGGAAGATTTCAAAATGCATCCTCACACCATCATCCTTCACAAAAAATAAGCTTAATTAAAACTCTTCGAGACAGAACATACAATATCTCAAGCACACAAGAAAGATGTAATGAAGAACTAAAATACTTAACACAAATCCTCCAACAGAATGGATATGAAACAAAAATCATCAAGAGAATCCTCAAAATGCCTCCAACTAACAACACAATAAAACAGGATTACAAAAATGCAATCTTGCTTCCTTATATCAAAAATATTACAGACAAGCTAGCCAAATTAATGAACAAACACAACGTAAAAGTAGCCTTCCTTCCTATGGAAAAAAATCTCAAGATTCCTACATCCACCAAAACCACCTCATCATCCTCTTAAAAAACCAGGAGTCTACAAAATCCATTGCTCTTGCGGGATTTGCTACGTAGGACAGACAGGAAGATCTCGAGAAATATGCATGGCTGAACACCAAAAAGACGTACAATACAAAGGAGAAAAAACAGGTCTTGCTTTTCATACCACTTCCACTGGACACGATGTACTCTGGCAAAAAACGACATTGTCATACATAGAAAACAACAGCTACATAAGAAAATTTAAAGAAGCTGCTAATATGCTGAAAAACCCAACGCAATGCAATAAAAATGAAGGTTTAATTCTCCATCAAGTGTGGTCAGCTCTAATAAAAAATCAACCTCAATCTGAGCTCGGACTGTATGAATGAAAACAAGAACACATGACATCGTCCAGCATTGTTCAACGTCAATAACGTTTTATATCTGCATTCTGTTATTTGAGTTTATGAATAGCCAGACAGTTATGATTTGTAGTTATTAATTTCTCTTGTTTAAACTTTAAGTTATACTATTTACCCCTGAAGATGTAAATCCTATGATTTACGAAACTTGTCAGGAACTATTATTTACAAGTTAGTAAATATTAATATAACTGATTAATAAAAAATGTGGTGTAATCATCGAAATGTCTTTTGAACCAATTAGCCACAGAAGTCTACGCCTACAAGCTTTACTATAGTTGTGTGTATTGTTTCCCTGCTCAAAGGGAATAGGCTAGATTAATTTATAGGAAGACCTAAATCATATTGGAAATATCTGAAATTATTGTTAAATGACACTTCCAAGCAGTCCAAAGACTCGTCGCAGGAGGGCATTCTATTCTACAGCTGTCCATCTCCACTGCTTAATCTACCAGCTACACAAAACGCTGCTACCATCATCTACGCACAATGTCATCTACTGCCCACCAACACTAGTATTTTTTTTTTTCTTCTGTGAATTGTGTGCACTCTCACAGCTGATTTGTATGTATGCAGGATGAAAAACCCAAGCTTCTGGGGGGGGGGGGGGGACCTTGCTACCTCCATATGAGATCGGCTACCTCACTTTCATTTAATAAAAACCCATATAAAGATTCCTCTTATCATGATGAGAATCGAACTTAGACCTTTTCCAATTAAAGGATGCAACATAATGTCATTTTTCCAATTGAATTATCAAAAAATAATACTCGCCTCTAATCTTTAGGAATAATTATTCCACGTGCAATCCTTGTTGGATTCCAAAGCCTTCATGGGAAGCCTTTACTAATCATTATTTGCATGTGCCTTTCTTTAAACTCACTCACTGATAAACACACACACATCTTTATGTGGATGAATTTTGTCATCCAGTGTGTGTGAGAACAGTACCATGCTTATTGGAGGCCTGAAGTGGCTAGGCAAAATTTCCATTTTTTTTTCTTTAGTAGGGGTTTTCAGTAAATCATTAACACATCTGTGGTACTAATATACAGTACATTTACACCCATTTTGTTGGTGGGATTCACATAAAAAAAAAGTTCTGATTACTTCTAATTTTTTAGGAAATGACAGTGTAAACTAAATTATTAATTATAAAAACCATAAGTAATAACTACCTGTATTTTGGCAATGTTACATTGCTATCTTCAGGGATCACAAATCAATGATATGTGCATGCAGGCACTCACACACACACTAAGCAAATGAGGCTGAAGAAAAGCAACTGAACTCAGTCCTAGAGTCCTAAAGGTGCCCCCTAGCGGGCTAAATTGGGTTGTCTTGGCTGTTAGGCTGATGATCTTAGAATGTAAGCTTCTGAAATATGGAGCGGTCTCATGCACCTAAATTTGTTGAGGTTTGGGAAGTTTTTTTAGAGCTGAGACTGATTCAAGGAATAATCTTTCATACTTGTACTTGCTGCAGAGTAGTGGCTTTCATCCAGTGTGTTCTGTGGTGGGTGTCCAATGTATGGTCAACAAGTCCCGAGTGGCTGTATTGGTGGAACTGGATGTAGTCCTTGTTCGGATATCCTGATATTGGCTGACCTGTTTGACCATAGTAGGACAGTTTGCAACTGCAAGGGACCTGGTAGGTCTAGGGGAAGCAGCTGGTTCTGATTATAAGAAGTGAATTGCTTTATTATTAAAACCTTAAAACATAGATGTTATTTTCATTAATATATATTGAATGATGCTTTGCTTTATCATCAAATTCCTGATGTATACACTTAATTGGAACACATCAGGACTAGAACTTTTGGCCCAATTATGTGAAGTTCATGTTAATAATTAAAAAGATATAAAAAGACAAACTAACATTTTACTAAGCAATAAATCATTTAAATTAATTATAATAGCAAAATATGTACATATTTGAATTTCCGTCATCAATGTCAACAGAGACAATGATCTGTTGTCCTTGAAGTCCTTCACTGTGATCCTATTTAAAACCATCATGACCCAGCTTCTTTGCTAGCTCCTCTGACTTCTTTTTTTAACCTTGGATCACTGACACACTCCTCTTCCAGTTATAATAGAGAAACCCACTGATTTAGGGTTTCTCAATGTCAGGATCCTTCACACTTCTGTTTTTGGGATGTTCTTTGTTTTCCATGGCATGTCCATTCCTCTCGCAGTTTATCTTGCTGTTGTAGATTGTAGATTTTGTTACTCCAGTTATCTCTGCCAGACGACGATGACTGATATTGGATGAATGACTGTTGGTCTAGTAATGCAGTATTTTCAGTTAATGACAAACTTTTACGCATCTTGGTAAAGGTCCCAAATTTTACAAAATTAAAATTATCCAAAAACAGAGCCCTGAAAAATCTCTACACTTTTCTGATTAGGCATTGCTCAACATGAAAGTTAAGTGTATGCAAGTGGCGCTATGTTAGAAACTCTTCCCTCTAAGAAGGTGCTATATAACCTGAGTCATTCACATGTGTTATCTAAAGCACATACAGGGCAAAGCTGATGAGTCATAAGTTGTACTTTGGCAAAGTATGACCTTTGCTCTCCTTGTGCCAATAATAATCAAACCACCGACCATTTACAAGTGATTACCTCAAAGGGATAATCTTGAATGCTGCAGTCTCCTGTGCCAAATAAGCAAAGAAAACTGGCAGTTCTATTGATTTTGTTTTGTTCTTTAAGATTTATCCCAAATAACAGGCTGCCCCATTTAACCAGATTCTGCTGTGTGTGTGTGTGTGTGTGTGTGTGTATATATATATATACTGCTTGAAAAGAAGTCAACACGCACATTAATTGTGTTCATGGTTCTCCTGAAGATTAATGTTGGCATTGTTTCAATGTGCAACCTCTGTAAAAATCTGCACATTCAGGTTTTCAGCTGTATTAAGTAGCTTAGAAAGCTTGTCCTGTGAAATGTTCACTTCACCTTTGTACATAAAATCAATTATAATTTTTGAATCTATTTTTTATATCCTTGAGAATAACAATTGGATGTTTACAGGAATTTACAAGAAATATGCTATAAAAGAAAGAACTGTATGCAGTGGTGGTTGTTGTAGGTTCCATGACAGCCATGGCATCCAACTTAATAAAATGTAGAACCTCCTTTTGCTGAGATGACCATAGCAACTTATGGAACATACTTTCTGCAAGCATATGATAGCAATCAGTGAGAATATTGGACCATTCTTACTGTATGCATGTAATGAGATCTGGACTGTTGTGGGGCAGACATCCCTTGACATCACCCGATGCTCAGGTTCTTCCTGAGGACTCTGGAGGCCAGTCAAATATTGTGGCATTCGTGTCCATAAACCATGCACTCATATGTTTGCAGCCTAGTCATGAAGAAACTTCATGCACAAACTTTGCTTACACTTGGATAAAGGATTAAATAAGAATACAATTTCTTTGCATTTTAAATTTAATTTATAAGTGAAAAAACTTTCTACAAGGATGAGAGTACTAAGAAAAATTAGAGGCCTAAATAGATTGTTGAATCATATTCAAAATAAATATTGTTACTGTTTGCCAAAATGAATGCTTGACATTGCTAGCACTCAAAAATGTGTGAACAGAGCTAATCTGATGTGATATGGTCACTTAAACAGAATGGGAGAGGAAAGGTTAGCAAAACAGGTTTTTGATGTCCAGATGGCAGGAAAAAGACCATGATTAGATGATTGGACCATGGTTAGAAGTGCTTTGGAAGAGTGAAATGTGAGATACAACAATATTGGAGTGACAAGTAATAGACTCATTTGGAGGAAAATTGTCGATAGGCAGTTAGTTATAATGTAAACATTATGTAGTAGTATCCGGTACACCATAATAAATTTAGTTTAATCCTTTATCCAAGTGTAAGCAAACAAAGTTTGTGCATTAAGTATCTTTAGGACTGAGACAACTCGTGGTAAGGTGGACTAAGCTCTCATCGCTTGTCTTGGTGTCTCCTATAATGCAAAGCACATCTACTTGCAGATGTATAATGCTATGCATTAAGGGAAGGGCCACTACCCAGACTGATTTCGACCTTTATTGAGGTCTTGTCGGTGCGAGCCAGACCCAGAGGTGGTGACACTAAGGTGGAAGTAATAGAGAAGTCATATTTACCTATACAAGTTGCCAAACGGTGTCTCACCTTATTATTAAATTACTCTGGATTTAGAGAAAGATGTTGGAAGTTTTTTCCCACTTGGTTAGACTATAATAAATTTAGTTTAATCCTTTACCCAAGTGCAAGCAGACAAAGTTTGTGCATGAAGTATCTTCAGGACTGAGACAACTCGTGGTAAAGGTGGACTAAGCTTTCATCACTTGTCTTAGTGTCTCCCATAATGCAAAGCACATCTCCTTGTGGACATATATAATGCTATGCATTAAGGGAAGGGCCACTACCCAGACTGGTTTCGACCTTTATTGAGGTCTTGTCAGTGGGAGCCAGACACCTTTGCATTATGGGAGACACTAAGACAAGTGATGAGAGCTTAGTCCACCTTTACCACGAATTTCCTTGATCCTGAAGATACTTCAGGCACAAACTTTGTTTGCTTACACTTGGATAAAGGATTAAACTAAATTTATTATAGTCTAACCCAAGTGGTAAAAACTTCCAGTATCCAGTACAGCTCTTGAGAGTATGTGTCAGGAAATTGATGATTACTGACTTTTATTTCTTGCATCTTTTCTCCATTTGAATTTGTTCCCACTTATGTTAATACACATATTGGCTACTGAATTAGAAATTTTTATTTAATACTGTTTTGGACCTCCTTTATCAACTGCCAATACTGATCCTTAGTTCGGTGAGATATGGGTCGCAAACAGTTTTCATTAAATGCTTCAGTCAGTTACTGGCCACAGGAAGTTCTGTTTGTCCATACTAGACTGTAGTCCTAAGATTGTCAGGAGACACTATCTTAGGACCACAGTTACACCTCTTAGAGAATGTAGGTTATTTGTCCACTGATTAATACCTAGGACAGCTCAACTTTTGAGAAACTAGTTCAGCTCTGCTGTTTCTGAAATCGTGGCTCCAGCCAGCTGACACAAACAATAAGTCCTTTATTCAACTCTGAAAGATCCTTTGTTTTTCCCATTGTGATCAACACTTATCTATCGATGATTACTAACCAGCAGCATTATCAAATAGTTGTAAAGAACATGTGGTGATGCATATGTTCTTCACAACACAAGTTCTTCATAAGTATGTTACATGTATATGTTGCATAAGTAATATGTACGTACATCTGCATGAAGGTTTCTAATTCAGTGGCTGGTTTGTGTAACTAGGTCTTGCCGTGATCAGAAATGTTGTAGGTATATTTACCATTATTATTATTAGTTTTACTCTTTTCTGCAAATATTCCAGAATATTTCCTTATATGTCTGGTATTTATCTCCTACTCTGCTGTTTAGTTCTCCAAATGAACTGCTTTTCATTTTTCTTTGTTCTTCATTTTCTCTAATGATTTGAAAAATCCCACTTATTTTTTATTAGAATCGTCTGTGTGACTATAGGTACAAATAAGTGTCATTGTTCCTTTCCCTCATATAGAAATTGTTCTAGAATATTTTACATTAAATTTTTGGCCATTCAAGAAGTTTATCCTTGTGTTTTGTGTTAAATGCCTATTCCTTCCTTTCTCTGATCACTGTAGCATCTTAGAGTTATTATTTGGCTGAATTTCACCTGGTTTTGTATTCCTTCACTCAAGAACCGAATTATGACAACGTGGCACTTCTCTAATTCTTCTGCTAGTTATACTTATGCTGATACCTATCTTCAGTTCTGCAGATATTGAGTTTTGTTCCATTAGTTGACTTTCACTGTTTTCCCTGATTCCTTGATGGAAACAGGACTTTCCCCTGTGTGACACGAGCTCGCATGACATTCCATAATGTTGTGATGGAATGTCATGTCACTAGTACTGATGCAGTTAGTTGGTAAGTCCAAGTTAACTTCTGTTCCTTATTCAAAGAGATACTACTGGGAAGATTAAAGGAGACTCCAAGACAGAAGTAGCAAATTATAGGCCAGTCAGAATCCCAGGAGTGGTGGTTAAGTTATTGAAGAAATTGGAGAGAAACAAAATTAAGGACTGGATGGAGAGGAATATGATCTTTATAAGGGATAACATAGTTTTGTAAAGGGCAGGTCTTGCTTCTGTAATTTGCTTGCTTTTTTATAATCAAGTGACAATGGAGTTGGGTAAGGGAAATGGAAATCCAGTGATACTGCTGGACTTTGTAAAGGCATTTGACAGGATTCCACATAACTCTATTACATAAATTGGAGTAAATGGGGTTAGATATGAATCTGAATCTGGTGATTTGGATTACAGGGTGGCTGATAGACAGATATCAAAGAGTGGCTTAAGTCCAGCAGAAGGCAAGTGACCAGTAGTATACCACAGGGCTCAGTACTTGGTCTCCCGTTGTTTATTGTACATCATCAATATAGGAAATGATTCGAGGGAAATATTCAGTTGTTTGCTGCTGTTGATGTAAAACGGAAGAGCAGTAGTAAATGAAGGTGATATAGAGATCTATATGATGACTTAGACTAGCTAGAGCAAAGATAAATGGCTGCCAGTTTAATGTAGTCAAGTGTAAGGTGATGCACTTTGGGAAGAAGAAGAAGTTACAAACTGTGCACTATATTGATAACACTGAATTGCAGGAAACTGATGAGGTCAGGGATTTGGGGATGATTATGGATAGGAAGTTGAAATTTAGAGGGCATATTGCAACGGTAGTCCCCAAAAAAACCACATTTGATTGTTTTTGTTAAAGAACGCTAACAAGGAGGAATAGCTAAGTTATTGTTCCCCTTTATAAGGCCACATCTGGACTAGTCCATGGAGATCTGGTCACCCAAATTCCATGGGGATGAAAAAGTGGTGGAGAGGATTCAGCAACAAGTGACAAAGATTGTGGCAAGCATTATGAAATGCTCCCAATGAGAATAGATTGAAGATCTGGACTTCCAAAACTATCTGATAGGCAGAAAAGAAGAGACATGATAGAAGCATATAAGTTATTAAAAGGTTCTATGGAGTTAATACTGAAGACATTTTTTTTAGTACATGACAAGAAGGAAGAGAATGAGGGTCACCTATGGAAATTGTTTTAAGAGTGTAGTTAGCAAGGTGTTAAGACCATGGGTTTTCAGAGGTGATTGTGAGTGCTTCATCAGTGAATGAGTTTAAGGAGAAGTATGATGGGTATTGAGCAAATAATGGATCTCCTGCAATGAGTCTTCTGACTCCACAGAGATATAATAATACCTACTAATGGGACACACTACCAGAATGAAGATGAGATTGGACATTAGATCAGAAGCTCAGGTCTGCATTTTTTTAAAGGTTATGGAGGTCTCATCTGAGGAGGCTATGAACAGTTAGGATAATTTTATGACTCTAATATTATGACTCCTTAATAAGGCAGCAATGGAAAGATTTCTGATTTTTGGAATGAAAACAATATCTTTGCTGAATGTTAGGATTTTGGCAGGAAGGAGTATCAGAAAATATTATCCATAGTTCATACAAACAGAAGTGTGAAAAAAAGGAATATCTCAGATTGTGGAATGCACAAGAGAAGAAAAATTTGGGCTTGCACATCATCTGCTACAAATCACACCATCGATTGGGATACACCAACCATGCCTTATCTAGAGTACAACTTCCATTCACATTGATTGAGGAATCCACTGTGGCTATTTACTTATATGGTTCCTGAACAGAAATCAGTCTAATATTAAATGCCATTAGGAAATCATTAATCAGCTCTCTCAGCATACTACAATCCATCTTTTTCAGCAGTCACCTCCAGTATCCAAATAGGCAGTTCACACATGCCACATCACCAATGCCTAGTTTTCATTTTTTCTGTTCTTATCGTTTATCTGAATTTTTTCCTTTCTTATTCTGCATTCCTCAAGAAGCCAACTGTTTCTTAGTGCAAAAAATTGTCAAGCCTAGACGAGCAAGCATCGGCCTTCGATACACAACACAAAGCCCAATTATTGCTGCGCAAGCTTAAGATGTCTTCTGTCTACAAAAATAAAAGCCTAAATGGAATGCTTATAAATGTATGCATTTATTAACAAATAAATATTACTTCTTTCTCAAGTAATGAGCTTGCACAGCAAGCATGGAGAATTCGCTCCTAGTTCTTATGGTGATGGTGATTTGGGATTCTGTAGATGACTTTTTGCTGTTCATCCTTTTTTCCCCCTGATGAAAACAATTGAGGTGGGGGGGCTATTTAACTAGGTAACACCCCAGCCAGTATGAAATTCTGTCATGTTGTACCACCATTTTGCATTATGGTTTAAGCCATTCAGAATACATCTGAATGAGATGTATTTTGAACGAATGAAAAAGGGCCTTTCTGCCCATTCTCATTCGTTCAGTATCCAGGTAGATACCAGACAAGGTGTACTACCATGAGAAGGTGAAGATTGGACATTAGATGAGAAGCTCTGGTCATTTCTCTGCATCCCTTAAAAGGCTATATAGAAGTCTCCTCCAGTTATCCAGCTTCGACCATTAAGCACCTATAAAAGAAAACTATATTCAGATTTATTCAAAATCAGTTGTGCGTAAGAAGAGAAAAGAATCGTGCTTTTAAAGCATTTTTCACTATTTTCAAAATGCTCTAGTTGCTTTGAATCTGTAATATTGTTTTGAATAACTGTGTTAAATAAAGTGGCATGTCTATTATATTCAAAAATATCCAAATACTCAATTTGGTACCAAAGTTAAAGAAGGTCAAATTTTGGGTCCTAATGATTCTTGTAATGACAGCAGTCAACAGATCAATATATTACTTGTTTAAGAGTCACTGATATGACTCTCTTGATATGCAATACAAGTGGGGGGGGACCCAATTTTGAGTTTTGATTAAAGAAATAGTTGTGAAAAAGCTTAAGATAAATATTAATTAGAAATTGGACTTCTCATAAGCAAAAGTCATAAAAGTCAGTTATATATTATGCATTTGTATAACTGAAAAGCAACAATGAGTACAAATAATCCTGAAATGACCACTTTGTGGTCAATTCAAGATAATTTTCTATTCAATGTTGATGTCAATTCTGCAAACAAATTTTCTTTTGAAAACAACTTTATTGACCATCAGATGGAGCTAGACCCAGAGGTGATACTAAGGTTGAAGTAATGCAGAAGTCATATTTTCATATACGAGTAACCAAAAGGTGTCATATCCTATTAAAATATCTGAATTACAGATAGTTGTTAGGAGTTTTTTTACTTGGTATTTCACTATAGTATTTGTTAATCGTATGGCTTGTACACATGGTTAAAAGACAATAAGATATAATACACATGAGTATAGATAAGATACACATATATGATAAAAATAAATAAAATAAAAAATAAATAAATAAAATAAATAAGTCTACATTCAGGCAAATACAAATATGAAATTTATGACAAGCATCAGACAGAAGATTAGTCATATTTTAACATTTAGGTTTTTGATCCAGTTGATCGCCTCTGGGGATAGGTCAAAGATATCCTTAAAGTCACCTGGATATGCTGGCAGCTCGCATTCCTGTGCTATATGGTAAATGGTTTGGGTCTCAGCTCCACAGAGAGTGGGGATTTGGTATCTTACCCCACTTTGAAAGTAAGTCTCCACATACACCATAGCCTGTACGAATCCTGTTAGCCGTCATCCATATATTCCTGGGCAGGTCAAATCCAGATGGTTTTTGGAAGATGTTTATGTGATTGCGAACTTCAGGTGATACTGCTTGGGACCATAGTACATCCCACCTACTCACCATACTGTCATTCTGGCTGCCATAAAAACGGGTGGTTTTTATGGTAGGTCTTCTGGATTTTAGTCTATTAGATAAAGCATCTGGAATAAATTCATGTATTGGGAGATTTTTGTTATTTAAAATTCTTTTATATTCATACATGGAATAAATTCATGTATTGGGAGATTTTGGTTATTTAAAATTCTTTTATATTCACGAAGCAGGGCTTCCTGTCATCGCAGTTCCGCATGAGCAATATGTCTCAAAGTGAGGAGCCATTGTACTCCTAATGCAATTTGTTATTAAATGCAGAGTGGAGTTAAGTTGAGTATTTAGTTTATTGACATGGTAACTATTGAGCCAGACAGGAGCACCATACTCTGCATGGTGCTCCTGTAAACTAGACCCATTGCAGTGCACCACAGAGTTGTGGCACTTGAGCCACACATAGTACCACAAAGCTTCTGAACTATGTTATTTCTGGTCTGAACTTTAGCAGCGATATTAATCATATGTTGTTTATATGTCAGAGTTATTCCCAGATATTTAGGTGTCGGATTAAATGAAATTAATGTTCCATCAGCATATATCTCTGGTTTTTGATTTACAAGACTATTGTTCAGGTGAAAGCAAGAATATTCGGTTTTACCAGAATTTGGTGTTAATCTCCATTTTTTATAGAATTGCCATAAAGCTGACAGATCATTTGTTAATATTTCTTCAGTTCTTTTGACAGACTTGTTGCTGATCGCTCATCTGCATAAGCAAACTTCCTGTTTCAGGAATATCTCTGATGTAAAGGCTATAAAAAATCAGTGGTGCGAGCACTGAGCCCTGAGGTAATACATTCTTAAGCACTCTCTGTTTACTGATGCTTCCTCTGGTTGACTACCCTGAAATATCGATCACACAGTAAGTTGTTTAGGAGATGACCCAATATTTTACATGGGATGACTTCAAGAAATTTATATATGAGTCCCTCCCTCCAAACAGTATCATAAGCTGCTTTTAAGTCAATAAAGACTGCAGTAGGCTTCAGGCATCTTTGAAATCCTGCTTCAGTGTAGGTTGTTAAGCTGAGAACTTGATCTGTGCAGCTGCGATCTCTTCTGAACCCTGCTTGTTGTATTGGAACACGTTCCAAAATTTTATCACTGATCCTGTTCAATATTAGTCTCTCCAACAAATTGAAGGATGCACTTAAAAGAGCTATGGGACAGAAATACAATTTTATTAATACAGACCAGTTTACAGTAAAACATTTATTAAACCTATCAGTTTCGCCAGCAAACTGTCTGGCTTTTCAAGGGATTACAGAGATATGAAAGCTAGTAAATGCAAATTAAAAGGAACATAAAAAACGTTGTAAACCAAACTAGCAGCTATGGTTACACGTTTCGTGTGACAGAGATGACTTATTGTTCTTATTCATTATCACGCATGCGTGTTTGTTGTAGACTTGTAATGTGATTACTGGCTAGCTGTAGTTCAGATTGATTGAGAGAGAGGATCAAGTTTTTCCATGAACTGTTTAGAATTACACCCTGATTTCTGTTGAGGTTTCCGCCGGTTATTAATACTATTGTGGCTTCCTTAAATACATGATGCCTGTAGTCATCATCGAGATATGGCATGGAGCTGTTTTGCCAATCTATCGTGTGGTTAGACGTGCAGAAATGATGTGCTAAGCCGGAAGAGATGCTTCTGTTGTGGTTTACATCACCAACATGTTCTTTTTGTCTGATTTCTAAACTTCGTGAAGTCTGTCTGATGTAGGCAAGACCACAGGAGCAGGGAATGTAATATACTCCTACTCCTGGATATTTGTAGAATGGAACTTTATCTTTTGGAGATCCTAAAACTTGTCTGATGTTGGTGGTTGGTTTGAAGACCACTCTGATGTTGTGGCTCTTAGTATTCTTGCTATTTGATAAGAAATTGACTTGATGAAAGGTATCACTACAGTAGAAATGTGCTGACAGTGGGATTCTTCTTGTCTGGGGGTTGTCATTGTATAGATATTTTTTGATGATGTTTTGAGGATATCCATTTTGTGATAATGTGTTGGCTATTAGTGAGAGTTCATTCTGTGTATCCTCCTCTTCTGATATAAACTTTTTGGCTCTATGTTTCAACATGTGGATAATACTCAGTTTGTGTGTCTTGTGATGGTTTGAAGTATAATGAAGATATCTTCCAGTATCTGTGGGCTTTCTGTAAATGGATAATTTGACACTGTTAGGTTGTTTTTTTTATCAAGATATCTAAAAAATGCAGTTGGTTGTTGTTTTCTACTTCCAGAGTGAATTTTATCTTGCTATGTATTGAGTTGATTTTAGTCTTGGAGTTATAGGATGTGAGGATTTTAGTGTTCTCTTCACTTCTTCTGGCCAATTGTTACAATTTCTGATTAGTTGGTTTGTTTCATTATGATTTTTTATTGTGAGGTCTCTGTCTAGGATTTTATAAGTTGAGGTGTCTGATTGTAATACGTTTAACTTATCATAATAATCTTTAGAGTTGAGGATAACTGTAGAATTTCCTTTATCAGCTTTTGTAATAATGATATCTTTATTTTTCTTCAAGTTGAGAATTGCCTTTCTATCATAAGGAGACGTGTTGAGAACAGGTTGTTTGGCTTTGGCTAGGATTATTGTACTTTTGAATCTAATAGTGTCGGGAACGTTTTTTGGTAGTGGATATAGGCCTTTTTCAATTCCACACATAAAATCCATTTTAGGAATGTGTTTGGGCATAATCGCGAAATTAAAACCTTTTTTGAGAATATTAGATTCATTTTTTGTGAGGCTATGATTTGACAAATTGAAAATCACTTTGTCATCTGGGAGGTTGTTTTGTGTCCGATATTTTTTCTTGTAAAGTTCATTGAATTTCCTAATTTGTTTGTCCTTATAAAGTTTGAAAGTTTTTTCTTAACTGCATTGTATCATTTGATCTAATTGATTCCATATGGTGTATTCTAAGTTGTTGGAAATTTCATCAAAGAACTTGCGGCAATTAATATCACTTTTATTAAGTTCGTATCTCATGTGTTGAATCCTTTCTCTAACAAGCGCCAATGAAGTGCGTAGATAAATTTTTTTAGCTGATATGACCTCTGACTATAAGGAACTTAGGAATGATGGAGAATTCCCTGCAACGTTTGAGGAACGTTAAGTGGTTCAAAAGTTTGGCCTTTCTGCATTTTTCTCTTTCCATGCACCGAACTTTGTTTCATTAAACTATTTAAATTATATATTTTTGGTCGTTTTATAATAGAAATACAATTTTATTAATACAGACCAGTTTACAATAAAACATTTATTAAAACCTACCAGTTTCGCCAGCAAACTGTCTGGCTTTTTCAAGGCATTACGGAGATATGAAAGCTAGCTAATGCAAATTAAAAGGAACATAAAAAACGTTGTAAACCAAACTAGTAGCTATAGTTACACATTTCGCGTGACAGAGATGACTTATTGTTCTTATTCATTATTACGCATGCTTGTTTGTTGTAGACTTGTAATGTGATTACTGGCTAGCTGTAGTTCAGATTGATTGAGAGAGAGGATCAAGTTTTTCCACGAACTGTTTAGAATTACACCCTGATTTCTGTTGAGGTTTCCGCCGGTTATTAATACTATTGTGGCTTCCTTAAATACACGATGCCTGTAGTTGTCATCGAGATATGGCATGGAGCTGTTTTGTCAATCTATCGTGTGGTTAGACATGCAGAAATGATGTGTTAAGCCGTAAGAGATGCTTCTGTTGTGGTTTACATCACGAACATGTTCTTTTTGTCTGATTTCTAAACTTCGTGAAGTTTGTCCGATGTAGGCAAGACCACAGGAGCAGGGAATATAATATACTCCTGGATATTTGTAGAACGGAACTTTATCTTTTGGAGATCCTAAAACTTTACTTGTCAGCACATATCTACTGTAGTGATACCTTTCATCAAGTCAATTTCTTATCAAATAGCAAGAATACTAAGAGCCCACAACATCAGAGTGGTCTTCAAACCAACCACCATCATCAGACAAGTTTTAGGAACTCCAAAAGATAAAGTTCCGTTCTACAAATATCCAGGAGTATGAGGGTCCTGAGAAAGATTAGAGGCGTGAACAGATGACATCAATGGCAATATCATATTAAAAACGAGGATATTAGGAAAGAACTTGACATTGTCAGCATCCAGGAATGCGTTAGCAGAGCTAATCTCAGGTGGTTTGGTCACTTAAACAGAATGGATGAAGAAAGATTAGCAAAATAAGTGTTCTCTGCCAGGTTGGCAGCAAAACGACCCAGAGGAAGACCAAGATATAGGTGGATTGATACAGTACAAAGTGCCTTAGATGATGGAAATATAAGATCTTATAATGTTTTAGTCTTGGCAAGTAACAGACTGATTTGGAGGAAAATTGTAGATAGGAAGTTAGTAATGATGTAAATTTTTCATGTAGTGCTATCATATCCTGTACACCCCTTGAGGGTATATGGCAGGAATTTGATGATGATGATGATGTTTTCAGTTATTTGAAAACACTTTTCCCAACGAGCAGCATTGAGACTATGGAGCAGTTCTTCTCCTATCTCAGGATTCTTACTTTCAAGGAATTCACGATACAGGGATTCGCTTTCATTGGTCCATCCAGGCACTTATTCTTTTTGGTAGCCTCGAGGAATGTGTATTTTTGCCATCGCTATAACTACTCCAGTGAACCATGTATAGTTTTTGTAAGTTGGGAGAATTCTAAGATGTGCATCTAGATCTGCAGTGAAGTTTCCCAATTTGCTTTTTGGAAATTCCATCTTGGTCTAGGAAATGATGTTATCACTGGAATTTTGGCTCCTAATTCCATAAAGATGGGACGGTGCTGGCTATTTGGAAAAACCTCAAGAGTATGTCTGAAAGTCTGTAGAGGCTGATTTTCACTATCAGTGGAAACGAATGTCAAATCTGGGTTATATTCCTTATTCCATGATCTTGATTTAAAGATGCCTTTTTCCTTGTCATCAAAAACCCAGTGAAGACGGTGTTGATCTGCCCCTTCAGCTAATATTTCCTTGTTTTGATCATTCCGATCATTTTTCCAAGAACTATGATGACATTGAAGTCTCCAGAGTACACCGTTGGGTGGGAGTATGTCTGTAGAACATCATTTGGCCAAACAGTTGCAGGTGGTTTATATACATTCACAATCATAATGTCTGCTATTTTAACAGTGATCCTGTGGATTTTGTCATCAGTCAAAGAAAATATCAGCACAGCATTCTCAATACCATTTCGGACATATGTTATGTTGCCATAGCTACAACTGTAAGTAATCCCGAGAATGTCGTAGCCAGGGATTATTGCTTTAGATTTAACTTAATCTTCAGTTTCGATATGTGATTCTTGAATAAGAAGTAGATCGGATCGATGTTTTTTCCTCATAGAAGTTTAGAAAGACTAACATTTTGATGCGCTAATACCCTCAACATTTAACTGAAAGATACAGGTATTATGTCCAATATTCCTTATAAGCTGGTTCGAAGAAGAACTGTTGTGAAGGTTTTGAGTTTCCGTGTGTAAGTATGGTCAGGAGATTGCACAATGATCTGGCCGTCAGTTGCTCTAGCTCTTTAGCATGACCCAGGGTACACCACGAGGAGGCGAGCCAGAATTGCACCCCAAGAAATTATATACTTGGTTTAATCCTTTATCCATGTGTAAGCAAACAAAGCTTGCACCTTAAGTATTTTCAGGACTGAGGCAACTTGCATATAGAAACTAATGACTTCACATCATTTGCCTTGGTATCCCATAATGCAAAATATGTATCCTTGCTGACATATATAATGCTATGCATTATGGGAAAGGGTCACTATGCAGACTGGTTTCGACCTTTATTGAGGTCTCATCAGTGGGAGCCAGACCCAGAGGTGATAGTAAGGTTGAAGTAATGATAAAGGATTAAACCCAGTATATAATTTCTTGGTATCTTTAATTTATAGTATAACCAAGTTGGAAAAACTTCTAACACCTATCTCTAATCCGGAGTATTTTAATAAGGTGTGACACCTTTTGGCTACTCGTATATGAAAATATGACTTCTGCATTACATCAACCTTAGTATCACCCTCTGCATCTGGTCCCACTGATGAGACCTCAGTAAAGGTTGAAACCAGTCTGGGTAGTGACCCTTCCCACAATGCAGAGCATTATACATGTCTGCAAGGATATGTTCTTTGCATTATGAGATACTAAGGCAAGTGATGTGAAGTCATTAGCTTCTATATACGAGTTGCGAGTTGCCCCAGTCCTGAAAATACTTGGGGTACAAACTTTGCTTACACCTGAATATAGGATTAACCCAAGTATATAATTTCTTGGTATCTTTAATTTGTCTACTCAATGTTGTGTCAATTCTGCAAACAAATTTTGCAGAATTGACTACCTTGGCTTGCTCGGTTGTGGGAACTTCCAGGTCTTTCACTAGAGCACTACAATTTCATGCGTGCGCATAGTCATTTCTGCTCCCTTCACGTCACCTTAAACACAGGCCATACGCAATGAAAGTAGCTCTAGCCAGTGAGCTTCAGCCAGCCTTTACAAGTGTGTGTGTGTTGCTTGGGAAAATTAAGTTACAACCAACTTTTTATGAGAATGTTATTGACCAGTTCATAAAGAAGAACTGTAGGATAGAATTTGTATTCAAGTAGCTAAATTGAAAAAGATAGAATATCATTTGTAAAATAAATGTTGTATTTGTATGATTAAATGTACATAAATTTCTAAATATATAATTTTAAATGGTCAGTAATTCATTATTCTGCTAATCAGACTTAAATCACACCTCTCACCTGAATGATAGCAAGAGCAAGCGTGATTTTCAAGACCAGCATTCGCTCCTGATAAGAACCGACAGTGGAAAAAAATTTGAAGTATCAAAAGAATTGGATAAGTAAAAGCTAATCTGAGTATAAAAGAAAACTGTAAGTTAAAGACATCCCCAAAGAATTTTGTCATTATGCTATAAATAAAAGAATGAATGAATATGAAGGAATAACTATTGAATGCAGATAGTGTTAGGGTTACAGATGCAGAAGACACAAAAGACAAGCTAATGAGTGGCCATTTTGCTAAAAATCTATCAACTTTGTGTATGCAACATTGAACTTACTGACATGAGGAAGAGGTATTAGAGCAATTGCACAAACTGAATAAAAATTCAGCAATAGGGACTGATGGGATATCAGCATGGATGCTTAAAGTGTGTTCAGTGAACTGGCAATTTCTTTGACCAGGCTATATAATTTGAGCTTAAAAACAGGGAAGATTCTGCAGGAGTGGAAGGAATGTATGGTATCCCAATGCACAAGTGTGGTGCAAAGACTGATGCATCTGACTGTTGACCAATCAGTATCTGCAGTGGTAGTGAAGATTTTGGAAAAATTGGGTAAGGCTCGCATTCAGAAATGCATTGACAGTGAATCTACTTTGCAATGAGCATGGGTTTATTATGGGAAAGTTATGTTTTGCAACTGGTTCACATTCTATAATGTTGCCATTGAACTAGACAAGGGGAATGGATACACGATGATATTTCTGGATTTTGCTAAGACTTTTGATGAATACAGCATGGAAGACTATCATGAATTGGAGAATGTAGATTTGGATTATAAAATATTAGCATGGATAAGAAGATGGTTGACTGACATATCAAAAAGTGGTATATGGGGGATGTGAGTGCAAGATTTAAGGTAACTAGTGGTGTATGTACCACAAGGATCAGTCATCGGTCCATTGTTATTCAATCTGTACATTAATGACATTGGAAAGTATTTGACATACGACAAACAGCTATTTGATGATTATGCAAAGATAGATAGGGCAGTCAGGAATGCTGCTGCTGATATGCAGTACTTGCAGAATGATTTGAATAGGCTGGAATTGTGGGCATGGAAAAATGGATGTCAGTAAAGTCATGCACTTTGGTGTGATCAGATATCCAATGTCGTATTACTGTATATTTGTGGGATTATGCTAGAAGAAACTGATCAGGCTAGGAATCATGGATTGTTAGTAGATAGGAAATTGAAGTTCAATGGCTATGTAGCAAAGATTGCCAATACAACTCGAAATAGAATTGCAATGCTGAGATGAACTTTGACATATAAAAATAAAGACGTCATTTTGCCTCTTTATAAGGTCTTGGTAAGATCTCACTTGGACTATTGTGGACAGGTCTGATCTTGGTTTCCATTGTGATTCTGATACGGTAGAGAGAGAGAGAGAGAGAGAGAGTGTGCAAAGGTGAGTGTTAAAAATTATATCAGAATTGTGGAATACTGAAGACAGATTGAGAATTTGTAGACTGTAGACATTACCAAACAGGAGAAAGGGGGTAATATGATTGAGATGTACAAACTTTTGAAAGGGTCATACAGGATTTCAGTTGATGGAATTTTTCATTTTATGGAAGATGGGGAAAGTATGAGAGGGCATCCTTGGAAGTTGAGAATGAATGCTGCCGAGAAGGGGGTGAGATCTAGATTTTTCTCTCATAGAGTGGTGTGTGATTGGAATGGATTTCCATTGGATGTTGTGTGTCTGTGCAAGCAGTAAGAATGAACTCGACAAGTATCACAGCTGGTTCGTGTGGTATGTGCCCCCCCCCCTTGATAAGTCCCCTGACTTCCTGGAGACCTCTCTTTTTAATAATAATACAAGAGGTATAATGGTACCCTCTTTCTGTTATGATAGAGATAGTTTGCTTTGTTTATCAGTGCTGGAGTTGGAGGAAAAGAATCTGATATCAGATTCTTTTATCTTTGCAAGGGACTAAAAGACATGACTTTCGTTTGGAAAAGAAGTCAATGTTCTGCATTGGCCCTTACAAAGTCAAATCTAGATTTACTGATGATTGTTTTGCATTTATTGCATGCTTCAGCATAGGCTGTATATTAATCTGGAGTTCCTTTAGTAAGATACATGTAGTATGCTGAATTTGTTTTCTTTCTTTTTTTTTTTTTTTCCTAACTTTTTTGGTAAACCTTTTGTTCAACCATGGTTTGGAAAGAGAGTGGGAATTTTGGATGGAATATGGAATGAAAGTATTCATACTAATGAGAATAATTTCTGTGACTTGGAGGGAAATCATTTTAATTATAGCAAAGAAGAAACATGTGCAAGAATGTCTGAATTATTGAAAGGTGAGGTGATCTGCATTATATCTGAAAGGTATAATGCAGATTAATATGGAAGAATGGAGAGGATTATCAGTATTTGTGTTGGCAGATCTACCGTTTGCATTAGTCATTGTAGTAAATAGATCTTGTGCCATCCAGTTACTGGAATTGGAAAGGAAAAGCCAGTTATGAACCATTAAGATTATTCTCCCCCCCATTGCACTGATGTGTTATAGTTTTTTCTGTTTCTTGCATAAGGGATTGATGTTAAAATTCAAGATAAGATGATGAGGCCAGAGTGGCCTTTAGAATTTGGAGAGTGGTAATGGGGCATGGGAATGTGGAATGAGGCATGAAAACCTTAAGCCAGATCAGGTCAAAAGCAGAGGATTCTAATTTTTGGCATTCTCTCATTGGACCTCACAAAGGCACAGGTGCCACCATTATAATGAAAGGAACCATGCATATGTTTTAGACATGGAAGATGTGGTTGTGGCTGTTGCTGAAAACTGAATTTCTGTCAAGAATAGGTCTAGTCTAGATGTCTGTAAATCAAGGTGTACATCATTTATATTGACATTTAATCCACAGGTGTTAAGCTTGTTGTGAAAGTGATTGTATTTACTTATTATTTTTTTGTAGGGACTTTTTGACATGTTTTGTATATTGTGTTTGATTCATTATTTTGTTGCAATTGGTTTTCATGGGAGTTTTTTTTTTTTAATTGTAGCAACATTGTCACTGTTGTTTTGTTGTTGATTTGGAAATGGTTGAAAAGAAATTATGGATATCTAGCAAGAGGAAATACTCTTGCACATGACTATACAAAGATAAACCAGCCTATATGAAATTTGTATATTAAATTGTGTAATATTTCAACCTTAATTATTCTAGTAAAAACTTGCAAATAATGAGAGAGAACTGATTACAAATAAATAACATTTTGCAAACATAGGCTTTCTGTTTTTTTTTTTTTTAACATTAATGGCTCGCTTATTGCATCTCCAATTGCACTATTTTCTTTGCTTCTGTGTTACTTCTTTGTATCATTCACTTATAACTATCTAAATGATGCTAACAGATGTTTCGGTAGAAAAACTTGTTTAGTATTATTTTAATTCATAGGAATAACAATAAACCCAGTATTACATTTTTATTGATCTCTGTTGTAAGCAATTTTCAACATAGAAAAAATTACTTTTACAGAAATAATGCCATGTATAAAACCTTTACTTATTCAAAGCTTAAAGTAATAATGTGATCGTTGGCTAACTGTCATGCTCCGACATCACCTTGTATGGACAGGATGAAAATGAAAACTGTGGATCTGATTAAAGACCTATTGACTTTTGCCATAATATTGCTTTTCTTATTCATTGTAGTTTGAATATACTCCTGTGTTCTTGAAAGATATCATGTCTAAAAAGACTGTTCTTGTTATTTTTGAATAGAAGTTTTTCTTTCTAATGAAAAATGTTTGAAAATTGAGATTTTGATATTTTTTATGATGGGTCTTCATCCCTTGGACTTTTATTCAATGAAGGATCCATATAAATCTTATTTTTTAGACTTGCACAGGTGTACAGACATATTCACATGAAAATTAATATATAGTTTGACATAAAAATATAAAGAAATCTGAAAAAAATTATACTTCTTTAAATTTGTAATTGTTGATTGAATATTTGTTTTGAAGAGTATATTTCCTTTAAAATTTCTTCTGGGTAAGGTTAGTATTTCTGTCTCTTTCAGATAGTGCAGATTCAGCTAAATGCACCAGTGCTTCGATATCGTTTAAAAATTGTTTAGAAAATTCGGGCATTGGCTGGCATAAAGACTTTCAATCAGAAGTTTATTGCAGTGGAGGTAATGATTTTTGAATATGCTATTTTTATTTTTATATTTTTTTATTATTATTATTTTTAATCACTGAAAAGGACATAGCACATACACCCATTGAAAAATGTGGTTTTATTACTTATATAAATTCAATGTTTTTCTTTGATAATGAAATTTCTTTGACATGATCTCCTTGAAATGCAAAGAATTTAGCTAGAATGCAGTTTGTCTGTTATAAGTGATGTAATCATATTGTTTAGAGAGGAGATTATTAATTGCCATTTGTTATGAGATTATCTCTATTCGGATTATTTTATATCCCGAGTGTTTATTATTATTTACCCAAGGGTTCAATTCCGATTAGTGCAATGGCCTTTAACTGTTTCTTTTAGAATCCTCAAAATCACTGACTCAAGACCAAATACAAAAAATATACACATTTAATAAAACTAAAACAATATATACAATTTACATAAAATTACATAATTACAAAATAACTGGATCCATGGCCTGCTATAATAAATCTACACTTTAGAGATTTTCTTATTCAAAATTATTAAAATCACCCATTCTCTGACTAATTCTATTACTGGATTGTTTATAACAGTGATTTTCAACCTGTGTACCGCAAGATTTGTGAAAACAAATTAATTGAAAGAAATGTCGTAATTTGTTCTGTATAAAATGGTGGAATATTTCTCTGCGGAGCATTTATTTATTAGTGTCTAGTCTTCCATCCGCACCTGAAGCTCCCTTATTTATATTTCACGAAACTTATGATTGCTGAACCGGTTTAAAATTGTGTGTTAATTAGCTTTAATCTTTTGATAAGTGTGTTCACAAATAACTTCATTTAATTCTCTTATTTTTAAGGTAACTGGTAATAGTTCTTTTATTGTTTTTTTTTATTCTTTTTTTCCATTCAGTTAATTTTATTCAATAGTATTCCTTTAAAATGGATATTATATATTCATTTGAAAAAATCAACAAAATTTTTAAAAATAATTTTGAATATTGTTTTTCTTCCTCAAAATGTCAAAAATATAGTTTACATTTTTTTGGAGCATAAAGGATAAGAAATTACTGTTATTAATATCTTGTGTGTGTAAATCAATCAAAATTATGCCTATTTTTTGCCAGATCGTCAAAAAAATTAAAAGAATATATTTTTAGTGTGCTGCAGAATTTTAATAATTAGTCTAGGTGTGCCATATTATGAAAAGGGTTGAAAATCACTGGTTTAACATATACATAATCATGTCTACAAGACTAAACACCTTGTTTTCACAACAACAAAAATGTTCATAGTCAATTTCTTGTTAGTGCCTTTTCTGAAATAATAAACATTTCTTCTTCTTTTCCATGGGATCCTTTGTTATTATCGTTATGTACGTAAGCTGTTCAATAAGTAATAAGACTCTATTTATACAGAAAACAGATTACCTTTAATCGTCATGGTCTTTTTCGAAGTAACTACCTTGAGACGCGACGCATTTGTCCCAACGTTGCGTCCACTTCTTAAACACATGTGAGAGTCCGTTTTTTGAAAGTTCTTTTAAAACCGCCTCTGCAGCTTTTACACATGCTTTGTTGCTTTCAAAATGGAGGCCTCTTAGTGGTTTCTTGAGCTGAGGAAACAGCCAGAAATTGCACGGTGCAAGATCAGGACTGTATGGAGGGTGTGGTAGGATATTTGTGTTGTTCTTCTGCAAAATGTCCACCACCAGCAATATATGGCCTTGCATTATCGTGGTGCAATAAGAAGCCATTCTTCAGCAATGGACACTTCCTTTTGACGTGCTTGATGATAATCGCTGCTGTGTTGATCATTGTCTCTGTGATGGATGTTGAAGGTCTTCCCTCATGTTCAAGATCTTCCACATTTTGCCTTCCTTCCTTAAAAGTTTTATGCCAGCAAAAAACACTTGCCCTCGACATTGCTTCATCGTGGAAAGCTTCGCGTATCATGTTAAAAGTGTCGATGCCAATTTTTGCAAACGCACACAAAATTTAATCGCATACCGCTGTTCCAAGGATGCTTCCATTTCAAAGACTGGTCGCGCCTTGTAGGTGCACCGATGAGCACTTGCATTTAGTCATGTGATACTCTGGCACATCAGCCCATATATGCCATCTATCAACCTCTTTTGTTAATACAGACAGCAACATTTCTTTATTCCACAGAAATTAATATTGTGATGAGTGGTTTCGCCACAGTAAAATTAGTCTTATTACTTATTGAACAGCCCACGTAGTATACAATATTGTTCCTCACTGAAGTATAAATACTCAAACTGAACTGCAAGAGGTTATTTCTACTGAACTCTTGCAGTTCAGTAGAAATAACAAATATATCTGGCATCCTTAAAACATGAAACTTTCCAATCAATGTTTCCTCAAACATTCCTTTAGAACACCAAATGCAATATCTTCTTTTATTTACTAATTACTTGTTGACTGTCTCAACTCCTCCAGTTTAAAGACTCATAGTTTTACTATTCCTTTTCTGAATCTACTGTTAATATTCTTCCAACTGTCACATAAAACTAAATAAACTTCATAAGAACAAAATTTCTCCAGTCTGCATTCTTAAACTTCCATTAGCGCTCACTTGTTGTTTTCTCATTACTTCAATACAGAATGCTCTGGCAGTTGTCAATCATGCATCAAACTCCTTGGCGAGCATGCACGCTATATGTGAGTGGCAAGCAAGAAGTTACGTATAATGGCTGACGTGTTATGTTATTTCCGTTAACATAATGAGAATGTCTTTATAAAACACAACACTTAATAATTTTAACACGTTTGCTGTCAACTACGAGTATACTTGTAGTTGGTATATGAGCCTCACAAGCCAACTACGAATATACTTGTATGACGCTTACCACTGGCAACGAGATTACTCGTACTGACTTTGAAGAAGTGAAAGTGCTTGGTGAGCAGAGCGTAGCAGCGAAAGTGTGTATACTCGTAGTTGGTATATGAGCCTCACAAGCCAACTACGAATATACTTGTATGACGCTTACCACCGGCAATGAGATTACTTGTACTGACTTTGAAGAAGTGAAAGTGCTTGGTGAGCAGAGCGTAGCAGCGAAAGTGTGTATACTCGTAGTTGGTATATGAGCCTCACAAGCTAACTACGAATATACTCGTATTGACCTTGAAGAAGTGAAATTGCTTGACATGCGGTAACAAACTATGCCTGAGGAGCATGGCAGCGAACATGTTAAACTGCAATAAAATTTCTTAAAGTAACACCACTATCCAAATCCCGTAAATACATACATTTTTTAATTGCTTTACATTTCATTTTGACAAAATAACATCATTAACAGGCATATTGCAAGTGCCGATGCACATGTTATGAAACCAAAACCTATTTACCTAAACCTCTTTTTATGCGAATTTAGAGTCACACGAATTGGGAAATCAAAAATAATTAATTTTTTACGCTGTTTTTATTCACTTTTACGCGACCAACCTAAAGTCTAAGTTAGAAAAAAATCCGTAATTCAAGAAAATTCTGAGAATTTTGTAGAATATCATTCTCATTTCAATTAAAAAATTCTATCATCATCATCAAATTCCTGCCATTACCCTCAAGGGGTGTACAGGATATGACAGTACTACATAAAAATGTAGTACTGTCATATCCTGTACTTAAGGGGGTGCTTAAGGGTCAAAGCTGTATAACTGAGAGGAGACCTCCACGTCGCCTTTAAAGGAATGCGGAGAACCGACCAGGGCTTCTGACCTAACGTCCATTCCTCACCTTCTCGTGGTGCACCCTGTTGGGTATCTACTTTGATACTGAACGAACGAGGATGGGCTGGCAATTTGGGATTTAGCCGACCAAATTGTATTCTTATTGGTTAAACCAAAATAAAAAATGATGGTACAACATGACATAAAAAATTCTAGAAAATTTGAGATTTTTTTTTTTTTTTTGCATTCTCGTTTCAATTAAGAAAATTCTAAATTCTTACGAATTTCATTTATTGGGAATTCCCTGAATTACATAACTGACTGCGCATAAAAAAGCAGTTCTTAGCAGTTTGAATTTGGTGTTTGAGTAGACAACACAGTTACCGCATTTTTTGCATTTGCATTTTTTAAGTGAAATCAAAATAAAAATCGTGTTATAAAATTAATAATTTTGCTAAGAAATAATAAATGGTAAGCTATATGTAATTTTCAGACTTTCGTTTCATTAACCGAAGATTTTAATCCAACCCTCACATGATATTGCCGATAACAAAAAAAAAAAAAAAAGGAAAACTGTTTCCTTGGATATAAAAATTCAAATTTTAGATCGTCTTCAAACTGGGGAAGGTGTGAGTGCTGTGGGTAAGCATTTTGGAGTCTGTGAATCAACTGGCAGATCTATAAAGAAAAATGAAGAAGTTATTAGAAAAGCAGTATGTTCTGGTACAAAATCGAGTGCGAAATTGTCATCATACACAAGAGATGTTGTTCTAGAAAAGGCCGAAAAAGCTTTAGTGATGTGGATAGAAGATAATGTACAAAAAAGAATGCCAGTTGACGGAAATTCCATCAAGCAATCAGCATTGAGAACAGATTAAAAAACTGCAGCCAGATACTTCATCTCAATCAAGGAAAAAATATGAATTTCATGCAAGCAATGGTTGGCTGGCTAAGTTTATTAAAAGACATGCTCTTCATAATATAAAAATTAAAGGTAAAACGGCTTCTGCTAATGAAACAGCTGCTAAAGCATTTCCACAAAAACTTGCTAAAATATTTGAAGATGGAGGTTACACTCGTGAACAAGTTTGGAATATGGATGAAACTGGCCTTTTCTGAAAAAAAATGCCAAACAGAACTTGTGTATCAAAAAAAAAAAAAAAAAAAAAAAAAAAAAAACTGTTGGTGGGTTCAAAGCAGCATAACACTCCTATTTTGTTCAAACGCTTTTGGAGATCGGATGTTAAAACCACTGCTCATAAATAGATCGTTAACACCATGGCCAATGAAAGGCGTAGATTTTCAAAAATTGCCAGTTCATTCGATGGCTAACAAAAAAGCTTGGGTGACCATTGATATTTTCACTGAGTGGTTCCACAAACATTTTGTGCCAGAAGTTAGACACTATTTGAATGACAAGGGTCTCGAATTTAAAGTGCTTTTGATTCTTGATAATGCACCCAGTCATCCTGTCATAGAACACCCAAATGTGCAATTTTTTTTTCTGTCGCCCAATACCATATCATTGCTAAAACTTCTAGATCAGGATATAATTGCGACTTTTAAAACATATTATGTCAGACAAACATTTCAGTACGTTTTGAACAAGCTAAATGATGATGAAACACTGTCAGTTATGGATGTGTGAAAAAATTTTCAATTATGGATTGTATTGATCAGGTTCGATTATTGTTATCTGAATTGAGACCAGAAACTATGAATGCATGCTGGAAAGCTATTTGGTCCTCATGTGTTAAAGAGAATACTCCTGTTCCCGTTAATCATACTGCAGAATTCCCCAATATAATAAGTTTGGCATGTGAAATTGGATCCTAATTCGATGATCTTATGTCGGCAGATAACGAATTGTTAATTGATAAACCTCTTAGCGAAGACGAAATAGTGGAGAGTTTGTCTGAGACTCCTGAAAGCGAAGAAGTTAATGATAATGATTAATCCTACTTTTACTGCTGATATTATTAAAGGAGGTCTTAAACTGGCCAGTAATTTAGGCAATTATTTTGCCCGACATGATCCAAATGAAGAACGTGCTGGGAAATTTTCACGTGAGCTTAAGTTGTTAACGTCTTCACACAGAGAATTATATCGTGACTTATCTAAAGCATCAACACAGCGATTAATAACTGAGTTCATGCCTAAAACTACTGAAACAACCAGTGGTACTTTTGTTCAAGACATGACACTAGTTGAGGTGGAAGTCAATGATGATAATACCATGTCTAGTAGTTCTAGTGATATTACGGTCACACGAAAACGAAAGCTTTCGCGTTTATTGTCAGAAACTGATAGCGAATAACTTTTTTTTTTTATAGAATCCTTAGCAAACAATTGAAATGAATGTTTTTTTTTAAGTTATTAAAATTCATTATGTATGTGTGTTCTCCATGAAATGTAAATAAAAATCTTATGATCCTAATGAATTCAATCTTTTTTTCTTTCATTATTTTGCTTATTTCAGGTTTGGAACGAATTTTTACTTTTTCTATGGAGTCAGTAGTTCTTTTTACGCGAATTCTATTTACGTGTAATTTTTAGGCACGTATCTATTGTGTAAAAAGAGGTTTAGGTGTATATACATAATAGAGAATTGTAAAAAGATTCATAATTATAAATTATAATAATTTTTATGCTATCATGCTGGAATATGTTAATTGTGAATGTCTTCATTAGTAGCAATAGTCTTTTCATGAGATCAATGCTGTGATAGCACTAAACTTATGGACAAGAAATCTATGAAACAAAGATTGTTCAGTTTTCAGCAGTGACTTTTTTCCTATTTCTTTATAGCTTTCTGAATGGGTAGGTATCAGATTAAAATTATTTCTTTATTTATATGAAATTATTCTGTATTTTGTCTAATATCTCATAGACAAGCTTATACTTGGTTATGCATTACTAAATCACTTAAGGAATTGACAACGTACATAAGAATATAAATTAAATTACACTTTAATAAATATTTCTGATATTTCGGCAACGTCATGTTGCCATCTTCAAAAGGAACTTACAAAAAAGGCACGTGCATGTAGGCACTACAACACAGTAACTGAGAATGAAGTGATGAAGCTATTGTTCTCCTAAAAGTCCTAATGGTGCCCCTTAGCGGGCTATGTAGGTGTTCTTGGCCGTTGGGCTGAAAGTTTGCTGATGTAAGCCTCCCAAATTTGGGGCAGTCTCATGCAATCAAATTTGTGGAGGTTTAGAGAGTTTCTTAGGGCTGAGGCTGATTCCATGAATAGTCATTTGAATTTGAACTTGTTACGATGTATTACTGTAGCTTTCTTCCACCATATTCTGTGGCGTGTATCCAGAGCATGGTCTTGCAGACCATGCTCTGGTCTTGGATACACTTGGATACTCTGGTGGATACACGCCACAGAATACGGTGGAAGAATGCTACAGTAAAGTATTGCTGTAACGAAAAGTAGCTTTTAAATTTATTTTAAATATATATAAAATAAATTACTTTAATACTACTTTTAATGAAAAGTAGTATTAAAGTAATGAAGTAAAGCTACAGTAATTCTGTGGCATGTATCCAGAGCATTGTCTGCAAGACCATGCTCTGGTCTTGGATACTCTGATGGATACATGCCACAGAATATGGTGGAAGAAAGCTACAGTAATACACCGTAGCAAGTTCAAATTCGAAAGACTATTTATGGAATCAGCCTCAGCCCTAAGAAACTCTCTAAACCTCCACAAATTTGGTTGCATGAGACTGCCCCAAATTTGGGAGGCTTACATCAGCAAACCTTCAGCCCAACGGCCAAGAACACCTACATAGCCCGCTAAGGGGCACCATCAGGACTTTTAGGAGAACAATAGCTTCATCACTTCATTCTCAGTTACTGTGTTGTAGTGCCTACGTGCATGTGCCTTTTTTTGTAAGTTCCTTTTGAAGATGGCAACGTGACGTTCCCGAAATATCGGAAATATTTATTAAAGTGTAATTTAATTTATATTCTTATGTACGTTGTCAATTCCTTAAGTGATTTGTTTAATATCAGATTAGCTTTCTCAGAGCAGAATCAATAAACATAACTCATAGTAAAAATTCAATATCATCAACCATATAGTGGTGGCTGAAATGCTTTATAAGAATAAAGCATAGATGTTTGTTCTTTATCACAAAATTAAACAGATAATAATAAAAAAAAAGCATGGAAATTAAAATTGGCCATATATAATTGGCAATATACATTATTCCTTTACCACTTAATGTCACTTTCAAGATCATAATATCTAAATGACATAACATAGAATAATGAAAAATATGTGTATTGTCGTTGTAAAACATTAAAATCAGTGTTGAAACAAATTGCGTATTCTTCAGCTAGAGAGCATGCAGCTTGTCGTTCAGATTTCATATTGGCGTTTTGATATACAATGTGTATTGTCATTAGTTGGAAAATTTTTAGTTTATTATCTAAGTTAATTTTCTTCCATGAAAAAGGCAATCTTATCATTTAGTGATATTCAGTAGTGGACTACAGGTGTACCTCTTTTGCTCCTCCTAAAGTCAAGCATGCAGAAATAAAACAGTATCCTGAATTTTTCTAAATAACTTGGACCTTAAAGCTAAAATTATTATTATTCAGGACTTCCTTAGTGCCATGACTCATCATGCGAGACTCATCTTAAACAGTACAGTCTAACATACTACTCCTTAAACTCATTCATTGTTCATGCTCTCATCCTCCTCAGGCAATGCATTCCACGGTCCATCCATTCTCCATGCAAAAGAAGCCACTCTCACCCTCTTCCTCAACACTGTATTTGTAACTTCCAGGGATGACCCCCTGGAAGTTACCAGGGGGTTCTACTAGACAAAAGAACTGCCTATTGTCAACCATGTAACTACCCCTCAACAGGTGAAATATCTCAATCATCCTATCTATCAAACTCTCCAGTCCAGAGCCTTCAGTCCCTCCTCACAGCCAACACTACACAGTTCTGTCATCTGTCCTCGTGCCTTCTCCGAGATCAATCACCCTCCCCCCCTCCAATCTTGAGCACAAATCAGATGTGTTCCGATTGGGGGAGGTCCCCCTACTCAATAGAATTACGAGTCTTTCTCAGTATTTCAGCAATTCTCTGGATTGCCTTCAACACCTTTCTGATATGCCCTCACCCCCAGCACAGCTCCCCATTGGAGTATGCAGAATCCCACTAATGGATCCTATGCTTCAAGACCTTTCATACATTTGCATTAAATTGACCCCTGCCCTGTCAAGCCCAACCAAATTCCCCTTGACCATCACAGAAGGGCTGAATTGTCACTTATGCTGACTGAATAATATCTGATCTTCAACCAACTTCCTACCAGAAACTAGGAAACTAGCCATTACAACATATGCAATTAATAGATATAATACACTAGCCTTATAGACTGAGTTGCTTCAGTCATAAATCCAAATAAACCAAACCTCCAACTAACATGCTGTAGGATAAAATCCCCATCATGGGAATGGATGTTTGTGATTGTCTTAGGTGGGAGATAAAATTTATTACTTGTGTTGTGAGATTACTATCTCTTTTATTGGAAGCTTTACAAAGTTCCTTCTTTGGTTTCTAGAATGGGGTATCTGGACTGTGAAAATAAATAAAATAAAAATATAAGAAAATAAAATTAAAGAGAGAAATATCATGACATCTGCTCAATCCAACTCTTACTCTAATATGAAAGGCATTAATATGGAGTTGGTCCACCCTTTGTCACTAAATCTTCAGTCTTCTGGGAAGGCTTGCCTAGATTTTGGCACATTGCTTTGAGTGATTTCAGTCTGATTATTCACTCTGCTCACAATCACTGTTTCAGTTCATCTCATAGGTGTTCGGTGTGGTTGAGATTAGGACTCTGTGCAGGCCATTCAAGTTCTTCAACACCCATCTCATCAAACCATTCCTACACAGACCTTGCTTTGTATACATGGAGCATTGTCATGTTGCTACAAGAAAAGACCTTCACTGAACTGTTACCATAAAGTTTGAAGCACAGAATTGTCTAAAATGTCATTAATGTCACTACCTGCTTTCTCCTTGCATTTGCCAAGACTTGTTTGGCAAATTACCAGATGAAGCATGATTCATCACTCGAGAATGCGTTTCTTTCCACTGTTCTAGAATCCAGTGGCAGTGAGCTTTACACCACTCCATATGATACTTGGTGTTGATGTTAGGCTTGTGTATGGCCATGGAAACCCAAGTTCTTTAGTTCCTGATAAACAGTTGGACTCTGTTGGACTGATGTTGCTTGCAGAGGCATTTTGGAACTCAATAGTGAATTTTCCCAATCCAGGACAGTTTTTTGCGCCACATGTTTCAGCATTTGTCAGTCCTGCACTGTGATTTTGTGTCCTACAAGATTGCAGTTGTGCTATTGTTGCTCTTCCTCTTCACAATATCTCCACTTACAGTGGATCAGGGCATGCACCTGGACAGAAATTTCCCGAACTGAGTTGTTACAAAGGTGCATCCTATGATAGTGCCATGTCAAAAGTTGCTGAACTCTTGGTATGGCCCATTTTACTGTTAATGTTTGTCTATGAATGCAGTACCATATGCTTCCTTCTATATTTTTATCTACCATTGTTGTGATGTACACTATCTGATCAAAAGTATCTGGACACCCCTCTGCAATTCGTAAACTGACATCTGGATGTCACTATGACCTCACTTACCATTATAAAAGGAGGCACGGAGCTGTGTGTTAAGTGATAAGAAGTACGAGCAGAATGAGTAGGTCAAGGGAGCTCAGTGACTTTGAACGTGGACTAGTTATTGGTTGCCACATCAGTAAGAAATCTGTCAGAGACATTTCAACCCTCCTCAAGTTGCCCAAGTCAACAGTTGATGTGATTGTGAAGTGGAAACGTGAAGGCACAACAAAACCACTGTCGGGTAGGCTGCATTTAATGAGCGTTGAAGAAGGTGGTGTATAGAAATCACCAGACATTGAGTGAAACAATCCCCTGGGAGTTCCACAGTGCTACTAACTGTCTGTCCAGCACCATGACTATGCGTCAAGCGTTAAGAGGAATGAGGTTCCATGGTCAAGCAGCTTGCCATTAACCAAACATTTCTCCTGTGAACACTAAGCACCACCTGCTGTGGTGTAAAGAGTGATGCCACCAAACAATGGTCAACTGGAAATGTGATTTGGAGTGATGAATCATGCTTTACCGTGTGGCAGTCCAATGGGAGGGTCTGAGTGTGGCGAATGCCTGGAGAACGATTCTGCAAGCATGTGTAGTGCCAACAGTGCAATTTGGAGGAGGTGGCATTACAGTGTGGCGGCGTTTTTCATGGAATGGACTTAACCTTCTCGTAACACTACATGGAAATCTAAATGTGGAAGGGTACAAGGACATTTTGACCCATTGCGTACTGTCTATGGTAGAAGATCAATTAGCCAATGACTATTGTCTGTATCAGCATGACACTGCTACCTGCCATAAAGCAATGTCTGCGAGGAAATGGTTTGTGGACAATAACGTTCCAGAAATGGGCTGGCCGGCCCAGAGCCCTGACCTGAATCTCATAGAACACCTTTGGAATGCATTAGAATGCCGACTTCACTCCAGATCCCAACGACCACATCACGAACTGCTCTGGCTACAGCTCTTCAGGAAGAATGGACTGCCATTCCTCCAGAGACATTCCAACACCTGGTAAGAAGTCTTCCCAGCAGAGTTAGAGCTGTCATAGAAGCAAAGGGTGGACTCACCCCTTATTAATGTTCACTGTTGGAAAGTGTGTCACAGAGAAAGTCTGATTACAGTTTCAAGTAGGTGTCCAGATACTTTTGATTAGATAGTGTATATAGCCATATACATCGCAGCAACGTTGTCCTAGTTGGCTGAGTGGTTAGCATATCTGCTCTCCAGCCAAAAGGCTGTGGTTTTGAATCCTGCTGTGGGCATGGATGTTTGTGATTGTCTGTGAAAATATTAGTGGTAGGCAGTAGATGTCATTGGTGTATGATGCAGTTCGCTGTAGTTGCCGGATTTGAGTGGAGATGGAGAGTTGTTGGAGTAGGTGCCCTCCCTTGATGAGTCTTTGGAATTCTTGGAGATGTCACAATAATAATAATATCCACTGCTGCAAAGGAGGTATCCAGATATTTTTGATCAGATGGTGTACTGTAGGTTTACATCCTGTTGTGGGTCGGATCGACATGACAGATATTGTAGTTAGCCTCGAATACTATTGGGGATGAATTTTTAATCTAGATGTTTTGTATAGAATAGATGACTAGATATAATGTATATCAGTATTTGCATTTCTAAAAACTCCAAATTATTTGAAAAACAGTGCCAGATAACAAAGCTTAGTGGAAATAGAATTGTTCCTATATAACCTGTTTTACAGGTGTAAAACTAAAAATTCAAAATATTTATTAATTAAAATTTATATTAGAAAGAATATTGACCAGAAAACATATTCTCAAAGGGAAAGAGGATTGCTATATTTATCAAAATTTTCAAAATAGTTACATTGACGATTTTTATTTTTTCTTATTTAACACTAGACTTAATAATAGGTCGAGAGAACTGGTTATCTTGTGAGCTATACAACAATCTCAGTTTAACCTCCTGTGAGCTGACAAATTTACTATGGTCAAACACCATCATTCATGTTGCTAGCTTATATATACTACTGCTGCTACCATTTACTGAACCTCTAAGGTTCTTTGCTGCAAATACCAACTTCTTTCCTTTTTTGTCTTGAGCTCTTTTAATCCATTCCAAGATTCCCATCTTAGCTATGTCTGTTATGGATGTTATCCTCCCACTGCCACAGTCTTCTTCTAGGTCACTTTCCTTTAGCCCTCATCTTGAATGCTTGTTTAGCCATTCTCTCCTCATCCATTCTTTCTACATGTCCAAGTCATCCCAGTCTGCAAGCTCAGATTTCATCATATAGAAGTGAAGAACTACAGAGTTCATATGGTTCTTGATGTCTTTTTCTCCATTCACCTGTTGTGTGATCTCTTATAGGTCCAAAGACTTTTCTGAGGATTTTATTTTGAAAGATCTTCTACACTTTTGCATCTTAGTCTCTTATGCTCCAAGTTTCTGCTCTATATAAAACAATAGGTCTAATGATTGACTTGTGTATTTTTGTTTTAACTCTAAATTTTTGAAGATAGTAAATGATATAGTGAATGATAAGATCTATTGGAGTCATATATTCTGGTTTGTGTTTTTGTATTATTTTTTCTTGAATCAATGTTCCAAGATATCTGAAGGAAGTGGCATTTTTTTTACAAATCCTAAAACCCACCCCAACTCAACATCACCAGAGTTCAAGATCGGTACTATCAACATAAGAAGCCTGAATGGCAAAAAAATGGAGCTAGCTGAGGAATTGGATAAGTACCAGATCGACATAACAGGGGTGACTAAAACAAAAAAGCCAAAAATTGGTGAGATCTTTCTGAGCAAATAAATACAAAATGTTATATTCAGGCAATGACAATCATGGAAAAGGAGTAGCCATGGTATTCACACTAAATATGAGGCTAATCTTCTTGAATGAACAGGCAGTCTCAAGTAGAGTGATGTAGGCAAATATCAGAATGGGGAACTGGAGAATGAGACGTATTTGTGCCTATGGTCCCACAGAAAGTTCTAAGGTAGAAGTAGAGGAATTTTTTGATGCTTTGGAAAAAGCAACTGACACAATGAAAAAGGAAAAGTTAGTCCTTGTTGGGGATCTAAATAACAGAGTAGGAAATGATTGTGAGACATACAAAAATATTTTGGGAAAATTTGGAAAAAAGAGCAAAGCTAATAATAATGACAAATACCTGTTGGATTACTGCTCAGAACATGGACTGATTATTACTAACACAATGTTCCAACATAAAAATGTGCACAAATTCACATGGAGAGAAGAGTCAAGGAATAAGAAAAGTCTCATTGACTATGTTATTTTGATAGTGATGTTTTCTCCCTGTTGCAGGACACCAGAGTATACAGAGGATTTGAAATTGGAAGTGATCACCATTCGGTCCTGAGCAGGATAAAATTGAATTTCATATTGAAAAGAAGAACATGTAAGAAAGTTTTAAAGTAATAAAAGTTGAACAGCTCTCAGATGTGAACTGTACACTAAAATACACAAACATTATTGGAAAAAAATGAAAGAGTTTGAGAACAGGAACCAAACCTTTGAGATTCAGTGGCAAGCCTTATAGAAAACCCTGATTGATTCAGCCAGAGAGGCATGTGGGGAGGTTGTCTGTAAGGATAGAAAAATCAGAACTCCCCTGGACACGGGAAGTTAGTGGCAGTCAAAGAAAAGAAGAAAGCATATCAAACGTTCCTGGCAAATAAGTCTTAGAGAAGACAGAGACAAATGTAAGAAAGCTAAACACTGTGTAAAACTAGCTAAACAAAAGTCATGGGAGGACTTTGGCAAGAATATAGAAAATAAATATCAAGAAGGTGGCAAGATATTTTGGAGGTTGTTGAAGCTTAGGAATGGAGGAAAGAGTGCTGTAAAAGGAACTAGAAATGATAAAGGTGACATGAAAACAGGAGAAAAATATCCTTGAAGTATGGAGTAATTACTTTGAAAAATTGCTAAATGAAACAAGCAATGATGACAGCACAGTGGTAAAAAGCATTGACCAGGCATGCAGTCAGGAATACATATCCATGCTTGAAGTAGAAAAAAGCCATCAAAAGGCTGAAATGTGGAAAGGCAGCAGGAGTAGATGATATTCGACCAGAAATGCTCAAGTATGGAGGTATAAGTCTTACAGTGGCTGCACTGCGTAGTTCAGAAAGCCTGGACAGAGGGACGAATTCCAGCTGATTTGAGTAGAGCTCTCATAATATCAATATATAAAAAGGGAAATAAAATTGAATGTGAGAATTACAGAGGTATTTCTGAGTGTTTTCCTGGTAAGATGAGAATGAATGACAACACTAAAGTGATACGGATAAAAACACCGGACTATCTCAACGAACTCAAACAAAGAAGGCAGTAAATCTAAATGTTACCTATGAATAATTGGAGCAGTATAAACCTAATGGATTTAGGATTTAACATAATTTAGATTCTTATACACCTGTAAACTGTAAAAATATATATAATTTAACTTCTGTTAAGAAATTTTTTGACACTACTATAAATTCATCCAAGAATTTCAATATATATCACATTAATATCAGATCTATAAGGTCAAATTTTGATAATTTAATGTTACGTTTTACAGAGATCCAATAATATATAGATGTACTAGTCTTAAGTGAAGTATTGATCAAACAGCTTGAGGTTGATCATTATTCTCTCACAGATTACGATATGTATTATGATTGTCGTGATTATAATCATTCAGGTGGATTAATTCTATATGCTAAAAAAAAATATTTATAAATTTCACAGACTGGAATTAAAATTGCAAAGTGCTGAAACTGTAATGATTTACTATACAGCAATGAATATACTTATAATTGCTATTTACCGTGCATGCGATGGCCCAGTAGATATCTTTTTAAAAGAGCTAAATAATGTCTTAAAAACCTTAAAATATGACAATATCATACTAGTGGGGGGATATAAATTTGGACCTTCATAAGAGTAATAGTAAAACTGAAGAATATAAACATATATTATCTACTCATGGGTTTCTTGCTTACATCGATGGCAATATGAGAGAAGTGTACAACTCGACTAGTTGCATTGATCACATATTCATAAGAAACAGAATGGCCTATGAGGTATCCACTGCAGTCTACATTAGTAATATAACAGATCACCATTCGATACTTTTGAAACTATCTATACCTGATAGTGTTAACATGAGTTGCACAGGTAGTCAGAATAAATTTGTAATTGGCACTAATTATAAAAAATTTGAAAGATACATAAAACATTATCAACTGCCACAAACTGACTTATTAGACACAAATCAGTTTCAGTTATATGATGAATTTATCAAAATGATTAAATATGCAGACACTAAATCTCAATATCATAAAACAGTTACTACAAAAAAGGACGTTCGCACACGCTGGATAACAGATGAACTAAAAAATATGATAAAGACAAAAGAGAAGCTCTACTATAAGCATAAAAAAAATCCATACAATTTAAATTTTGAATATGACTATAAAAATTTCGTTAAATATCTAAAGGAAAAAATAAAACAGGCAAAAGAACATTCTCTGCTATTGAAATTTCTTTCTTGTTGTAAATAAAAGTAAAGAATGGAGGTTAGTCAATATGATAATAGGTAACACAAAACAGAAAACGCGAGAATTTCCAGAGGGCAATGACATCACTGATATACTTAACAAAATGAACAACCACTTTACCAACTATGGCAGTTGTGTTTTCGACCCTGCAGAAAGGGCAAAGTATGTCAGTCATCTTCCGTGGATTAAGAATTCTATGTATCTACATGCAGTAAACGAAGATGAAGTGAAGAGTAGTAATCGGATTAAAAAAAGGGAAAAAAAGTTGGATGTGACAACATAAATGATAAAAAGTTAAACATTATCATTAGACATAACTTTCTATTCTTTACAAATATCATTAATAAATCCTTTGAACATGGTCAATTTATAGAACACCTAAAGACTGCTTCAGTTCTACCGTTATTTAAAGGAGGAAATAGAAATTAAATCAAAAATTACAGACCAATATCTATACTATCCACAATCTCAAAGGTTATTGAAATTCTGATAAAAAAAATGCTTAAATAGCTATTTAAATACAATATCCTTTTACGCTACTAATCAATATGGGTTCAGATCCAGAAGCAATACTGAAAAAGCGCTACTAGAGTTTCATAAAAAGGTCTATAGTGGAATAAATGAAGGAATGCACACGGCAGCTGTTTTTCTTGATATATCTAAAGCGTTCGACTGTGTTCATCATGATCTATTGCTATTAAAAATATCCAAATACGGCATTAGGGGAATTACTAATGACTGGTTCAGATCCTATCTGAATAATAGAAAACAATATACCAGCTATGATATATTTAAAACCACAACAAACATAATAAAATACGGAGTCCCACAAGGGTCTGTACTAGGACCCATCCTATTCATAATATATGTTAATGATCTATGTAAATACAAACTTTTTGGCAAAATGATATCCTTTGCTGACGACGGCTTTAGTATACACCGAAACAACCCTTGAAAATCTAAAAAAAATCAGATTAATAGCAATATGTTAAAACTAAGTATATGGTTTAGCAAGAACGGATTTAACATTAATACCGACAAAACAAGATATATGTACTTAACATTAACAGAAAATTAGATCAAAGTATAACTATAAAATGGCATGAAAGGAAATGTAGTGATATTGTAAATGTAGCTTAATCAAAAAAACAAAAACCGTCAAGTATTTGGGCCTCCATATCGATAGCAATTTGAAGTGGAACTCCCACACCACTTTCTTAACAAATAAGTTTAGGTTCATAATTAACAGAATATATTATGTTAAAAAATTTGTAAATGCAGCATTCTTAAGATGTTTATACTATTCTTGGGTAAATTCTTAACTGCAATATAGCATTACCTGTTGGGGAGGAGACTATTATAACAATCTGCTTCCATTAATAAGAATACAAAACAGAATAATTAGAGCCATAAAACTACTACCGACTTTGCACATTCAACCAATGATCTGTATATCGTTCATAATATTATACCATTTCAGAAACTATCTCTCTATGGTTGTCTGTTATATGTAAAAAGAAACACTGAAAGTTTCTTGGTATATAATGTAGACTATGGATTGCGCTGCGGTCGAAACACGCTGGAAGTACCTAAGGTTAACAAAAAAATTTTTCATAAATCTTTCGAGTGCATCATGGTGAGCAACTATAATAAACTTCTGAATGAAATTAAATCTATAACCTCAGAATATGTATTCAGAAAAAGATTGAGAAACTACCTTATGGGATTCTAGTAGTAAGACTTATACGTTGGTTAGACATAACTGGTAATTAGTTTACGCAATTAACAATGCATATAAAGTATATCAATTAAAGGTAACTTTAATGAATAACTTCTATATTTCGGCAATGTCACATTGCCATCTTCGGGAACATAAAGATATGGTATGTGCACTCAGGAACTAACACAAAGCAAATGAGGAAGAAAGCAAGAAACTAATGTTGTTCCTAAAGTCCTAATGGTGCCCTCTTGCGGGCTAATTTGGTAGTCTTGGCAGTTGGGCTGAAGTTCTCATAATGAAAGTCTCCCAAATTTGGGGCAGTTTCATGCACCCAAATTTGTTGAGGTTAGGAATGTTTTCTAGAGCTGCTGAAGATTCTTTGAATAATCTTTCGTATTTAAACTTGCTGCGATGGATTATTTTTGTTTCTTCCAACGAATTTTATGGTGGGTATCTAAGGCATGGTCTGCCAGCCCAGAGCGGCTGTACTGGTGAAACCGGATGTAGTCTTGGTGTTCTGAAATCCTGATATTTGTTGTTCTGCCTGTTTGGCCAAAGTAGGACAATTTGCAGCTGCAAGGGACCTGGTATACACCAGGTAGGTCTAGGGGAAGTGGTTGGTCTTTGGTAGAGCGGATAAGGGATGCCAACTTTTTATATGGTCTGTAACAGGAAGTAAGGTCATATTTTTTGAGGATATTGGTTATTTTTTCAGAGGTGCCCTGGATGTAGGGGATGGTGATAGACTTGGTGTAATCTTTATTGGGGAGGGGGGTTGTGGTTTACAGGTTTTAGTATTTTTTGGATTTTTTTGGGTTATAGCCATTGGCTAAGAAAGTGTTGAGGATGTGGTTTAGTTCAATAGTCAGGGCCTTGTCATCTGAGCAGATTAATTTTGCCCTGTTATATAGTGTGTTTTTATCACCCCATATTGTTGTGAGGGGGGGGGGGAATTGCTGGTGAATGTATCTGCCAGTGTGGGTGGGTTTTCTGTAAACAGAGAAAACCAAAGATCCATCAAGCTGGCGGGTGATTAAAGTGTCTAGGAAGGGGAGGGTGTTGTTTTCCTCTTTTTCTAAGGTGAACTGGTCTCTGGGATGTTGGTTGTTTAAGTGTGTTAGGAAGGAGTGGAGTGTGTCTGAGCCATGTGGCCAAATAGCAAACACATCATCCACATAACGAAGCCAAATAGTGGTTTTTTGTGGGGCAGAGTTTAAGGCTTTTTCTTCAAATGTCTCCATAAAGAAATTGGCCAAGGGTGGGGAAAGTGGTGAACCCATGGCTGTCCCCTCTATCTGTTTGTAGAACTTTCCTTGCCAAACAAAATAGCCTGAGTTCATTGTGAACTGAAATAGGGCTGAGATATCGGGAGGAAACTTGGCTTGGATGAGCTCAAGGGTTTCTTTGAGTGGGACATTAGTGAATAGGGAGGAGACGTCAAAACTGACCATTATGTCAGTGTGTTGGAGTGTGAGGTTTTCTATACTGGCTTTAAAGTGGGTCGAGTTTTTTATGTGTGATGGTGTGTTGCCAGTGTAGTGTGTGAGTGTTTTGGCTAAATGTTTGGCTAATTTATATGTGGGGGGAATCAGTGCCATCCACTATGGGACGCAATGGCACATTTTGTTTATGTATTTTTGGGAGTCCATATAATCGGGGGGGGAGTCTAGAGTTATAAGGTTAAAGTTTGTTGGTGACTTCCACAGGCCAAGAAGTGACTTTCTTAAGGAGTCTGTGGATAGTTCTAATCTGAGAGCTGGTCAGATTATATTCAATGGGGAGGTAAGTAGTACGGTCTCGTACTAAAGAATTTAGCTTACCTTTGTAGTCTTTTTGATTGAGTACCACAGTGGCGCTTCCCTTATCAGCTTTCATGCACATTGGCAAAAAAGGAATTCGAAAAAATACGTAGTCGGCACGTGAAAAAATACGAAAACCTGACAAAGACTTCTACTTATGTACCCCAGCCACCACTCAACACTGTAGTCAACCTCTCGTCGGCAGTTTTAAAGCCTGAAGCACTCACCGCACTTTCACGTGGTCACAATTTCGCCCTAGCTCCTAAAAGGATACCTGCTGAAGAAATCATGATCCAAATAGAGCGTGGAATTCGCAACCTGCCTAACCATATCGCCAACAACGTGAGACTGGAGGTAGTCGGTGTTCTCACTAAAGCCAAACTTCCAAAATCCAACTTATCCAAAAACGAATATACAGCCCTACAAGAATTGAAAAACAACAAAAAAATAGTAATCATCAAAGCTGATAAGGGAAGCGCCACTGTGGTACTCAATCAAAAAGACTACAAAGGTAAGCTAAATTCTTTAGTACGAGACCGTACTACTTACCTCCCCATTGAATATAATCCGACTAGCTCTCAGATTAGAACTATCCACAGACTCCTTAAGAAAGGCACTTCTTGGCCTGTGGAAGTCACCAACAAACTTAAACCTTATAACTCTAAACCCCCCCGATTATATGGACTCCCAAAAATACATAAACAAAATGTGCCATTGCGTCCCATAGTGGATGGCACTGATTCCCCCCACATATAAATTAGCCAAACATTTAGCCAAAACACTCACACACTACACTGGCAACACACCATCACACACAAAAAACTCGACCCACTTTAAAGCCAGTATAGAAAACCTCACACTCCAACACACTGACATAATGGTCAGTTTTGACGTCTCCTCCCTATTCACTAATGTCCCACTCAAAGAAACCCTTGAGCTCATCCAAGCCAAGTTTCCTCCCGATATCTCAGCCCTATTTCAGTTCACAACGAACTCAGGCTATTTTGTTTGGCAAGGAAAGTTCTACAAACAGATAGAGGGGACAGCCATGGTTTCACCACTTTCCCCACCCTTGGCCAATTTCTATATGGAGACATTTGAAGAGAAAGCCTTAAACTCTGCCTCACAAAAACCCACTATTTGGCTTCGTTATGTGGATGATGTGTATGCTATTTGGCCACATGGCTCAGACACACTCCACTCCTTCCTAACACACTTAAACAACCAACATCCCAGAGTCCAGTTCACCTTAGAAAAAGAGAAAAACAACACCCTCCCCTTCCTAGACACTTTAATCACCCGCCAGCTTGATGGATCTTTGGTTTTCTCTGTTTACAGAAAACCCACCCACACTGGCAGATACATTCACCAGCAATCCCACCCACCCCCCCTCACAACAATATGGGGTGATAAAAACACTATATAACAGGGCAAAATTAATCTGCTCAGATGACAAGGCCCTGACTATTGAACTAAACCACATCCTCAACACTTTCTTAGCCAATGGCTATAACCCCAAAAAAATCCAAAAAATACTAAAACCTGTAAACCACAACCCCCCTCCACAATAAAGATTACACCAAGTCTATCACCATCCCCTACATCCAGGGCACCTCTGAAAAAATAACCAATATCCTCAAAAAATATGACCTTACTTCCTATTACAGACCATATAAAAAGTTGGCATCCCTTATCCGCTCTACCAAAGACCAACCACTTCCCCTAGACCTACCTGGTGTATACCAGGTCCCTTGCAGCTGCAAATTGTCCTACTTTGGCCAAACAGGCAGAACAACAAATATCAGGATTTCAGAACACCAAGACTACATCCGGTTTCACCAGTACAGCCGCTCTGGGCTGGCAGACCATGCCTTAGATATCCACCATAAAATTCGTTGGAAGAAAACAAAAATAATCCATCGCAGCAAGTTTAAATACGAAAGATTATTCAAAGAATCTTCAGCAGCTCTAAAAAACGTTCCTAACCTCAACAAATTTGGGTGCATGAAACTGCCCCAAATTTGGGAGACTTTCATTATGAGAACTTCAGCCCAACTGCCAAGACTACCAAATTAGCCCACAAGAGGGCACCATTAGGACTTTAGGAACAATATTAGTTTCTTGCTTTCTTCCTCATTTGCTTTGTGTTAGTTCCTGAGTGCACATACCATATCTTTATGTTCCCGAAGATGGCAATGTGACATTGCCGAAATATAGAAGTTTTTCATTAAAGTTACCTTTAATTAATATACTTTATATGCGTTGTTAATTCCGTAAACTAATTACCAGTTATACCTTATAGGATTAAAGACTGTTGACAATTATTTTAAATGTATAGTATAAGAGATCATTATAACTCATATATCATAACCAATTACGGTATTGATTTACAAATTGGTTCATTCAATTAGGAATTAAAATATCAACATGTACATTATTATAACTAGTAAGGGAGCCCTCTTAGATGCGGTCCCCGGACTCTCAGTGTCTGTTTTAAGCTAATTACTTTTCTAGTAACCAGTATGGCTACGGCCCTTGGTTACACATATTTGCATTAACTAACTTACATTACTCTAAACCAATTACTTATCATAACTTTGAAACCATTCGAAATATATTCTATGAGATTCTTGCATATATGAGAACTTTTTATTAACCATAATAAAATAATAGCCATAATAAGTGTTAGTACCAACAGAATATGATAGTAATACTAGAATTTTATTTTGTAACATTGTACTGTGCATTGAATTGTATTGTGAAATATTCATAATTATACAAGTTGAATAGTATAATATGTATAATTTGTATACGTGATGTTAATAATAATAATAAACAAATAATAATAATGCAAGTATACTTGAGAAACGGTTGAGAATTATTGTGATAGAGAAGCTTGGTGAAGAACAAGCTGGATTCAGGCAAAATAGAGGCTGTCATGATCAGATTTTCACTTTAAGACAAATAGTTGAGAAATCATAGGAATATAACAAGGATCTGTATTTGTTTTTTAGATCTGGAAAAGGCATATGACAAGGTGCCAAGAGGAAAACTGCCTGAAACACTCTAGTTATATAGTGTTAATTGAACATTATATCAAGCAATAATAGTCTCTATTTGAGTTAAAAATCAGCAGTTAGAATTGAAGGAAGTGCAGAAAGATGGTTTGATGTTAAGTGATATGTGCAACAAGAATGTACATTATCTCCACTATTATTCATCATCTATATTAAACCTGATATTAAAATTGGAGATGTTAATCTCAACTTTTTACTTTATGCAGATGATGAATATATTTCTGAATAAATCCTGGACAAGTCTGCAGGATTCCCTGATCAAATTGAATAACTGCTGTAATAAGTTTTGTATGAAAATAAGCATTAAATAGACAAAGACAGTGAAAATAGGCATAAACATTGAAAATATCAACTACATCTTGAATGGAGAACCTATAGAGTAAGTAAAATTTTTCAGCAATTTAGGCACAATTTTTATTGAAGATGGCAAATTAAATTTGAAAATAGACAGCAGAATTAGCAAAGCTGGTACGGTAGGAAGTCAACTGAATAAATTTATATGGAATAAGAGAGAAAGATTAGTCAAAGCACTAAATTAGCTATATACAAGACAGTGTTCAATCTATCCATAAGTTCAAATCTCAGATCCATAAGTTAAAACCAATTTTAACTTATGGATCTGAGATCTGAGAGTTAGAAATAAAACTCCCGATCAAAGACTGGAGACCACAGATATGAGAGTCTTGAGAAAGATTAAGGGACTGAACAGATTGCATCAGTGGCAGTATCATATTAAAAATGAGGATATTAGGAAAGAACTTGCCATTGTTCACATTCAAGAGTGTTTTGTGTTAGCAGAGCTAATCTCAGGTGTATGGGCACTTTAACAGAATGGGAGAAAGACGATTAGCTGAACAAGTCTTCCTTGTCAGGATGGCAAAAAACCCTTGTTTAGCTAATCAAGAAAAATTTATTTCTCTTGGCAATTTAGATGAATTTATGATTGAGGGAGATTTACCAGAATAAGAAATCATGGTGAATGTTAGTTAGTTATTCACATATGTCATTTTGACATGGTATGGTCACTCATGTATCAAAATAAATTTTGGGGACAAAAAGGACTGGCTATGGGCTCCCCCCCCCCTCTCCCAGGCTTTAGTAAACCTATATATGGAACTTTTGAAAATAATGCTTTAAACAATTATCATAAAAAAAACCGAAAGTTTGGCTACGCTATGTAGACGATATTTTCATCACATGACCAGGAAAAACAACATAGGAACTAACTGCTTACAAAAATTACCTGAATAATATACACAACATAAAATTTACTTTGAAACAAGAAGAACATAAAAAACTTCCCTTTCTTGATATCCTAATAGAAGTGAATGAAAAAGATAATAAATTATCTTTCTCCATCTATAGAAAACCCACCAACACACGAAGATTTCTTAATGCAGCCTCACACCACCATCCCTTGCAAAAAATAGGTTTAATTAAAACCTTGAGGGACAGAGCTTATAATATTTCCAGCACAGAAAAACAGAGAAATGAAGAATTTCAATATTTAATACAGATCCTCAAAAAAAAAATGGTTATGAAGCTAAGACAATAAAAAGAATCCTCAAAACACCTTCTACAAGCATCTCACAAAAACAAGATTTCAAGAATCGCAATCACGCTTCTATACATCAAGAATGTTACAGACAAAATTGCCAAAATACTAAACAAACATAACATCAAAGTGGCTTTTCTACTGCTGGAAAAAATTTCAAGATTTCTACATCCCCCAAAACCTCCACATCATCCTTTAAAAAAACCAGTTCTATATAAAATTCATTGTTCCTGTGGCATCTGCTATGTAGGCCAGATGGGAAGATCAGGGGAAATTCGCATGAACGAACACGAAAAAGACGTACAAAAAAGAAGAGAACACAAATCAGGCCTAGCATATCATACAACTTCCACCGGCCATAATGTACTCTGGCAAAAAGCAAACATGTCTTACATTGCAAAAAAATGTTACATAAGGAAAGTTAAGGAAGCTGCAAACATGCTTAGACTTCTAACGCAGTGTAACAAAATGATGCTCTGCAATTTTGTGAAGTTCGAACTGTTTGACTTAATGTGCCCCTTTCATTTATCTTCTACATGAACTCCATTTTTGTTTATTTCTTTATGTCAGCATGTAGATAATGTACTTAAGGTTAAAATCTCCCAATCTAGCCTCCCTTTTCTTATGGCACTGTTTTTCCCTCAATACACTGCTTTTGATTTATCATAAGTTTTCATATGCTGCTTCCTTCAGCTCTCTTTCAAGTCAGATTTAAATGAGTGGAATGGCATACAATTTAGCGAAGGCTTTTCCTCATGTGACATTGAGTGTGAGTGATACTAAGTAATACATTATATTAGCAGAGATTCTTTATTTTCCTGAGTACACATAAATCTTTCAGATATTAGAACTTGTCTTTCCTAATCTAGAAAATTCATTGGCTAATAATCATAATCATCTGTGTTCCTTAGAAGAGGAGATATTAACAAAAGATTGTAGTTTATTCATGTGAATAATCATTAACTATTGAAAATTTGACCATTTACCAAAATTTCTAACTTTTCAGTCTCTTTGAAAAATGCATCTGCAAAATCATCAGAGAATGTAGAAATTAGTTTTAAGAAGTCATCTTTTATAGTGCAAGCAAAATATGTTGAATTATCTGTAGCTGTTCTGTAATAGTTATAGATAACTCATTAAGGGAAACATTTTTTTATAAAAAAAAAGAAAATAGCAAAATAAAATAGACTTCTAGTTTTGAGGAATGACTCACCATAAAGTAATTATAGAGATTCCTGCATTGAAAACCATTAACCAGTAAAGTGCTTTCAATACAAAAAAAAAGTAAAAAAAAATAGTCATAACTAAATATCAAAAAAAATTATTCTTTTGTATTAGTTGTAAGCTTCAGACAAAGAAATTCCTCATTGATCATTAAAGTTCCTTATTTGCATATTTTACTGTTCAACAGTAAAGTCTCCTTTCTCTCTCTCTTTCAAAATATAAAATCTTGATTTGTACAAAATCTTATATTTTTCAAGCTCAAATTATAAGGAGAATTATTATTCTGAACATTGAAGTGGAAAGAATAAGAAATTTTCTGCTTTCTCTATTAATTAAAGAACACTTCTGTTTTCTGGAATCTTCTTGAAACATATTCAGATATGCCGAAAAGTTCATAATGAAACATCTTCACTTTCCTGTAAGAAAGGGTTCAGTTACTCTGGCAGAGACATTTTGTTGGATGCACTTTTCTTTCTTGTCATTCTTATGGCAACTTTATTTCTCTATATGAGACTTATAAAAACAGTTTCTTTCTTATCATATGCAATTTTCTTATTACACCGCAAAGTCTTTGCAGGTTTAGTAAGAAAATTGTTTGCTTCACTTATTGCATTGTTTATTTCTCAAGTATCTGTTGTCATGACTTGAAGAGACCAATAATGAGGAAGACTTCCGAAACTGCATTTGTTAACTCTAGTGATATCTATGTATTGTTTTTTATATGCAGCTTATGTAATTTGGCACACCCAAAGAAGTTTTTTCGAATTAAGAATGAAAGCAATTGTGTTTATATAACATATCCTGTTTCCTCCGGCTTTGGTCACAAACCATTCCGTGTATGTTCCTCCCAATAGCAGCCATATCAGAGATAGTTTTATTTTCTACATGCATTCACTGCATACAGTGTATACATTACATGTATTTACATTAATTTTAATGAAAAGTTTATATTTTTATTATGTATATTTTACATATACATAGTCTTGACTTTATTAATCCTATACTCTGTTAATGTATTTATAATTTTGTATTTAATTTGGTATATGTTGTATTAATTGAAAATTATTCCTTTTGGCAAACATTTTTACTAAATGATATTGGTACTTTGCTCTCCTGAAGTGATAATGCATCAGAAGCATCTGTGTAGATTCTAGAACTAAATAAAAAATTAGGTCACATTAACAGTTTCTTCAACATGTGGACACCACAAATGAAGGATTTTGTGATTCAAGAATGGATAATCTCTGAAGATAGTGTCTTACTTTTTCAGCATTAATAGCTAGTTAGTCCTGGAAAGACTGAGTCTGCTTTCGTTTGAAATCAGCATTTAACAGTTTGTTAAAATTCTTTTGTTTTTGAACCTTTTCTAGACTTCTTTTGTGCATTTTCTTTTTATTTCAGAATGTCACACCAAGTGATATTTATTGGCAGATGATCCCTGAACAGCTGGAGAAATAGTCATCATGCTGGATAATGAATTGTGAAGTTTAGCAGTTTGGAATATGTGTAAACAGATCTCATTGATACAGAGAGAGAGAGAGAGAGAGAGAGAGAGAGATCTGGTTGACCAAGAACTTCAACACGTTGAAATTTGCAGTTTCTGCCACTTAAAATAGCTAATATAACATTGCTGATCTTTACATTTAGTACAGAATTTGATATGATGTCTATAATCTTGCATTACAAGGCAGTAGCATAAAGATTTTTTTTTTAAAAAATCACAAACAAATGATCAGATCTCTGTGTGTGTGTGTGCGTGTGTGTGTGTGTTGTATTGTATTTAATGTGTAATATGTATTGTTTTATCAGTGTAATGGGAATGGATGTTTGATGGCATTATCACAGATGAATGTTCCTGTTACACCTGAGAGAAGTAGATGTTGAGCACAGTGTGAACTATCCCTCCTCCTTTCTATATGAGAAGTGATGGTGAATTGCTTTTGAAACAATAATGTAATCATTTTGGTCAGTTTCCCTACTGTACACTGTGCTGTTTTGCATGATTTGTTATTCATGGAGCTGACCACAACCGGATGGGTCCACAGGTGGCAGATAATCCCCAGATATGGAGGGCAACTGCAGAATAAAGCAAGCCATCCTGAAGAATAAGTAGATCTCACCAACATCGGCATTGGCATCAAGGGTGGGGGAGTGGACTCTCCTAAGGCCAATCAAACTAAAATGCACAGAACCGAAAGATGACAGTATGATATGTGATCCACAATGTCATTAGATAAGCATATCACTGGGAAGATCCAAAGATCAACAACAGCGAATGTCTTTCAGGTTAGGTGCAGCTACATCTCTTCAAATGCCAACAACATTAGTATCATGGACATTACAAGAAATGACTACACACTAGCAAAGAATATATCTAAATATCGAAGTGTAAGCAGACAACATAATCAAATTATTACACACTAACAGAATGACACTTATGTTAGGAAAATATTTTTTATTTGTAGGATTTTTGGCTAGGTTTCGTTTCCTGGCTTCTAATTTTTTAGGAAATGACAACATAAACTAAATTATTAATTATAAAAGACTTTAATTAATAACCCATATTTCAGCAATGTTACATTGCCATCTTCAGCGATCACAAAACAATGATATATGCAAGCATGCACTCGCACTAAACAAATTAAGCTGAAGAAAGGAAACTGAAGTCAGTCCTAGACTCTTAAAGGTTTCCTCTAGTGGGCTAAAATGGGTTGTCTTGGCCATTGAGCTGATTATCTTAGAATGTAAGCTTTCCAAATTTGTGGCAGTCTTATACACCCAAATTTATTGAGGTTTGGGAAGTGTTTTTCAGAGCTGAGGCTGATTCAAGGAATAATATTTTGTATTTGACTAGCTACGGTGTAATAAAGTGGCCTTCTTCCAGCTTATTCTGTGATGAATGTCCAATGCATGGGCAGCAAGTCCTGAGTGGCTATATTGGTGAAACCAGATGTAGTCCTTGTGTTCAGATATCCTGATATTGGCTATCCTGCCTGATTGGCTGTAGTAGGATAGTTTGCAAACTGCAAGGGACCAGGTATACTCCAGGTAGGTTTAGGGAAAGTGGCTGGTCTTTGGTGGAGCAGATAAGAGATGCCAGTTTCTTATGTGGTTTGTAACTAATTGTGAGGTAATATTTTCTTGAGATTTTTTGTTAGTTTTTCAGATTTACCCATGATATGTGAAATGGTGATAGATTTAGAATAATCTGTTATGGATGGGGGGGGGGGGGGGTTGTGGTTAAATGGTTTTAATATATATATATATATATTTTTTTTTTTTTTTCAGGTTGTCATTTGTTAAGAAGGTGTTAAAGTTATGGTTAAGCTCAGTATTTAGGGCATTGTTATCTGAACTGATTAATTTTTCCCTGTTATATAGATAATTCCATATATTTTTTTGGGATGGGGGGGGTGACTGCTGGTGAATGTATCTACCTGTATGTGTAGGTTTTCTATAAACAGAAAGCCAGGGATCCATCAGACTGCATACA